>NC_136061.1:68337024-69017024 GCF_964261635.1 Lissotriton helveticus
TCTTCATTAATCATCACACAAAGAAGTTACAAAACGGCATTTAAAGATTGTTTAGATGCAGGAAGATCCCCTTCTCCGCAACACAGGCATTCTTGCACTATGGTTCAAGCGTGCCTGCGTTGGCGCTAGGCAACTAAAGTCAGCGCCAGCGCAGAGGTAAACGCAGAGCTGCACCATATTCTAGTAGATATGGTGCAGCCCTGCGTTTCTAAAGTGAATGTTGGACAGGCCACACGAAGGGCCGCTCTCCCCCGGCCCAACCAGGCCCGAACCAGCCACGCAGGTACCACACACCACCATTGCACGTCCACCGTCCCCGCAGGGACCCCTACACTCGAACCTGTTGACCGCGTAGGCCGACCCACTACCGGCCTGCGCGCCCATCCTGGGCGCCATCTTGGACACTCCACCACGAGGCCGCCTGGCCCCCGATCGACCTCAACCCTGGGCCTGGCCAGGCCTCAGACATTCCGGCACCAACATCCACCCAGGAGGTGAGCGGGCTACTTGGTCAGTCAATGGGAGCAGGAGGTGTCGATGGCTCTCCCCCACCAAGTGCCGCTCGCCCATCGCCTCCCCGGGCGCTGGCTCCACCCCCCTGCTGGGTGTCTGAACCCCCTCATCCCGGACCTCCCGACCTCCAAGTGCGAGGGTCCGGACATCAAAGCACACCAGCCCTATAACTGGGGCAGCTCCAGAGCAGGACGGGAGTTGTATCTTGGAGTCGAGAGACGCAAAGAAGAACTCATCCTTGACGGACTACTGGCGCTGCCGTAGCTCTGTCTTGTGCACCCTCGTCTTGCCTGCTGGCGCTGCCGCGGCTTTGGGAACCACCCTATCCTTCATCATCGTCGGGACCTGCTGGCGTGGCCGCGGACCGTTTGTAACCACCACCTTCATCGGGACCTGCTGGCTCTGCCGCGGACCGTCGTCTTCCTTCATCCATCTCGGGACCTGCTGGCTCCGCCGCGGCCCGTTCATCTACACCACCGAGCTCGAGGATTGAGAGCTATTTTCCATCTTTTTGGTAACAAGACTGTCCCGCTACCCTTTTCCCAAACAGAGACCAGAATAGAGGGGACCCCTGAGTCCAGACCTCCTTGTACCATTCTACCGTACTTGAAGAATTGTCTATAAAGTATCGTTGAACTTTATCATTGTGTGGTGTCCGTCTGTGGGGGGGAAGTTACTTGTCTGTACGATTCACTGGAGACGGCTCTCCCCGGAGACCTCTCCCCGTATCCTCGGCCGACCCTCCCGGTCCGTCTAACATTGGTGGCCAGCGACGGGATCCGAATCACCGCATAAACCGTACAGAGAGTAGCTCACCCCACGGCGAATCACGATGTCAACTAAAGACAGCGGATCAACGGAGAAATTCCAGATGGAGAAATTGGGCGAGTACAGCCATCGTGAACTTAAACAGTTCTGTATCGAATTAGGTATCGCTACCACCGGACTAAATACCAAAGATGACTTTAAGCAGGCCCTGGAATCTTGGGCAGAAACCGGGGCTGCCGGAACCCCCGATCAAGACATCGCAGCACAAACCCCCATGGCCCCTGAAGAACGAAGAACGGGTCTCTCGCCAGACGAGATCCAGGAACGAGAAAGAACCCGACTACACGAGCTGGAAATGGCCCGGCTCAAAATGGACGTTGAACTAAAGTTGGCCGAACAGAAAATCAACTTAGAGCACCTGCGTCTCCGGGAAGAAAGAGAGGAGAAACAGAGACAAAGGGAGCTCGAGGAAAAGAAACTGGCATATGAACATGAGCGGAAATTAGCTGAAATCGACCTACGCAAACAGAATAAAGAAACAGGGGGGCCCGAGCAACCCCACACTCCAGGGGCAACAGAGAAGAAGGTACACATCCCCAAGGATGTCGTTCGAGAATACTTCCGAGAGGACGACATCCAGCAATGGTTTAAGGCCTATGAAATCGCTATGACTGCACACCGGATCGATAGAAGCGATTGGGGGGCCGGTCTGTGGGGGAGATTCCTCAATGAGGGCCGCGACGCCCTGCTGCAACTCCCGGACCAGCAGATGACCTCCTATGACCATATGAAAGCTGCACTCCTCACCCGCTATGGCCTCACACCCGAGATGTACCGTCAGAGGTTCCGAGACTGCACCCGCATCCCAGGTACCACTTGGGTGGACTATGTCAATTACTTTAGCCGAGCCTTCGAGGGCTGGATCAAAGGAAGCAAGGTCACAACCTACGAACAACTGTTCAATCTTATGGTATGGGAGCATCTGTCGAACAATTGCTTCATTGAACTTCGCCAGCACCTCCTCGACAGCAAGTTAACGGATCCCCGGCAGCTCGCAGCCGAAGCAGACCGGTGGGAGATCACCAGAGTGAGTCGAAATGGGTCCTCCGAACAGAACCGGAACAACAATGGTCAGCACCGTCCCCGAGGAGGTGGAGGCCAAGGACGCGGAAGAAGCAACGCTCCGGTCACCCCCACTACCAGCCCCACCCCCCCGGCCAACCGGGGCAGCACCCCAGCGCGACCGGGACATCGAGCCAATGTTACCTGCCATCGATGTCAACGAGTCGGACACTATGCAAACGACCCAAACTGCCCCCAGTACCAGAGCCCAAGACCCCGCCAAGTAGCCGCTGCTGCTCTGGGGGAGGAACGGATCTCAGAGGAACAAGAAGAATATGAACAGGAACACCAAGAATGGGAGCCAGCCGCCATGGCTCTCGCCTGCCTAGGGGGGAGAGACATGGTCCCGCGGGTCCCCCTACCCGCTAATACCCAGAAGTACAGCCAATGGGTGGGCATCAATGGACGCCGGGCTGAAGCCCTTCGTGACACTGGGGCCAGTGTAACAGCCGTCCGCTGTCACCTGGTGACCCCCGAACAATACTTACCAAACATTCTCTGCCCTGTACGTTCAGCCGATAACTCAGAAAGTCTGTGTCGGATGGCCTGCGTCCCCTTCGAATGGGGAGGGGTCTCCGGCATGTTGAAGGTGACGGTCCGAGATGATGCCCCCGTATACTGCCTCCTGGGTAATGACCTGGAAAGCTCTCCATGGGCAGCAGTCGAACGAAAAGAGCACCTGGGGATGCTGGGCGTCCCGGACTGGGCGTGCGTCACCACCCGGTCCATGACCGCCCGTGCCAACACCCGCCCAGAGGAACTCGAATGGCCGGCGCCACCGCCTCCGGTCGCCCCCGCCGAAACCACCGACCGTGACGTCCCCCCCGAACCAGCTCAACCTCCAGACCTCGCTAACCTCGACCAGTGGCCTCAAGAGGGGGGGCCCACGCAAGAACAATTTCGCCAAGAACAAAAGACCTGTCCCTCCCTCGAGGGACTCCGCCAGCAAGCGCTAGCCCAAAGCGCAGGGGATACCTCCGGAACTCACTGGGTCTACTGGGACAATGATCTGCTGTACAGTGAGCAAAGAATCGCGGAGCTGGGGGCCAGCCGAGTCCTAGTGGTACCCCTCCGTTTTAGAGACTTTCTGCTAAACCTGGCCCACGATGTCCCCCTGGCAGGACACTTGGGTCAAGACAAAACCTATAGCCGCCTGGTGACCCACTTCTTCTGGCCCAAAATGAGGGACAATGTACACCAGCATTGCCGATCTTGCCCCACGTGCCAAGCCAGTGGGAAGAGCGGCCGCAAACTGAAAGCCCCCCTGCAACCTTTTCCCGTGGTCACCACCCCGTTCGAGAGGGTCGGAATCGATATCGTAGGGCCCCTGGACCCGCGCACAAAACAAGGCCATCGATTCATCCTGGTGCTAGTGGACCACGCCACCCGCTACCCGGAGGCTGTTCCCCTGCGGACTGTGACAGCCCCGGTAGTCGGCCGGGCTCTGATGGGGATCTTCTCCCGGGTGGGCTTCCCCCGGGAGGTCGTCAGTGACAGAGGCACGAACTTTATTTCGAAATACATGAAATCTCTCTGGCAACAGTGCGGGGTTACCTACCGGTTCACGACCCCCTATCACCCTCAAGGAAACGGACTCGTTGAGCGGTTCAACCGCACGCTCAAAGGGATGATCGGGGGGTTGGAAGAGCCCCTCCGTCGCCAGTGGGATGTACTGTTGCCGTGCCTTCTCTTTGCATATCGAGAGGTTCCCCAGAAGTCCCTGGGCTTCAGCCCATTTGAACTGCTATATGGACACCCCGTGCGCGGGCCGCTCAGCCTAGTTAAGGAAGGCTGGGAGATGCCCCCTCTAAAGAACCCACCAGATGTTTTCCGCTACCTCCTAACACTCCGCAACCAGACCCGGCGATTCCGAGAACTAGCAAAAGCCAACCTAGAGGCCAGTCAGGAGGACATGAAAAGGTGGTATGACCGGAATGCCTCCTCCATCGAATTTGAACCTGGGCAACAGGTATGGGTGATGTCCCCCACCGAACCCTGCGCCCTACAAGACAAGTGGACAGGGCCCTTCAAAGTGGTCGAGCGCAAGGGTCCGGCTACCTATCTCATCGACTTGGAATCTTCCCGGAACCCCCTCCGGGTCCTCCACGCTAACAGACTGAAACCGCACTTTGTACGGACAGAACTCAGCCTCCTGATGGCCACAGACAATGGGGCTGAAGAGGACTCCGAGCCCCTCCCGGACCTCCTACGAACGCGGGAGAAAGACGGTTCCGTAGATGGGGTCCGACTCTCAGAGGCCCTTACCCGAGAGCAACACCAGGAGTGCCAAGTTCTCCTGTCACAATTCGCCAGCCTGTTCTCCCTCACCCCAGGTGTCACTTCCTGGTGTACGCACGATGTGGACACGGGGGACAGCCCCCCTATCCGCCACCGGGCCTACCGCGTGCCAGATCGGGTACGGGCCTGCATCCAGGAGGAAGTAGCCAAAATGCTCACGCTCGGGGTCATCGAGCCCTCAGACAGCCCCTGGGCCAGCCCTGTAGTACTGATCCCCAAAGCAGCTGCCCCCGGCACCACACCAGAACTCCGGTTCTGCGTCGACTACCGGGGCTTGAATGCGGTCACCAGGACAGACGCACATCCCATCCCCCGGGCAGATGAACTAATCGACCGCATGGGAGCTGCCCGCTACCTCAGTATCTTCGACCTGACGGCGGGCTACTGGCAAATCGGCCTCACACCCCGGGCACAAGAACGTTCTGCCTTTTCCACGCCCGATGGCCATTACCATTTCACAGTCATGCCCTTCGGCATGAAGAATGCCCCAGCAACGTTCCAACGGCTCGTCAATCAGGTCCTGGCGGGGCTCGAAGGATTCAGCGCCGCCTACTTAGACGACATCGCTGTATACAGCAACCAGTGGTCCGAGCACCTCCACCACCTCCGAGCAGTACTGCACGCCCTTCAGCAAGCTGGCCTCACGATCAAGGCCAGCAAATGTCAAATTGGGCAAGGGTCTGTAACCTACCTCGGGCACCAGGTGGGAAGCGGCCTGGTGGCCCCTCTGCAGCTAAAAATTGCCGCCATCCAGTCCTGGCAGCCCCCCACTACCCAGACCGAGGTACGAGCCTTCCTGGGCCTCACGGGCTATTACCGAAGGTTCGTGAAAAACTATGGTACTATCGTGAGGCCCCTCACAGAGCTCACGTCAAAAAATCAGCCCCAGAAAGTCAACTGGACCCCAGAGTGTCAAGCTGCATTTGAACAATTGAAAGCCGCCATGTGCTCCGCCCCTGTGCTCCAGGCCCCCGACTACAGCCGGGAGTTCATCGTCCAGACGGATGCCTCCGACCATGGCATTGGGGCAGTCCTGTCCCAAGTGAACACCGAAGGCCATGACCAGCCGGTGGCCTTCATCAGCCGGCGACTCCTACCACGGGAACAACGCTGGAGCACCATAGAGAGGGAGGCCTTCGCGGTGGTATGGGCCCTCAAGAAGCTCCGGCCCTACCTTTTTGGCACACCCTTTCGGGTACAGACCGACCACCGACCCCTGCAGTGGCTGATGCAGATGCGGGGGGAAAACCCGAAGTTACTACGCTGGTCCATCTCCCTACAAGGGATGGACTTCACAGTTGAACATCGGCCTGGGCCCGATCACGCCAACGCAGATGGCCTGTCCCGGTTCTTCCGCCTCGACGAGAAGAGTCCCCAAGAGAATGGGTAACTCTCCCCGCCTTCAGCTGGGGGGGACGCATGTTGGACAGGCCACACGAAGGGCCGCTCTCCCCCGGCCCAACCAGGCCCGAACCAGCCACGCAGGTACCACACACCACCATTGCACATCCACCGTCCCCGCAGGGACCCCTACACTCGAACCTGTTGACCGCGTAGGCCGACCCACTACCGGCCTGCGCGCCCATCCTGGGCGCCATCTTGGACACTCCACCACGAGGCCGCCTGGCCCCCGATCGACCTCAACCCTGGGCCTGGCCAGGCCTCAGACATTCCGGCACCAACATCCACCCAGGAGGTGAGCGGGCTACTTGGTCAGTCAATGGGAGCAGGAGGTGTCGATGGCTCTCCCCCACCAAGTGCCGCTCGCCCATCGCCTCCCCGGGCGCTGGCTCCACCCCCCTGCTGGGTGTCTGAACCCCCTCATCCCGGACCTCCCGACCTCCAAGTGCGAGGGTCCGGACATCAAAGCACACCAGCCCTATAACTGGGGCAGCTCCAGAGCAGGACGGGAGTTGTATCTTGGAGTCGAGAGACGCAAAGAAGAACTCATCCTTGACGGACTACTGGCGCTGCCGTAGCTCTGTCTTGTGCACCCTCGTCTTGCCTGCTGGCGCTGCCGCGGCTTTGGGAACCACCCTATCCTTCATCATCGTCGGGACCTGCTGGCGTGGCCGCGGACCGTTTGTAACCACCACCTTCATCGGGACCTGCTGGCTCTGCCGCGGACCGTCGTCTTCCTTCATCCATCTCGGGACCTGCTGGCTCCGCCGCGGCCCGTTCATCTACACCACCGAGCTCGAGGATTGAGAGCTATTTTCCATCTTTTTGGTAACAAGACTGTCCCGCTACCCTTTTCCCAAACAGAGACCAGAATAGAGGGGACCCCTGAGTCCAGACCTCCTTGTACCATTCTACCGTACTTGAAGAATTGTCTATAAAGTATCGTTGAACTTTATCATTGTGTGGTGTCCGTCTGTGGGGGGGAAGTTACTTGTCTGTACGATTCACTGGAGACGGCTCTCCCCGGAGACCTCTCCCCGTATCCTCGGCCGACCCTCCCGGTCCGTCTAACAGTGAAGAAGCGTGTCGTTAGCCTTCTAGGCTTAACTACTCGCTTTGCCACTTTATTGTAAATATGCCTCTTGGATGGTGGCAGTCCACTTTACAAATACATGAATTACTATCAGAACCCAGGCTCTTGCCAGTTTCATGTGGCTCTTTTGATTGCCCAGGGTCCTTGAGAGTGGGTTTTCCTGCTGGAGTTTGAACTACCTTCATGCCAGAAAATTTCTGTGTCCAGACCTCGCGGATCCCAAATCAATGTTGTTAATTTCCGTGTCAACAGTGGTCATTTTAGGTAGAAAAATTTAAGAAACTATCATTATGTTTAGTGTGCAGAGAGGAAACAGTCAGGGCCAAACAGCAAATATGCATTCTGTATGGTTCATACTCTGTTGAGCCTGAAGCATTTTATTCTATTATATACTTTTTTGTTGTTAATTTCCTTAGTAAAGGAAAAGCAATGAAGTGTAGCTCTGTGTTCTTTATGCAATTGATAAGTACACGTTTTCACCTTTTGGTTATATGAGTAACCTGCAAACATGCCACTATCAAATGTGTCGGTCCTTTAAAGAAGATAATATTTTCATGTAGGTTTTCAGATCAGAAAGGGGACAAATATGGACCATTCACAGAGCTCATGAACAAACAAAAGGATTGCTATACAGGACAGGGGTGGCTCACTGGTTAGAGGCGGCAGACCTGTAAGCAGAGAACGGCCCGGGACCAGGGTTCAATTCCCGACGCGGCAGGGTCTTGGACCAGGGTCAACGGACTCGATAATTCTCGCCTCGGTGCCTACTCTAACCAGGGAACACATGCGGTAACTCTGGGCATTAAGCTTGCCTCATCTCTACAACGGCCCCCACAGACGCCGGGGATGCCTGGTTTCACCCTGGAGATACCCAGAAAGGGACCATCTCACAGGGAAAACCTGGATGGGTTCCCCAGCGGTCTACAGCGCCAGGACACTCGGGTAGAGTAACAGTGTGCTTTACAAGTATCCCACATTTACAATACAAACAAGCATTGGCAAAGTTTATTGTTGTGGACTTTCTTTAGTGAATGTAGACAGAGCCAATAACCCAGGCCCCGGTGCTTCTGCTATGCAAGAATACCACAATATTTTGACTTGCGCCCATTGGTGCCTTAAGAAATGGGAGATTACCATGAAAATCAGAGTTGCTGTTCCCGCTTTCAACAGAAATTCTTTATTATTCACTCGAAGCCCATTAGTAACTTCACCACCTCTGAGCTGGTGAAATGTCCGCGTGGGGAGAGAACTACCACCAAATGTTGTATTTACCCATCACTTGTAGTACCAGTCACTAGACAGCCCCTGCTCATTTGAAGCAACGGCTATAGAGAACATCTTTGGTATTACAGATGGTTTGGGTGTGAAATCCCACTGCCCACTGTTGATTTTAGATACTAGGAGCCTGAATAAGATAATTTCCCATGTTTGTCCTGAGGAAGGCCCCAGTAATATGCTGTAAAGAGGACCGAAACTTCTATGCGAGATTGCCAGCCCAATATTCACAAAGATTAGGTATTGTAATGATCATCTTCATGGTTCCATTTTTGCTGTGTGTAGACAAACAGTCAGCTATTTCCATAGTTTTATTTGTGCTCTCTGTTCCAGGCTTCTTTGGCACTTTGCGTTGGAAACTTTTTCAGACATCATGTTCCTCATGGATTCCTTCAAGGTTACACAGATATAAATATGTGCCATTCAAATGACAAAGAAATTATTATTTATTTTTGGCATTTACTGAGCTTTACATACCATTTACAAAATTATTAATTGACTCAATTTCACTGCTAGATAACCTTAAAACCTCCAGAAAGTAATGTACAAATGAATAGTAAATTAATTTAAAAGAGCCTTGGAAATTAAGTATTTAGTGATTTGCATAGAGGACTGTTATCTCTTTGGCTGAGTGTGAGGCATTCTCCATTACAGACCAGACAACCTTGGAATAATTTCCACTGTGTGATCCTGCGATTGATCAAGAGGAGATATCACTGAGGGGTTGAGCCATAGAAAGGGATTATGGTTTTGGAGCTGTCATGGTCTAGTGAAATACTGTGTCCAAGGCCACAATCACACTACAAGGCTATAAACCTACTCTCTGTAAGGGTTACCAGCACATCGACGTGGTCACTGGATAACTCCTCTTTCAAGCTGCCAATATCGTATGCTACACAGTATTAGCGTGTTCTTTGGTATACTGTCATACTATCCTGGTACCGAGCTCAGCTGTAAATGTAATCTTTGCATATAAAGGTCATTCAACAGTATGTTTCGCTCTGTGTGACGCACAGTTATAGAGTGACAGGTGACTGAATCCTGCATGGCCCACAGCCTCATCACTGTGCACTGATGTTCTGTGATGCAGAGAGCATTCAAACTCAGGAACAGCCCTCCGATGTGTTTGACATGCGTCTTGTAAGCAAGGGTACTTTCCCAGGCACCCATTCTGCTAAATGATAGGTGGGGTACATTTTTTTGCACAACCTTCTCTCTTTTTGGAACAATGGACCAAAAAGCCATTTTGGATACGCAGAGACCTTGTGATTTGCAAAAATCACTGAGTTTGTGACCAAACAATGGCTTTAAGCAGTGTTTAATTTAAGCCGGTGGTTTCCGGTGTTCGGCACAGAAACGTGATTGGTTTCCGCTGTTTAGCACCGGCACTTAATTGTTCACAACACACTTATGACAGTCTGCCACATGGTGGCGCTGCTCATCAACTTTAGATACGAGCAGAACAACGGTTGTTTATCAATAAAATATAGATTAAAAATGACTAATACCCGCCTCGCCAGCCATTCCTCTAGCTTTGGAGACCTGGAATAATCTATATATTATGATAGGCAAAGTTCCTCTTTGCCTATCATAATATAACACAAAAAACATCTTCATGTAAGCAAGAATATTACTACCTAATATGATAAAGAATGTCAAGGCTTTGAATATTATCCTCTCAGGAAAATTGAACGTACAAATGAATAGAACCAAGAGTTTACTGTATTAGATAAGAAAAATCCTAACAGAAATGCGCAAGAAAAAAAGCATTCATGGGAACTGACCGAATGGGAGTCCATCTTCGAGATCATAAAATAAGGCAAAATTTTACGTCCTAATGAACTGCGCTGGTACAAGTAAGTCAAGACGTCAAATACGAGCCTAAGATGCTTATGAGCAAAGAGAAAGGATTTTCACATTTAGGGGCGCTGCATTGTCACCCATGGGACGCTATATGCTCACCCTCCATTCTGGGGACAGATGCTATTGAATTCAGGGCCTGGTAGCACTTGCCATAAAAGAAGCGACTCGGGCAATTTTTCTAAAAAACTTGGGAAAGCTCCTACGATTGATAGGTTACTGATTGGCTTCTGTCAAGATAAAACTACATTTTGGGGACCTTATTTGCATGTGATGTCAAATTTCATTTTGGAGGGTAGGAAACCACCCACTATTTGAAGACTGGGGGAAGGGAAAGAATATTTGCTCACATTTACAACCACATTTCTAGCAAAGGATGGAAACTGTGAATCAATCATTTAGGCATGCTGACATTAATGAAATATGTTTATGTAAACGAACAGCCACTTTATGTGGCCTTTATTAACCTTTAGCAGCCTTCAACAGTGACCCCAGCTGAAAACTGTGCAAGGTATTCGACAAAGCCCCGCATTACTGTCAGCTATCAACATTATTTGTACTGAAACGACGTGAGAACGAGATGAGGCACTGGGGAGGGATGACACAGAGGATGACAACAGATAATGTTCCAGTGTTAAGTGGGGTTCAGCAGGGCTGCCTTATGGCCCAGCTCACTTTATCTTTTATTATTATTTTGGCAATGATTCTTTCCCGTCTTGATTACGGGAACAGCCTGTACGTGGGCATTCCGGCCTACGAACTTCGCCGCCTACAGGCTGTTCAGAATCAGGCCACCCGTCTTATTCATCACCTTCCTAAGTCCTCTCACATCACTCCTGTTTTGAAATCCCTTCACTGGCTTCCCATCTGTCAGAGATCTCTCTTTAAGATGGGCTGCCTGGCCTTTATGGCTCGTGCTTGCACTGCCCCAGCTTTTATCAATTCTCTCATCATTCTCTACACTCCCAACCGTCCCCTTCGTTCCTCCAATCAGTTCCTTTCTAGTGTGCCGTGGTTCCGTAGATCTAAAACTGGAGGCGCTAGATTCTCTGTATTAGCCCCTCGTTTTTGGAATAGCCTCCCTCTGTCGATCAGATCCATTTCAGTCTACTCACAATTCCGCAAGGCCCTTAAGACCCATTTGTTTTCCATAGCGTACTCTTGCTGAGTACCATCGCATATTCCACTCTCCTCAGCCCTCTACTTTCAGCGCCAGGAAGCCGCTTGGTCACAGTGCGCTCTATCAAGAAATTTCTTCATTTCATTAACAAAGGCAGGTGATTTCAGATGACCATTCACATCAAGGTTGTTTCTATCAATATTGCTGTACTTTTAACAAAGTCCCCTACGGGAATAAACAACTTGTTCTGTGATTTCTTCAACTCTGGTAAGGAAGATGGGCTAACTATAAGTTACACGCGCACACAAAGGATATGGTCAACAGAGGCTAAAATCTAAAAACGAGAAAGATTAGACTCATCCATTATAGAGAGTGATTTTAAAGGTCTATACTGGTGTTACTTTTTATGAAAATCCCAACTGGAAATAGTTTTGATATACTAAAAAAAAGAAATAAAAAGTTCGGAGGGAGAACTATCTCGAGTACCAGACGAAAGCTGAAGCTAGTACATGGGTCAGTATTCATCTTGTTCGTGCTATATAAAACTTTATAAATAAAAAAAATAAAAAAACGAGTATCATTGACAAATGTTTCCACCCTTGGCTAAGCCACCTTCGGTCAAGCTCTGTTATGGTACCACTACAATATGAAATGGGCACAATGGTATTGTAAGTAAGGCCATATTTCATCGTGAAGCACTTCCGCTTAACTCTTGGTAGAACAGAATTAAAGAGCGAGACATTTCGATCTAATGCAACAACCTGGGCCATTAATGATACCATGCTTCGTATGTGTGAGAGAAACCTTGGACAGGATTGGCCGCAGTGGAATATCGCTTAGACCAATGACTATCACAAAAGCACGAACAAGACAGATGGACCAAGTTTGTGTCTACAAAGATGCAGTATGGCCAGTTCAAGTGAAATTGGAAACTGGAGATTTACTTGGATAAAATGTAGCCACATCTGGCTAAAATCCTCTACTTAAATCTGGTATGGTGACATTAGCAAACTTCATGATAAATTTGAGTGAATGGCTTATGAATATCTGAGGAGAAAGTTTCTCGTCGATTTGCCAGCAGTTAGTGGTGACAGAGGTAAAAGAGGGTGTATTGAGCGGTAATGATCCATCAATTTTTTTGTTGTCTGTGGGTATCTGATGCCAACATGGCAGAGAAGCGGACGATTGATTAAAACAATTGGATTATGCCCAGCCTTTGCATCTGGCCTGGTAAACTTTTATTTTAATGTGATATAATGCATATTTGTACTGTGGATTGGCCTGGTTGGGTCACTGAGCTGCAATTACACCTGAACATCAAAAAAAAATATGAAACATCAAATAATAAGGAAATATGTCTTAACTGTGGAGTGGGCTAACCCATATACTAGAAGAGAGGGATGTTTTTGATATTTATTTATATTTTTAACTTCATTTTGTATTATATTTCTATCATATGTTACTTGGTTGTATGTACTATGACCTAAATAACAATTTTTGACAGAGGACACAATAAATAGAGGTTGCTGCCATTTTTGATCCACTCAGTACCGGGGGGCTCTATGTCCCACACCATTTATAGCACCACCTGCAGCCAAAACCAACAGGACGCACAGCCTGCACTTCCATCCGCACCACAGCACAGGAGACTCACCCAGCCTGTCGATAGCGCTGTACATCTGGGTTTGCATTGGATTCGGACCATTCAAACTAGGAAAGAAACAAGAGCAACAGAAATAAGTGAGGACTTTTCGATAGGTCAGAGGCCAAGTGGAGGGCATGCAGTCTGAATGTCCTGGACTGGAACCAAGGGACAGTGATGGAAGGTCAATTTCCAAACATCACACAATACTGTAGATGAATGAGGTATTACAGCAGGAGAATAGAACATACACAAAAACCAAACATGGGTTTGCTCTAAAAATAAGGGGAAACAGTTTTGTGTTCTGTGGTGTTCCTGGGGATCAGAGCATACTTCTAGCCTAGTTTGAGGGTGAAATACCAAAATATTTAACAGCAAACACATACATCAGTAAGGAACTTAAATGTCTCAGCTCCTGGAACAGGCTGCTTCAAGGTACTTGCCAAACCTTTGCCTCGGACTAACAATACAGTCGGGTACATGTGTGGATTTGGCCTGCTTGGTTGCAGCGGTCTATCTGATCTGCCAGAAATTGCCCACCTAGGAGATGTACGTTCAGATAAAGGACTCGAGCAGACCCTACACCAAAGCAGAGAGGCGATACAGGGTCAGGCCATGCCACTGAACAAGAAGGAGCAAATGACTGAATGCTTCAGCTGATCTCAACCCCATAATAACTCAGATCCGCATTCCATTTCCTTGTTCTGAGACTGTGCATGGGTAAAATATATCGCGATATATGGAAATAGCACTCCTCAGTCTGCGAAAATATGTTTGTTGTGAGTGTCTTTCCTATTAAAATATCAATCAAGGGGTGATTATCCGCAACACCTACTGTTAGTGGACACAGATGTGTTTGCCTAAGAGGAATACATAGGAATAGACATTGAGGGGCAACGCCATGGCTCATACATACGTGGGTAAAACATGTCCTCCTGTTGTGTTTAATATTGTGGTGGTTATTTCTTGGCAAACCCACTCACCGGGTCTCCTCCCCTTCCAGCAGTTTCCGGTAGGTGGCAATCTCAATGTCCAAGGCCAGCTTGGTGTTCATCAGGTCCTGGTACTCGCGCACTTTACCGGCCATGTCCTGCTTGGCTCTCTTGAGCGCCTCCTCCAGCTCCTGGATGTTATTCTTGGCGTTACGGATCGCCTGCTCACCTTGTTCCTCTGCCGTTCCAATGGCGTTCTCCAGGTTGGTTCGCTGGGAATGGAGAAAAGAGAATACTGTAATCATGCACCTTGCTTTGGTTTGTTTGGTAATGTCGGCATTCGAGCTCGGCGAATAGATTACTCCATCACAAATGTGACGGATAACACCTCCGCCATTTTACAAGTGTATTATATTCAATGACACCTGCAATACAGTGGACAGGATATCAATCACATTTGTGAGAGTGTAACCCGTCCAAGGAACTCTAAATCAGGCCCTTAATATTGAGGAATTTGGATAAGAAGAGCTACTATACGTAATAAAAATGACACTCTCTCCTAGTCAAGTTCCCCTTGAATTTATAATTTGTTTTACTTTATTTCGATCTACCATAATGTGATTTCTTCATCTAAGAAATGGAACATAACTTTTATAATCTGTGTATTTGCTTTCATGCAAAATAAAAAAATAAACAGAAATAACATTAAAAGTAATGTAAGAGGTTATCTTCACTAGCCCAATAGTGGCAATTGAAGAGGTAAATTTCACGGCTCTCAGTCAGAAAAGAAACTTTGATCGCGTCACCCTGTTTAATCCCCTGTACAAGCATTAACTCCTTAATCCTGCTTGAGAATAGAGGAAGTCCCTGGCATCTTATTTCCATATGATAAGCATCCTTTACTGTTTGGATTTATCTCTTAGACACTCGAAAAATCAGTGCACGGTGTTGATCACCGCGCTATGACTAAAGCCAATGGAAAAGCTGGGTTCTATCACAAGTTCTCAAGATCTTAGGAAGAAGACATTGTGCACTAAGTTTGAGCTCAATGAGTGAATTGCCCTGTCAGGCCAACTGTTCACCCACAGTCTTGCAGCAAAAAGAGTGGATCAATCTCAATAAAACAATGGATCATTCTCCCTGTCCCTATGAAACCTATAGAAATCGAAATTAAAATATGCCCCTAAAATATGCATGCAACTGAATGATAGAAATGGATCAGGGAGTAAGTACTCCATACATAGAGTCCAATATTTGAAGGTCTTGAGCAATAAAACCAGTTCAATATTTTGTTGGTCTTCTTTATCGCAACAATATGTCTTTTTTTCTTAAACCCAATACAGCCTCAGCCAATGTGTTTCATTCTGAAGAGAATGTCCTCAGGGCATGAATATGTTCTTTAATCTAAATGAATTCAATCCATCAAGGGGGAATAGTACTATTATATGCAAAAAGAAGTCCAAGGACTTAATAGAGATATTCACATCCATGTGTAAGAAAACAGCAGCGGTTACCACCGAAATGCGTGGTGAACTCTGCTTAATTGGAGTGGCATTTGGCCAAGAATTAAAAATATTGGACACTATATATGGAGTGATCCTGGATTCATTTCTACTGTGACTTCTGCTTTGGCGTAGCACATCTCTAAGCCACTGCACTCAGTCGTGTACCCGGTAAAGCCTGAGGGGACTGACTTGGATGTGCTGTCAGTATTCAATTTAGCTGCTTTGAACTTTGTTATTTTATGAAACTGAATGACTTATCATCCCAGATACCAACATTCATGGCATCTGCTGACCTTTTATAGTCAGAGATGTTGAAGGAATTGGTCAAGCTACACAATCTCCTATCAGTTCACTAAAAACATCAATCATTAAAGCTGGTGGATAAAGTTTGGAGGCTACTCCCCTTTGTCTGCACTTCCTGTTTGACACACCGGACAGCGCAACCTGAGGTGCTGTGGGTTTTGGTGCTGTAAAACCCATGCTGTAAACATCAGTCCTTCAGGGTGCGGTGCGGTGTTAACTGAGGGTGCTATTCCCTCTCGATTCTGACTTTTTCTTTTCTGAACGAGAGATAACTGGCAGTTTATGTATTATCTGCACCATGTACCAGACATTTTGTATATTTTCAAACAGTTTTTCATGTTCACATTTCACCCAATTCTTAAAGGTGAAATGTTAAGAGGAAAAATTGTGGTCATGTGGTAAATTAAGCATAAACTGGAAAACTGATTCAAGATTTACACAGGACTCGGAATGGGGCGCCAAATCAAACCAAATGAAGCAGATATTTTTTCCCGTTGCTTGTCTGATAGCAAAGAAAGGGGCAAACTAACTAAATTAAGAATAAAGCTCCCGGTTTTATGGTATTTTTATTTTTTTCATTTCCGTCTATATTTATCCATATTTATTTTTTGGTCATTTTATCTGTATTTATCCATATTTATTTTGTGTTTTGCATATAAATGAAGTTGTAACACTGTACATTTCCACATTTTTTTAACTGATAGACGCGCACCTATACTTTGATGTCTGTCGTGTTTTAGCCATTTAAACTGCCAAATATTACATAACAATACATCCACTGGTAAACACCAGCGTTATACCACAGATGCATATTGACTCACGCTGTTATTTAAAGAAATGTCATCCTGTTCAGCTGTTGGGCTATAATTCAGGAAAGACAGCATAGAGAGTCACTTAAAAGCAGCACAATATTCTGTATTTATCCACTTTTAAAAATAAGTGCAGATAGAAAATACATTGTTTTCTTTCTGTATTTATCTGTAAAAATCCGTAAAAACAGAAATCAGGGACCCTTAATTAAGAATCACTTGTTTGTTATGGCAGATGGGAAAGTAGTTCTTCATGTTAACCCTGATTTTAGTAGATTGGCGCTTTAAGGGGGTACATGTAAAACATCTTGGGCATTATTCAGAAAAAATCATACGTCTGCACCTGCAGGTGTGTGACCTTGCATGAGTGCAGAAGTATGATGTGTTCAGCGGTGTGATGAAAGCTTAGGGCCCCCCTGTAAGGCACTGTAGAATGGCCCCCACTACAATCACCTGGCCACCTACCATTTTCTTCACCTTGCCCATTCAACCTATATCACGATATCAGCAGCATTTTCAAGAATACAATTAGCTTCAAACAGGGGCGGCTCCTCCGTAATGGCAGAGGAGCATCGCCCCACTCGTCATGAGTCAGTAACAGAAAAATAAAATGATAATGAAACATTATAATTTTATTTTTCTGTGCCTGACATCGGTGTAGGGTGGGGCGGGACCGGGCCATGACAGGCAGGTCATGGGCACTTAGAAGTGCGCATGTATGTTTGGCCGGGCGTCCTAGGTCTGCCAAACATACATGCGCACTTCTATTCCTCCAACCCAGCTGTGTTCATAGCCGGGTTGGAGAAAAGCTGCAGGCTACAAAGCAGTGTCTGAGCTGCTGAGTAGGCCACTCAGACCAATTCTGGTGCAGCTCCTCCAGGAGGAGAGCAGCAACAGGATTGACTAAGCATCCTCTGCCTTCCCAGAGACTGCTGGGAGAGCTCACAGGTGGCAGTTGGAGGCTGTGGAAAAGGTACGTTTTAAATTTTTTTAAATTTCTCTTCCCCCACCACCGCCACCGCTCCTCCTCCACTGCCTCCCAATTTCCTGTTGTGGCAGCCGCCACTGGCTTCGAGGAGATCAACATGTTCTGTAGGCAGTGAGACATCTGGACATATCAAAAATACTTCAGGTGTTATTGATTTCAGAAATCAGAGTTATGAGTTTATACAAGTAGACATTATTGGTGACATGGAGGCATTTGAGGGCCCTGGCATAGGATCATAAGCATTTGAGCTATTCAAAAGTCAATTTGCACAGCATCAATGGAGGCTGTTACTGGTATTTTATCTTTCATAGTTCTCATCATTGTTGGGTGATGATCATGTACTTGGGTGGCAGCGTATAAACACAATAAACTACCAAAATATATCACATTACCTTGGACTTACCGACTGATTTTTCTGGTTATTTGTCCTCAAATAGTGTTATTTAAACAAATTGTTGGAGTGCTCGCCTATATATTGTTTTATGATTTAGTGGTGTGTTATACGTTTCATTGCTCTTAGCAGGGGCGTATACTGTGGTAGTTTCAGTCTTTTATCAAGTATTCTTTCTGTAGACTTTCTACTCTGAATAGTTGAGTACTGTGCAAGATCTTTTGTTTATAGTTGTCACAGCTACTGTTGCGGGGATTCTGCACTTACACTAGAACTATGGTCAGGAAAACAGGACCTTGGCGTGTAGGAGCTAAGCCTTCCAACCGCCTCAGTACCCAAAATCCCAGAACCGACTAGCTATAGTGTCCCATTTATCCCATTCGTTCTCCTACATAATCACAAAGCTACAAATGATTAGACAACCCAGAAACACAACGATCCAGACTCTCTCAGGAATCGCGGTAGCAATATGTACCCTTTTGCTCACTCACTCATACTTATCTACAATAAGAATAGACAGAGTCACTGTTATAGTTAAAATGTTTATTTTAACTATAATGCTCTATGATGCAGTATATGAGCCACTACCAACAGCAAAACAAATAAACCTAAAACAGTTAGCATTGTAGCAAGTCCATAGACTATGAAAGGGGATTTCATCGTATACAGACAGTGGATAAATGATTCTAAGGCCTAACCACCCTCCCCTTGGAAAGAAGAAGTTTTATTATATAAAGTAATATCTCTGGGCTTTGTCAGCAGACCCCATACCTTAGTGCCTAGATGGTTGTTTTACATCATAGGTATAGCACAGCTCTTCTCCCTGGAAAGGTCCCTCTCCAAGTGTGTCTCAAACCAACATGCAACTCCGTAATATCAAAGCATGACTTTCCAGCAGCCGCAGCTGTATAGCATGTTCTGTCTAAGTGCTAGGGACTGACCAGAACAGAATAACAAGGGGCATTGTTTCTCGACCTTGCACTCAGTATTCAGACTAAACTCCAGGAACAGGCAGAGAATGCAAAAAGCAGACAGTTCTTATGTGGAAGGCACAAACAGAATCTTGCAAAATAAAGACATGTAGTAAGCATCATGGGAGCAGAGCTCATGCTAACTTAACAATGTCGACTATGACCCCAATGGCCATTTGACACCCTCCCCTTGAGCAGGTCATGGCATATAGATATGCCTGCACACACTTTCTAACTCATCTAACTCATATGTCTCCTGTTTGAGTGTTCCTCCACTTAACCCAGGCGTTTGACTACCTTGTTCGGTGTATATTTCTCTGTATAACACTCCTTTGACCCTTAAGCGCCTTGACTACCATGCTGGGTTTGTCCGCGCATTTTTTGGATTATTACCACATAAGAAATCCTTTTTCCTTGAATGCGGTTTTTTCTCATAAGGTCTTTTCTCATAAGGTTTTTCTCACAATGGCTCTTCTGATAATGATTATGTCTTTTTGGCTCTTTTGTTTTTTGAAGTGTCAATTCCTGCAGATTGTACTCTTATTAATATATCAATCAATTCCTTTACCCCCCGAAAAATTCCCCCTATACCAGTCTTTCCTCTAAATGGGACGCTACCCCGTTACTCAGCAACGTGTCTGAGTCTTTCCTCAGGAGTTTACAAAATCGATCCGCGTAGCCATGGCAACACTTCCTGGTTCCAGGCTTTCACGCGCTAACGCTGACTCCGCGCTGACCCATTAATGGTGAGTCCTCTGTAAACAGCCGCGTTTGTTACCCTTCTGTTTAGAGCCATACCTGTTCCTTCACTTCCTCTCTGGTATTCTTTTTCCAGATGTCGGTCTGATGCACTCGGACGCTCAGGCGTCGGAGGCCCCTGCCCCCTCAAGGAGATACGCTGAGACGGCTCCTTCCTGCTAACATCCCTTTTGGGTGAGTCATAGCGCCTCGGTCACAACTCCCCTACAATGCGTGATAAACTGTCTTCATACCCATTTCTGCATTAATGTGATACCTGAAACTCGTTTTTTCAGACGAGCGCCTTGGGACTTGTCTAAACATACCTGACGGACGGCACCCGCCGGGCTATCCAGATCGGGTGACCTATTTACTACAAGGTAGGCCCCTTTTGCCTTGCCCCTCACCTGCTTTAATACAGTTTACCATAGGTGTTTGGTGCTAATGTACCGGAATGTTTGTGCAGACAATTTTTATATTAATGCAATCCTAGCTCCTCGTTCACTACTCTTCTACAATGCGTGTTAAACTGCCTTCATATCCAGTTCTTCATTATTTTGATACCTGCCACTCGTTTTTTCAGACGAGCGCCTTAGGATTTGCCCATACATACTTGACGGACCGCACCCGCCGGGCTATCCAGAACGGGTGACCTATTACAACAAGGTAGGCCCCTGTTTGCCTTGCCCCTCACCTGCTTGAATACAGGTTACCATAGGTGTTTGGTGCTACTGTACTGAATTGGTCTTACATGTTTTTGCAGACAATTCTTACATTAATGTGGACTGGGCCCTGCCTGTAATCGCAACACGCCCTGAAGTTGTGCGTCCTTGCTTACCTGCTTTGCCAGGTAATCATTTCTGTGCTGTCCTCAGTTCACCTACCCTCCTTTTTAAACCTTCTTAACTCTTCTCTCACATGTTTTGTATTCTGTTGCGATTGGCCTGCGGGCCTTTTAATCTATGTGTTTCGGGACTCCTTTGAGACCGTTTAAAGTAATGCGCATCTTTTCATCTTATACTCAGGACTCGTCCCCACCTCTTCCTTCACCCCCCCACGTCCTGATGAAGACCCTCCAGTAAGGATCTAACAGTCCTACACATCTGGGTCGAAACGTAGACCATCTTCTACTTATACGAACTCCTTACCCCAAGACTGATATTAATAATCATCACAGGAGTCTCTGTTTTATGTAGAATGTTTTATTTAACATGTGTTTGTCTTGACCTTTCATTCATGGATCAATGATAATGATGGTTTCACCTGTGGATTTGTGCCTATGGATTTGTTTTATTAGTGATGTTAACTAATTGAAACACACAACTAAACTCCCCCCCCCACCCGCCCCCTCCCCTTGCACTCCCCCGTGTGGGCGTACTTATAATTTTGTGTTTAATTAATAGCGAATGTACAACCATTATACGGCTTCTCTGGGTTCAGTGAAAATAAAAACACTGTCAACCTTCATTATTTTTGATTGTGATCTCATTTAATTGTGTGAAGACTAAGTGTTTATTGTGTTTTTTGGTCTGGGACCGCTCTCTATACTTCAATTTATTACCCAGGTCCCACTGACCACATGGGTTGAACCCCTCTGTTTACAACATACTTCGAGCAGACGCTGGTCTGCGAGGTTCCCTTTCCTATATATCTATCTTCATTTCTTTTTACTCTCTTCTAACAAAATATCCTACCATTATGGTTGATAAGGAGGTTCTTTCTTACACTGAGGACTATATCAAACAATTCTTATCAGACTCTGCAAATACTTTCCTGTCTTCCACCACACCTGTGATTGACTTCTCCCTCAACGACAAAGTCAATCAGTTGGAGCGTCTAGAGAAGAAACTTATCAGAACCAAACTTCATGGGCACTTCCTAGCCCAATGCCTTCAATCCAACATCATCCCTGTGGGCCTACAGGTTAAAGTTGAACCGGCCATCTTCATCGACGTTCCCAAGTTTCGTGAAGGTTTCAGTTTTGTCGCGAACAATTGTTCGCGACATTGGATGGTTCTTGGCATTGAAACAGCCAGTGAACAAATTGCTATTCTAACTAAACAAATAACGGACCTTAAAGCCGAGAAAAGTGGGGACTCCACTCTCACTAACTCCAAAGAGGCATTGACCAAACTGGTGGCTACCCTCCAGGATTTTGAAACAACTACAATCAAAAAGAAACTTGAAAAACTAGCCCGCGACGTGAGGTCGTACGACAAGAAAAGAACATATCCCTACCTCTTGGACGAATACTACAGACAAGACAACCAAGGGAGATTTACTAACCGCGGCCGGGGACCATACAGGGGCAGGCGTAATTTCACAACTTTCTCAGATTCCTCGTATAGTTCAGGTGAGGATTCTGAACGAGCCGGCCCTAGCGGTGCATACGGGTACCAGGACTCCTACGGACCATCCCACCAACCTCCCCCTTTTTTAGGACAGGGAGGATGGAGACCCCCACGCGGCAGAGGGAACAATTGGGACAGGGGCACTGGCAGGGGCCAATACAATGCTGGCCAGGAGTGGGACTCCGGGAGAGGGAGAGGCACGAAGCAAGTGAGTTTCCCCCAGGAGGAGCATGGGGAGAGATCCACACGCAGGAAGAACTACAGGTGGTAAAGGAGACTTCCCCTGTGATCAACATCTCTACTTATACCCTCAAGGAGGATGAAACTAAGGTACTAAGCCGTGGTCTATCCTTCGTTCCTACCTCAACACCGAACCCTTTCAACACTGTGGTTGAACTCCACAAGTTTTTTAGGAAGATAAGACTACGATATTTTTTCAAAGACAAGCCCTTTCAATCAGCCTCCTCAGCAACCAACCTGAGACCACCCTCCACCTTTGTACCATCCACGTATGCCATGACTCAACGAATTTTGGCCTATGAGAGTCTAGTACTCCGCGATGTGCAGACCATCCTGAATGATAATACCTTCACTAAACACAACACTAGTAGAGCTGAGAAGCTGGCACTCCAATCCCTAAAGGACAACACCGCAATAGTTGTGAAACCCGCAGACAAGGGTGGCGCAATTGTTATACAGGACCAGGACAACTATACAAATGAGATCCTACGACAGCTAAACGACGGGATCAGTTACAGACAATTGGGCGGGGATCCATCTCAAAGTATAATGGCTGAAATTCAGAGGGTCACCCAAGATGGCCTCCAACAAGGATTTCTATCGGAACATGAATTCCAGTATTTGAATCAGAAGCACCCTCGCCTCCCCACAATCTATACCTTGCCTAAAGTTCACAAGGATCTCCACAAGCCCCCGGGACGCCCCATTGTGTCCGGATGTGGCTCCCTACTGGAACCACTGTGCAGATACGTGGATTTCTTCCTAAAACCTCTGGCTGAGGCTACGACCACATACTTAAGGGACACCACTCAAACCATCAACTTGATCGATGGACATCCTTTCGACTCTACACGAGATCTCCTGGTAACGTGCGACATTGTATCTTTGTACACCAGCATACCCCAGGATGAGGCCCTGGTGGCAATGTCAATTGCCCTTGATAAACGTGAGGCACCTGTTCAAGTACCAACAACATTTATCATCTTATTGCTCAAAATTGCTATGATGAGGAACTTCTTCTTTTTCCGGAATTGCTTTTATCTCCAGACCAAGGGCGTGGCGATGGGGGCGGCCTTTGCTCCCGATTTGGCCATAATCTTCATGTCGATGTATGAAGATACCTTTGTACTCACCAACGCCAATCCTTTCAGATCTCAAATACACCTTTGGATGAGATACATAGATGACGTCATCTGTATCTGGTCAGGCACCGAGGACAATATCACCAACTTCTTCAACTGGCTCAATGACAGATCACCAGATATCAAGTTTACGACCAAATTTAATAAAAAATCCATCGATTTCCTGGACCTAACCATCTTTGTGGAGAATGAGATCCTTCAAACCAACCTGTTCAGGAAACCTACGGAGAGGAATTCCCTCCTTCTGTACTCCAGTCACCATCCTAGGAGCCTTCGTGACAACCTCCCCTTCGGCCAGTTCTTGCGGATTCGCCGCAATTGCAGCAGAAAGGAGGACTACATGGATCAATCCTCAATCCTAATGGGCAGACTACTTGTACGTGGATACCCCAGGCGGTTGGTAAAGAAAGCCCTGAAGAGAGCATGGTTCAACCCCAGAGAGACCTTACTAGAACCAGGAGATAAACAAAATAAGAATGAGGATCGCATGATTTGTGTTACTACTTTTTCCACCAAAAGTAACAGGATAAAACATACCATCAATAAGTATTGGAATCTGATATCTGAGGACCTTAACATGAAGTGCCCTCCGCTCCACGCATTTAAAAAGGCAAGGAACATTCGAGACCATGTGGTGCGCTCCTTCCTACCAAGTCCAGCTGAACCATCAATCACAACCATGTGGAACCTTCCTCCTATTGTGGGACACTACCGGTGTGGGTCCTGCAAAGCCTGTCCGTCAACCATCCAGACGAAGATCTTTATCTACAAACAACACCAAGTCCCTCTCAAGTCGCATACCAATTGCAACTCCACCAACGTGGTATATTGCATAATATGCCCCTGCGACCAGATATATGTGGGTCAGACACAACAACGTGCAAAGGTACGTTTTCTGCAGCACTGCAGCCGCGTGAGATGTAAGGTCGTGGGAGCACCGCTGGTCGATCACTGTAACACACACAACCACCTCCCTGAAAGTCTGAAATGGACAATTCTGGAACAGGTCCGATTGGGCCCCAGGGGCGGCAGCATCGAACCCGTCCTTAATGTAAGGGAAATTAAATGGATTCGTCTCTTTGATTCAGTGGCAAGGGGTTTGAATGAATCAGAAAGTAGCTTTGCACAAATGGCCACGCTGTGAATTAGGTCCCCCCTTTTTTCCAAACTCTGGGGTGCCTGCACACACTTTCTAACTCATCTAACTCATATGTCTCCTGTTTGAGTGTTCCTCCACTTAACCCAGGCGTTTGACTACCTTGTTCGGTGGGTCCACGCCGTTGCGTCACATGCAGTACTTATCATGGGCCTCATTGGGTATTTCTTTGGCAGCGAGACTTGTTTGACCTTTAGCCGCTAGACTACCTTGCATGGTTGGTCCGCGACTATGGAGTACATGTGCTGTATACAAATGACCACACAGAGATTTGAATGGTTTTTTGTATATTTCTCTGTATAACACTCCTTTGACCCTTAAGCGCCTTGACTACCATGCTGGGTTTGTCCGCGCATTTTTTGGATTATTACCACATAAGAAATCCTTTTTCCTTGAATGCGGTTTTTTCTCATAAGGTCTTTTCTCATAAGGTTTTTCTCACAATGGCTCTTCTGATAATGATTATGTCTTTTTGGCTCTTTTGTTTTTTGAAGTGTCAATTCCTGCAGATTGTACTCTTATTAATATATCAATCAATTCCTTTACCCCCCGAAAAATTCCCCCTATACCAGTCTTTCCTCTAAATGGGACGCTACCCTGTTACTCAGCAACGTGTCTGAGTCTTTCCTCAGGAGTTTACAAAATCGATCCGCGTAGCCATGGCAACACTTCCTGGTTCCAGGCTTTCACGCGCTAACGCTGACTCCGCGCTGACCCATTAATGGTGAGTCCTCTGTAAACAGCCGCGTTTGTTACCCTTCTGTTTAGAGCCATATGTTATGTTGTATATTCCTTTGATATGCATTCTCTTGATACCGCGTGATAGAATGTAGAGTGTTTGGTGTACTTGTGTTCTAAGGTTCGAGTCAGTTGTATGCTGACCCGCTGAGGAGAAGACATCGTTTCCTTGGCTCTCACCTGTTGTCACTTTAACTAGAAATAAATATAACCTTACAACCTACCACGTCTGGATTACCTTACTACAAATTGGCGACGAGGATGGGAAACTGGCGTTTAAAGCATTCTCACAAGACTGGAAATTTCAAAGAGAATATATATATTCAAAGGAAATTCTCATCTAGAGAGAAAGGAATCGGAAGGAAAGCGGACCTGAGCAAAAAAAAAAAAAAAAAAAAGCCGAACAAAAGCCTTCTGTGAGTTACAATATTTTTTTACTACCACCGCTTGCTGACTGCGTAATTGACTGCGTTACTTACATAGCGCGACCTTAGTTTAGTCAAGGCCTCTGCGAACAGCCGTTGGTGGTCATCCTACTGGCATGGTTCAACTGCGCTCGCCATTCCACTGCGCGCGCTGAGTCTAGAGGAGCCCGCACGTCATTCACCAGCGCGTCCTCCCAGAGAAGCCAGCACGTCATTCACCAGCGCGTCCTCTGACATCAGACGCGGGTCACGCAGCATGACCCCAACGTGGCGGCCATTTTAGCTCGTTGTGTTTACTAACATAAAATTAGACCGGCACTTCGAGGAGAAGTTGTGACAGATCGTGAGAAGGCCACGTTAAAAAAAAAAAAAAAAAGAAGAAGAAGGCGGAATCTATAGAGGTACTTTCCGGACATTACAGTAAGGTAACTTCAAAAAAAAAATAAATAAATAAAACGAAGTAAAATATATGTATAATTGAATATAGTGACATCATACAGGTGAGAAGGTCGAGTGAAAGTTGTATTTTACCTTCTGGTGCATGGAAGAAGGTGATTCCGTGGTTAATACTGTGAATAAGGACACGAATATGGCACAACAAAATTTTTCCATTAGTCCTCCTGAACCATTTTGGGTCAAAGGTAACCAACCAAGTATAAAATGGTTAGAATGGAAAGAGTATTTTATCAACTATTTGGAAGCTGTAGATGAAACGAAAAAAATGAAACCCGAACAGAAAAAGAGACTACTACTACATTCCCTAGGACCCATAGGTTTAAAAACATTTTCGAGAATGAGTAAAACTGATGATTCTGATCTCGATGAATTTGAGAATGCCATCAAAAACATGGATAAATACTTTGCTCCCAAAGTATGTATCGGGGTCATAAGGCACAAATTTTTTCAAAGAAGGCAAACCAAAGAGGAAACGGTAGATGAGTGGATGGATGATCTAAAAAAACTTGCTATTGATTGTAAATTTGATAATTTACATGATGACTTCATACGTGATCAACTTGTGATGCATAACAACAACTCAGGGTTGCAAGATCGTCTTTGGGTCAATGGAGATGCACCTCTTGACGATGTGGTAGCTATCATGAGAAAATCTGAAATGTCAGGAAGGTGTGCCACCGTGGTGAAAGAAACCGAAAAAGATGTGTCCAAGATGTCGGGAACGGTTTGTAAGATTCAGGTTCCCAATAGGAATTTTCGTCAACAGCAACAACAACAAGGGAGATGGACGGGTCAGCCTACAAGAGTTCAAAACAGGAACACGGAAGATAGGAGATGCTATAGATGTGACAGTAAAGAGCATCTAGCATTTAGTAGACTATGTCCAGCGTTAAAGAAAAAATGTGGTATTTGTGGACTTTTAGGTCACTTTAGTAAGATGTGTCGCAGACGCAGTAACGTGAAATATGTGTATGAAGATGAAGAGGAGAGTATGGAAGAGGTAGATGGTGAGGATGAATGTTGCATAAAGAGTATTCGTGGGAACTATGTGATTAATATTTCAGAGGATTCCCTTAAAGGGAAACCTATTTGCGAGATATCTCTTGGTGGAGTGGTGATAAGTGTATATGCAGATTCTGGGTCCCCATATACAATTATAAATGAAGAGGTTTGGAGAAAGAAGTTTGTAAAGAAGATTGGTGAGCAATTATACCCATCAGATGTTTGCCCAATCAGTTTTACGGGGAATAGAATTGGAATGATTGGCTTTAGGTGGCTTACATTTCTATTTAAGGGCAGATCCACAAGAGCGAAATTATATGTGGCAAAGGTGGGACCATCAGTATTAGGATGGTTCGACCAGAAAAAATTGCACATCATCTTAGATCCTAACTCCAAAGATAAAGTTTTAATTTTGGATGACTGTAGTAGAATGGAGGAAACACTCTCTGAAAAATTTCCTAAAGTGTTTAGTAAGGAGCTAGGTGCCCTGAAGGGATTTGAACATAGAATAATTTTAAAAGCTGACGCACAACCCAAGGTTCACAAAGTAAGACCGATACCAATACTGATAAGGGAGGAAGTTAAAAAGGAGATTCAGGGATTACTTGCCAAGGGTATTATAGAAGAGATTGAAACATCGGAGTGGATTTCGCCGATTGTGGTTGCCCGGAAACCCAACGGAAAAATTCGTTTGTGCATCGATTTGCGCCATTTGAACAACAATATTGTGATCGAAAAATTTCCCCTTCCTAGAATCAATGAGATGGTATCTTCCCTTAAGGGTGCTACATGGTTCTCCACGGTTGATCTCTCTGCCGCTTACCACCAGGTAATGTTAGATCCCGACTCTAAGAACCTAACGGCGTTCATTACACCGTTTGGTTGTTACCAGTTCAGGCGCATGCCTTTTGGTTTGGCCTCAGCCGCTGCTGTATTTCAGCGGTTGATGCACAAACTCTTTGGGGACATGGAGAACATCTCATTTTTTCAGGATGATATCCTGGTTGCAGCAAAAGACAAAGAGTGCCATGATTCAAAACTCCAACAGGTTTTGGAAACCTTACAGTCAGCTGGTCTGACTGTGGAGTTATCCAAATGCAAGTTCAGTCAAAGGAGTGTTGCATATTTGGGACACATCATTAGTGAGGAAGGAGTTGAACCTAAACCTACTTTAGTTGAAAATATTGTTAAGTTCTCTGCTCCTGCTTCCAAAGATGAGGTGAAAGCATTTCTTGGCATGGCTGAGTACTGTGCCAAGTTTATAAGAAACTTTGCTGCGAAGGTTTACAATTTGCGAGCACTGTTAAAAAAGAACACTAGGTTTGTTTGGAGTGAGTTGTGTGAAGAAGAGTTTAAATTGATTAAGAATGAACTACAAAATGTGAGTGCACTTGCCAGTTTTGACCCCAATATTGACTGTATGTTAACCACTGACGCAAGTGACAAGGGTTTAGGTGCCGTGTTGTCACAACTTGATGAGGAGGGTAAGGAGAGGATCATCTTATTTGCTTCTAGGGCCCTTTCTCCTGCGGAGAGTAGGTATCCCATTATCGAAAGAGAAGCCCTTGCGTGTGCATGGGCATTAGAACATTTTCGAGCATTTGTTTGGGGCAAGCCTGTGACCATTCGTACAGATCACAAACCTTTGATCCGTATATTGTCGTGTGAAGGCATCTCTGGTGCATCTGCGAGATTAGCCAGGTTGTCTATGCGGATGAAGGAGTACATTTATAAAATGGTTTACCTACCGGGGAGGGATAACTGTATTGCTGATTGTCTATCGAGACTTCCACCTCCTCTCGAAGTATGTGAAGATGACCCTTGGAGTGAGTATTGTGTGGCTTTAGTGCATGACTGTGGTGAGCCTGCTATAAGCAAAACTGAATGGTTAGCTGAACAAGACAAAGATATTGTGTTGAAAAATGTTTTAGAATACATCTGCAAGGGCTGGCCAAAAAAGAAAAGCATTCCTGGATTGGATGTTTTTTGGCAAATCCGTATGGAATTGTCCTCAGAAAATGACTTGCTTTTTAGGGGTGATAGAATTGTTCCACCCGTATCCTTGAGGAAGAAAATTTTGCAACTTTGTCATGAGGGGCATTTTGGTATCATGAGAACCAAGTCTATCGTCAAGGGAATGTTTTGGTGGCCAGGAATTGACGGTGAAACTGAGGTTTTTGTTAAGAAGTGTGTAGTTTGTGGGTCTGCTGACAAGACTCTTAAAACGTTCAAGCCCAGGATGAGTGAGGGTTTAATTCCTGACTTCCCTTGGGACACTGTCGCAGTCGACATAATTGGACCCATTGGGGATTCTAAAGAATATGGATTAGTTGCCATTGACCTCTTTTCCAAATGGCCTATTGTAAAATTTGTAGACAGAGTGGACACTCTGACGGTGCTTAGTTTTTTAGATAAAATATTCATGATGGAGGGTTTGCCAGCTTGTGTGTTATCTGATAATGGTGTCCAATTTACGTCCAAACAGGCTAAGGAATACTTTGACAGGTGTGGTATCAAACATAAGACTACCGCACTGTACAACCCTAGTGGGAACGGCACCGTCGAAAGGTTTAACAGAGTAATTAAGGGGGTCATTCAGGCTTCAGTACATAGTAAGCTCGACTGGAAAGTACAAGTTCAGAAAGCAGTTTGGTCATACAGGGTCACTGTACAAAACAGCACTGGCACTTCCCCGTTCACCATGATGAGAGGCAGAACAGCAAGATGTAAATTTAACCCTGCATGGCTTTTTGATGGGAAAATAGTTTCTTGGTCTCCTGTTGAGGTCAAAAGTAATTTGCTGTCCAGTCACGACAAGAGCAAGGAGTTTTATGACTCTCATCACAACACCAGAGATGTCTCTGTCAAGGTTGGAGATTGGGTAAGAGTTAAGAAGCCTTTCAAAGTACCAAAGGGGGAAAGTCGCTTTGAACCTCCATGTAAAGTTGCGGAGGTTTTGAGGAATTCGGTGAGATTAGATGATGGAAGAGTATGGAATCTTAAGGACATTGCTTTAAATCCTGATCAGCATTATATTGAGATTCTTCCAAATTCCGATGTCAATAATTTTGATTGGGTGGAGGACCATTTTGAGAATAGTCAGGTTCAGGCTCAACTCGATAATGATTTTGTATCTGTGGATAGGCCAATGCGACCAAAGCTTCCTCTGCATATTGAAGGGGGAGTGGGTGAGGGTTGCAGTCATGATTTCCTGTCTAACACCAATGCATCTATCTCCACGAGTCTGGGCATATCTGGTACTCAAGATAAGGTCAGTGTTTTGCCTGACAAAAGAACAAGAGTTGCCCCTAGATGGCTCAAGGATTTCACTGTATAACATGTTGTTCATGTGTAGAATTTTGCTGTTGACTTTGTGTTTCTTTTTTTTGTTTTTGTTTTTCCTTTATTTTCCCTTCCAGGTTCTACATCTTTTCCTTTCATTGTGTGGGAGGGGGGATGTGTTATGTTGTATATTCCTTTGATATGCATTCTCTTGATACCGCGTGATAGAATGTAGAGTGTTTGGTGTACTTGTGTTCTAAGGTTCGAGTCAGTTGTATGCTGACCCGCTGAGGAGAAGACATCGTTTCCTTGGCTCTCACCTGTTGTCACTTTAACTAGAAATAAATATAACCTTACAACCTACCACGTCTGGATTACCTTACTACACCATACCTGTTCCTTCACTTCCTCTCTGGTATTCTTTTTCCAGATGTCGGTCTGATGCACTCGGACGCTCAGGCGTCGGAGGCCCCTGCCCCCTCAAGGAGATACGCTGAGACGGCTCCTTCCTGCTAACATCCCTTTTGGGTGAGTCATAGCGCCTCGGTCACAACTCCCCTACAATGCGTGATAAACTGTCTTCATACCCATTTCTGCATTAATGTGATACCTGAAACTCGTTTTTTCAGACGAGCGCCTTGGGACTTGTCTAAACATACCTGACGGACGGCACCCGCCGGGCTATCCAGATCGGGTGACCTATTTACTACAAGGTAGGCCCCTTTTGCCTTGCCCCTCACCTGCTTTAATACAGTTTACCATAGGTGTTTGGTGCTAATGTACCGGAATGTTTGTGCAGACAATTTTTATATTAATGCAATCCTAGCTCCTCGTTCACTACTCTTCTACAATGCGTGTTAAACTGCCTTCATATCCAGTTCTTCATTATTTTGATACCTGCCACTCGTTTTTTCAGACGAGCGCCTTAGGATTTGCCCATACATACTTGACGGACCGCACCCGCCGGGCTATCCAGAACGGGTGACCTATTACAACAAGGTAGGCCCCTGTTTGCCTTGCCCCTCACCTGCTTGAATACAGGTTACCATAGGTGTTTGGTGCTACTGTACTGAATTGGTCTTACATGTTTTTGCAGACAATTCTTACATTAATGTGGACTGGGCCCTGCCTGTAATCGCAACACGCCCTGAAGTTGTGCGTCCTTGCTTACCTGCTTTGCCAGGTAATCATTTCTGTGCTGTCCTCAGTTCACCTACCCTCCTTTTTAAACCTTCTTAACTCTTCTCTCACATGTTTTGTATTCTGTTGCGATTGGCCTGCGGGCCTTTTAATCTATGTGTTTCGGGACTCCTTTGAGACCGTTTAAAGTAATGCGCATCTTTTCATCTTATACTCAGGACTCGTCCCCACCTCTTCCTTCACCCCCCCACGTCCTGATGAAGACCCTCCAGTAAGGATCTAACAGTCCTACACATCTGGGTCGAAACGTAGACCATCTTCTACTTATACGAACTCCTTACCCCAAGACTGATATTAATAATCATCACAGGAGTCTCTATTTTATGTAGAATGTTTTATTTAACATGTGTTTGTCTTGACCTTTCATTCATGGATCAATGATAATGATGGTTTCACCTGTGGATTTGTGCCTATGGATTTGTTTTATTAGTGATGTTAACTAATTGAAACACACAACTAAACTCCCCCCCCCCCACCCGCCCCCTCCCCTTGCACTCCCCCGTGTGGGCGTACTTATAATTTTGTGTTTAATTAATAGCGAATGTACAACCATTATACGGCTTCTCTGGGTTCAGTGAAAATAAAAACACTGTCAACCTTCATTATTTTTGATTGTGATCTCATTTAATTGTGTGAAGACTAAGTGTTTATTGTGTTTTTTGGTCTGGGACCGCTCTCTATACTTCAATTAAACTCCAGGAACAGGCAGAGAATGCAAAAAGCAGACAGTTCTTATGTGGAAGGCACAAACAGAATCTTGCAAAATAAAGACATGTAGTAAGCATCATGGGAGCAGAGCTCATGCTAACTTAACAATGTCGACTATGACCCCAATGGCCATTTGACACCCTCCCCTTGAGCAGGTCATGGCATATAGATAAAAGGACCCAGACAGAGTTCTAACGTAAGCAGAGTCAAGAAGCGCTAAAAAAAAAAAAAAAGAAGAGAGATCTTCCTTTATATAACCGAACTTCTTTCCAAGGGGAGGGTGGCTCTCTTTTACTCCTGCCACCACCTCTTGTCCTTACCTGATTTTTCAAGACTTCAATGTCTCCGTTCACCCGCTGCATTTGACGGGTGAGGTCTGAAATCTCATTCTTGACATTTTTAAGGTCATCGTTGTGCCTTTTCGTCTGGTTGGCCAAGTCATCAAGCTGGAAAACACAGAAGGCAGGAATATTTTGTAATAATGCGTCTGGATAAAGTACTGAACCGAACGTCTCCCTTGATATATTCTTTCCCAAATTGGTCTCTGTATGTAGGGAAAGATGACATATTTAAGAAAGAGACAGACAATAAAAATGTCCTCGAAATTCCCTTGTTTACTCATGGTATTATATTAGATTGGGAGTTTGTGGGAGCGGGCACATTTTTTGGGAAATTTTCTGGTTGCTATTTACATAGCACTGGTTTTCTGGACAACAGTGTGTAGACCTGGACTTATATTTGGAATGATGAAATTACAAGCCCCACAATGCACACTGTGATTATCTCAAAGCTAATGGGGCTGTTTAGATTCCAGTGGGCGGTTCTCTTAGGCTGCCAGGGTAGTGGGAGTGCACATTAGTATATCATTCCTGACGAAATTCCATCCACTGGCACATGGGCCTCAGCCAATGATTACTCAGTGCATGGCAGGCACAGGTCTCACCAGCTGTCGGTCCCCAGTATCCTCACCTCTAAATGGGGTGAGCCCTTAGGATCCCCAAAGACTGTCTGAAAGTCACTGATCCTCATGACATGGCCTGGTTGGCAGCTTTGTGCTTCCAAACAACTTTAATGTTCAAAATCTGAAAGAAGGTCAAAGAGGTCACATTAGCAAATTGTCTTTGAATCTGTGAACTTTTGAACCTCTTTGACAAATGTGTGTCTTTGGTCCACAAAATTATATTTAAAAGGATGTCTTTAGGGACTGCGGCTTCATGGGTGTGATTTAGATGTGGTGGTAACCCATAGTCCTCAGATTTCTGGAGGGAGTGCTGAATTTGAATTTCCTCATCCAATAGGGTACTATGGTTGAATTCCACAAATGAATTCAACCCTTCCTCCTCAAATTTGGGGCTTTTCTGTTAATACCCAACTCTAAATTATTGAGGCTTTCCTAAGAGTTGTTAAAGATAAACAGTTTGTGCTATTTAGAGTACACTGGCAAGTCCACAGATTCTACAGTAGGGAACATTCTGTGATAAAGTGATATATTGCACCATGTGACAGAAGAAGATTAATGGAAATAGTTCTTCTAAGGCAGGTCTGACTGGACGAGTCAGAAAATGAAGGGCAAAACATTGCAAATTTTAGGAATATGGGCCTGATGTACAAACTTTCCATTCTCAAAATGTTTTTGAAAATTGTACATCGACTTTTTGCAAATGGAAAGGAATTTTGCAAACCTTCCTATATAATGACAGGTCTATTTTAAAAAATTCTGAATTGTAGTGGTTGGTAATCCGACCCACCACGTCAATATTCATGAGGTCAGTCACAAATTGCAATTCACTATGATTGGATGCCATCACAGGGATGGTGGCCTCCTGAGGTCAGACCACCTTGTTTGTGATCGCATTTTAAATACAGTCGACTTTCTTTAAAAATTTCAACAAGTTTTTCCTTAAAATTAACGGGCTTTAACAATTACAAAATGGGCAGGTTCCCTAAGGAAACCCCGTACTATTTCCCAATGGGTGACATGACAGTAAAATGTAAATGTTTTGAGACCGGATTTAGGGGCCATATGTATCATGCAAATTCGCATTCGCAAAGGCCGAAATTCGCAGAATTTCGGCCTTTGCGAATGCGAATTTGCTAAATGGTATGTATAAAGCAAAATCTGGTGCAAAACAAGGAATCGCAAAGTTTGCGATTCCTTATTTTGCAATTACATTTAAGGAATCGCAAATGTTGCGATTCCTTAAATGCAATGTATGAAGCCAAAAAATGTGCAAAATGTCCTTAATGAATCGCAAATTACCACCAACTTCTAGTTGGTGGTAAGTTGCGAATTCCTTGAGAAATGCAAATTTTTGCATTTTTCAAAGTGCTATGTGACGCACATACATGCCCTTAGAGCATGTATGTGCGCCACATGTGCACCCATGCATATTTCAGGGGTGTAACAGGGTGTCCTTTGGACACCCCTGCACCCTTGAAATTATTCTCAATTTGCGATTAGCAAATTGCGAATCGCAAATTGAGAATAACTTCCCATTCATTCCTATGGGCCTCCTGGCCCTTAGAAATGAATGGGAAAGTATGCCTTAATTGCGATTCGCAATTTGCGAATCGCAATTAAGGAATTTTAAGAAATCGCAAAAAAAATGCGATTTTCTACTTACATACCAATTTGCGAATCTCAAATAGTAATTTCTTAAAAATCGCTATTTGAGATTCGCAAATGGGTACCTTCATACATATGGCCCTCAGTCTCAAAGCATTGGTACATAACAAAATATCACTATTTGGAAGGGATGTCCCAAATACGCCCCTTGGGTTTCTAAACCTATTTTGCGATCAGGCACCGGTTACCGAATTGCAAAATGGGTTTAATACATAACTAAAAGCCATTTCGCTGATGCCGACCCTGCAATTTTGTGAATCGCAGGCTTTGTGACTGCAAACTGGCTAAGTACACTAGGCCCATGTTTGGTTGCAAATACTGGAATGATAGTACAAGCAGTTTTAAGTTCAAGGGGTGGGTCTTAGAGGCGGAAGGATATGAGCTGGGCGACTACTGAACAAGTGAGGTTGGTTGCTGTTACCCGAGCTTCAGGGCGTAAGAGGTGTTTGGAGCTTCAGTGCACGAAAGAATGGGTGGGACTAATTTGGGGGGAGTCATCAAATTTGAACATTGACCAGGGTTCTCCCTCTTGGTGAGTGGGGTTTTAAGAAATAATGATGTGTTCTTATGTCGTCCATAGGACTACTATTATAGGCATTGGTGGAGTAATTAAGTGATTTGAGAAGAATATGAAAACTTTAAAAACTGGGTGACTGTAACCCACTGAAAATTTGATTCAACAGGAGAAAGAAAATCAAATGAAGGAAGCATATAGGGAAATAATGTAGACGAAGATGAAAAGGGACTAGGAGGTTGGGAGATAAATGAGTTAAGGAAACAGACACAGAGGAAAAGAGTGACTGGAAGAGATAATGAGCGAGCAGAGAATGCCACCTAAAGTTAGAGAACAACATAGAAAAGGTACTGTGAACAACAGAGGAAAAGGGGGCGAGAGAATTTGGGAAAATATGACGAAGGAGAAGGTTTAGAGTAAAAGGCCGAAGGCACAGAGATAAAGGGTAATAGGGAAATAGCCTAATAAGGAAACAGTTCAAGGAGGAGGAAGGTTGGTTAATTATAATAAGGGTTTTAGGCTCTCCCTGTTAGATGCTGAATAAGCATCATTTGAATTAATCTGCACCTTCCTGATACTAGCACATTGGTTGCTCACTCACAACTGAGGTCTCTAGCTTTGTTCAGTCGTTAAAATACTTCAAAACTTTGCAACGCCCTGTGGTTGCACATTGACAATTGCTTCTATTTCTGCAGGATTCTAACAATTAACGTGCAAAATTCTAGTTGGCGTATGCCATAACACACACCTTGCTTTTGTACCAATGCTCAGCCTCCTGCTGGCTCCGGTCGGCCATGGCCTGATACTGGATCTTCACGTCCGTCATGATGTGCTTCATCTCCAGCTCGCGGTTGTTGTCCACCTCCACCGTGATCTCAGTGTTGTGGATCTGAGACTGGAGCTCTTTAATTTCCTATGGAGGAGAAAGAGGACATAGAAAAGTACAAGAGATCAGATGAGAGTAGACCACATGTGATCTTAAAATGGGCATGCGCTCTGGACGCGCAGCACTCAGCACGGACGCGCAGCACTGAACACGGACATAGCATGGGCCGTCTCTTCTTTTCTCTCTAGAGATCCTGTAGTGTGGTTGTGTTAGGGCTTCCACAACCTAGGCCCTCCTTAAAGGATGATAAATAGACTCCAGAGAAGTTGAAACCACACAACTAGAGTGAACACAGGGCATCAGAAATAACTCCTACAGCTATTGCTCCATGAATATAAAAAGAATGCTCAGGGATATCCTTCAAATACTCAGGGATATCTTTTAAATTCTTATGCATATCCATCAAACACTCAGGGATATCTTTCACCCACATTTGAGATTTGAGCCCTGATTGAGAGCTCTTTGGGAATGAAAATCACTCTGATTTCCAGAGGGTTTAAACAATCTCCAGCAGAATCCAAGGTTGGAACATTCTCCATCAGAGGCAGAGTGCAGTGAAGAAAATTACATCAGTGAACTATACACATTTAGAATGTCTTCAGACATTTGACAATTTTTCATCACCACTCGACTGAAGAGCAGTCGAATAACTTTTACATTCTTTTAAGATCTTCCTGTAACCGGCTGCTGGTTACCCTATGATATGATCTTATCTTCAGAATAGTTACTTTAAGTAAAAAAATGCAAATTTCAAAGTAAACAATCAATTGTATTGTATTGTATTGTAATTGCATATGTATAGCACTTACTACCCCTGACGAGGCGTCAATAGTAACATTATTTTATAATCTCTGACATCAAGAAGATTCATTTAAAAATGAGATAGAACTCTAGGCTTCCAGAATTATTATTACAAACCATTCCTTGACAAGACAGGCTCAGTCTCTCAGTAAATTACAGAGAGGGATTAAAAGATAATTTATTTCTCTGTTTCTGAATCTTAAAGTCAGGAAATCCTCACAGATGTATGTGTACGCCTATCCCTATGATTTACCACATTTTCAAAGCCAATTGCTTTACAACATGGAAAACTACAATTGTGCTACACTTATTTACTTAGTGACTCAGGATCTGGAATATACGTGAGCGAATGATGCGTTTTTTGACCATATGTTGTACATGTAGATAGACAATGTTTTATGATCCATTCCCTGAAAGAGGCGAGCTCCAAACAGTGAGGAGCCCTTGTCTTGTTGATGCTCTAATTTAGTTAAATAAATTACAAATCATAATTTCTTCCAAAGCCACAGACCATGTCTTTCAACCTCTGTTTCACCAAAATGAAACTTCTTTAGATGCACATCCAAGTGGAGAAACCCCAACAGACAACTTTGAGGCTTATCCCCTTTAAAAATGCTGATTGTAAAACACATGGCAGCAGCCAAGCCATAGGGTGTCCTCCCACTGACATGAATCCCAGAAATCATGTTATACAAACTGTACAAATGACCAACGTGAAACACCAATCCCTTTCGTTTCTGACCTCCTGGAAGAGCTGCTTCAGGTATTCGATCTCATCACTCGTGCTGTCAAGCTTCGACTCCATGTCCACCTTGTGCAGGTAAGTATCGTCAAGATCCTGAACAACAAAACGAGATGGTAGGAAGGTGTTACACTTCTGTTCTCCTTTCTTTGGTGGACTTTAGAAAACACTACATGTCTTGTTTCTTTCTATCCTATATCTTGGCACCACCATGCTAGCAAACATCCCTGGCACTCACCTGGCCTCAATGAAGAGCTTGGTGCCCACTGCCGTCCGATTCAAAGTACTAAAGAAGTAAGTATGAGCCGGCTACCCTCACATGATAGAAGTACAGAGGCCTCTACAGCATGCCTGCATGACCTTCAAGAAGTGCCTTGACTTCTATAAGAATATGTGATGTTACAACGTGATCAAAATGATCGCGGTATGTAACATCGCAGTTTTTACAACGCAAGTTGTTACAATAACTTGCGCTGAGGTGCGCTGGACTTAGGAGTAGTAAGATTTACTGTTCCAACACCAGTCTACGTACAGTGGGGAAAGTGTTGGAATAGTAAATCTTACTATTCCTTAGGTTATAGCGCCCTCCAGTGCAAGTCGATGTAACGCTTGCGTTGTAATGCCAGCGTTCAAAATGCATCGCGGTGTAATCACTGCGATGTAAAGGATGTTTCCCCTTCTATAATACAGTGACATCCAACGCACCATTTTACCTCGCTCAATCAAATTTAATCTCAGGAGTACAATGCTATAAACAGACCTTCAACGTGGCCAAAAAGGAAATTATGAGATGCAAAGGGGAAAGGAACAGAAGAAAAACTTATGCACCGAGGATTCAGGCACTGGAATAATATCCGACCACAAATCAAACTCATGCCTTGTCTCCTCCACTTCAAATAGAAGCTGCAATTGATAATCTTCAAAGGGTATCTTCACTGCTATTGATAAGGAACATTCCAGACTTTTCAGGAGTCCTACAATACCCTGGCTGCTTCCATTCTCATGAAACGATTACCTGTAAAAGGCAGTGGGACAACTTCCTTTTGATAGCACATCCTCTAATGGCCAGATAGATGTGAGGCATTTGACCCAACCCGATACATCATGAGTCAAAACATTACACTTGGAATCAAAGAATCTCAGAAACAAAAGATTATAGAATGAAAGTGCTTAACACAAACTTACAATGCTCCTAATTCTAGGTGCAACTTTAACCATAGTTGTAATCCTTTTGTTAACTTTAATCTTGTTATTAATCTGAGTGCCCAATCCACTAGCCTAGTCCAAGGTCCGGGTAGGATTTCCACAGTGTTTAAGAATGCCTGTGATTCTGTGTCTACCGTGCAATTGTGTGTATCTGCAGGACTGCAGGATTCTTAATCATTGTAGTACTTTTTAGAGTATAAACCACCTAATCTCTAGTCAGGAAGGAGTGGCCCTAGGCTGGGGGTTCGGTCATTTCCTTTTGCAGATGTAAATTTTTCGTAACTCATATGTTCCGCGGAGATGGCCTTAAATGCTTCTGCTGGTGGGAATAGGCCTTACCCTGAACATGGTACATTTATCTATCAAGCAGATACTGGCAGTAAGAAAAATAGTCATTGTGCTCACATGGCTGAGAAAGAATTGTTTTAGATCTGACTGTTGATACAGAAGATGCAGATATCTATGGATCGCGAATAATGGCTTAAAGCAAGGTTGTAGTTTAGCACTTTTCTTTTTTCACATTATACATATCTGGACCACCCTAGTGGTCTTGCCCCAAAACTGGGAACTCAGCCCATTTCATATTTAGCCTATGCCTATGACGTCATACTACTCTCATTAACGCCTATCGGCCTCCATATCACCTAATTTAGGTGCCCATTCGGATGGCGGGTGGACTTCAGTCCGCTCCCCATCCTAGCGGTGCTGGGACCGTCCGCCATACTTGCGGCGGTCCCCGTCCGCTAATTATGATGCGACCGTGACGCTGGCCCTTTGTATTCCGCATTTCTAACATTGCGGCGGGTGCTGCTGTAAGGTTGATAAACAGAGACAACAGTTACAAAAGCAGCTAAATGTGTTTTTAGTTTCCACCTGTATTTAAGCCATGCCTGGCACAGATAGCATTTACAGATAGAAAATATTGGTTTTGTGCAGCATTCCCTCCATTGTGAAAGGCTTGTGGTTCTCTGTAAATAAACTGTTCTCATCGTTATTCATATTCAGAAAACCTAACTGTTCACCATAGGGGGTACTTGGAGACTATACTAAATAGTATATATCAAGTGCTGTGTTATATATTGAAATAACAAAATTATATTTCGCATAATTACTATTACAATTTACATTTATTTTTAAGGACAGAGAGATACCATGATTTGTCAAAAATCACAGGTGCCAAATCTTCGATTTGAACTCAAGTCGAAGGCTAAAATGTCAAAATCTTAGGCTTTAGAGCACCTCCCTTCCCCCTTGTGTCCTCTGTGCACCCAGGTGAGAGCCAGGGATGTCGGCCAACATGGTGATGATATGCAGAAAGGCTTCTGTTCTCTTGGTATCTAGAAAGCATGTGGTGTTTGCATCCAAAAAGGTTTGCGTTCGTGATTTAAAGAAAAAATGTCGGTCCCTACACATTCTGATGGTTTAGGATCAAGAGATGTTCATGTTATTCACATCTATGAGGCCTGTGATGGTTGTATGTCGTTACAACAAATTCCGTTGCAACGCATGCCTTTACCACGCATGTGTTACAACGGGATTCGTTTTCTACGTATAACCTTTACCACTAATATTCCTTTACCACGCATAGATTAACAACGTTTTTCGTTGTTAATTTATGCATGGTGAGGGCATATTCTTGTTAAAGGTTATACCTCTCCCCTTACACACCCCAGTCTCCACTCCTTATAATTACCCCTGCCCTTAACCCTTAAATTTTTTTTTTTAATTACATTTCCCCTTACCTTTTTATTAACTGTCTCCTCTCCATCTTCGTTGGTTACGTCGGTCGTACGTCGTAAAGAGGAAGCGGAAGTTTAATTCCGTTTCCTCTCTAACGACGCTGATTGCTTGATCTTCGGCACTGCAGGTTAGTTTGTTTGTTTATTTTGGGTGGGGGGGGGGACCCCCCAATCCTCCTTTTTAATCCCACGATTTTTTAGTTTTTGGGGGGAGACCTCCCAAACCCCCCTTTTTTTTCATTTACCACACATACCTTTACTACGTATTTCGTAGTAAAGGTATGCGTGGTAAAGCCTCTCGTTGTTACCACGCATACGTTGTAATGCATGCGTGGTAAAGGTTTTCGTGGAAACGGCCGCGTTGTAGTGGCCGTTTCCTGCCTGTGATATCATTAAATCTATACCAGCGAGTCCTTTGCACTACAGGACATCTTCCAAGCCAGGCTCCTCATCAAATGTGCAGAAGCTTCCTTGTTCAGAAAAGCAAAGGTCTGGTCCCACCTGTAACATTACAGATTCCTAGCTTAGAGACAAGTGCTACAGGAGGTCTGACTTGAACCTGCTCTCCACAGCTCTCTGGAAGTAGAAGACTATTGGCACAGAGACACAAGCTGTCGTGACCAGCGAGAATAGAGTTTTTAACCTGGCCTACCTTTTTTGTAAGAACGAAGTCATTCTCCAGCTGGTTGCGCCGGTTGATTTCATCTTCGTACCTGTGGGAGACAGAAGAGGGTGTATGAATCTTTTTGTCATTTAGAGCAGATGTAAAGGACCTGAAATATAATCTTTCACTGGAGTTTGACTGCTCTTTGTCATTGTTCATGGCACATCACTTGATGCTGCAGAATATAAGAGCGCAAGAGGACATCAAATCCTCAGGGCACAGAGGAGAGGGCTGCAGCCGGGCGGGCGTAGTTGGGGGAATGGGTGATGTGAAATGACCAGAATGGACTGATCCCTTAGACTACTGATCTGTACCCAACATGGAAGCTCCAGGTCAGGGACCTTTGCCTTCCAAACATCCCGTTATTGGACAGCAGAGCTCACGTCTGTCTGTCTGTCAGTTGCTGTTTCTTCAAAACACCCTAGTACGTACCTTCTAGGTCTTCTCAGTAACACACTATATCCTTAGAGCCTGCTGTAAGGGGCTCTACCACACATTACACATTATGCGCCGAGACACTCACGAGTAGCTGAGCGCGTAATAAATTCTTTTTAACATAACATAACATTAATGACCCGCTTCAGCTCAGACCTTTAACAAGGAAGTGGGCCTTTCATGGCCGGTAGGGCCCGCTACGGAGGGCTAAGATTATTAGAACATTCAACCCCTAGAGGGCAGAATGTTCTAATTTGTCTTACGAAGCACGTGGGGGTTGAAATCCCCTTGGGCTCCGCGAGGTCTTTTTTAAACATTGGAATGTTGGAGCTCCAGGCTTATACCAGCCATTAGAAGCCCGGAGCACTCCATTGTTTTTAGTGGAGCTCCCAACATTCCAATGTTCTAATACCAATTAGCTGCTCTCTCACCTGCCAGCTTTCTCTGACACAAGATCTCTCACAAGTATCAAGGTTCCCAGTAACCAAGTTCCACAGCAGCCATCAACAGACCTCAGCTACCACAGACCACTCTGTCCTTTCTTACATAGTTTGAACTCTAGGTCTGGGGACAGGAAGTCGAGCCTTCTGTGCCACAAATTCCTGTTTTGAGCTGAGTGTCTGACTCCATCCTGCAGACCCGGTCAGCTTCCTCTTTTCATGTTTTGCTTCCCTGAGAGAGTTTGCTGAGCAAGAGTTGATCAAGGCAGTGGTGTCCTGGTGTCAGTGAGAGGGGTTTTAGACCCAATCTAATTCCCGCAATTTGTACTCCCAGTTTCCAAAACGCACAATGTACTTCCTCACTGAGGGAGCAGCTACTTGCAGATGTAACCGTTCAGGGGCCTTTTTTAGACAAACTATAAATATAAAATGTCACACTTATCATATTACTAAAAGTAAAAAAAGAGGAAATATGTAAACTGTCTTCAAATGTATGTGGTTCTGGCTAAACTACACACATTCAGAATCTCATTTTTGGTGGACCACTAAAGGCTACTGCCTCAGGTAAACACTGATCCCTGTGTGTACTTTAGGATTCCTGATGCATAAAGCTGTTCCCGCCTTCCAATAGCCAAAAGAACAATTGATGGACAGAATGCAGAACAATGTCATACATTCACCCCAGTACAGAGATCTGGCCCTAAATCGATCATTCTTTTGCTCACCATGCTGTTCCAGTTTGGACCCAGCCATATGCAAATCAGTCTTCCCTGGAGTGGGAACAAGCATCCTAGGACTGGTTTAGGGGTTTCATGCCTCATCAGCCAGGATAGCTTGACTCCAGTGGCATGGAGAGCACGGGACCCACGTCTGGGCATACCCGTCCCCACTCCGGGTGACAAATGCAAAAAGAACAATTCATGGACAGAATGCAGAACAATGACATACATTCACCCCGGTACAGAGATCTGGCCCGAAATCCATCATTTTTTTGCTCACCATGCTGCTCCAGTTTAGACCCAGCCATATGCAAATCAGTCTTGACCCTGTGCCCAATGGGAACAGTCCTGTCAGAACTGCCAGGCCAGGTCCTCCCTGGACTGGAAAAAAAATCCTAGGACCAGTTTTGGCCTTTCAGCCCTGATCAGCCAGGATAGCTTGACTCCAGTAGCTTGGAGAACACGGTACCAACATCTGGGCATACCCGTCCCCACTCCGGGTGACAAATGCAAAAAGAACAATTGATGGACAGAATGCAGAACAATGTCATACACTCACCCCAGTACAGAGATCTGCACCTAAATCCATCGTTGTTTTGCTCACCATGCCATTCCAGTTTGAACCCAGCCATATGCAAATCAGTCCTGACCCTGTGCTCCATGGGAACAGTCCAGTCCGAACTGCCAGGCCAGGTCCTCCCTGGAAACAAGCATCCTAGGACCAGTTTTGGGCTTTCATCAGGCAGGATAGCTTGACTCAAGTGGCATTGAAAGCACAGGACCCACATCTGGGCATACACATCTTACTCTGGGTGACAAATGCAAAAATCCTATAGCCATCAGGTCTAGACCTTGTGGCAACCACTTCACACAGAGGATCAGAGCTTGTGAATCACTGGATCTAATCAATGTTTGCTTTAAGCATAAGCCCTGACTCTTCTTTACTTCCTGTTTATACCTCGTACATTTTGTTCCTAGTATAATATCACTTTATATCATGATAATGTTAAGCACTGTTTGTGATGTGATCGTGTATTACTGATGGGAGGGTCTTAGGTTCTGCTCCCCCAGCGGAGTTTGCGGAGTTTTACCCACTACGCGATATCATTGTAATGCAGAGTTACTGCAAAGCTCCGCTAACTGCCGCCTGGTGAAGTTATGTTTCGCGCACGGCTCGCCTATGATAGCTTGGTGAGCGCAAGTGAGAATTGGTGTCTCAGCACCATTTTCGGAAGCTGTGACTGCACCCGGAGAGATTTTATCAACGCTGACGGTCGCAACAGTTTGCGGTGATAATTCTGCTGCTTGAGTAGAAAATGTACTTGAGCAGCAGCAAAGAAGCATTGCTTTCTGACGCGCCACATGGTGCGGTTCATGCTGGTTGTTGCAGTGCAGAACAAGCTCTACTTGGTAAAAATCAGTTGCTGATTCCGCCCGCTCACAGAACTCTGCAGAAACTCGCAGAGGTTTGATGTAACTCCGCGGAATTCTGCCGAGTGAAACTCTGTGAGTTCCGCCCACCCCTAGTATTATTGTAGCATTTCTGTGTCTTAGAGTGTAGTAGGAGTTTGAGATATTGGGCCCGATGTAGGTAGGCAAATACCGGTCAGAAACGGCCGAAAATACCGATTTTCTGCCGTTTCCGACCGGTATTTGAAGATGGAGATGTAGGGGCATGTAAAAATAACGAATCGGTAATTTTACCGATTCTGTAAAATACCGAATAGGTAAAATTACCGATTCTGTATTTTGACATGTAGGTAGCACTGCAATCAGTGCTACAGGGGTTTAAGAATTCTTAATTTACCACCACCTAGAAGTTGGTGGTAAAATATGAAAACCCTTTAAAAAGCATTTTTTTCGCTTTTTAAACAGTGTTTTAAGGGCATGTATGTCTGCAACATGTGCACCCATGAACAATTGAGGGGTGCAACAGGGTGTCAAAGTGACACCCTGCCACCCTTCAATGTTTCCCTCAATTACCGAATCGGTATTTACCGATTCGGTAATTGACATTGATTCCTATGGGCCTGACATTGATTCCTATGGGCCTCAAGGCCCGTAGGAATCAATGGCAATTACCGAATCGGTAAATACCGATTCATTAATTACCGAATCATATCGATTCGCTAATTAATTTGTTAATATTACCTACATCCCGATTGCCAGTTCTTAAATACCGAATCGGTATGATTCGGTATTTAAGAATCGGTAATCTGGGGTTACCTACATCGGGCCCTTAGTTCCACCAGTTTAATTGGTAGGAAAAATTCACTATTTTGTTATTTCCATATATTGGAAATTGTTCGTTTGTTATTATGTCTGTCTGTAGTGAATGTCTTCCATTTCTACAGGAAAAATCAGCTTGTAAGATTATATTCTGTAAACCGAAGGAAAAGTTTTGTCTGGGTAAACTGGAAAAAAAGATTGATTTGGGACACCATCCCCACAATAACTCTTCAAAATTTAAACAGTGAAAGACTCATGAGGTTTTGTGAGATTTGCAAAGATTTCCTTAGCATTTCACAGAAGCCCCTGTAGCCAAATCTAGAAGTTCTGCAGAACTCTTGTTTCTAGCCTTGAAGCTTAATTCTTTTATGGGACAGTATCTCTGGCTGCTGCTATGGAGCCGTTAATGTTATGATGGGTTACATTTACAGAAGAGACAACATGTTGCATTGATAGTTTGTGGCAGGCTCTGTGCATGGTTGGTGGTGGGATGCAGCATGCATTCAGAGATGGGAGGAGGAGGAAGGCAGAAGATGCTGGTCCACACACCTGTTTTTCAGGTCTTTGAGGAGGGCTTCCATGTTGGCGAGCTCCGTCTCCAGCTTCTCCTTCTCGTGCAGCAACGTGTCGATCTGTTGCTTTAGGTTATTGCTGGACACGTACATGATCTGGTCGATGTTCCCCTTGTAGGAGTCCCTGTCCTTCAGCAGGCTCAACTGAGCTTCCAGGATTTTATTCTGACGCTCTAGATCACGCACCTAAAAAATAGAAAAGAAATTAAAAAAAATCAAAAACACACCTCCTCAATAAATCAATTACAACACACTGGCTCCAATCATATATAAAATGTAGTTGATGGGATGAGTAGCCACCTATCAGAGAAACTGCTATATAGCATAGAACAAACATTTGCAGGGTGGAAAAGGTGACCACTGGATACCATTGACATAGTGGAGAAGCGTGGCTCAATAGTTAGAGCGGCAGACCCTGATGCAGAGGTCTGGCCCGGGACCAGGGTTCAATTCCCACCTCGGCGGCTCTTGGACTCAATTTCCCTGTACCTGATAATTCTTGCCTCGGTGCCTAGTCTAATCATGGGTCCCACTCTGGGCAATAGCTTGCTTAATCTCCACAACGGCCCCAGCAGCGCGTGGATGCCTGGCTTCACCTTGGGGGTGCCCAGGAGTGGACATTTCACAGGAAAGCCAGGATGGGTTCCACAGCGGTATGAATACAGCGCTACGAGACCTCTGGGTAGAAGTGCGCTATATAAATACACACACACACACACACACACCTAGGCAGCTGTGTTCACTCCCCCTTCCTATGCCCTTAGCATCACTCACATCAACATTCCTTCTTAAAGTAGGCCAAAGGTATGCAAGGGATTGTGATGCTGGTACTGTACTAGTGTGGACTTTTGAAGCACAGGAGGGAAGAGGTAGAAAGGGGATGCAATGGAGAAGGAGGGCAGGGACTCCTGGGTGGACGAGGGAAGGGAACGTGAGCGAAGTGTGTTGGTGAAGAGTGAACTGTGTTACACTTTGATGGGGTATTTCTTGAAGAGGAGGGTCTGGAGCTGGTTTCTGAAGTGCAGGATGGAAGGAGCCTGGTGGATTTCCACTTGGAGCATTACAGGAAAAAATACAGCATCTTGGTTTTATGTTTTTTGCTTCTCCTGGGACCGTTTAACCCTTTTGCTGCGGCGGCAATTCCGCCGCAGCGCTAAGGGGTGGGGGGGCCATGTGGCACTCCGACGCTGGTGACGGAACCGCTCCGTCACGCCCCTCGGGTGGGCTGTGCTTGTGACGGAGCGGTTCCGTCACGGCCCCGCCCGCTCAATAGAATGTGCCGCGCAGGCGCGAAATCAGCACCGAGCAGGCGCGGCGAGCGGGCCGTGATGGAACCGCTCCGTCACCAGCACAGCCCACCCGAGGGGCGTGACGGAGCGGTTCCGCCACCAGCGTGGGAGGGGTTAATAGAAAGTACCCATTGGGGTGCAAAGGCACATGCACCTTCTGTAAGCTGCTGGGGCACTTTGGTATTCCAGAAGGAGCCACTTGTGCAGCCCCTTCTATAATACTGATAGCACATGTAGCGCCCGCGCTATCTTCCATGGGCGTTCCTTAATATCTTTGCCTCTGTCCTGTATCACAGGCACAGACGCAACCATGCACACTGTTGTGGCACACTGTCAGTTCACCCCCTGATGGTAGACCGTTGCGGGTTAAAAGTGGTCCCATGGACCCCCCCACAAGCATCCCTCTGCTAGGGTGTGCAGTCATTCACTGCACCTGCCTGCAAGGGGCTCTCTCTCCCCTCTTCAAAGTGTAGGTGGGTTGCCGTCCGCACTGTGAAACACGGAGCAACTTTAAAGCCGCTGGTCCAGATTGCAATTGAATACGCTAGCACCAATATGTCGAGCTCACTGGTACCCTGAGGGCAGCGCATTTATCATAACAGGGTGCATTGTCCCTGTTTGCATCCGGGATGCCTGTTTAAAGGTGAGCCATGGCTCAAACAGGGAAAGTGCTTCCTATGTGTAATACAGCCCCAGGTCGCCAATCTGCCAAAACCGAAGTTGCAGGTTTCACCGATCGCTGCTGATGTCTTTCTTTTGATGGCCGCTCTGTAAACACACATTGAACTTGTTGAGTTCATGGTTGTGGTCCACTTGAGCGGCCATTTTACTTTCCTGTCCCTCAGATGACTCCTCATTGTTTACAACCACTCCAAGTATCCCACAGTGACAGTCTAGCTGCCTGGAGAATCTGTGGGCACCTAGTGGGAGTTACAGCCACCTGAAAGAAGCGAAAGCAGTGTGCCCGGCCACAGTTGGGAATAATACTACGTAATTCATCCAAAGATTGAACCAAACCAGGGGTGCCATGAAGACGGGTGTGCTTGGGTTCTGAGTGTCTAGGGTGCAAACATCAGTCCCATTCCGGCAAGACAAGAAACTGGCAAGATTCGCCCATACATGACGACAGTCACTCTCAAGTGCATTCAAGATAATTGTGTACTTATTTCAGAAAATGCTTCTGGTACCCCCTTGGTACACTGGCATAGCAAAGAGTGTCTGCCAAGTGAAGCATTTTAATGCCCGTGTGAAATTCAAACATGTAAGCTCCAAGGATTTTGGAAACTTGTTTTGAGTTAGGTGCAAATTAAAATCAACAGATGTTGGCAAGTGCTAAGGGAGGCTAGCTTCACAGCTGACATAATATGTAATTTGTACCAGCGGTGTAACTATACTTAGTTATTTTAAGTAAACTCATTTCATATGCAGAAAGCAGTTTCGTCAATATGGCAGAAGCCCTGTGACAGGGTATTAGCTAGCAAGTACCCCAGGCCATGTGTGACACACGCATCCAGTCCTGGCCATCTAGAGACAGCATGATGGGGGTTGAAAACTAATACTGGCAACAAGGCAGTGCAAAACTACAGGTCCCACAAAGCTTAGCAAAAACAACCAAATGATGTAACTCAGGGGCATATTAGCAAGCGGCAGTGATAATCATCGCTGACCGCTGCTAGCGTGAGGAAATCTATCGTCTCCATGTTAGCATTGTATTAACAACGCATAACGCCATGGAGATAAAAATCCCAGCGATAGTGGGGATTATCGCCGTTTTCAATGGATTAGCGCTGGTTTTCCAGTGATATTCCATTGAAAATGGCGATAACCTTGCTGATAGGGCAGGGCAATCATAGCCATGTAATCCACCGCCCATTGGATTACATGGTAAATCAGGTCACAAGCAGGTGTTAGGAAAGTAGCGTTATCTGTGGTTAGCGCTACTTTTCCTAACCCTCTGCTTGTGAGCGTGCAGCTTGATAATAGGAGAAATGTCGACATTTCTCCTATTATTTTGCCCTGGAACGCCCACTTTGCATCTCATTAGAGATGCAAAGCTGGGTGTTGTTGACAAGGGCTCAAAATCAGCAAAACACGCGATAGCGTGTCTTTGCTGATAAGGCGGTGAAATTATCGCCGCTTTTCGGATGAAAACGGCCGCAAAAGCGGCGATAATTTCATATCGCCCACCTTGCTAATATGCCCCTTAGTCTTTTATAAATGGCGATTGGTGCACTTGTCTGTGGTGAGGGCACGGAGGGCGTAGCTGGTGATGAATTTGAAAAAAACCTGTTTAGGAGAGCGTGTAATCTAATGTAGTTCTGAGCAAGCAAAAGTAAAGGATGAAAGAAGAACTGTACAAGAGAAAGAGGCCCTGAAAGGGCGAAGGAAGCCTTCCCAAGATACCTTACCAACCTCAAATCTCTCCAACCCCACGAGATACGTGTTCTGATGAGCATCAGATGCCTGCAGCTCAACTTACATCAGAGCCTTCTGACTGTGCTGGCTCCTTCGCACATGCAGGTTTTCCACAAGTTTGTTCTCTAATTAACTTTGATTTCAACAGTCTTCAACTGCCAAATGCAATTGCAGTGAAGATCTCTTATAAACAGCACTATTTTGATTACAACCCTACATCTAAAGTAACAAATTAAACACGTCATCAAAATGACTCTTAACACAATAAATTATATTGGTATTTTCCAAGTGAATTAAGCAGTGAAATCATGGCCATACAAAATGCATGCCTTCAAAACTAACTCCGCTTGGAGAAAATGTGGACAGATTTTAAAGAGTAGTATTACAACTTTATATAATTACCAAACAATAAGTCATGGTTAAATAGTTCAATTGTCGTAGAAGGTACCCTGATTGCCTCTAGGAGGCAGTTTTAGATCACTTTGTAACTTTTCTGTAAAGTTAACGAAATAACGGTAATAAGTTTTCTAATTAATATTAACATTTACAAGTAATTTACTGAAGTAATTACACAGAATAGTGTGAAAAATGTCCTCCACTTTCTGATCAAATTAAGTTTTTGCCTCAAAACCAGTAACACCTTTTGCCTGGAATATGGAAACATGCGTTCCTTGTTCCATCCCTGCTCCGTATACCAATATTCCACTAAGTGTTACACACCAGAATTGTCCGTCTCTGCCAGTACTGAACATGGGCCCGATGTAGGTAGGCAAATACCGGTCGGAAATGGCCGAAAATACCGATTTTCGGCCGTTTCCGACCGGTATTTGTATATTGAGATGTAGGGGCATGTCAAATTACAGAATCGGTAATTTTACCGATTCTGTAAAATACCGATTCAGTAAAATTACCGATTCTGTAATTTAACATGTAGGTAGCACTGTAATCAGTGCTACAAGGGTTTAAGAATTCGTTATTTACCATCAACTAGAAGTTGGTGGTAAATAATGAAAACCCTTCAAAAAGCATTTTTTTTGCTTTAAAATTGTGCCATGTTGCAGACATACATGCCCTAAGGGCATGTATGTCAGCAACATGTGCACCCATGCACAATTGAGGGGTGCAACAGGGTGTCAAAGTGACACCCTGTCCCCCTTGCAAATTCGGTAATTTTACCGATTCGGTAATTGGCATTGATTCCTATGGGCCTCAAGGCCCATAGGATTCAATGGCAATTACCGAATCGGTAAATACAGATTCGGTAATTACCGAATTGTACAGATTCGGTAATTTAAAAATAGAAATTACCTACATCCCATTTACCTACTCTTAAATACCGAATCGGTATGATTCGGTATTTAAGAGTAGGTAAATCGAGATTACCTACATCGGGCCCATAATGTTTTTTTTTGGCAGCCTCTGAATTTATACCCACAACTGAATCCGGGCAGGTACATATAGAAACTCACAATTCTTAACAGTTCTAATACAATAACCCTTTCCTTCAGACAACTTTTAGGCCTCCGCTAACGAAATACCTCTTGTGAACCATATCAAACACTTACAGTGAGCTTAGAGGTGGCCCACTTCTTAAAACTGGTTCGCTTACTTGTCCTCTTCTATTGTTTGACGGTCCCTGGAGGAGGCTTCTTTACCATGGTCTGAGGCCTGCTCTGCTCCCCAGCAGCTCCGCAGTGCATTGCTGCTGCGCCGTGCTAAGAGCCCCATCCTGGTAGGGTTCGAGACTGCCCGGTGCGGGTAGCTGCAGTGTCTCTGCGTTTGTATTTAACTCCATTGTATTTTATTGCCTCTGCGTTTGTATTTCATGTTATTGTTGCCTGCATGGTAAATTTGTCCTTTTACTGCCTTCTTGTGCTCCCTCTGTGCCCCTCTTACTGGTGCCCTCTGTTGTTCCTTTTTGCTTTTTTTTCCACCATTCCCGCCCCTGCCTCCCAGCTGCACGCCCCTCCCCCTACTTAATGGCGGCTGCTGCGCTGTAGAGCCGCTGGCGCGCCGAAGGCGCACCAAAGGCAAGTCCGTCTGCACCCGTCCGCGTCCCGACCGCGGCCAGCGCCAGGAATCCTGGACCTCTGAGTACCTGCAGATATGACTCCGCCGCCCTCCACACACTCAATCCCAGAAGTCACAACGACTGCAAAACAGCCACACCAAACAGCACCCACAGACAGTTTTCCAGCAGAATTAAATGCACAGAACCAAACAGTGGATCAACTCCTCATCAGGCACCCTAAACGCAGATTTTTTGTTTTTTTCCACAAATCAATACAGTATATTTTTTATGTGCAAATCTTTAACAATGCTCACTGTCCAAGAGCACCACCCCAAGCCAGGGTAAAACAATGTTACAACACTTGCAATAAAGTTGCACCACCTCAATATATAATTGCATGAAAGTACATGAGTATAGAAAATGGAAAAGAAGATCTATCCAATAAATACAATTCCTTCCTTCAGGGTGTGTATTCTTTTCTTTATTTAAGTGTTCACAGCCAACGCGTTTTGTTCTGAAACCAGAACTTCTTCAGGGCATCCAGAATCGTAAAGCATCAATAGTATCATGGAATCAAATTCATTCCTTTATACTGCTTTTACGTAAGTGCACAATAGATCATATGACGAGAGCAATTTCACTATTTTGCAGTCAATTCTGACAAGTATATGTCGTTCTCTAAATCCAAAAGTCAAATTAAGGTCTCATGTCCGACTCCTTATTATCAACAGGTGATGTGTTTCACCAACTGTGTTCAAGGTCCGCCATAATAAGGCTCGGTATATCTCCTTAGCAATGTGGGCGCTAATTTCATTCAAATCGACCACCAGATACGCAGTCCTGTTTTCCAGCAGACACTGCTGACAATCCTTCACCATCAACCGCGCCCCCATAACTGCCGAAGACCCACTGGACGCCCCCCCGCACCACCGAGGCCTGGACATGCATCCTCCTCAACGTACGCTCGCTACACAAACACGCCATAGAGATCTGGAACCTGCTCGGCACCCTCTCGCCCGACATTGCCTTCTTCACGGAAAGCCGGACCAACGCCACCTCCTGCCCCAACATCGCCACCTCCAACCCCGACGGATACAAGATCCAGAGAAAGGACCGCCCCCACCGCCCAGGAGGAGGACTCGCTATCACACACAAGACCTCCCTCTGACTCTCCACCTTGAGGTTCCGTGGTTCACGGGACCGGACTCCATTTTGTTTGCGTTTCTCGAGACGCCATTTTATGTTGCCCTCACGTAGGATTAGGCAGTAAACGAACGAACGAAGTTGCATGGGCCTCGTTGTCCATGTACATATTAACTAGCCCCTTTTTGATTTGCGAGTGAGCTGCAAAGATGCTGACCCCGTCACCTGAAACTGACCCTTTATGAAGCCAGTTTTCTCTAGCTGATCGTTGTCTGCGTTCCCAATCAATGTTCAGGATATCGTTAGTTTTTAGTGTTCATGCACATATCTAATCCTACTCCACATCTGACTTATTTCTTTCTTTTATAACTTTTTCATTACATGGGTAGTGCTTTCAATTATGGGTTTGTCCGGCTTGTGGTAATCGAATTTGGGACAGTCCTAATAATTAACTTGTGGGTTGGTACGATGTAAAGTGAGCTTTTTGGAATGTAATAATGTATGTAAAATGTATTCTATTGTTCAGAATTTGCAGCAGTGGGTGTGCATTTGCAAGTGGTCGCAATTGCCAATATAAGGTGATGTCTCGCTTTATGAAAATTGAGCAGTTTCCTGAGTCGTACACCGTGTTGTATTGCTTGGTTCACTGTTACTAGCTGGAGCTAATAAATTGATCTCTGATGCCAACCAGAAGTATTCTGTGTCTCTGTAGTCTAAGACAGGTGAATCCGAAGACTTCGGGTGTGTCCCTGGCACCGCTGGGTTCTAAGAAAACCTGGTTCTTCAACCTCCAGCACGAGCACCCCTCACATAAACACAGAACACCTCCACTTCCAGATCCAGACCATCCCCAGGACCATGCTGAGCGGCACCCTCACCTACAGACCCCCTGGACCGCGCACCCAGTCTGCAACCACCATTGCCGACCTTGTCGCACCCGATGCCATCACCTCTACGGACTACATCCTACTCGGAGACCCGAATTTCCACCTCGACAACCGCACCAACCCCGACTCATCACCCTCCCCGACAACCTCTCCAACCTCGGACTGAAGCAGCTCGTCACCACCCCCACTCACAAAGCAGGACACACCCTCGACCCCATCTTCGCAAGATGGACTAACATCCACTTCAGCCACACCACGCAGCCCCACTGGACGGACCACCACTGCCTACATTTCGCCTTCAACACCACCACTGCGCCCAAACCCGCCCTGCGCCCGCAACAAAGGAACTGGAGCAAGATCACAGAGGAACACCTCAACACCGCTCTCCTCCTAGACCACCCTTGCACCAAAACTGATGCCAACTCCACCGCCAAGGAACTGCACCGCTGGATCTCCAGCTGCGCCGACAAGCTTGCACCCTTCCGACACCCCGACAAACAACGTCCTCTAAAGTCCGCCTGGTTCACCACCAAACTCCAAGAAGCCAAGCGCTCCTGCAGACGCTTTGAGAAAACATGGTGAAACCGGAAAACCACAGAAGATCTGAACAGCTACAGAAACGCCTTGAAGGTATACCTGCAGCTCATAAGAGAAACCAAGCAGACTTTCATCAAGAACAAAATCCACACCAACGCAACCAACGCCAAACAACTCTTCAACGTCATACATTCACCAATCCCCCCAGGGAAGCCACGGACGTCACACCATGCCAGGAACTCTGCAACAAGCTCAGCCAGCGGAGCAGATAATGTGGCCAGGTGCGAGTAATTATCCAATTATGGGGGTATATAAACTAGTGATCTCAGAGGGGGAGTTACTCACAGAAAACGCATGAAGAGGGAGGACGCCGTGCAGATCAGCTACCATAAACAAGTAAGGAAAGTTTAGGTAGATGAACTTTGAGAAAGAGGCAACAGGCACAGAATACTGCCCCACTAGTGATATGTATATTGTTTAACATCTCTCCACAGTTGGCAGTAGATTGATAATACTCCAAAATAGTGGTCCCTGATTTCATATTTAATAAAAGAAAAGGAGGAAATCAACCCATGAGCAGACCACTACTTATTAAGTAAAGGTAAGATCGCCCCGAAAAAATGAATTGAGCAGCATGCATTAGGCTTAAAATAATAAAAAGTCTAAATTGTAAAATTGCTTTATAGAGAAGAACGATAAAAGAGCAGCAAGTGGTAGCTCCCAGAGGCGTCCCCCAAACTTCCCATGACATCAAAAGGAAGGATCGGTAAGGCCCAATTTTAAGATAAACCGGTAGAGATAGCCTACTTTGAGTCTGGAAAATGCACTATAAGACATTTCTTTCTCACATAGGATTGAAAATGGTCCCTATTAATCAACTTTAAATGAAACCTAGTGAATCAAACGTCAAAGGTAAATCTACCCTTTAAAAAATTGGGGAAGAAAAAACTTAGCAAATATACTCTAAATTCAGGGAATCTAAAAATGAGACTCCTATTTGATTTTTCCTAGTATACAGAAGAGAAAACAACAAACATCTTCTGCCTATACAACTGGAGACTACTTGCTCCTAAGACTGAAAAGGGTGTGCCAGGAAGAAAATAGAAACCTGGGTAATAACACAGTGTTCCTTGTGGGTGGAACTTTGTGACTAAGAGGGGATAGAGGTCTGTACTGCCCCCCTCCCCTTTCTTTGCAAATCAATTGCAGCCCACTACAATCGTGTCCCATCGAGCAAGTTGAGGACTCATCATCCTGGTGATAAGTGTAAAAGTTGCTAGGTATGTCTTTTATTAGTAATGCTAAGGTGTAGGATCTTAGTATAACTGGGAATTGAAGTAAAATACTCCCAATAAGGTCTAGCGGGGTTACCAAATGGTAGGGGAAAGGTAATAAAAATGTAAAACATTCAATGTGCAACTGTCAGACTGAAACAGGATCTAATGGAATTTATTGTAACATGTATTTTTAGATATCATTGTAATGAACAAGTCCTGAAGAAGGTGCAAGATTGTCTTTGGCACCGAAACGCCGCGTCAACAGTTTGTTTGTTCTCTGTTTTTATAAAATATGTTGCAGTGAGATTTTTTGAACTATGCTGATAAGCAAAATTTGGAAATTCAAGTTTTTAAACTAAGTCAAATAATATTTGCAATTGATTTGTGTAGAATAAGATGTATAATGTCAATGAGACAATGTATTGTTGTTTTAAAAAAAATATTTTTAATAAATGAAAGAAAACTTTTTTATAACAAATTTGTGTTTGGAAATACATTCATGTAGAACCTGGTCTGACACTTAAAAAGCTTGTAAATTTGGTAACCTGCGCATAGACGAGACCCCTTCTCCCACCTGTGGAATGTCTCTTCATGGGACATAGTAATAGAAACTGGTTGTAAAGTTCAGGAAAAGGAGTTTTTGCTTTTCATGATTGTTGACCCAATCCTTTTTCCTGATAAAAAGGGTAGCTCCCTCCCTATCACAGACAAGCTCAGCTCCTACTTCCATCTGAAAATCAAGGCCCTCTACGAAAAATTCAGCCAACAAATGCCAGACACTACCCCCACCCCATCACCGACAAAGAGCCGACCATCACAACCTGGAACCTTGCCACTGTTGAACTCACCACCGCGACCATGGAGGACACCCACTCATGAGCCCTCACAGAACCCTGCCCACCACACATCTACCACAGGGCGGCCGCCGCCATCGCACCCGAACTAGGACAGACCATCAACACCTCTTTTGAATCCGGCATATTCCCAGTCGACTGGAAGCAGGCTGAGGCCAAGTCTCTTCTCAAGAAGCCCACAGCCGACCCGACAAACCTGAAAAACTACCAGCCCATCTATCTCCTCCCCTTCGCTGCCAAAGTCACAGAAAACTCGTAAACGCTCAACTGACCACCTTCTTTGAAGAGAACTCCATCCTAGACTCCTCCCAGTCTGGATTCCGCAGCAACCACAGCACCAAGACCGCACTGCTCGCCGCCACCGATGATATTTGCATGCTACTCGACCAGGGCCACACTGCGGCCCCCATCCTACTAGACCTCTCTGCAGCCTTCCACACCATCTTACAATTGCACTCTCGCAGCCAGACTTCACGACAATGGGATACGAGGAACTGCACTCGAACTGGATCCGATCCTTTCTCTCCGGAAGAACCTAGAGGATCAGACTCTCTCCCTTCCTCTCTGAACCCAGAGAGATCAACTGCGGAGTACCCCAAGGATATTCTCTCAGCCCCACCCTCTTCAACATCTACATGTCCCCCCTCGCCGCCATCGGATTCGTCAGACAGCATGGGCTCAGCATTGTTTCTTATGCTGCCGACACCCAGCTCATCCTCTCCTTCACAAAGAACCCCGAAAACACCAGACTCTGTTTCCAGGAAGGAATGAAGGACGTTTCAACCTGGATGAAAAACAGCTGCCTAAAGCTCAACTCAGAGAAGACTGAGGTCCTCATCCTCGGACCGTCCACCTCTGCTTGGAACAACACCTGGTGGCCCTCTGCCCTCAGTAGTCCGCCCACCCCTACAGACCACACATGGAACCTCAGCATCCTCCTTGACTCCTCCCTCTGCATGACCCGCCAGATCAACTCCATCGCCTCCACCAATTTCAACTGCCTTTGTATCCTCTGCAAGACCTTCAAATGGATCCCCCCCGAATGCAGAAAAACTGTCACCCACGCACTCATAACCAGCAGACTGGACTACGGCAATGCCCTCTATGCCGGAATCAACAGAGTTCTCCTACACAAGCTCCAAACCATTCAGAACACAGCAGCTAGACTAATCCTGGGTACCCTACGGCACGAACACATGATCCAACACCTACAAGACCTCCATTGGCAATCCCTCGAGAAGAGAGTAACCTTCAAATTGTTCACCCACACCTACAAATCCCTCCACAACATAAGACCCAAATACCTCAACGAGAGAGTCTCCTTCAAAGAGGAACCTCCCCTCCTCAAACCTCGCCCTGGCAGACACTCCCAACATTCGCAGAGCCAGAGCAGGCAGAAGGGCCTTCTCCTACGTCACAGCCAAAGCATAGAACAAGCTCCCAGTCAATACCAGACGCTTCCCCACCCTGCACACCTTCAGAAAGAACCTCAAAACCTGGCTCTTTGACTGAACCAGAGCTGCACTCACCCCCCTCACCCCCTTCACCCAGCGCCTTGAGACCCTCACGGGTGAGTAGCAGGCTTTATAAATCCATGATTGATTGATTGATTGATGTTCATTGGAGGACGTTTATACTACCGCTGTTCACGTTCAGAGAACGTCTTCATTATCATTCAACACTCCGTAAGAGTGCATCTGTTTTCGTGCTTTCTTCCTCGTTTTGTGTTTTCTCCTAAATACTCACCCCATGTGCCCTGTGATGCTTTTATCTCGTCTATGCCTTCCACCATCCCTGCTCTTTTTGCTTTTTCTCATTATCTCCCTACCATCCAAACCCCTCCGTTCTTCCCTCGTGCACCTCTCATTGCTGACTTTTTACCCACGCTCCAAGTGGCGTCCACCATATGGGCCCTCACAGCAACACGACACAAGCGCGTGCACATCATCATCAGGCTAAGTTTTGATTCTTTTTTTTGGATACTGCACAGTATGACTCTCAGAAACCCTTGGACCTGTTGATATACGTACACAACGTAAGGTGCAATATACCATACTCATCCATATGGCAATTTCACGATTTTCTGTGATACATTGTATATTGCAATCGTAACAATAAAGTGTGATAGATATAAGGGTGTTAACACAAAGGTACATATTCTCACAGTGGTGCAAAGTAACCTAGAGGCTAAATACAAAGCATAGCCATTTACAATAAAAGGTGAGCCACAGACTTCACAAAGTATTCCTTGACTTACGTATTGGTACCTTTTATGAAAACTATACTTAGGGCACCAACAGACAACCCTTTGGGCCTACCGCCGCATTATGATGTAGGCGGTCGGACCTCTGAATGTCGGGGGACAGACTGCCCCTCCAACAGGATCTACCATTCCAGACGGGACGTGATCCTGAATGGAGGAGGTGCCTGCTCAGGGAACTCGGTCAGGATTATGATGTCCCTATCCGAATGCTTGTTCATGGCGTTCCCACCGCCATGAAAAGTTAGCTGGAAAGGGACTTTGGGGGCCCCAAGCAGGGCCCCTGTTCCCTGTGGGCCATTAAAATTTGGCCCTAGGGGCACATGCAGTGCTCCCACACACATTCATGCACCATGTGCCAGGCACCACATGGCACAAAGTGTTAAATAACACTTTGGCTTGTGCTGCGGCTGCTTTCCAAGGCCGCAGCACAAGCTGCAGAGCTATTGAGCCCAGCGGGCACAATGTAATTGGGCGGTGGGACCACCGATGTCTTATGGGATGGTCCCCTGCGTACAGTCATGGCAATTGGATGCTCATCTGACCACCATCATCATGAGCCTCTTAAATTCCGCAAGAGATGCCGATGATGAAAAATTACATTGAGCACAGTGCAAGGGGCAAAGAATGTAGGAACCAGCTTATTACTTAATAAAACAAGTATCCCCCAAACCTAAATCCCTCAACCCCTAACCTTTTATCCTGTAGCACTAATCCCAGATTATTAGCCCCTACAGGCTTAGTTATTTACCCAGTCCTTAAACCTTTCATCCCCCTACCCCAAATCCTTAAATCTTCCTCCTATTCCCAGAACTCATCATCATATATTAACCACAACAACATACTAGACCCCTAAAACCATAACCCTAACCCCTAAACCCCAAACAACTATCCTAATGCAAACCTTAACTCTGCTTACTTGTTACCCTATGTCTTTAACACTATACCCTTAACTCCTAATACTATAGGCGTGTCCCCTATTACTCATTGGCCTTAAACTCTTTGCCCCAACCCTTTATACCTCACTTCCTCTAGCCCTTCACCCTAAACTTGCATTTACATGTACAGCTGTCGCAAACAGGTACGCAGACACTAATACTTATTTCTTTGTCAGTGGTGTGTGACTTACACCCAGCATTTCTGCAGAGAAGCATGGGATTATTTGCCTGGTTTCACAAACCCTACATAAAAGCACCTTAACCCCTTCAGTGCTGCGTGAATTTCGCTGCAGTGCTGAAGGGTCATAAATCACATTGACTCATGACGGAAATGTTCCGTCATGAGCACCGGAGCACCGACGCTCATGACGGAACCGTTCCGTCATGAGCATGGAAGGGGTTAATATATACAAGTGTGTTTTCCCCACAGACTGTTGGGACCTGACCCTTAGCCTCCTAATGCGCATAACAGGGCCTACTTCTGATGCAACAGTATGTCGCCAACAGCACCTTGGACTGGATTCTGCAATGAGCGCTATGAGGTGGGTGAAGTAGTGATTGCATCTCTTTCCTCAGCAGAACCCCCTTCATGTAACAATGACTGCCCATTGCTTTCTATCACCTGCCTGTGCAACACTTTGTAGATTGGATTGTGCTATATAAATGTTAAATCCGAATAGAACATACATATCTCAGTGTTCCCATGTCTAGCTCTGTGTCCACACACACTAACAGAGAGGCCATCCACTCTACTCTGCTCTACTCTACTCTACTCTGCTGTACTCTGCTGTGCTCTGCTCTACTCTACTCTACTCTACTCTACTCTGCTCTACTCTACTCTACTCTACTCTACTCTACTCTGCTGTGCTCTACTTTACTTTACTCTTCTCTTCTCTACCCAACTCTACTCTACTCTACTCGACTCTGCTCTACTCTACTCTACTCTACTCTGCTGTGCTCTACTCTACTTTACTCTTCTCTTCTCTACCCAACTCTACTCTACTCTACTCGACTCTGCTCTACTCTACTCTACTCTACTCTGCTCTTCCCTACCCTACCCTAATCTACTCTGCTCTACTCTACCCTAATCTACTCTACTCTACTCTACTCTACTCTACTCTAATCTAGCCTACCCTACTCTGCTCTGCTCTCCTCTACTCTGCTCTGCTCTCCTCTACTCTGCTCTACTGTGCTCTACTTTGCTCTACTCTGCTCTACGGAATGTCTTTATTGTGTACATAATGAGGCTCCATCCACCAGCTCCACCAGGAGCAGCAAGCATGCTGCTCCTGGTGGTACCTTTATGAAACCTGTAACATATGTCTACTGAACTAACCAATAAACCTTCTACTTGAAATATACCTCCTGGCTACCTCTGGTCATCTTTGGAATTTACCCGACAACAATTTTCTTAGGTGAGCCTGAAGGACAACGGTTATAAATCCTAAACATGAACAAGCGAAATTCAAGATGAACACGGAGAACCCTGGGCACCGTAGGATGCCTGACTAGGCTGGGCACAGGGAGCGGAGGGGCGGGTAGTGAATAAATCTGACCTGAAGATACTTTGGCCCTGGCCTTAGAAAACATGATGATGAATCTAAAGAGATTGGAAAATACTCCATTTGGGAGCAGGCTGTAAAAGTGAGCAAACACAGAGCGATGTGACCACGCTGAGGACGCTGAAAGCGAAGGCGGTTGTGGGTTGAGTCCTGCTGAGTGTTAAATCCTGATGCTGGACCGGAGGATATGCAGGGAGACCGAGGTAGAGAGTGTTACTGTAGTCCAGGTGCGATATAATCACCACTTGGACACCATTTGTCAAATGTCAAATGTCAAAAGCTTTTATATAGCGCAACAATTCACCAAAAAGGTCTCAGGGCGCTTGGCAGAGAAACGGCAAATGACCATTACAGAGAGCAAAAAGTGGGTGAGAGGGAGATTACTTAGGAAAGAGCCAGGTTTTCAGGCTCCTACGGAACGCTAGATGGTTAGAAAGAGACAGCAAATGGGAAGGCAATTTATTCCATAGCTGTGGTGCCAGATAGGAGAAAGCCCTACATCCATTTCTGGAGGTACGTGCCTTAGGTTGAACAAGAAGGGACTTCGAGCTTGAACGTAAAGTTCTGGACGGTTTATACCACGCTAATTTCTTTGCCAGGTAGGTGGGGCCAGTACCATAGAGGAGTTTGTGGGTGAGACTTAGGATTTTAAACTGACATCTTTGCCGCACTGGGAGCCAGTGCAGTTTTTTTAGGCTGGGTACAGAGGCAGACCTCGGTGGTAATCCCAGTACCAACCGGGCTGCCGCATTCTGTAATATTTGGAGTTTAGTAAGCACACCTTCATTGATTGACATAAACATGGCATTGCCATAATCTAGACGGCTGATAATAAGCCCCTGAACCAGAGGTTCTCCTGCCTCTAGAGGAAGCCATTTAAAGATTTTACGCAGTTGTTTAAGTATACCATATTATATGCCTGATACTTGGTTAATATGTGCTTTCATCGAAAGAGTGCTGTCTAGCATAATGCCCAAGTCACGTACCACTTCTTTTGGCTCTGGGCAGGGTCCAAGTTCGTGAGGCCACCACTCCTGGGACCAAATAGTTTTGGCTGAGCCAAATAGCAAGATTTCGGTTTTGCTATAATTGAGCTGGAGCTTATTATCACTCATCCATCTGCTAATGTGAACCATGCACTGCTTGAACCTTGTACATGTGTCCGGACACTGAGAATTGCAGGTGATTAATACCTGCGTATCATCGGCATAGGATACTGTGGAGAAGCCATAAGATTTTATGATATTGGCCAATGGGGTCACATATAGATTGAACAGTAGGGGGCTAAGAATCGACCCCTGAGGTGCCCCCACGGTGAGAGGCCTGGTTGGCCAGAAAAGGAGTGATCTTGCGAAGAAGCAGGAATCGTGCCAATCTGAGTAGGACCGAATAAAAAAACATAAATTAGGGACAGGAATAGAAGGATAGGAGGAGCTCCTGGCTTGGCAGGACACAGGTCCTTGGATAACTCTGAAGTATTACTGCTGACAAGTGTTTCAGTTTTTTTCTTGTTGATTTTTAAAGAGTTTTGACCCATCCAGGAGCCTACTGACATAGAACAGTTATGAAACCTGGTAGCATTGTTTGAATCTTGACACTCCAAACTCAGTAAGATTTCTGTGCTGCCAGCAGGAGACACAAAGGAGGACCTAAAAGAATAAATTAGCATGGTAAGGGGAGAATCATAAACATTGAAGAGCCTCGAGCTGAGAGATGAACCTTGAGGGACACCATATTAGAGTTTCCTAAAAACAGAGCAGAAAGGTGTTAGACACCACTACATGTCATTATAAGAGTCGGTGATCCAGGTCAATCTCTTGTCTTAGATTCTGGCATGGTGTAGACGTCATAACATGATTTTGTTTGCTGCCCTATTGAAAGGTGCCGACAGGATAAATAAAATCAGAGATGCTGAGCCCCCCTGGTCACTGAGAGCTGGAGGTCTTAGGGGATGAGAGAGACAAAATATTAAGCTAGGGCCATCAGTTTCCACTAGCTGTTGTTTGCTGATTCTAGCTCGGCCCGGGCTTAGTTGCTGGCCTGGGCCTGGCTGGCTGCCCGTACTCACTAAGAGCTGAGTGCAGAGCACTGCCACGAGGTGCAAGGATGTTGGTGTGTGTGATGAGGGAGAAATGAGAGGGGAGAGGGTGCATGGGCAAGACAAAATTATTATATCAGGGAGTCATTAGTAGCGCTATTACAACTATTACAGATTGTCGGCACTGTGAGCAAACACAGCACTAGGGGTGGTCACGCGGCAAACACAGAGTGCACATGTGGGGCACTGGCTGGCCCCCGGAGGCTGGAAATGATTGTGTGGATTATGTTGGGGGCTGATTTTGTTACTGGGGGCCGACAGTGCAGCACTCCAGCAAAACTGGCCCCAGTAACAAAACCATTCGCCAGTAACAAAACCTACCCCCACCCTTACAGCCTCCCAGGGAAACGCCCGATGCCCGGTACAGCTAGTTTGACCTCACTCGGAAGGAAAGTATAAAGCATAAGATGTTCTCGTTGAAATCCCCTAGGGAATAAATTAAAGACCCAGCATACACCTTGCCAGAGAAGTCACCTGGAAGGACCCTGATGGTTAATCAGTGTACTGGCAAAATACCCTCCTCTGTACGCGCAACTGCACCTGTAGACGTAATTGAGGCTAAGGGGCTTGCATGTAATCATGGGATGTATGACATTACAACGCATGCTTTTACCACGCATGCCTTTACAACGCGGTTTTTACAACGCAAACCTTTACAACGCATAGCGCTTTGGGGTGCTGGATAGTGAATAGTTTAATTTACTATTCCAACTCTAGTCCCCGTGGACACTAGGGAAGGTGTTGGATAGTAAATTAAACTTATTCCCTATCCTAGAGCGCCCCCCAGCGCAATGCGTTGTAATGGTTTGCGTTGTAAAAGTTGCGTCGTAAAGGCAATGCGTGGTAAAAGTTGCGTTGTAAAGGATGTTTCCCGTAATCATGAGTAGGGCTCCCGGTTTTATGGAATTTCGTTTTTGGACATTTCCATCTGCATTTATCCATATTTATTTTTTGTTACTTTTGTCTGTGTTAATCCGTATTTATTTTGGGTTTTGTGGAAAAATGAATCTGAAATTAGTATATTTCTACATGAACTCATATTTGACTGCCTACTAGGTGTCAATGCTGTAAACACCTGCACAAGACAAATCAATGTACTTATAAGAAAATATGCAAATTTCAGTATCAATCTTGGGCCCCACACATGATAAGGGACACACCCTGGACCAAGTGTTTTCATCGATCCCTTTAGTGGACATTGAACTTCTCCCGGTGCTTTGGTCCGATCACAGGCTGGTCAGGTTCTCCATACTGGGGAGTGAGCATCTACCCAGCGGCGCCCCCTCCCAGCTTGGATTAGCCTCGAGGGCACTACACAGAGTGACGCCAGAACTGTTAGCTCAGGCGTTTGTTGACCATCCGTGCCCCATCTCGGGCGACCTGGAGTTGGATATAGAGGCCATGCAGGTGTGGCTGGTAGAGAGGCTGAATGATCTAGCCCCTGTAATGGCCCCTCGACCTACGGCCAAGCGGCTGTCTGCGCCGTGGTTTACGGAGGCGCTGCGTATCGTTCGCAGCCAGTGTAAGGTGGCCGAGAGGGCGTGGCGCTCCCAGTATGATGGGGAGGCCAGACTTGCCTATAGGATGGCGGTTAAAGCCTACCATCGCAATATTCTCTGTGCAAAAAAAGAATATCTTGCCAGAAGGATAGAGGCGGCCTCCAACTCATGCAAGGGATTTTCACTGTGGTGAGGGAGTTTACGGCCCCTAGATCCAACTTACATCAAATAGTGTCATCTGAGTCATGGGTCTGTGATCTCGCCAGGTTTTTTACGGATAAGATCAAATCGATCCAGGCTTCCTTTTCAGAGAGGTCCGTTGAAGGGTTTCTCAGCATTGGGGCGGGACATGTTCCATCGTCCACGCCAGATGTTGTTTTGGCGGAGTTCCCCTCTGTTTCCCCCGATGCTTCCCTTACGCTTTTGGCCAGTCTTAAATCTGGTTCGCCACTAGACCCATGTCCGGCCAAATTTTTGGCCAGGATGGCGCCGGTGATGAACCCATTGGTCAATCCTCTCTTGAACCTGTCTTTGAGGGAGGGGAGGGTCCCGCGGTCCTGGAAAAGGGCCATGGTGATCCCTCTCCTCAAGAAGCCTGGATTGGATGCTGAGGTTCTGGCCAATTACAGGCCAATCTCCCTTCTCCCGGCCCTGGCGAAGCTCACGGAGAAGCATGTGCATGGCGTTCTTTCTAGCTTTCTAGAATCTAATGACCTACTGCACCCCTCGCAATCCGGATTCCGGCCTAATTTAAGTACGGAGACGGCACTTCTCGAGGTGTCAGAGGTTATTCGGGAGACACTGGACGCAGGAGGTAAGGCCATGCTTGTCATGCTAGATCTGTCAGCGGCCTTCGACACCGTCCCCCATGAGGCGCTTCTCGCCAGACTTTATGACATCGGTCTAAGGGGGACGGTGCTCAAATGGTTTACATCTTTTCTTGAGGACCGCCGACAAACGGTCTGGGCCTCCACGAGCTCCGCTGAGATGCCGCCTTTGGGAGTCGGAGTTCCACAGGGCTCTGTGTTGAGCCCGACTCTTTTTAACATCTTTATGACCCCTCTGGCGGCACTGGTGGAGACTTTTGGGGCCCTGATCGTGTCGTACGCAGATGACACTCAACTGCTCTTCACCTGCAGGAAAGATCAGGCATTTGATGGAGAGAGCATCCGGGGGTGCTTGTGGATGGTCTTTGACTGGTTCCAGCGGAACAGCCTCAAGGCCAACTCTAACAAATCAGAGGTTCTGCTTTTCGGCTGCGCCTCGGACCCTGAATGGCGTGAGTGGTGGCCATCGGACATGTGTCCTCCCGCTCAGTCATCTCTGGTGGCCAAAAACTTGGGAGTCAAGTTTGATAATAACCTCACGCTAAGATCACACATTCTCGGTCTGACGGGCACTTGTTTTGGCATTTTGAAGATGCTCCGGAAGTTCTTACCTCTGCTTACAGAGGAGCATAGAAAGATCACTGTCCAAGCCTTAATAGGCTCGAGATTGGACTATGCCAATGCCCTATATTTAGGGCTCCCGGACTATCTTGTCCAGCGGCTGCAAGTGGTGCAGAACTCCGCGGCTCGCGCCATTTTTGGTCTTCATAGGCGAGCAAGAACATCCGGGCTGGTGCAGTAGCTTCACTGGCTGCCCATCCGGAAGCGGATTATGTTTAAAACTCTGACTCTGGTGCATAAAGCTCTTTTTGGGTCGGGAGCAAGGTATCTGCAGCGTAGGCTGGCCTTTTATCGCCCGGTCCGCTCACTTCGGTCGGAATCTTTGTTCATGGCCGTGGTCCCACGTGTGAGGAAGGCCCGCACTGGGGGTCGCTCCTTCAGTCTCAGGGCCCCTCAGTTGTGGAACTCCTTACCCCTCGCTCTACGTAGTATTCCCAACCTGTTCCTGTTTAGGAAGAGCCTTAAGACCTGGCTCTTTAATCTTTAGGGTGCCCCTCTTCCCTCTGTTTTTGTTTTATGCTGTTATGTTTTTTAATTGCTGAGCTGCCTACATAAAGCGCCGGGACACTCTTTCTGAGTAGCCGTGCGCTATACAAATAAAAGTATAACATAACATAACATAACATATCTACTGCTGTTAAAACCTCTTTACTAAAAGTCCTTTCTTTTTTAGTCCCCTTACCTACCAATCTATACAAACTATTGGCCTGGCAGTCATGGCAAAGTATATTTACTTACAAAGTACAAAGTATATTACTTACAAAGGAACCCAATTTCCGTTTTTATCCACAATTAAAAAATAGAGACAAGAAAATATTTGTTTTCTGTCTGTATTTATCTGTAAAAATCTGTAAAAATGTAAAACAGGGAGACTTACTCATGAGCCACAAATGTGGAAACAGACACAAATGCAACCCCCCATCAGAGACACAGAGGAATATGACTGTGAGAGTGTCATAGCGCTGTGATGTCACAGGGGTGTGTGAAACCCCTGCAGCATTCTGTTGTATGCAGATGTAAACGAACCCCCTACTTTGTAGGATCTAATTTTAGCTAGCGCTATTAAACATTAATGTGTTAACACTGTTGACCCATTCTTAACGTGTCAAACACTGAAGGCACACACCCATCAGAGCCATGACTCATAGAAATGTAGGGCTGGCGAACTCCCATTAGCGACTTTACACAGTGAAATAGGAGAAGGGCACATTTGGAAAACACTCATATTTACCATAAGGTTTTAGAAGTTTAACAACTAGTGAAGCAAGTTTTGAGAGACTCACCATGAACAAACATGCTCTGTGAGAAAGCGCTTTTACTCTTAAAGTCACAAGTACAGGCCAATCATGAGAGAGTGTGGGCCAGCTACAGAGACCCGGTAAGGCCCGCAGAACAAAGTACCATAAATCTTGGTTGCAGAGCGATGCGGAGTCATGCGTCGAGGTGGCGTCGCACAGCAGAGGCAATATGAGGTCATGGCGTGGAGATGCGTTGCACAGCGGTGGATCCAAGAACCTCTGATGGTTATGAGAGGTCCATGTTTAGCGATGTGTTACGCATCAGTCTTTCTGAGGAGCTGGTGGGTGATGCAACGTGCAGCGATTCCGATGTAGAGTCTTGCAATGCGATGCTTCGCGCTGCATTGGTTTTGCCGGGACCTCATCTGGGGTGGTAGAGCACCTTCAGGCCCTCTTCCAAGGGTACAGAACTGAGGTGGTACCACTGTGGGGGCCCTGGGTCCAAGATCCAGGTCCAGTCTTTGTCAATAAGGCAGGAGGGCACACATCAGGGCAGCAGAGTGGCAGTACGTCTTGCAGCAAAGCAGCACAGCAGTCCTTCTTCAAAGGCTCTGGGCCGTGTAGGACATACCCTGAGCATATCACAAAGTCCCTCCATGAACACACTCACAAAAGGTTTGTCACTAGTCTTTTGTGTCCCCAGACAAACTGGAGCCAGGGCATATAAAAAGAGGTACCTGTCACCTCGGGAGAGTGGGAGGGGTGGAAGCCTCCAGAACCTTTCCCAACATCACAGTGTAAACCAGGTATAAAGAATGGATCCTCAGACCAACTGTTCAGTACACCACTGGGCCTGTGGAAGACTCAGAAGGACTGCTGTGCTGCTCTGCAAGAAGGCATGCTACTCTGTTGCCCTGCTGCCCTTCTGTCCTCCTGCCTGAGTGAGAAAGACTGGGTCTGCATCTTCAACCCAGGACCACCCGAGTGACTCAGAGGCCTAGTTGACAGAGCCTCAGGAACAGAACAGGTCCCAACAAACTTGAACACAGCACCTGGACTCTGCCAGCTGTGGGTCCTGCCACCCCAGGTGGTGCCACTCAAGTCCTGGACCCTTGGAAGTGGGTCTAAAGGTTCTCTGCCAGCCCATCTTCGGTCCCAGTCGAACTGACACCGCACAACGCATCGCCTTGCAAGACTCCGCATCAGAACCCCTGCATGATGCATATGCAATGCTTGACATCATATTGCCACTGCAGCTCCTCAGAACCGTGACTGTGCAATGTATCTCCACACACAGACCTCGTATCGCCACCGTAGCTCTTCGGAACTATCGCTGCATGATGTGTGTCCACACATGGGCCTCACATAGCCAGTGGAGCTCCCTAGTAATTGTTGCTGCGCGATGCAGCTCCATGCAAGGACCTCACATCGCCTCTGCTGATTGAAGCATCCTCGCCATTGGACTTCGCATCGCTCCGCAATCAGGATTTAAGGTATTTTTGTTCAGCTGGTCTAACTTGGTTCCTGCAGTCATCCCGTGCTCCATCGCGGTCGGCCTGAACTTGAGACTTTGTCCAGGTCCGGCGCAAACAGATAAACACTATTTTTACTTAAAACTTTGAAATTCCATATTTTTGTTTCTACAGATTGGAATTTTGTTGTTTTGGTCTCAAATAATGTATTAAATGTTACTCTATTTTTGTAAATTGGTGTGGAATTTTTCTTGTGTTGTGCTTTCACTTTATTGCTGTCAGAAGAGCTGCATAAATACTTTACACATTGCCTCTAAGTTAAACCTAACTGCTTTGGAGTACGTTTTTAGCTTCACCCAGACAGGGATTGTGGTTACTGCTTGAGTAGGGTTTCATCCCCCACAAGCAGTAACGCCAATTTCCCACACCCATTATCATTTCACACTTGCTACTAAAAAACATACAGGCCCAGTGGGTGATTTGGTGATAATCAAAAGACCTGACAAGTGTCGCTGCACACTTGAAAAGTTCTGCGGTAGCCCGTTTAGCCCAGCTGCCTTCCTGGATTGTAAGCCTTTTATGGCCCCTACCACCTCTTCTTTTGTTAAGTCTTAATCGACCTCCTTACTGTCTTCAACTGTGAGTGTCGGGAGAGAGATGTCTCTAAGAAATTCTCTACTGTCTGTCATTGATTGGTAGAGCGACTCGTAGTAGGATGCAAATGCTATGTCCGCTCCCGATCCCCGCCTTGTACCGTCAGCTGTATGGATCTCAGCAACCCAGTTCCACTCTCTATCTCTCCATTCAAGCCACGCAATGAGTTTATTGGCCTTGTCCCCAAAGTCATACAGTTGCCTCTGTGTAGCTACTGTGTGGTGATTGGCCGTTTCCTCCTCTAAATGCTGGAGTTCCTTTTGTTGAAGACGTATGGAGTGTTGCAGCTCACTGGTGCTTGCATTGCCACCTTGGTGCGTTGTTCTAGTTGCACCATCTCCTGCTCTAGCGTGTTGCCCTTAGAGCGCCTCTCCTTCTTGATACCCCCTATGATGGCCGGTAGGTATCCCCTCGCCACTACTTTTTATGCTTCCCATATTCATCGAAATATTGTTGCGTTGGCTGGCTAAATTTGTCTTGGAGTTCTCTATTCTGAAAGTGCCAGGGTGCTATACGCTGGACTGAAGTGCAGTTTACGACCAGGCCCTGGATAAGGACCTCTCCCAGTAAGTGGTCCGAGATGCCTCTGGCTTTATGTTGTGCTCCTCTGAAGTGTTCCACGTGTGTGCATTGCATGAAGAGATAGTCTATGCGTGAGCCATATCCATGTGCAGCAGAAATGTGCGTGTACTGTCTGCTGGTTGGATTATGTAGTCTCCACAGATCGGTTAGGCCGACAGCCTCAGCAAATATCCATAGGGGTTCTGTCCCACCCGTAAGGGCCTGCATTGAGGTTCTATCCAGCTCATGCGACATCACCGCATTCGTGTCCTCACCCAGTATGTTTATCCTTGGTGGCATGTCAAGTAGTGTTTTGCTTAGTTCAGGAAGGGTGCCTGCCTGGAGTTTTGGTGGGGTGTACACTGAGCACATGTTGCGGTTTCGCCCCCTCCCATGTTCCAGCTAAGGATGTATGACATTACAACGCATGCTTTTACATCGCATGCTTTTACATCGCGGTTTTTACAACGCATGCTGTTACAACGCATAGCGCTTTGGGGTGCTGGATAGTGAATAGTTTAATTTACTATTCCAACTCCAGTCTCCGTGGACACTAGGGAAGGTGTTGGACAGTAAATTAAATCTATTCCCTATCCTAGAGCGCTCCCCAGCGCAATGCGTTGTAATGGTTTGCGTTGTAAAAGTTGCGATGTAAAAGCACTGCGTGGTAAAAGTTCCGTTGTAAAGGATGTTTCCCTCCAGCTAATGGCACATATCTGCCCAGTGGGTCCTGCCGGCCTCTTATCAGTGGCACTGAGTTCTGGAGCAGTATCACCACCCCCCTGGGATCCTGTTGTGAAGCCTGCATGGCCTGCTAGCGTGTAGCCAAACCTGTTAACTGCTAGACACTGGTTACCTGTTGAGTGTGTCTCCTAGAGTAGGGCCAAGTCAGGGGAGTGCCTACGTAAGTACTGCATGACCATAGTCCTTTTAATTTTGTCCCTTAAACCATTCACGTTCCATGCCAAAATTCTCAGTGTGGTTACGGGCTGTGACACTGTAGCAATGTGTAAGTGTTAAGCGTGTAATGGTCCCTTCCCACCTCCCTTCCCACCCCTTCATTTCCCGGTTACTGCCAGAAGTGCTTTGTCTGAGATGATGGGTCAATGCATTACACAACAATAACTTGTAACAAGCATATTCCTATGCATAAAAAACAAATCCCCTTTGTAATTTACCCCACCCTGCTACCCTGCCCTGTAGATTTAAAACTACCCACCTCCCAAATTTGAAGAGCGCTTGTCGCCCCAATAAAACCATTTAACTACAACTTGGGTTTGGCTGGCTCCACCACGTGTGTATATGCAGCCGCCCTCTTGCATCAGAGGATTATCCATATAGGCAATATACTGTCCAGTCATAGGCCCCTCCTCAGCAGTCCATAAGCATATTGAATAGGCCCCTGTTACCTTACAAAGTCTTCAGTTCCTGTTCTTACTTGTCTACCGAGCTGGGCACTGACATTTCTTTTCCAGTCACGGTGTTTAAGTGAGTCTTCACTCCCCCCACCCCTTTCCGGTCAATGTCCAACATCGGGTCCAGAGTGTATATGTGCTTCCACTTCGTCTGTCCGGGTTCTACCAGGAGGAGAATGCCGTCTATCCTCCCGTCTACGACTTGAGTCTTGCAGCCACTGTTTATTCGATTTTTTTCCCTCTCTCAAGCCATTTCGACACTTCATCGGGTGTTGTGAAATGTGAAATACAAGGATTTGTCTTGATCTAGAATTCTCAGATTGGCGGAGAATAGCATCATGTATTTGAGGTTTGTCGATCTTATGGTTCTCTTTACCTCATCGAAGGTGTATCGCTGCCGCTGAACCGCAAGGATGAAGTCTGGGAAGAACCAGATTACCAAATTTTCGAAGGGTAGATTGCCCCTTGTGCAAGCCGTCTGTAGCATTATATAGCAGTCTCGAAAGTTGAGGATGTGTGCAATTGTTGTCCGTGGTGGGGTCCCTAGTTTTGGTGGCGGCGCCAATGCTCTGTGCGCTCGTTCCACAGAGAAGTTCAAGAGGCGCTTGGGTTTGAGGTGGTTAAGTATGAGGTCTTCCACTAAGAGTCCTGCATCTGGGCTCTCTACCCCTTCAGGCACCCCTACCACTCTGATGTTATTTCTGTGGACTCACCCTTCCTGGTCTTCAAGCTTTACCGCCATCATCCTATGTTGTTGTGTGAGATGTTGGATCTGCTTCAACATTCTTTGGGAAGTGGTTTGCAGTTCAGCAATATTTGTTTCTGCTGTGCCCACTTTTTCAGAGGTTTTGTTGAGGTCTGCTCTCAGCAAGGCCACTTCAAATGTGACCTTGTCCATTTTTGATTCGAGCATTGTTCCCAGCACATGTATTGCTGCCATCATTTCCCCTAACAAGGGATCCACCAGGTCCTAAGTACCTTGTGCCGCTGCTCCTTTTGCCATCGATACCTTGGGTACTGTGTACTTGTCGAGTTTGATAGTCTGTTGCAGGTGGGTACTCTTAAGGTGTATTCTGTACTTGTTACTCATGGCAAACGGCAAAGTAAACACCTCAAATTCTCATTCCTTTGTATAGCCATCCCAGCTCAGCAGCGTGTGCGGTCATTAGGCCGACATGCGGTCTCCCATCGAGTGGAGTGGGGAAGCCCCTGCTAGTCTTTCGGTGAGTGTCTGAGAGCAGGGTGAGGGCCACTTCCCAAAAGTGTCTATCCGCTATGCGGCCTGTCAGCCGGGCACTCTATCGGCCCCCAGCACAGTCCGAGTGTATTCCCTGCCCCCGCCACATCACTCAATTCGTCGCATAGGGACCCACTAGACCAAGGCCTTCACCGCTGCACCCCGATTCTCTTGGATATCCTCAGTTGCTTTGCGCAATATCCATGCTGCTTGGGGGAAGGGAGGGCCCGAGGATTGGCCAGCTACTACTGTTTGTTTCCCTTTGTAGATGAGAGGCTGCTGGCTTCGGCGATCATTTCGCAGTCAGCCCCGCAACTTCAGGGCCTCCACCTCCGCATAGCCCCGGGCCACGCCGTCAGCCCCGTCCGGCACCTCTCAGCTGGGGGATGAGGATTTTGAGCGGGCAGGTATTCATTTCAGGCCTGACCACCCTCGGTAAGAACCCCCAAATCAGGTGAATGTTCAGCGGCCCTTGCCGCTATGCAGTGTCTTCCCCTGCGACCCAGCCCCTGCCCCTGCTGTCGGTCTCACCTGTCACCACGGCCGGTAGCTGTGCCCAGCCTTCCGCAGAGTATCACTGGGGCCGCGGGTCCAATCACTCTCTGAGGTTCTGCTTCCAGGCCTCACTCATTTCTGGCTCGTCCCGTGCCGCCGGAGTCAGCCTTCCTCCATGAGCTCCCAGTAGCGCACCCCAGTCTCGTGGCCTTGTCGTCTTCGCACCTCCTCTGCCGCTGATCGCGATCTCTTTTTGGCACAGTACGGTGCCCTTTTGTTTTCTGGGTATTTAGGCAGACTCTGCCGTGTCCGATCCCCCGGGATGATGCTGGATTTTGTTGAGGACGGGAGGGCTCCAGCGGAGGTCCCGAACTACACAGCCATCTTGCCAAGCCACACCCCCTCCTATAAGAGTGTTAGCAGCCTCGGATTGGTAATGCGGGCATTCGGGCAATGCCCGAAGGGCCGGTGTCCGAGTTCTGCTATGGGCTTCTTTTTTTAGCAGTCTAGGGGGGCTATTTGGGCACTGTCACTGTTGTTCGGATACAGTCAGTGGCCCAGTGGGTGTCTGAGTGGCCTTTCTAGAGGCAGATGGGCGCTCATTACCTCCGTTTAGCAGAGGTATCACAATCTGGGCCTTTGTCTCGCTGGCCGGCCCATTAATGTGTACACATACTGAGCGGGGGCAGGGGGCCTGAGTAGAAGTGGCCTTACTTGTTGCACCAGTGTGAACCAACGCGTGCATTTTTTTACCCCCCCCCTAAAGTTTTTTATAAGATTACACCAAAACAGTGATATGAGGAGTGTTTATGCAAATCTGGGCCGGTTTTTTTTTTGCGTGCCCGGGCCGATTTTCATTCCCAATCCAACCCTGAGTGTTAGATGGTACTGTGAAACCTTGTCGCACCAGTAACCAACAAGAATTTTCTACACGAGGGCGTACCTTGCCTGCTATTCGTTCAAATTACACATACAAAACCATTGAGTTTTTGTTCATCTTTCAAGAAATACATTGAGAGGAACTCTTCGCAAATTCGCACATCCCAAAATCCTTAATCTATGAGAATGGAGTCTTCGGGGCATATTATCAAGGGGGTTTATCTCCGCTTTTTTGGCTTTAAAAGCCAAGAAAGCGGAGATAAAATTATCTCCCTATTACCTAGCTGTCGCTAACACCAGTTAGCGACCGCTAGTAGGAGATAGCGACCATCTTGGGCCCCACTTTGCATGTCAGTGATATTTATCACTAATGACATACAAAGTGGCCGTGCCTAGATGTTAGCGACTGGAAACAGTCGCTAACATCGCTATCTCCTATTACCAATTTATGGAGATATTCGCGCTAAGCGCGAATATCTCCAAAAGTTAACACCTGACCTGAGCAGTTCTTAGCCATGTTATCCAATGGGAGGTGGATAACATGGCTAAGAGCATTAGCTCGGTAATGCATGAATATCGCTGACTTTTCAGCGATATTCATGCATTGCGGCCGATTTTTATCGCATTTGCGATAAACCTTGGTAATACCAAGGTTTATCTGCGATAAAAATCGCCGCAGCTCAGCGGTAAATTTTTGTCTCTAACCAAGCAATAGCGATAAATATCGCTATTGCTTGGTAATATGCCCCTTCCTTCGTAAATTAAGGACAGGGATGGTGAAGATTTAGGAACGATTCAATAACCCCTCCTTAAATTTCCCTAAACCCCTATGATTTAGTAGTAATTTCCCAGCTACTTCCTCTTGTCTCTCCCACCTTTACAACAAAAACGTATACTACCTATGAATGCGGGGAGCTCACCTTTGGTGGAGACTGTTGGGAGAAAAGAAGGTCTTCAGCCGAAGGTTTGTGAATAGCATTTTGTAGTATGTGAGTAATGCTGCCGTAGTACTATTGTACATACTAAAATGCAGCTTGTTTCAAAAGACTCATAGTAATGAAGGTTATCTGTAGCTAAGTGGTTCATTAACCGTGTCATTCCTCTGCCACTTCTACTCTGCCAGTGACTTCCTTGACAAGTGTCCGCACTAGGAAACCGGCTATGATGCGGGTAGCAATGATTGATGACGCTGGACAGGGCGTGGACATGTGTCTTGTAAGGAGATAAGATCATGATGAAGTTACAGCGCAGCCTGCACAGGAGGGAGAACATGACACAGGCATGAATAAGTGATGCAACATCAGAGAGAAGTCTGCATTATTGTAATGACACCAGCCGATGTTCGAAGATTCCAGTTTCGGCTCCACTTAGGGTGTTTCCTCGACTTTCTTTCTCTTGTAGAATTTTAACTTTTGGAATAGTTATTAATAACGCCCACCTCTGCTATCTAAACTGCTCAGAACAAAATCAACCCAAGGCTCAAGCTCAAAATATGGCCCCACTTACTTACAAGAAAAGTCTTACTTTTTTAAATAAATGGAAACCAAACCATTTTGTATCAAATGTCAGGTCTTGTGGATTACAATTTTGAACTTCACGTTGACCTGGGTATTTTTTAAATAAATTATGCAGTACATTTAAAAATTCATTTTTGCTTTTGTAGGGGGTATTTACAAGGTTTGGAACTTTAGTATTAAAATAATTAAAAAATATCCAGGTATGTCTGATTACTTCATCAGCTATTCTGGTCACCTCCAGTTTGCAGCATGTTCGGATGGAAGCTTTGTAAGCACATTATTGCGATTGCAGTACAGGCTTTTAGACACACGAGGGCGCCATTGGACTGAACTATGATTCTGTGCTAGAGGCAATCTGAGTGGCGTGCCCATGCAGTGAGCGTGAAAGAGGGCAGAGATATGTTTTTTCCACAACACATATGAATATTAAAAAGAGACCCTCACATGACACGGTCTTGGAGATACGTGATTTCATTGGGCATAATTGAGCACCATTTACTCCTAACCTCATGCTACAAACCTGTAAACGCCCAGATTTTCTAACAATATTGACAAATATCAACTTGGTGTGCAGGGAACAAGTCCTATAAATAGCAGTGGGGGGGGGGACTAACCAAGTTAGGCAGCATGCAAGTGACATCATGGCGCGTGGCATCACAGTGTGTGACATCACTGCAGGTGACATCGCACGCGGCATCACAGGAATAGGCATCACAACCCATGACCTCACAGAAAGTGACATAACAAGAAATGACATCAGATCTTAAGACCTCACAGATATGTTAAGCAGGTCTATAATGAGCCCATTTGAGTGCATTACAATATTTAACAAATGAAATCTTGAGGTGGGGATGTGCCAGAAAGGTGACACAAAATCTGGGCCTCAACTTCTACATTAATTTTTTTAACCCCTTCGCTGCGGGGGTAATTCCCCCACGGTGCGGGGTGGGCAGGGGGGTGAGCGCGGCGCCGCAGTGCTTGTGACGAGCCTAGCTCGTCATGAGTCACAGTGGAGCTGTGCTCATGACGAGCTGGGATAGTCACAACCCGGCCCACTGATTAATTTGCCCGCACAGGCGGGGAATCAATCACGCGTGGGCGGAGTGGCGATGTTATGACAAGGCCAGCTCGTCATGAGCACAGCTCCACTGTGACTCATGACGAGCTGGGCTCATCATAAGCACCGAAGGACTTAAACCCTGCCATGAAGAAACTGGCAACAGGGAAAAACGTGGCATTCAATTTGTTCTGCTTGATTGTTTAAAAAGTCTACATTTTAAAATATCTTATGGGGGTTAGGCACCTGCTGCAGAGATCTTTGTGTATCAACTAATTCTTAGGGAAAATAATAATGGTAAGATAACTCTGGAGGTTAACACATTTGCTGGGGAGATCTGGGTTTTGTCTAGTCCCTGTTTTGAAGCAAAGATGCATTAATAGTTTCTATGTCTCCTGCAAAGCACATTATGTAATACACATTTAACAGATTGTTATTTTATATAAATGGGTAAGTGGGTTACTGCTTTTAACACAGTTTGTAATCCTTCTAATATATCACAGTGAGCTATGAAAGACATGTGACTCCTACACCTTGTAATCCACACTGTTTTATGTAAGATACCTTGTACATTGATTTACACACTTATGAATTATTAATGTTGTGTAATGTGTACATGTGATGTAAACCCTGCATAGCGACGAGTAGCACTATAATGCTATAAATGAAATTAAACAAAATAGTGGTGTTTCAATTGTTCTTTGTGCGAATACTGGGACAATGGAACACATTCTTACAGTGCATCCATATCTCTCATATACAGGGGCTGAACAAAGTCAAAAGCATGCCTCCCTTAAGTACTTGTGATGTAACTACAAGCCTTTGTTGCCCCTCCATTGCATTTAAGCGTGGGGCTCCCGATACCTCCCAGCCAAGAAACTCAAATGAAAGGAGACCTGATGGCCCCTCAACTTTGGTCCTTGCAATGGCCCAGCTGGACTCTGATAAGTCCCTCCCTGCGCCTGCACGTCACTGCTCGGAACAGAAGCAGACAACGCGCAGGCTCTGCTGAATGTTTTTTTAGTTTGAAAATTACACCTGGACAAGTGTAAAACATTTCTGGGTGATCCAGCCTCTTGGCAGAGTAGATGGTGAAAGCTAAACCGAATTTTCCATTGCACTCAGGGCAGATTATTAGCTGAACACTGCAGAGAGCAGCTGAACAAAACCTTCACTTCTGGAGACAAAGATAGTTCTAAATACATATCTATCTATCCATGTATTTATCCATCTATCTATCCATCTATCTATCTATCCATCTATCCATCCATCTATCTATCCATCTATCTATCCATCTATCCATCCATCTATTTATCCATCTATCCATCTATTTCACTATCTATCTGTCTATCCATAGATCCATATATCCATCTATCCATCCATCTATCTATCCATCTATCTATCCATCTATCTATCCATCTATCTATCCATCTATCTATCTATCTATCTATCTATCCATCCATCTATGTATCCATCTATCCATCTATTTCACTATCTATCTGTCTATCCATAGATCCATCTATCCATCCATCTATCCATCCATCTATCTATCCATCTATCTATCCATCTATCTATCGATCTATCTATCCATCCATCTATTTATCCATCTATCCATCTATTTCACTATCTATCTGTCTATCCATAGATCCATATATCCATCTATCCATCCATCTATCTATCCATCTATCCATCCATCTATCTATCCATCTATCCATCCATCTATCTATCCATCTAGCTATCTATCCATCTATCTATCCATCTATCTATCTATCCATCCATCTATCCATCTATCTATCCATCCATCTATCCATCTATTTCACTATCTATCTGTCTATCCATAGATCCATATATCCATCTATCCATCTTTCTATGCATCATTTTTAGCACTTCTTAACAAGCATGGTGTTGGTATAAATAACCAAAATCTAATAAGAGCAGCTTACAATTGTACTGACTTCCTAGAGATGAAAGGAGGGTTGGAACTGCCAGGAGTCAGACCTGTGAGTTGCAGACAGAGTGGCTGGCACGCATCCTTTCCATAGCATGGGCTACCCAGCTGAGTCGCACAGCTCTGCAGAGTCATTGAGATAGATCATTGGCCCGTGCACAGTTTGTATCCAAAATATTACAAAAGTTTTTTATATAAATATTAACATTTGTGTTTAAGGGATTCTCTTATTACAAATGTATTTTACATAAACACTGTATATTGTTTTGACTGAAGAGAGAGAAATAGAGAGAGAGGGGAGGAATATATATAAATATATATATATATATATATATCAAAGCTCACTATCGTCTGCTCTCCTTCACTCGCGGCCGGGTGCTTTCGATGGCGGGGGACGATACCACGCCAGTCACAACCAGACGAAGCTCAGATGCAAGAAGCACACAGCACTCACGGGGGACTGTTCCGATATAGTTTATTGGACAAACACTCTCAGACGCGTTTCGGCCACCGCCTTTCTCAATTATTTGTTTTGACTGAAGAGAGAGAAATAGAGAGAGAGGGGAGGAATATATATAAATATATATATATATATATATATATATATATAGGGAGAGAGAGAGAGAGAGAGAAAGAGAGAAAGAGAGGGAGAGAGAGAGAGAGAGAGGGAGAGAGAGAGAGAGAGAGGGGGAGAGAGAGAGAGAGAGAGAGAGAGAGAAGGAGCGAGCTGAGTTATGACCCAATATTGGCTTCATGGGTCTGGTGACATCATAAGCCACGAGTCCAATTTATTTGTAAATGTCGCCACCGAGAGGGAAATTGAAGACCACTTTGCACATTACATTTTCGCAGTAGTTAACTTGAGAACGCTGCTTTCATAAAAGTGCAAGTAACAATGGACGCTGCTTGGAATACGAATGGTTAGGTTTACCTTTTAAAAATACATTGTTGATAAAACAATGTACAATGGTGAGAGCCAGTGAATGTGTGCGAATCAGTAGCTGCAGCATTTACCATAGAACAATGGATTTACCAAATTTGTGACATAATTTGCCACGAAAGAAATTTGTTTGTAACTCAAATGTATAAAAATGTTACCACTAGAATATTTGGCCCATAATTTGCCTTTTTTTAAAACATAATTTAGATCAATTTGCTGCATAATTTAGATAACCTTGCTCCATAGTCCTGGTGGCTCTGGCAGTGGTAAAGCTCTGCGACAGGTTTGGGGCCGTCATTATGATGATAAAACACATATTTCACAGGAAATCGTGAAATGTTTCCACGTTTTCTGTGAAACGTGTTTGTGCGATAATGTACAAAAATATGTATTATAGTGCAATGAAAATACCAAAACATAATTTAGTTGGTCAACGGTCACACATTTTTATGAATATGCATTTTTATATTACGTGGTTTTGAGCGCCCATGATTTACCTTCCCTAGTGATGCGAAATCTATGTTCTAGTCACACTGCTCCACGGGTTCACGCCCTCCTCGTTTTCAAGACATCTGTCCTACTAACCCTTCTTACCCTCTCACTCTCCCCCACCACCTGCCGCCCTCTCACGCTCACTTCTGTTTCACTCTCTCTCACATACATCTCCCCATCTTTCTCCCTCCCTCTCTCACACCCTCTCTCTCTCCTACCCCTCTCCCCTTCCACATTCCTGCCCAGGCTTGACTTCCAGGCACCCCCCGCTGTGCCTGGCGGAGGCTGCAGTGACCCTAAAACGAGCCGGGCATGAAGCCCCCCAGCTGTAGATTTAGGATGGGGAGATCAGTCACGAACCCCAAAACGGCAATATGGGAAAAAGCACAAACACGGGCTTCTCAAAACAGATTCCTGGAAAAGCGTCAAGAATATATCAAAAAATGCTCTGTCAGGCAGTAAAGATGAGAGGGTGAAATGTGGCACTAAATAGCGCTGGCACCGACTCACTTGTACCTTGTTGTTCACATTTAGCCCCGGTCACTATTTTAAAAAGCATATTTTAATCGAAGAATTTCTCATTTGTATTCAATGTGTGTTTTTATGTTTTTTGTGTAAGAAACCGAGTGAAGATTAATTGATTGACTGTGTCACTTCGTTTATCGACCTTGGGCGGATGAAGGGCTGAGTAAACTCAACCCTCTGGCCTGCGGGTGCAGACACGTTTCCACAGTGAGTTTGCTATCCAGCGGATGTGTTGTGGTCTATGCTGCAGCGGGACCACTGGAGATGTGCGGCAGAGAGGGCGAGATGATGAGGCTGGAAAAGACACATTCTGCAGCAAGAAGACGTTCTTTCAGAGGCGTCAGCCGGCAATGGAGAGGTCTCACCGAGAGCTACAGCCTGACATGGCGCTACCTGCCCCGGCTCTACGGGCCTTTCGGGGGCCCAGCCCAGCCTGACGTGGCGCTACCTGCCCCGGCTCTACGGGCCTTCAGGGGCCCCAGCCTGACGTGGCGCTACCTGCCCCGGCTCTACGTTCCTTTCAGGGGCCACAGCCTGACGTGGCACTACCTGCCCCGGCTCTGCGAGCCTTTCAGGGGCCCCGACCCGACGTGGCCCTTCCTGCCCCGGCTCTACGGGCCTTTCAGGGGCCCCGACCTGACGTGGCGCTACCTGTCCCGTCTCTCGGAGCCTTTCAGGGGCCCCAGCCTGACGTGACGCTACCTGCCCCAGCTCTACGGGCCTTTCAGGGGGCCCCGCCTGACGTGGCGCTACCTGCCCCAGGACTTTCAGGGCAGCAGCCCGAGGTGGCGCTGACTTCTCAGCGCTACATCTCCTGTCGGAGCCGCCTGCCTGCCATGGGACTGGCTGAGCACTGTGCGGCGCTCGGACCCTTTGGGCGGCCCCGGCCTAAATTAGACTAACTCCAACCCAGCTCTCCCGACCTTTCAGAAAGAACGGATCTCCACGAGCTGATACGAGCCTGACTGTACCCCAGCACCGAACCCCTTTCAGAGGCTCCGGCCTGGGATGGCGCTGACACTTCTGTAGCCCAAACACCTTCCTGGAGCACTGGATGCCGTGCTGCAGCCTTCTCCCAGCACTGCGGGAGGTTCAGACGCACTGGCCTGCAGACTGTCACACCCGTGTTATCACCCACGTCAGTAGTGCTGGTTCGATAGTTTTCAGCAGGATGAACGGCTGAGTTGGCCACACCTGGCGTGGCGCCAGCACCAGACGTCTGCCTGGAAATGCTTTAGTATCCGATTCCCATATTGTCCTTCTTGAGTACCCTGACAAGGAATGTGGGCTGGGCAGGCAATGCCCCACGCTATCAGCCAGCCCAGTGTACTGATTCTATTGGCCTCAGAAGGATGAATGGCTGAACCCAGCAAGGCACAGGACTGCTTGTGTCTCAGCTGTGCCTATGTCACGGGTTTTATGTGCACCAGTCATAACAGGGCCACTGAAAATATGGGATTGTGGGGCTGTGGCGTTTTTCGCATACTTGTATATTTGCTGCATTTGCCTCACAATCCATGGCCTGCTGCATTATCCGTAGATATTAACGAAAAAACATCGATCTCAAACGATCCAAAAGTTACTGAAAATGCAGCGACGCGTCACAGGTGTTGCCGCAAAGTGGAAGGCCCGATGCAAAGCTTGGCTGTCACCTTTCTGCTGCTAACTGCTGCCTCGGGTGCCAAACTGGTACTAATGGGGTGCAAACAATACCAAGGCACTGTAAAAATGACAAAATAATAAAGTAATATCACAAAATGTGCCACATTGTGCCACATAATTTACTCAAATCTGCTCTAATGTGTGCCTCTCCCCTACCACATAATGCCAGTCGCCCTGGTTATGAGTGACTATTTCTACTTAACCCTGCTTGCCCTGAAGATATGCCAGACATGCACGTTACTGACTACTCAATCCCTACTGTCCTTCCTGACACAGCAAGTTCACACCTGACTGACCCAGCCCCAGCCTCACCGGCCTTTCTGCGTCCCAGAGTCCAGATCTAAACGTGGCCTGGTCGACCCCAGTCCTGCCGGCCTCTCCGAGGCGCTAGATGTACATGTGACTGACTCCGCCCCGGCCCCACAGGCCCGCAGCCAGGGCTTACCTTGTTGATGAAGGAGACGAACTGGTTGTTGAGGCCTTTGAGCTGCTCCTTCTCCATGGAGCGGATCTGGTGCAGCTGGGGGTCGATCTGCAGGGTGGGCATGGAGGAGAGCAGGAAGCCGGGGGTGGCCCGGGTGAGCCCCGGCCCGTTCCTGGCCAAGGTCAGGGCGCTGGTGGACCGCTGCAGCCCGGGCTGGTAGCCCACCACCCCGCCGCTGGCCCAGGGGCGGCCGGACAGGGACAGCGAGCCCTGGGAGCTGCTGCTGAAGCCGCCGCGCCCGTCCCCGTAGCGGCTGCCGTACAGACTCATCGCGGGCGCCGGGCGGGCTGGGGCACGGTCAGGCGGCTCGGAGCGCTTCAAAGAGAGGGGCACGTGTGGGGAGTCCTGGCGCTCCTAGAAGTGGGGAACTGGGCGCTCTGGGACGAACTGCTCGGAGTACCACCTGGGGATGGGGCACCAGCTAAAAGCTCCTCAGAGGGGGCACCTGCCAGTTGTTGGAGCGGGGCTTCGGGGTGGGGGCACCTGCCAGGTGTGGGAGAACTTCCTCAGAGTGGGGGCACCTGCCCGGTGTGGTAGCGAGCTGCGGGGTGGGGGCACCTGCCAGGTGTGGTAGCGGGGCTGCGGGGTGGGGGCACCTGCCAGGTGTGGTAGCGGGGCTGCGGGGTGGGGGCACCTGCCAGGTGTGGTAGCGAGCTGCGGGGTGGGGGCACCTGCCAGGTGTGGTAGCGAGCTGCGGGGTGGGGGCACCTGCCAGGTGTGGGTGAAGCTCCTCAGACAAGACGTCTCTCAGGAGTAGAGACGACAGAGCAGCTGCAACTGCTGGACTGCTGCAGGTGGGGTGTAATAAGAGAGGGGGGGCTCCCTGGATCCTCGGGGCGTGCCAGGGTACACCTGCAACCAGCACCCGTCCAATCAGGTGATACCTGGACAGCCTCACCTGGGCAGATCTGCATTGGCCGCGCCCCTGGAGGAGTGTGTGGAATACTCATCTTGTGGCACCCGCCCCCCCCCCCCCCTCCCCTCAGTGGGTCAGTCAGGCCGCGCACCTCTAAAGGGGTCCACTCCCACCTCAGGCATGAACAAGGATACCGTGAAGGATCGGAGGGGATTTGTGAGGGGCGGAAGACAGGAGCGAGAGGCGGCGGGAAGGGATGGTGGAAGAGGGAATGAGGGAGGAAAGAGGGACAGGAGGTGGGGATGAGGGGAGGAAGGAGAATGGAGCAAAAGAAAGAGGGTGAGGGGGGGGGGTGGATGTCTGGTGAAGATAACAGAAAGAGCAGGAGTATTCAGTGAGAGGGGGGAGGAAGAGAAATATAGTTAAGTAGAATGAAGGGAGAGAAAGAAGGGGAGAGGAAAGGAAGAGGGGGACACGAAGGAACGGAAGGAAAAGGGATAGAGGGAGGAAATGCAAGAAGCGGGGCAGAAGATGAAACATGGGGTAATGAAGAAAGGAGATAGGTAAGGAGAGAATGAGGAAAACGAGAAGTGGGGCAGAGAGAAGGACTGCTGGGCAGAGAAGAGAGCAGTATTAGGGAAAGCGACCCAAGACGCCAGAGAGATAAAGAAACAATAAAGAAAGAAAGTAAAAAGCGATCAAGAAAAAAAAACCCAGAAAGGAGGCGAGGATGAGGGTCAGCCCCTCCCCGGGTGACATGACAGGGGTTACCGCTGCTCGGACCCCTCAAACTACCCCATACACCACCCCAACACACACACTCCCCTCAGCTCAAGTGCACAACAAGAACCCGCCCGACAACTAGGTTCCCTCTTCATGAAAACAAAGGTCCTGTGTTCCACAGACAATACCTGTCCGTCCCCTCCCGGAAACCAGAGCCCCGGAAGGTGCCTTTACTAGGCTAGCGCCCACGGCTAGCGCCAACACCTCACATTTAGCTGCTTTCTCAATAAGAGGCTCTTTGTCGGTGAACATGCTGCTGGCTAATGCACCTGCTGCGGTGATCCGTGTGTAACATGCACTTCACGTGTTCTACCCACAGAGGGGCTTGTGTGCTAGGCTGGACGGTGCACGGGAGGCGTCCTGGCTCAGTCAAGCGCCTCGAAGGCTCGGGAGAGGCTGGACAGGGGCAAGGGAGGGGTCGGGGCTCGGGCTAGCGGCTTGAAAGCTAGGGGACATTGATCAGATGCAAAGGAGCGGGGTCCAAGGCTCCTGAGATGCAGTGCAGGTGCACGGGGACGTTTGAGCTCAGGGTAGCGCCTCGAAATCTCTGGGCAGTCTGGACAGATGCTTGGGTGTTCGACGTGGACGGGGTGGCCAAGGCCAACCAATTATGCATTATTCAGTGGCATGGGGGACGCCGCACAGGTGCATGAGGGTGTAGACAGACATGCCCGGCTCCTGATTGGGCGGCGGCTCTTACTCATGGCGATGGTACCTCACCTGGGTGCCGCCTCCCCTCATATAGCGCTGGAGGTGCCACAGGAGACAGATCCGCTCGGACTCCCGCAGACATGTCTTACCAGGTGTCCGTGCGGCAGAAGCCGCGCTCCAGCGCCTCGAGTCTGTATGGCGCTCCCGGGGAGCTGCGCATCTCCACCTCCCGCCTGAGCTCCCTCCGGGCCAACATGGACGCCTCCCTGCCCGGGCTCCGGGTGGGCATGGACTCGCTGCTGTCTGCCAACAACCACCAGGAGGCCATGCAGGGGCTGAACGAGCGGCTGGCCGGCTACGTGGAGAGGGTGCGGGGCCTGGAGGCGGCGAACCGGCGCCTGGAGGAGGAGATCCAGGACATCACTGCCAACCGGAGCACCCCGGCCCAGCGGGACTGGGAGCCCTACGAGAGCCCGCTGGGGGAGCTGCGCAAGCAGGTGAGAGCGCGGGGCTGCATAGCGCCTCGGTGCCACGAGCAGGTCAGATATGGGTGCTGTCATAGCGCCTCGATACTGCAAGCAGGTCAGATCTGTGTGCTGTCATAGCGCCTCGGTGCCGTGAGCAGGTTATAGCGCCTAGGTGCCGCGAGCAGGTCAGATCTGTGTGCTATCATAGCGCCTAGAGCAGGTATGTGGGCTGTCATAGCGCATCGGTACCGCAAGCAGGTCAGATCGGTGTGCGGTCACAGCGCCTCGGTACCGCAAGCAGGTCATATATGTGTGCGGTCAAAGCGCCTCGATACTGTAAGCAGGTCAGATCTGTGTGCTGTCATAGCGCCTCGGTACCGCAAGCAGGTCAGATCGGTGTGCGGTCACAGCGCCTCGGTACCGAAGGCAGGTCAGATCTGTGTTCTGTCATAGCGCCTAGGTGCCGCGAGCAGGTCAGATCTGTATGCTGTCATAGCGCCAAGGTACCGCGAGCAGGTCAGGTCTGTGTGTTGTCATAGCGCCTTGGTGCCACGAGCAGGTAAGATCTGTGTGCTGTCATAGCGCCTCGGTACAGCGAGCAAGTCAGGACTGTGTGTTGTCATAGCGCCTTGATGCCACGAGCAGGTAAGATCTGTGTGCTGTCATAGCGCCTCGGTACAGCGAGCAAGTCAGGACTGTGTGTTGTCATAGCGCCTCAGTACTGCGAGCAGGTCAGATCGGTGTGCTTTCATAGCGCCGCAGTACGGTGAGCAGGTCAGATCTGTGTGTTGTCATAGCGCCTCAGGGCCGCGAGCAGGTCAGGTCTGTGTGCTCTCATAGCGCCTAGGTACCGCGAGCAGGTCAGATCGGTGTGCTGTCATAGCGCCGCTTGCCGTGAGTAGGTGGTGTGCTGTCATAGAGCCTCGGTGTCGTGAGCAGGTCAGACCCGTGTGCTGTCATAGCGTCGCTGTACCAGGCGAGGAGATGTGTTGGGCTCATCCAAGATCACAGGCTGCTAGAAGCAGATCTCAGCCCAAGATCACACTGAGTGCAGCCAAAATATAAATGAGTATACACAGTGAGAGATCACACACAGCCATGCGAAGATCACAGCCCAAGATCACACAGCGTGACCGTTGTACAGAAACGAGTGTACAGAATGGAAGACACAGACACAAATATAACACACACCCAGGCTCAGATCACAGCCCAAGATGAGACAGAGTGGCAGCTGAATAGAAATGAGTGTACACAGTGGGAGTCACAGACACTGCCAGACCAAGCTCAAATGTAGTGCGTTAGCTGCACAGACGATAAGCCTAAGGTCACACGCCGTGTCAGCTTCACTGATGAATACGGTAAGCTGCGGAGAGCTCATACCAGAGTCCCGGCTGTACAGATTCCAAGAGACAGAGGTACAAACACCAAGATCACACAGTGTTAGAGCAACACTCACGAATATCACACATGGCGTCAGCTACATAGAAAACACAAGGACACTCAGACTGAGGGTCACAAACGCCTAGATCACCCACTGCTAGACGAAGATCACGCACAGATACCAAGATCACACATACTGTCCACAGGATAGGATTACAGCGTCAGCTGCACAGAACTCCGGATCAGGCACGGTATAACGCGCATAGAAACCACGAACAAACACCAAGATCACACAGTTGAGAGAGCACAAGTTTGAAAAAAATGTATAAGTACGCCATATTTACAAGCACGTAGTTAGTTTAAACATGTTTTGCACACGAGTGTTTTATATTCAATAGCGAAATGTATAAAATGTTAAGTAGAGTAACCATAATTATAACGGTGTGAGATTAAATGTAGAAATGTTGGAGTATATGTGAAAACCTCATGGTTCTCTCATGTTAAAAGAGTCATGTCCGAATTAAATGTAATTTTGGATTCCAGTATTTTGTGTAGGCCTTAGGGCAATTCACAGCAAACCTGAACGTGCTGCTAAAATAATGTGAGATAAAGTTGACATGGTTCTTTCAGAATGTACTATTGAACTTAGGGTTAAAAGTATATGCTTTATAGATGTGTTATTTTAGAAACGTATGCTAGTTAAGAATGTTTGCTGTTTAAATCAAGTTAACGTTTTAAGAGTGCAGGAACCTGCTGCATGTAAATCAAGTAGGCCAGAACAGATAATGTCATGTAGTTTAAATCGTCATGTGCTCGTTAGAGGAGAGGTCGTGAGGTGTCCAGTATGGAGCTCTGAGAGTGTTTTATGGCCTAAGATATGGTGAAGTCTGGAATTTGAGGCCCACTGCAGGACGAGCTGTATGCAGGTGCGAGGGTCCTAATCAGCTCGAATGAAAGGGACTTTGTTCAGTGGCGCCTTGCGCAGGCCTGTAGGAGTTTCCAGGAATTTCAGGGGGTATCAGCGCACGGAAGAAGAAGCCTGGGAACCAAGGTCAACTATAACGAGGGTCTTCAAGAGTACCATCATGGAGTTTTACCGCGCAAAGATGTACCACGTGAGGGGCGTCCCAAGGGGCGTTTCTATTGGAAATGTGATTTGGTATTAGGGAAAGTGACCCGGGAGGAGAGCAGAGCAGATGATTTTGGGAGCCTAAGGAAGCGGATGGGTAGGCAGATAGGCTGATCAGGAGAGACCCATTATCAGAGAAGAGACAAAGAGAAGTGCGTGATCTTCTTAGGAAATCACCACGGCTGACACCTAGAGGGTAAAGATCTTGTTAAGTAGGGATGTCATTTAGTGTAGTGTAGGGACAGACTAACCTTAATTTTTCTTTTCTGTAATGACTTTGAGGTTGCAACTTGTATCCATTTTAGCAACCCTGATGGTTTTCGAGCTTGTACTTATTATTCTGTTTTCAGACTCAGATTATTCAAAAAGTTCATGTTCATAGTGATACCGATTTATCTTCTTAATCTCATTTTGAGAAGTTTGTATCTTCAGTTATCTTTGACTTTATATTAAATCTTTAAAACTTAATTTTGGTCAGTGGTCATTTAGAGTGGTGTAAGTTCTTAAATTGATTGTTTACTGCGAGATTACCTTTTACTCAAGACAGGTACCAACGATTCAGTCGACAGGAAATGGGATTTGGTAAGATAATTAGTAACCAGTAATCCCGCGTTAACAGTTGGTAGCAGAGTGAGGATGGTTATCTTCTTGAGGAAGGTAATCTAGAGAGGTTAGTTTACCCCAAGGCCCGAGACGTCGAGAGACGAGCAGCGGAAGAATCGTGTGCCGAAAGGTGCAGACGGTGCGAGAAAAGCAGCAGTATCGCAGAGTGAGTATAAAAAGGGTCATGCGTGAACAGATTGCGGTGTTTTGTGTTGTATTTGTATTGTAATGTCTTGCGGAGTTGAATGCCTGTAGTGTGAAAGAGAGAAGGTTGTGAGCGCGCGCAACCTGGTAAACTGGTAACCTGGTAAACGGGTGAACTGGTGAAATCTTAAGTTCAGGCCAGAGCTTAAGTGGTTTTGGGTGTATCGAACATCCAGGGTAGTTGTCGACCATAGTACGGAGGTCACGAGGTACCATTGACCGCCGTGGATCCAAGATAGGGGGAGTGTAAGAGTGAGTGTATGAGTAACGGACGCTGGTCGAAAGTTACTGCGTGTGAGTAACCTATCGGAGAAGGCGATTGTCTGGAAGTAATCGGAAAGACATTTCGCCAAGTTAGGGTGACAACTACAGAAAGACTGTGGGCGTACAGTCAAAGAAAGGTGATCGCTTGGACGGAAGTAATCATTTTTCAGAGTATGAATGGGATGCGTGCATGACCGAGGAGACGAGCTGAGAAATGAGGGGAACTGCTGCGAAGGGGGACGGGTGACGTCGGCTAGAGCCGCGCTCTGATTGAGCGGTTGGTGTGACGTTAGCTAGAGCCGCGCTCTGGTTGGGCGGCTAGAGTGACGTCGGAGGAAAGCCGCGTACGGATAGGCCAGTTAGTGAGAACGGCGCTGAGATTGGTGGAATATCATCAGGAAGTAAACAAACGCGGAGAAAAGAGAAATCATGAAGTGTTTTAAGTGTTTGAAAGGGATTTTTAAACGTAAACGAAGTGAACATTATTACGGGGAAGAGGCTCCCCCAGAGGGTACGCCAGCTCATTACATGGCAACGAATGTGGGGCTGCATACGATATTGTGGATTGGGGCTTGGAATAAGCTTACGGAAGGAAATGAGGAAATGCAGTTCCCGAAGTATGGAACGTTTAAGTTAGAGGTGTTACATCGGCTAAAAGCAACCATGTCCTCATCGAAACCCTCACCTAGACCAACACAGTTTGAGGCTCTTAATGCATGGATTAAGGCTGCACACGACCGAAATTTGAACAGGCGTCAACAAAGGCTGACGCGATCGGTAAGGGCAGTGCGAGATTCCAAATGGGATGAGGAGGAAAAGCGTTGGAGGGTACAGACTATTGAGGTGGAGAAGATGTATCCGATGAGGGAGGTGTCAGGAGGAGGAAACCTCATGGAAGAAGACGAGGAAAGCGAGTCGGAGGACAATCTGATAAACAGATTGTTAATGGATAGACCACCTCCGAGAGTGGGATTGATAGAAGATAGAGGGCTCGCAAGGGAAGATGGGAATGAGATAGAGGGATATACACCACTCCCTATATCGGAATGGACACCTAACAAAGGCGGAGAAACACCTCCAAACAACACTGTACAGAGTGTAGTGGGAAGGTTTGTGGTGCAGAAAACGCCAACCACAGAAAGGGTTGAGTCTGTGGGATTGCCAGACGCTCTTCAAGTGCCTGTTACCATAGGACCCATAGTTTCGATCTATAATTCTGAGAGAGATAGAGGGGAACAACAAAGGCAATTGGATAGGGAAAGGATTGAGATGGAAAGGAGGAATAATGTGACGAATGCATGGAAACAATTACCAGGTTCGGTAACGTGGAACACCCCATTAGACACAACTGTCGGTCCCAATTCAGAACAGGGAGGTCCGAGAGGACCAATGGATCTAAGGGGACCGCGGCCAAGATCTTTTTCAGAGTTAAGAGCTGATTTGAGGGAATGGGACGGGTCCATAGTATCTCCGAGTAACAGGACAAGAACGGAACCAGAGTGGGAAAGCAGGGGAAACGGGACAGTATCTCATTGTGGGGCCAGCGAGAGTAGTCAGAGCCGGGAAGGCCAAAGTCAAGAGAATAGAGGGGATGCATGTCCTACAAATCAGAGAGAACAGCCGGAACAAAATACTAAGATTGTAGAATGTGAGGAAATGTCCCGTCTCTGGGGGAACGGAGGAGATGAGGCGGTACGGGCTTTTCAGAATAGGTTTAGGTGCCTTCATCATACACTTGGGGAAGACGTTCAACATTGGAGAAAGGAGAACAGCGATAGGTCCCGCCACGCCTCGAATAATCAGGAATCACAGGGAAGTAGGGAAGAAAGAGGGAGTAATAGAACCTCTTACCCTCTATCCCGTGAAACTAGCCAGGATGGAGAGAGAGAGGCTGGGAGGCATGAAGGAGTGTTTCACCACCCACCCCGAGAAGATGGAAAGGCATGGGACTTAGAGAGATGGGAACAGGGGAGGACTCCCTATAATTCACCAATACCTAAACGTAGATCTCGGAGCTGGGATGGGAGAGATGCGGATGGAGGAGCTAAATTGAGTGTCTTGAAAGCTGAAATAAAGGCAAAAAGGCTTGATGTTACCAGTTTAAAATCAGATGTTGATGAGATAATAGATGGAACATTGCCTTTGGAAAGGATAGAATTGTATGAACAGGATGAGTTATTGTTCATGGCAAAGGATATTACTAGGAAAGCTAGAGCGTTTCATGAAAAACTGACTGATTTGGCAGACAAGTATGCCGTGGATTTGTCTAGGACAAGGGCATTGCAGAGCAACCACAGATTACAGTACGCAGACCAAGATCTAGATGAGAAGAGAACTACTGGATTAAAAACACACATAAGAGAGTTGGTAACAGGGATAAGAGTGTGGAGAGAACTGGATAAATGGGAAGAAAGGTGGTCGAAAAAGGGCACAGTTAGGCGAAGTACAAATGTGATGACCCCTGAGGGAAGGGTAATGCAGATGGAGGCATTCCCTTTGCGAGAAATATCAAATGGAAATTATGTACATGTGCCCTGGAGTAGAGGAGACTTAGCCGCATTTACCAACTCATTTCCGAAGTTGCGGGACAATCCAGTCGAATGGTATAAGCAGGTAGAGAGGTTCGTTAAAATCTCGAAAGTACTGTGGATAGATTTGAACACGTTGTTTGACATCGTGGTCCCATCTGATCTATGGACCCCTTGTAAGACTAGTGTCGAATGGCCAAATGCTGAACCATTGAGGGATGCTCGAACAAATGGACCATCTGAGATTGTCATGCGAAAGTATGAAAGGGTAATAGCATGGCTGAAAGATAAGGTACCACCACAGGATATAGATTGGGTAAAAATAGACCGAACAAGGCAGGAACCCAAGGAGACAGTTCACGAGTTTTATGAAAGATTGCTGAAAACATTCAAGCAATACAGTGGACTAGATGTAATGGATCCCAAAGATATAGGGCAGTTCGTGTCAAAGTTTGTCTTGGGGTTGAGACCTGATATTTGTTTGATGATACAGCAACATTTAATCTGTTGGCAGAACAAACCACTAGATGAGATTTTACGCTATGCGAGGTACTGCAGTGACGAGATAGATTCTAAAGCCAAGAATCTAAAGGAGAAATTGATGGTGGTGCAAATGCAATCCGCTGGGAAGGGTGGCCAGCAGAAGCAGGGGATGGGACGAAAACCAAATGGTCAGAGCAAAGATAATGAAGAAGGGCAGAGACCTAGGATAGACTTTGCCACTTTAAAGAAAACGACAAAGTGTCATCTGTGTCATCAGGTGGGGCATTGGCGACGCGAGTGTCCCTTTAACCCTGAAAACGGAGAGCTAGAAGTAGAAGAGCAGGTCCAAGAAGACCCAGTGCAAAAAGTGACAGTCCCAAGCAGTAAGGTGGCCAAAGGGGGGACTTCGGCTCCACGGGCCCAATTCCCACAGCCACCGAAGATAGCAGCTGGAGGAAAGGTCTTTAAACAAATGCCTCTGTTTATCGAGGAAGAAAAATGTTATTACATTGATCCATTGACAGGACAACGGGTGAGCAGTGAAGAAGACTGTACCCTCGGGGCAGTTCTAGAAGTGGATCAGAGAGGGCCATTTGTTGAGGCAGAAGTGGCAGGGTGTCCCACTACGTTCTTAGTGGACACTGGGGCTACTCGTTCGACTCTGAGATCAGCGGTGGTTCCAGACTTGCCGATGTCAGGGGAAACAATTCAGGTGGTAGGAGTCGCAAATAAGAGAATGACTAGTCCGTTGACAGAACCAGTATCTGTGAAAATAGGCAATCATATGAACGAACATCAGTTTGTGGTTTGTGACTCGAGTCCGGTATGTCTGTTAGGTAGGGATTTGTTATGCAAATTGAATTGCACCATATACTGCACCCCACAAGGAGTGGAGGTACAGACTACCGACGATGATGCTACCTTTAAGGTGGCCAATTCAAAATTCTGTGTAGAACTATATCCTACTCTGACGGTAGAAGATCTTCCACAAGACTTAAGAGATGCAGTGGCGTCAGAGGTGTGGGATTTCACAGGAGAAGATATAGGATTGATTAAAGGGGTAGAACCGGTAAAAATTCTGGTAAAACCAAATGTTGAGTTTCCAAGAACGCCTCAATACAAATTGTCCCAGGAAACGATTGCGGGAATAAAGCCTGTGATCGAGTCAATGATACAGCAGGGAATACTGAAGGAAATCGTGGGCAGTCCTTGTAACTCCCCGATTATGGGTTTGCAGAAACCTAGCGGGAAGTTTAGGATAGTTCAGGATTTACGAAAAATTAACAACATAGTCGTTTCATGTTGTCCCGTGGTACCGAATCCATCAGTAATATTGTTTCAAATACCATGTCAAGCAGAATGGTTCACAGTGATAGATCTTTGTCAGGCTTTCTTTTCAATCCCATTGGACGAAGAGAGCAGGTACCTTTTTGCGTTTAAAATGGAAGATCGCGTTTTAACATGGTGTCGAATCCCACAAGGATTCACAGACAGTCCATCCATCTTTAATCAGTTGTTGAAAAAGAATCTTGAAAATCTAGTACTGCCGCAGAACTCGGTTCTGGTACAGTACATAGATGACCTACTTGTTGCGTCAGAAACAGAGGAAGCTTGTAAAGCAGATTCAATTGCCTTACTGAATCATTTAGCTGAAAATGGACATAAGGTATCTCCGAGCAAGTTACAGTATTGTCTGACAGAAGTACAGTATCTAGGGCACAGGTTAGAAAAAGGGAAACGTAAGGTGTCCCCAGAGAGGATTGAGGCGATAATGAAAATGAATGCGCCTACAACACAGAGAGAAGTTAGAATGTTCTTAGGAATGGTGGGTTACTGCCGACAGTGGATAGTTAACTTTTCACTGAAAGCAAAGCCCTTACAGAAACTGACGCACAAGGAGGTGAGTGATCCGGTACCATGGGATGAAGAATGTCTGGTGGCGTTTTTACAGCTGAGAGACGATTTATGTCGTGCTCCGGCTCTGGGAATGCCAGATTACGAAAAGTCATTTTCACTCTATTGCTGTGAGAGAGAGGGATGTGCTTTGTCAGTCTTGGCACAGACCCACGGTAATGCCCGTAGACCAGTTGCATATTTTTCGGCTACATTAGATCCAGTAGCCGCAGCGTTGCCCGGATGTCTCAAATCCGTTGCCGCAACGGGTGTCAGCATTGAAAGGAGCGAAAGTATTGTAATGGGACATCCAGTGGTGGTGTATGTACCGCATTCAGTTGAATTGTTAATGACCAGGACGAAGACGCAGCATCTGACCAATAGCAGGCTCACGCGTTATGAGCAAGTTATACTTGCCGCAGAAAACGTGACTCTCAGGAGATGCTCTGTCTTGAATCCTGCTACTTTGATGCCATTACCTACGGTAATAGAAGGCGAAGGATGTGAAGACCACGATTGCCTTGATGTGACTGAACTATGCACGAAACCCAGACCAGATATAGTGGATGAGCCATTGTCTGACCCCGATGAAATTTACTTTGTTGATGGCTCATGTTTAAGAGACGATACTGGTCGGTTGAGAGCAGCTTATGCTGTTTGTACCATTACTGGAGTTGTGGAAGCCGCTTGCCTGGAAGGAGTACATTCCGCACAGGTAGCAGAGATTATTGCCCTAACTCGTGCCTGCATAGCAGGAAATGGAAAGAGAGTCACCATCTACACGGACAGCCAATATGGTTTCGGTGTGGTTCATGATTTCGGGCAGTTGTGGTCTCAGAGGGGTTACATGACCTCCTCTGGTTCGCCCATTCGAAATGGAGAATTTGTGCGATTGCTGATAGAAGCATTACAAGGTCCTGTTGACATTGCAGTAGTGAAGTGTGTAGCTCATACTAAGAATACAGATTTTGTGTCACAAGGTAATAGATATGCTGATGAAGTCGCACGCTATTGTGCGGAACAAAGTTATTCTTTCTCAAAGGTGGAAATAGAAGGTGCAGAAGAAAAGACTGAATTAAGTATGATGTTAGAAACTGTAGACACTTGGGAGGATTTAAGAATAATGCAGGAGAACGCACCCGAAACAGAGAAAAAGGCATGGGAAATAGCAGGCTGTGTGCGAAGTGAAATGGATTTTTGGGTTTCAGCAGATGGGAGAGCTGTGTTACCTGAAGAATTAGCTAATCCCATGGCGAGAGAAATACATGGTCCAGTACATCTAGGAAGGGATGCTATGATGAGAGTTTTTAGGCAGACTTGGTATTGCCCGAAATTCAGAATAGCAGCAGAATCAGTATGTAAGCGATGTGTTACCTGCCAACAACTGAACGTAGGCAAACGAACACCAGTCACACTGAGTCACATTGGGAGGTCGGGGGGGCCTTTCAATAGAATGCAACTAGATTTCATTGAAATGCCAAGAGTCAATCGCCTTCGGTATGTGTTGGTGATTGTATGCGTATTTTCCAGATGGGTTGAAGCGTACCCTACACGTAGGTGCGATACACTCACAGTGGCTAAATTGTTGCTCAGGGAGTTGATACCGCGCTTCGGGGTGCCTGCCTCTTTGGAATCGGACAGAGGAAAACATTTTAACAGCGAAATAGTGAAGATGTTGTGCTCCACACTGAATATCGATCAAAAGCTGCATTGTAGTTATCGACCAGAAGCTTCAGGAATTGTGGAACAAGTGAATGGCACTTTGAAGAATAGATTGGCTAAAGTAGTGGCATCCACATCCTTGAGTTGGCCAGATGCTCTTCCATTGGTGCTCATGAGCATGCGCAGCACACCTGATAGGAGGACAGGTCTCTCTCCCCACGAGATCCTGATGGGGAGGGCCATGAGACTTCCTACAGTTCCAACTACTGCTCTATTGAATATTACAGATGATCTGATCTTGGATTATTGTAAAGGACTGTCTGACGCCATCCATTCTGTGTCCCTTCAGGTGCATGCGGCTGAAGTTCCAGCAGCGAGGAACCTGTGTCATGACCTGAACCCAGGGGACTGGGTCTTGGTTAAAAAGCACGTCCGGAAGAACTGCCTAGATGTTCGCTGGCGTGGGCCCTTTCAGGTAATCCTGATCACGAACACCGCCGTGAAGTGCGGGGGGCTGCCAAATTGGATCCATGCATCCCATACTAGAAGAGTTCCAGCACCTCTAGAAGGAACAGCTCCCATCCCAGACGAAAGCCCGGAAGTGGAAGAAGAGTCGCAAGAAGGGATTGAGGCAGCTGAGGAGGTGTCGGAAGAAGTTGGGAACGCATCGGATTCAGAAGAAGAGCGAAGGCAGGACGGCAGTGAGACAGAAGACGCAACTGAAGGAGAGAGCAGAAGTGAATACGACTCAGACTCAGATCCGTATCGGAGCGATCAAGAACCAAGTGGGAGGACAAGGAATAGGAGAATAAGGCTTGGAGCTGCCACTTGGCCAACAAGGAGAAGAAGGCTAAGTTTGAGGTCGGCCCAGGAAGAAACGCTTACTCCTATATCCGAAGACTCAGATCCAGAAGAAGATATCCAGGATCAAGCCGAGGAGGGTCTTAGAAGATCAAGTAGGGTGCGAGTGCCTAGCAGAAGATACTCTACTCCCGACTGGACCTACCTTGTTGCAGATGTCTGGGAGACACAGAACAGGGAGGATCAGGGAAGTGGAACTGATCAGAACTGACCCGATCATCACAGTGCAAATAAGGTTTCTACTGCCAGGAGCGGAGACCGAAAGGTTGCTGACACTCAACATCGTTCATCCTGCTCTCCTGAGTGGAATAAGAAAGTTGATTTTAGAAACAGTTGAGTTTCCAGTTTGCTGTTCACGATATCCAATATTGGAGGGAACTCTTCTTCGTTTGGAAATGCTTGAGCGAGTAGTAGAAATGTTAGGAGCACTTATTGTTGTGGACTAATATCATATTGCGAATGGCTTTAAGGGGGTGCAGATCTGGAAAGGTGAAGAAAGTGATCTTGATTAGAACGAACCCCTTTGTAATTGTGGATATAGAACTGATAGTACCAGGATTGGAAATTGAAAAAACGCTAACTCTCAATTTCGTCCGTCCACTTGTCTTGAGCGAAATAAGGAGAATAATCCTAGAAAAGGTTGACTTTCCATGTTGTGGTACGAACTGTCCAGAACCTGAGGGAATGATACTTCGGATGGACATTTATGAAGAAGTAGTGTCACTCCTTGAGTCATACATAACTTCAGACGAAAATAAGACTTTTGAAAAGAAATTGTAAATTGTTGCAAGATAACCTAGCGCCGAGTGGAAGAAGAAAAAAAAAAAAAAATGGTAGGGGTTTCCTTTTAGCGGATGGAGAAGGGCTAGGGTTGTCTATATTACTGGACTTTGAATTGTTTTGCGGAAATAAATTGTCAAGCTTCCAAGTGTTCCAAGAAAGACATTGCAAGAGAGAAAGACTTTGTTTGAAAAGAAGAGGAAGTGAATGCTGGAAGAAAGTCGAAAACTACACTGTTTGAGAACATGGAGGCTGGCAACCCGAACCGCAGGGCAAAATGTATAGCTGTTACATTTTTAGGAGTAGTGGTTTCTCTTATTATTTTAGTGGTAACTGTTTCATTCCTAGCGGGACACGAAGGGGATGGAACCACAGTTAAGGAGGATAAGGGAGTGTCAACACCGAGAACTACCATTATTAAGGAGAAGGGAAACATCAATGAGAAAGACAAAGCGTTGTTAGATGCAGAAGTAAAAAGGTTACACATGGATGAGTCACAGGGGAATTACAAGTCAAATGCTTATGCTAAGTTGCTTTATGAATATGTTGATGCCATGGAGGTAAAGGATTGCTATGTCTGTATGCAATTACCAATTTCGGTGGAGGAGGGTATCAAATACCATCATCTCCCGTTGACATATGGGATAACGTGCAGTTTATTGTTAAGTATGTTTTATGGACGAGACGGATTTGAGTATTACTTCTCGAATTTCGACTCGACATTGCCAGAGGTTCCGAATTTCAAGCATTTGAACAAATGGGACTACTACAAAAGCGAAGACAGGTTACACAAATGGTTTATTCCATGGAGAACGTTAGATACTTCACATGCTCGAATCAACAATCTGACTTGTCAAATATCAGAAGTTGAGAAAAAGTTTATAGCTCAGGTAGATACTAGATACAGGAGGCAGAAGATATTGAAGGCATCAGGACAAGGGGAAACAGATTGGACCAAGGAGGAAAGGGCACAACAACGAAAAGGTAGTATTGGTCCAATTGCTTTGGATAAGGAGAAACGGGGGAAACTGTGCATTCACAGGAGTTACTCCTATTATGAAAACGTTTATGTAGGGCAAGTAAATTGTGAACATGCCTTTCAATTGGAGTATTACTCTAAGAACTTCATGAAAGGGATGCAAGCAATACCAAATGTATATTTTGTATGTGGAAAATATGCCTATGTGAAGTTACCAGATAATTGGTACGGATCATGCTATCTGGCTGTTGTCTTCCCTAAAATATATCATGTTGAGAATTTAGACATGCCTAAGAAAGAAATATCAACTAGATGGAAGCGAGGGCTGGGTGCAGCAGAAGTAGTTGGAGATGTAATAGGTGCTGCATTCCCTTTCTTAGGATTGATAATGAATGACATTAAGATCAGGAGGTTAGCTACAGTCGTAGATAGACTGTCTGCCAGTACTGCAAGATCCTTGATGCTGATAGAGGGGGAGATGCAATCGATTAGGGCAATGGTTCTTCAGAACCGACTTGCTTTAGATGTTCTGTTAGCAAAAGAGGGAGGAGTCTGTAGGGCCTTGAAGGTACAGGAATGCTGTACTTACATTCCAGACAATTCAAAGCCTCTAGAGAAGTATATACAAAACATCACTGCCATACACTACGAAATCGAGGACCTGGCAAAGGTAAATGTGTGGGAAAAAGTAGGTCATGGAATGGGTAAAGTTGGAAGTTGGTTTGCCAACTTAGGAAAGGGTATCGTTTGGTACATATTGAAGCCCATCATCATAGTAATGATTTGTGTAATCACTTTGTGGGGATTGGTGCGTTTGTATCAATGGTATAGAGCAAATAGGTTACAGAGAGCGATGAAGAAACAGGAAGAAGAGTTGACAGCGATGCAGGACACTCAATATAAGAGTCTGAAAGCATTAGAGAGTATGAAAAGAAGTGGTACTGCCCTGTCTTCACTTTAAAGGTTCTACATTTTAGTGTCATGGTAATGATGACCCCTAAAGGTCATCAAAGGGGGGACTGAGAGAGCACAAGTTTGAAAAAAATGTATAAGTACGCCATATTTACAAGCACGTAGTTAGTTTAAACATGTTTTGCACACGAGTGTTTTATATTCAATAGCGAAATGTATAAAATGTTAAGTAGAGTAACCATAATTATAACGGTGTGAGATTAAATGTAGAAATGTTGGAGTATATGTGAAAACCTCATGGTTCTCTCATGTTAAAAGAGTCATGTCCGAATTAAATGTAATTTTGGATTCCAGTATTTTGTGTAGGCCTTAGGGCAATTCACAGCAAACCTGAACGTGCTGCTAAAATAATGTGAGATAAAGTTGACATGGTTCTTTCAGAATGTACTATTGAACTTAGGGTTAAAAGTATATGCTTTATAGATGTGTTATTTTAGAAACGTATGCTAGTTAAGAATGTTTGCTGTTTAAATCAAGTTAACGTTTTAAGAGTGCAGGAACCTGCTGCATGTAAATCAAGTAGGCCAGAACAGATAATGTCATGTAGTTTAAATCGTCATGTGCTCGTTAGAGGAGAGGTCGTGAGGTGTCCAGTATGGAGCTCTGAGAGTGTTTTATGGCCTAAGATATGGTGAAGTCTGGAATTTGAGGCCCACTGCAGGACGAGCTGTATGCAGGTGCGAGGGTCCTAATCAGCTCGAATGAAAGGGACTTTGTTCAGTGGCGCCTTGCGCAGGCCTGTAGGAGTTTCCAGGAATTTCAGGGGGTATCAGCGCACGGAAGAAGAAGCCTGGGAACCAAGGTCAACTATAACGAGGGTCTTCAAGAGTACCATCATGGAGTTTTACCGCGCAAAGATGTACCACGTGAGGGGCGTCCCAAGGGGCGTTTCTATTGGAAATGTGATTTGGTATTAGGGAAAGTGACCCGGGAGGAGGGCAGAGCAGATGATTTTGGGAGCCTAAGGAAGCGGATGGGTAGGCAGATAGGCTGATCAGGAGAGACCCATTATCAGAGAAGAGACAAAGAGAAGTGCGTGATCTTCTTAGGAAATCACCACGGCTGACACCTAGAGGGTAAAGATCTTGTTAAGTAGGGATGTCATTTAGTGTAGTGTAGGGACAGACTAACCTTAATTTTTCTTTTCTGTAATGACTTTGAGGTTGCAACTTGTATCCATTTTAGCAACCCTGATGGTTTTCGAGCTTGTACTTATTATTCTGTTTTCAGACTCAGATTATTCAAAAAGTTCATGTTCATAGTGATACCGATTTATCTTCTTAATCTCATTTTGAGAAGTTTGTATCTTCAGTTATCTTTGACTTTATATTAAATCTTTAAAACTTAATTTTGGTCAGTGGTCATTTAGAGTGGTGTAAGTTCTTAAATTGATTGTTTACTGCGAGATTACCTTTTACTCAAGACAGGTACCAACGATTCAGTCGACAGGAAATGGGATTTGGTAAGATAATTAGTAACCAGTAATCCCGCGTTAACACAGTGACAGAGCACACTGTTAAGGATTAGACATGGTGGCGGATTCACAGACACCAGACCAGGATCACACATGGTGTCAGAGTCTCATATATGATCTGCTGCACCACTGAGTAAAACTCGGCTCACCCTGGGGCATTGCTGGGGAGGAGACCCAAGCAGGCCAGACCTGCAGGTTCTCTTAGCGCTGTGCGGGGCTGGGGAGAGGTCCCGTGTTCATCCAAGATGATCCACTGTGTCAGACGAAGATCACACAGTGTCAGCGCCGCAGACACCAGGATCACGCATACTAGGGTCATCCACAGTCAATAGTGCTGCAACAACCTCCAGAGTGGGGGAGGGAGAAGGGGGTGCTGCCGCTAATGTTAGCGATTGTGAAAAATCTATGTTACACAAAGAGCAAGTGAAGCAAACCAGCGAGGTGGGAGCGGCGCGTGTCCCGTGCTGCATTGTAGAGCAGTCTGTCCTGAATATACACGTGCGGGAGACTCACGGCCATTTACAAAGGCGAGCACACGAGAACGTGTGGAAATCGGGGCCCAGCATATATTCTTCCTTTGCTCCTCACACAACTAAAGTGCCTTGCTTTGTTGTGATCTTATTACGTGCTTTGTTTCCATCAAACTCAAAATTACAAACATGCCTTATTTGTACTTTCATTGCTGCTGCTATATTTTGAAATATGTATAGATTTTACTTTACAAATGTTGTTGCATGGTAGAAAACATTTACCACCCACAGCCTTTCCCTGTTCACCCCCTGTTCACTTGGTTCAAATTACAAAGGTGCATGCAACATGATACACCCAAAATGTAAAGGCACTTTCATTGCTCATGCTCGTCCTGAAAGGCTATTTTGGGGGTGTCGCAGCACCCGTGCACCCCTACTCCAGGACTCATGGGTACAGTGCAATAAACACATGAATCTTCACAACACCGGCATAGATCACGTACACGCACTTACGAGTGGCTTCGTTAATTTCCGATCCAGGTGAAATCACCTGTTTGCACAGGGTCAGGGTTCGGCATTACGAGTTGTGTGATGACGAGCACGCCCTTGCAGGTTTCCCGGTATAGGTTCCAGCATTTATAGGAGGAAAAGGAGTGGTATTATGTGAATCGCGACATCTTCCCAGTTATGTTCCCATTAGTAGTTGGTGTTGAGGCTTACCTCAGTCCTTTTGTTGGACTGAGGATACGACATGACGCGCAGCTTCTAATATTTATTGCTTATATTTCTATTTTTTTCTTTTGGAAGTGTGTGTTGTTGGTATGCCTTAGGCTGTCATAAAAACACACTGTTGTTCACTATTTGCCTTTGCACCCGACTTTACTGTACTTTATTGTCACAGAAGCACATTGTTGAATGTGTGGCTTCTTGCACACTGTAGACACGTGTGCGATCATGGACTGTCTTAAAAATCAGCCAAGATAGTAGCCTGTTATGTTCCCCTGCTATTGCTGGCTTATTTGGCTATCTGCAGAGTTTGAGAACACGCACAGTTTGTGTCTTTCAGTGGCAGCGTCCATCTTATCCTGCCATTTTTACTTGGAAGCATCATCTTAGTTTTCTCCTGATATGAGCGACACATACAACACAAACAGCTCAATTGGCCATCTATTAATAGTCAGACATGATCTATTAAGAAGCCCAATCATTAATAACTAGCCAGAACGATTGCATTTGCCAATGCTTGTTTACCCTAAACCTTAGGTGACCCATTTCATTAACTCAAATTGATTGAACCTGCTTCGACAGGGTCTTTTGCACAGAGTCAAAACAGTTGACTCCCTTTTAGGGCGAGTCTTCTAGGCAGAGCAAGGTGTCTGGTTGCAGAAGACTTATTGTGTGCTTACAAAGAGCACACAAGAGCTTGAAGCCCGCCCAGTGCTCCCCATTGGTTGCCTTTCCTGTCAGTCTCATTTGGCTGCTTCCTATTGAATGTTTTTTGCGAGTCTTGTGTCTGGCCCTCCAATGGAGCATAGCCTCTTTACCATTCCTTTAAGAGGTTGACTTCTATTGGTTAGCCTGTGAATGGGTTTTAAGGAACAACTTTTTCATTTTTGTTTAAGCACTCCGTGAGAGTGCATGCTTTTTCCAGCTATCTCCTTTGTGTGCTTTTCTTAACCCCTCGCTTTCCCTGCCCATGTGGTCCTCTCCCCTAGCAGCACTTGCTCTGTTCTCTCTCACCTGTGTGCTTCTGCCATCACCTGCAATCCTCGATGCTCTCTTTCACCCGTGTTCTTGCTGTTTCACCCCACCCACCCACTGTGCTGCTTCACCGCTCGCTCTCTCCCCAACCTGCTCCAGCTACCTACTCATCTATCTTTTTTTTCTTAAAAAAAGGCACTATATTTAAAAAAAAAGTTTTTACACTAGGGGCCTTATTTATGAAGGCCTTGCGCCGCCGGTGCTTCACTTTTTCCCATGTTAAAAATGACGCACCGGCGGCGCAAGGCCTTCATAAATCTGCCCCTTGGTTTTTTAATTTACCAATCCATTTCAGGCGAGTAAATAAAAAGCATAAATATTGTTTTGTAGCTGCACACTTGTGTGATGAATGCATATGCAAACCTAAAAAATAATTTGGCAGGCGCGTCAGCGCAACTGTGTTTTTTAAGCCACGCTGCATGTCCCCTGTGACGCTATCCAGCCTGGCTAAAAATCAGCAATGCAAATAGGTCTTTAAAGGTTAGGCCTATTGGCTTTGCCAATCTTTTTATTATTACTCTTAGGAGGCCAAATGAATCGAGACAATTTTACTGACTCCTTTTTTATAAATAACCTTAGGAGGCCCATTGACGGAGACAATTTACTTAATCTTAGCAGGCCCTTTGCATGGAGCCAGTTTCACAGGCTTGCCTTTCTTTTAAGCTCTATAATTAAAATTCGAAAGTATTGCATAGAATTTTATCCAGTATAATGGGCGTGGGAGAATTTCTCACTTCAAAGTAACCCCCACGACTGCAACGACGAGCGCTGCATTTAGAACTCCTACTAGCACCAATTTCCCACTGTTTTACTAACGTACTACCTATAGTACCACTGCTCACATTAGTACACTAAGTGCTACTATTATTATCAGTAGTACTGTAGCTATTACTATTGGAGTCACTACTCTCAGCACAGCCCCACTACTAGTGGTGCCCCACTTGCCACTGCTACTCCAGCCACAACCAGAACCAGGGCTATATTCGTTAGTAGTACAAGGAGTACTACTAATGCAAGTACCACTTTACTCAGTGCTTCAGTTACTCGTACCATCAGGACACTACTACTTCTAGCACTATTTCTGCGCAGGCTACATATATTACTAGTAGTAATTACTGATGGCAAGTGCTGCTATAATTGGTGCGCAGCTGTAAACCCTACTGGTGCCACAATTATTCTTAGTGATATTATTATGTTCACTATTACTAGTGCAATGTTTAGTGCTACATCTACTAATTCTGCTAGTAGCACTATAGTCCTTAAGTAGTGATCACGGTAGTGCTGGTACTACTATATCTGCTGTTACTCTCAAAAGTACCATCAGCAGGTAGACAACTACTTTTTCTACTTTATTCTCTATTCTTTAAGTTCACTTTTTGAGGAAGGCATGTTTATGGAAGGAGGTTGGATGTGTGGGTCAGTGCAAGATACCGATTCAGGGTGAAGTTTACTCAGAGTTGCCCCCATTTACTGGCACAATACTGTGAAATGTGGGCCCAGAGGCTTCTGTGTGTGACTATGTATCATCCTCAGTACTTTTGAACTGTAGAAAGGTCCAGATTCTTCCACCCACATTTGTTATTAGACGGAAAGTTATTTTGGTTTGAGGTGGATTACATTTGTATTTGTTGACTATTGAGTGGAGGTTTAAAAACAAAACCTTATTTCTTGATAAGCAGCAGAGGTATCATTGGCAGTCCACCTACTACACGTCACTTGCCTATCTTCCCAAGGCATGTTTTCACAACAGAAAACAAAAGGGCAGAGTTACTAAAGCTTTGTGCGGGTGCTCGCATGGTGCAGCTGACACAAAAAGCAGCACCTATTTACTATACTTCATAGAGGCTCACAAGTGCAGCACAAAATTGTGTGCTGCTTAAGCACCACACACAGTAATTTTGTGTAACATAGCTGCAAAGTTTCCTAAGTCCATGCATGGCTTATTAGCCATGTCCCGTGTATTATTTTAGAATTCTGGAATTTGTAATCCTATCTACTCTAGCATTAAACCAGGACTACGAGTCCCAGAATTCTAAGAAAAGCAGCCCATCCAGTCACGCGTGCACCTGAGAAACACGGCAGCTATGGCCTCAAATTGCAAAGAAGAGGGAGCCCCCTGCTGGACACAATCCGTGACAGGGCCCAATAGCACAAAAATAAGGAAAAGCTTGGTGCCGCGTATGACCTATGTGCCAAAAGAAGGCCCTGCCTGGATCCGTTTCTAGTTTTCAATGTCACGTAAGCTTTCGTTTGACAACCTAATGCATTCTGGGAATTGTAGTCCTAAGCCATTTCATTGTAACAAATGAGACTTGGTAAAACGAGTGCCCAGGACTGGAAACTTGGGGGCTCATTTATGAGAGTGTTGTGCCACCAGATCGTCACTTTTTTTGACACTCCGGCAGTACAAGCCTCTCAATCAGACAGCCGCGGCCGGCAGTGGGAGTACCTGCAGGGCGGTGACGTGGGGAGGGGGAGGGGCAGGGTGGGGGGTAGTAATGTATGGATTACGGTGCTTCCCAGGTAAGTAAACATTTAAATAAATAAAACGAATTTCGTTGAGTGCACTGCATCACCAAATGCGATGCAGTGCGCGAAACGAAATTCATTTTATTTATTTAAATGTTTACTTCCCTGTAACTTCCATAATCCATACATTACTACCCCCCACCCTACCCCTTCCCACGTCACCGCCCTTCAGGTACTCCCACTGCCGGCCGCGACTACAATCAGATCTATTAGGCGACGCAAAGCCACGTTGAGTAGCTTTGTATAACCTCATAGACATGAAGAAAGACAAAGCAGCGCAAGTTGCTGCCTTGACTTACTCTGCCTCAAGGAGGCATTCAATGGGCATTGTGGGGGGTTTCTTACTCAACACCCATGGATTTTGACGCTGCCCCAGATTTATAAGATGATGTAAACCTGGAGCAGCACCAAAACCATACACCTCCCCAAAGCAGACTTAACAAGGAGATCTATTTCTATTTCTCCTCGTTTTTACCTCTTTCCACATGCCCTGCTTTTTGAAGCACATATGGAAAGGGGAAACTGTCTCTTGGGATTGTTTTTGTGCAGAAAAGTGCCCCTTTCTGCACAAAAACAATCCTGCCTGCAACAGAGGCGACATTGCACCACAGTGCAAGGTTGCATATGTTGGCGATAGGCAGCAAAATTGTTCGCCGGCCAAGGCTGCACTGGCCTGAATGGGCATCATGCTTTTTCGCGGGAGGCTGAAGGAGTTTGGGGCCATTTTTGTTACTGGGGACCAGTTTTGCAGAAGTGCTGCAATATCAGCCTCCAGTAACATGATTGGCGGGCCTGACAAGCATAATTACTCACTTCACACTCTCGCTGCAGAGTTCCTCATAGATCCAGCAGTTTTCAGGCAATAATAAAAGTCTCAAGGTTAATGTCTCTATTTAATTAATTAATTAACAATCTTTATTCGGCATATAAAAATACCATAAAAGAGACGACAAACTAAAAAACAAAAGAATTTTACAGATACAAGTTATATAGGCTATCCCTCGGTAATCAAATTCATTTTTAAAAACTCGGGTTGAGCCTCTAAACTTCAAAGCTAAAATGTCTCTAGTTAATAATCTTCCTGCTGGAGAGGGGTCACAGTTTTGTCTAATAACACTTTTCACTCATCTAAAGTAAGGCAGAGGGTTACTATGCCTGCTGCCAAGAACATGTAGCATGCAGATCACAGAACAGTATTTTATGTGCATAGCTCAGTGGGTTGCAGCTTTTGTCACAGAGATCCTTTTGTACCTTGCCGTTCATATCTTACAATCGTAATATAGCAAAGTGAGATATGAACTGCCATAAAAGAGCTGCATGCAAATTGCATGGTATGAATTTAAAAGGTATGTTTTTTCGCCAGTCTTTCGTTATCCTAATGTTGCTAAATTAGTTTAGGTAGAAATAAATTCTAATTAGTAAATCCAACTACAAGAACTGTGTTAGGATTTGAATCCTGAGTTTGCACTTCCCCAGACCAAACATGTAAAAAATGCTCACCTGTATGATTGACCTCCTGCACCTGGTGTTCCCTTTTGTCTTATGTAACATTTTCTATACACCGATTAACACATGTCTGATTCATGGTTTCTGTATGTGTGTGTGCTGTAAAGTGTTCAGACATCCTACAGTGGCATGAGAGGCGCTGTGATACAAATAAAATACACGTGAGAGAGGGGCCATGGAGAGACGAGGGCCGCTTTTGGAGGGTGATTGTGAGGGAATAATTGAAGAACCCCAACAATCATTATTGTATCCTGTTGCACTGTACAGTCATCCTTTACTATGCTTTAAAACCTAATACAATTGAATTTATAATGAGAGGTGTGTTGTTGAATGCTTCTTTTTCTGCCATTTGTTCCCAAACTTTCTTGGGTGAACCCCCAACCCATCTTGTAGTGGTGAGTCTCGCTTGCTGCGCTTGCTTGCTAGGCATTATACGGGGGCTGGTCTGACAAAATGTGCCAGGGCTGCTTTGGGCTGACAGTCCAGCTCTGGCACCACTGGCTCAGGCACCAGCGCAGGGGGAAAGGACAGGAATACACACTATTTCATAAATTCTGCCCGTTCCTGCCCTTTCACATTGGTGTGTGGCAGCGCAGCAAGAAGACTTGTGGTACTGCTATATGGCAATTCCTCATAAATGACGCCTCCTGTCACAGGCACCTGCACAGCCAGCGCCCTGCCATCCCCACCCTTGTGCACACAGCCCCCTCGCAGGTGCACACAGCTCCCACGCAGGTGCACACAGCTCCCACGCCTTGTCATTGAGCTGATAGAAAGGCTGAGGTTTAGCGTGATCCCTGCCCGGGGCGGTGTGTTGTCTTTGCAGGGGGTTTGCAGGCAGCCTGGCATGTGACGTCTCTGGCTGCAGCCCACAGACGCATGCACCTGCTGCTGTCCGGTTCCAGGCTCGTGCTTAGAGTGGCAGCTGTTTGATGATGTTTGCTTGGCGCGGTTTTTGTTTAGGTTCATCCCGGCTTCCAGACAGTGGCTTCCTGGAGATCAATGCAGTAGCCCAGGAGCAATTTAAATATAAAGGAGGTAGAAGGAAACAGGAACTAGGGCGCCATTGCTCGATTGTAGAAGGAATAGAGAGGCACTCGTGAAAGGGGGGAGTAGGCCCATGATGCAAAGTGAGGGCGCAGTAAATGACAAATCTGTGTGCCCATTGGAAGCTGCTGCGAGGGGGCACCTCTGAGAAGGAAGTGACATCCCGGTCTGTACACGGCAGGACTGGATCTCGTGACGCACTCGGTAGCCATGACCCTGGCAGCTGAATGTGGAAGTTATTTCTTTTAGTTAGATAGACCCAGGACTTTAACTGGTATGAAAAAACTGGGGGTCTCTCAAAGGGGCGTGGCCAATGTTATTAAGGGCGTGGCTCAAAAACCCATAAGCTAAAAATCTGCGCTTAGCATAGTGTGCCGCCCACTTGTATTTTGCTGTTTCTGTCATTGCCTCCAGATATATGATAGAGGTAGCATCAGACCTGCAACAATGCAACGAGTCAGGACTATTGGCTTTGACAATGGTTGTTAGTTGAATAAGATAAATAAGCAGCAACCATGACTTGTATATAATATTGAAAAAGCTTCCACTTAAAGCCCTGGTGACACCACAACAATGTTTCTGAGCCTGTTTTTCAAGAAGAGAAGGGAAATCCAGAGAGAAAATGAGACTCTAAAGGATTTCCCTTCCCTGACAAGGCTCACCTGTCATGACGTCACGCCGTAACTTCTCCACTGGTGAGAAGTGAGCAGTGTGAGCAGCGCGCATCGATGTGCCTGCTGTCACGACAGTCCGGGGAAAAACAGACCGCCTGAGTCGGGCACAAAACAGAGCCCGAGAGAGATTTTGAGGCCCCTTTAGAAAACTGCCGGTGCTCAGCACCGGTGGGACCCTGCCCACTTTTTTTTTATTTTATTTTATGCGGTTTTATATAGCGCAGACTTTATCCAAAGGTGTCAGAGCGCTTTACAACAGGAACATTAGTGGAACATGAGGAAAAATTACAAGTCAGCATTTTACAAGAGTAAACGTTACGCTACATAAGGCAATAGTGACAATTGTGCATGTATCAAGAGCAAACAAAATACAAGAGGTAGCAAACGATACGTTACAAAAGGAAAAAAGTGACGTGTGTATGTTACAAAAGTGTACAAAGTACAAATAGAGGTATAATACTGCACTAAATGGCATATACTCAAAACATAAGAACAAACGTTACGTTACATGAGGCAATGGTGGCAATTGTGCATGTATCAAAAGCAAACAAAATACAAGTGATAGCAAACGATATATTTCAAGAGGGAAAATGACGTGTGCATGTTACAAAGGAGTACACAATACAAGTAGAAGTATAATACTGCAATAAATGGCAGACTCTCAAACCACAAGAACACTTAAAGCCTTGGATAGACTAGCTACCTTCACCCACTGCTCATCCATCCAATTACACATATAACTGCTCCCCCTGTCACTAGGGCTGCCTTGCAGCTGCTAGTGACCAGGGCCGACAGTCTCCCTGTCTTCAGGCTTCTCGTCCTGGCACGGGCACACCTTTATTGGGGTCGCAGGGTATACATGAAGGAAGAGGTCCTTGAGCATATGTAGGGGCTGGGGTAATTGCCAGGGGCTGAATTTCTAAGCTTTAGGTAAGGTAAGAGGCCCTGGGGTAAAGGTAGGACTAGTGATACTGGAGTGTAAGCAAAAATACAGGCAGAAGGGTTTAGCTAGCGGTAGAAGTACTGTGACCGAGGCACCCTGGTGCTGGCGCCAAAGGTACCAGGTCATAAGAAGGAGTAGAGGGGCCAGGGTCCAGGAAGGGATGTTGGTACTCGTATCTAGATAGGGTTAGATGCACTAGCAGTCAGGCATCGCTCCTCCGCAATGGCGGAGGAGCACCGCCCCACTAGCAGAGCCAGCAGCTAAAAAAAATAAAACGAAATTTCATTATTGGTTTTTTTTTAAGCAGCTGGCTTAATCAGCGTGTGCAGTAAGGGGTGAGGCCGGGTAGGGGGTAGGAGCAGGGCCGGACTGGCCATAGCGGGCACCGGGCAATCACCCGGTGCGCCGCACGGGTGGGGGCCGATTTTGTTACAGGGCCGTTTTTGCAAAATCGGCCCTGTAACAAAATCGGCCGAAAACCGGCTCTGGCAAAGAGCTCGGCGGCACCCCCAACCCCGGGGGGAGGGAAAAGGGGGGGCGGCCCAGCACTTTGCCAGGGCCGGTTTTGGTTCCCAGTCCGGCCCTGGGTAGGAGGACTGCTAGGTGCACTCTCTAAGTGCGCATATGTGTTTGGCCGTTTGTCTCAGGCCGACTAAAACACAATTGCACACTTAGGTTCTCTTCAGCCCAGCAGCAATGAGCAGCCAGGCTAGAGAAACCCCACAGACTCCCTGACCTGAGCAGAGCGTCTTTTCAGCCCGCTGAGGCCAATCCCTGCGCTGTTCTGCATTGCAGGGATTGGAGAGGAAGTCTGATGCAGCCCCAGTGCCTGCTGGGACACAGAAGAGGAAACATCCCACGTGGGATGCGGCCGGCAACTTAAGGTAAGTTTTATCTTTTTTTGTTATACTTCCCCCACTCCCCCTGCGCTCCCATGCGCCCCCGCCTCACTACCTTTTGAATGTGGCGGCCGCCACTGCTAGCAGTAGTGGTAGTAGGGAATATCCAGGAGTAGCAGTACTAGGGTACAGATAGGGGAAAGATACTCATGTGAGGCAGGAGTAGATCTACTAGAGAAAGTAAGGCACTATTGGTGTTTCTCCGGCTAAAATGGAAACAATTGATCCATGTAATGCTGAAAAAAAGGGCGGTGGGGATTTTTTTCAACTTGAAAAACATTCAGTAGGATGGATTTAACATCCTGGAAATGTAATTTATTTAGGAAACTTCAAGTGGAGTGGGATTGAAATTTCAGAGATAACTGGAGCACACAACAACAATTAGTAAGTCAATGTTGAGCCAATACTTTTACATAAAAAAATATATACTTTAATCTGTGGGCACGGCTAGTATACCACACATGAAAAGTACAACATTACATATGAACACAGCCAGGACCGGACTGGGAACCTAAAGCAGCAAAAGCAAATTTTGTTAGACCAGCCCCGCACTGTGCATAGTGAGTGCAGCGAGCGTACTTGACTACTACAAAAACGGGTTTGGAAGTTTCTCCCCGCAAGAAAAATTGGCCAAAAATGGCACTATCTATAACACATTTTTCATTATCTATTTAAATGTTTTATCTATTAAAACATAGTAAACGATGACCTTAGAGTGCACCAGGATACAAAAATCTTTGTTGTGGCTCTCTAAGGATTTCCTCACTATTACCCTCCAACAGAGCCCCTCATCTCTCCATAGCTTCCCTTTCATAGTATTCATTTGCTTTATAGCAGCTCTCATACCAGTGTAGGGTGTTGGAGCACTTTACATCACGCATAAAGCAGAGACAATGAATAGTAAATGCGTAAATCAGTGTATAGAAAATATTACATAAAACACAGGGGACTGCAAGGTGCAGGATTCACACGTCATCCACACTGGTAGGTATTTTTAAGAGTGCTTTGTCTGGAGAAGCACAAACTCAAGATTCAGAACCTAACACAGTGGTTTGTGTCGGCTATACTATGAAGAATGTATTTCTACCCAAACAAACCCTTTTTAGCAATTAAAGAATAGATTGATGGCAGTGGTTCACAATGACAGCCAGCACCTCCGTACAGTTTGCATAAAAAATATAGGGCGAAAGAATGTCCTCCAGCGTGCTCAATGTCTAGCACTGAGCCATCCACAATGCTAATCTGCATATAGAGGAAACCTCTGTATACATGAAATAATACATGAATTGACAGAGCACAGCACAAATAATCGTTATCTACTGACTCATGAAAGTCAGGATTCAGTTTAATGACAATAGAAACAAATGACAAAACATATGTGGTAATCTGAGATCTTCACCACTGTTGACACGTCATTGCAACAATGAGACAGCCGACACGTGTTTCGTCGTAAAACGACTTTTTCATGGCTCAAGATTATGTTGTGCCATCTGAAAAATAGATGAACCCTTTCTTCCAAGTAATCAAGGGTAAGGATAAGATGTCCAATTATTTCATTCAATGAGATAGCGGACCAGTCATCCACTATGGAGAGCTGGTGGCCCCACGGAGCAGGAGAAATTGTAGAAGTCGAAGCCTCATATGGTAATGATTTGTAGGCTTTCGTATTCAGAACTGGCAACCGACTTGAATATCCACCAGCTGACTCTACGGAAGGGTACTCAGCAATTAGCAATATCAGGATAATGAAAGACTCAGAAAAAAAACATAACTTGCTAACCTGTACCATGTAGTGTGCATGCAGCTCTTTGATGACACTTCTTAGATCATTGTGCTAGATTCTGATTATAACTTAAACTGCACAGTAACAAAAGGGTCTCTATGACTAAAGCAGTAACCCACTAAGCGAAAGCACATAAAATACTGTTCTGTGATCTTCATGGCACACGCCCTTTGCAGCAAGTATATTAACCCTCTGCGCTACCTTAGATGAGTCAAAACTGCCACTAGACAAAACTCTCATCTCTCTCCAGCAGGTACATTAATCCCCAGAGTTATCTTGATACTTTTATTGTTTCCTGAAAGCTACTTAAGATACAAGGAAGTGGGTGCCTCCAAAACTGCTGCCCCAGTAACTAAATCGCCCCCCCCCCACACCCTTTCAGCCTCCAGGGGAAACACCTGATGCCCATTCCAGCCAGTGCGTTATTGAAATCAGCAGCCAATGTGAAACAGGGTTTTCTCCATCTACAAGCACACAAAACAAGCAGTGGCTAAGCGAATAGGTCTCACCTCAGGTGCAGCCAAGGCAATGAACGGTCTACCTTTCTATCTCAGAAGTATGACCAATCTAATGGCCTTTAGGAAGGCCCTGAAAACCTGGCTGTTTAATGTTTAACTCCAGCCCTACTTCTTTTCTTTTAAGCTTCAGTAGGAGGACTTTACATAGTGCCAGGACACCTTTGGGCAGCAGTAGCACTCTATAAATGTCTCTAACATTAACATTAACGTTTGTGACCTGTTGCCTGCGCCAATTGTTTTTAGACATACTGCGCAGCATCTGTGATGCTTCACAGTTTGGCTTACGTAAGAACAAAAATCTTTGACGTGGTTGCCTGTGGCACTTTGTAGATGCATACTCTACACATGTGTGCACCCACAAAATGACATGAGCACTTTTTGCTTTTTTTTTTAGTTGCACGGTAAATCGTTTTAATGTGAGCGGGTGGGGCTGTGGAAAAAACACAGGGAGAGATGGTGGGAGGAATGGTGTAGCAACACATGGGACAGTGGGGGGTAAACAGGGTAGCAAGGGTGCCAAGGAATCCCGAAGCAACATAGGAAAGGAAGCAAAAGCAAGGGGGTGAGGCGAGTCTGGAAGGGACGCGAATGCAATGGGAGAGGGCGGGAGTAAAACCAAGACGAGATGGTGAAAGCAACACGGAGGGCGCAGGTGGGGGGTGCAATGGGGAGAAGCACGTGGGCTGGCGTTAGAGGAAGGGTGCGGGGAGAAGCAGTCACGCAACAGAGAGCAACACAGAGTGCAGGTGTGAAAGATGTACACAAGGGCACTGAATCAAAAACACATGTACTCGAATGGAGTGTGTCACACAAAAGAAAAAAGTAGTGCTTGAAAAGCATTAGTGGAAGCAGTGATGCCAGCCAAAAGGAGATTGTAAAGAGGCAGAGCTCCATGGGAGGGATAGACACAGGATTGACACGCTGTGACATGAATAAGAAGCAGGCAAATGAGAGTGACAAGGAAAAACAACCAATGGTAAGCAATGGGTAGGCTCTGAGCTTCTCTATGTTCTTGGTAAGCACAATATGCTTTGCAACAGTAACAGTGCATGTTCTGTAGAGTAGGCTTGACCTAATTAGAACCCCAGACCATAAAACAGGACCACAAACAGCCCCAAAAATCGACTCCACAACAACCAGTCATACCACCTGCCAGATTGCCATATAGGCCAGTCCAACTCTGCTTTTAAAGCACAAAAGTAAACTGTAGTCCACCTCTAAATGAAGCCCATAATGTCAGTAGCACGTGTGACTCTTGAAGGAGGAGGAGTGGACTCTGTTACTCACCACTGAGGAGTAACCCCGGCCGCCCTGCAAGATGCTTGGGATACCTCAGCCTGCAGACGCAGCCAGGGTCTCCCCGCCAACACAGGGGAGCCTTGACTCACAACATCAGTAGCACCTTTTGGGATAAACTTTATCTACCTTTATTTAACATCTGCCCACCTGCTCACGTGTGAATGTTACAACTGTGCAATATTCTTGTCCAATAATCCCTTCCACGAGTATACTCAGCGAGGTAATATGATAGCTCAGTAGGTTAACGCAAAAACAAGTATGGAACCACCAGGTCGCAGGTTAGTGCTAATACTGCTGCTTGCTTGGACTGTTTCCAGTGTGTAAATAATGACGTCTCAACCTGATTTACATCCTCCAGCTGACTGGTGCTCACTGGCAGACCTGCAGGGCTGAATCTGGACGAGCTTTAAATACACCCCTTCAATATGCAAATAATCCTCATTTCAATTAGTTGTATGTAAAAACAGCACCTGGAGATTCATCCTGGTAGCAGGGACGGACTGGGACAAAAACAGGCCCGGGCTCCAAAAATAAAAGTGTCCTTTATTAAAGAAACAGAGAGCTAAAAAAGTGGCCCACATTTGTAAATCAGGCCAGTTTTTAACTTGTAACGACACGCGGTATGGGCATTGTGCAAGGTATCAGAGACTGCCTGCATTTGTGCTAGCGTCAGGCAATGTTTGTGGTGGCATCAGGGAAATCAACAGTAAAAACCAGCAAACAAACAGCTAAAAACTAGCCCACACACTGATCTGTCAGATCAGCCCATTACTCAGGCAAGCCTGATTGCCTAGTGGCTAGCTCCGACCCTGCCTGTTAGAAGCAAAGGCCTCAATGAATTAAGTTCACTTAGTGCCAGCTCTAGGGTGGTGCGACTGGTGCCACTGCACCTAATGCTGACTTCAGGGGGTGCAGTGTTTTCAAGTTTATTATGGTTTTTGAAAGCACCTGCTGTTGCGTTCCTTGCCTCCAGCAATTTCCAGGCAACAATAAAAATGTCAAGATAATAATGATCTTCCTGGAAAGAGATTGGAGTTTTGTCTAGTTGAGGTTTTGACTGATCATAAAGCAGCGCAAAGGGTTAATATGCCTGCTGCAAAGCACATGCACCACGCAGACACCAAAGTGCATATAATGTAAATAGGTCAGTGTGTTTCTGCTTTCCTAAGAGACATCCTTTTGTTACTTGCAGTTTATAAGTTAAACTCCTTATATCGAACAGTGAATTATTAACTGTCATCAAAGAACTGCATGCAAACTGCAAAGTATACATTAGAGCAAAGATTAATGACGCACAAAGGGTTCATTTGTGTAGAAATTGATTCCTATTAATAAAGAAAAACCCCAACCATGGTATTCCGTTTTCAATTCTGAGTGTGTGATTCTCCAGACCGAGCAGACTTAACCTATACTGCCTACCAGTATGGATGACGTGTAACTCCTACACATTGCAGTCCTCTAGCTTATATAACATTTCCTTATATGTTGATTTGCACACTGATGATTGTCTCTGTGCAGTGTGTGTAATGCAAAGTGCTCCGACACCCTACACTGGTATGAGTGGCGCTATATAACTAATTAAATACATTTGAAAGATAGTGGTTATGGAGGCTTGAGGGGCACTGTCAAAAGGTGGTGGTGAGGGAATCCGAGGTGGAGGTGATCACCAACCCCACCATGGATGGGGGAGTGCCAACATAATTGTCGTACTGGGCGCCACCAGCACTAAAGCCGGCCCTGAGAACTTATTAAAATACAAGTCTAATAATTATTTACCATAAAATCAAATTGGATAAAATTGACAAATTGAACCCTGCGTTCAGCCTGGCTCTCGCAAATACGAAACTTGCAAACTATAAATAATAAATTACGTTGCTGAGCTGTTTATCACTGCTTCCACAGACAACGGGACTTCCTATGTTTGTGCACTCTCAGCTCTCGTGTGTTTTTTGGTTAGTTAATGATGGTTTTTAATTATTCGCGTTTATTCCCCGCGTCATTTGTTCCAGGTGGTAACTTTTTTGTTGTTGTTTTTTTTGTTTAAGAAGTTTTTATTTTGTTGAAATAAAATTCAATACAAAGGTAATACAAGGTGGTAACTTTAACATAGAAGCCAGGATAGGAAACTTGATCCTGCTGTTCCAACACTGGCCAGCAGGGGTCGGTGCTGCACTGTTGGTTCTCCACATTGTGCGAGTCTGCTGCAGGTGAACACCGAAGGAAACTTAATCCCATGGGCGCTCCTCTCCCACGCCGTAGAGAGGACGAATACCCATTCTATGAAGGGGTTAATTATATATTTCCTAGTACAGCTCTATAAGATCCCCTGTAGCGATGAAAATTTCTTCTATAACCATTTGTTTACACATTAGAAATAATAGGACTGGCATACAAAAGCTAAGAAATGATTATGCACGCTTTGTATCCATTTATATGCACACAGAGCATCAACATATGTAAATCCATAAATAATCTGAAATTCTATGAAATTATTGAAACGTTATCAGTCATAACGGATTTTAATCCTGTTTATGATTCCAGTGCTTAGCTTGTAAAACAATCATTGGCAAAGAAACAAGTCTGGCTCACATTTTTTTTGCGTTTAGAAAGTTTTATTGGTTCAAATAAACATTGCAAAACATTATTACAGTAAAAGGGCAATAGAAATATGGATCAAAACATGAATTATACAAAAAAAACTGCCATAATCACAAATAAATACCAAAGGGGATTAATAGGAAAATATACCTAGAGAAAATGCTTTTTTAAAGTATTTTTGAGAAGGGGAGAGGGGAAGGAAAAGAAAAGAAAGAGGAAAAAGAGAGAAGAAACGAAAAAAAGAAAAAGAGAAGGAGGAGGCAAACGGATATGAAGCTAGGAGGGGGGATTAAGGCACATGTCTGGAGAGGAAATCAGTTAGAGGTAACCACAATAAGTCCTTTTTAATCAAAAGGGGGGTTGTGGAGGCAAAAGCACGATCAAGTCTATGGTGATGACACAACAAATTCCACCAAGCACTAAATGAAATTTTTGAAGTGTCCTTCCAGTTGGATGTAATAACCTGTAAAGAAATAGCTATAAACAAATCAATGAAACTACGAACATTGCGAGAAACATTCCAAGTAGGAGAAGAACCCCCTAAGAATATATGAACAATATCAAAAGGGTGGTTTGAACATTAGAATATCATTTAGCTTGGACCATATTTGACACCATAAAGCTTTAACTAAAGGACAATGAAAAAACATATGAAAGAAATCACTATCAGCATGAGAACAGGACCAGCAACGCTTATTATCAGAAGTTTTAAATTTAAACAAATCAGTAGGAGTAAAAAAAAGCCTATTATAAAAACAATATGAAGTCTGAGTAGTACTAGCTGAGTGGGATACAGTATGAATTTTGGACCAAAGAGAATCCCAAGTTGAGAGAGAGAATTCCTGCATTAAATCCCTTTCCCAAGTGAGCTCTAGTTTAGATTTAGGGCGATCAATGACGGAACGGGAAAGGAGCTTATAAATGGCAGCAGCCTTGAAAGGGATAGTGAAATCTGTTGGGGGAAAATCAGACGGGCAAACAACTGGAAAGGAGCTATGTAGGGATATAAGGGTGGATAAGGCAGATTTAGGGAGAGGGTATTGAAAGGAGGGTACATTAGACAAATTGTAAAGTGTGCGAATATCAGCGAAATCCATTAGGGAATCAACTGTGAGAAGTTGATCTTAAAGGAGAATGCCTTTATCAATCCATTCCTTCCAAAAAAGTGCTTTATTATTAATCTTTAAGGAATGATTGTACTAGATGGGAGTAAGAGAGTGTAGTTTCGCTTGAGAAAAGGAAGAACGGAAAGGTGACAAGGAGAGAGCTTTGGAATGTTTAAAAATAGGAGTAAGAAATCGTTTAGGAGGCTGAGATAATCGGGTAGCTGTGAGAAAAGAAAAAGGTGAAAGTTGAGCCAATTCAAGTATACTCCAAGCTGTAATTGTATAGGGAGATGAATCAGCTAAGAAAGGCCAAATTTGTTTCAAAGTGAAAGCAGAATGAAATTGAGATATATTGGGAAAATTAACTCCGCCAAGGTTCTTAGGCTGTTGAAGACGAGAGAGAGAAATTCTGGATTTACAATTATTCCACAGGAACTTAGTAAAAATGCGATTAATAAGTGTAAAGAAGGACGTGGGAAGAGAAATAGGGAGCATAGAAAGATAAAAATTGACAACAGGGAGGAGCATCATCTTAATTGTTGCCAGTCTACCCCACCAAGATAGAAATAATGGAGACCAACGGTCTATAAGAGAAGAAAGCTTTGTAAGAATATCTTTGTGATTAATTTTGATAGTCTCCTTGATAGTATTAGTATCAGTAGGAGTAAAAAAAAGCCTATTATAAAATCAATATGAAGTCTGAGTAGTACTAGCTGAGTGGGATACAGTATGAATTTTGGACCAGAGAGAATCCCAAGTTGAGAGAGAGAATTCCTTGCATTAAATCCCTTTCCCAAGTGAGCTCTAGTTTAGATTTAGGGCGATCAATGACGGAACGGGAAAGGAGCTTATAAATGGCAGCAGCCTTGAAAGGGATAGTGAAATCTGGCGGGGGAAAATCAGACGGGCAAACAACTGGAAAGGAGCTATGAAGGGATATGAGGGTGGATAAGGCAGATTTAGGGAGAGGGTATTGAAAGGAGGGTACATTAGACAAATTGTAAAGTGTGCGAATATCAGCGAAATCCATTAGGGAATCAACTGTGAGAAGTTGATCATAAAGGAGAATGCCTTTATCAATCCATTCCTTCCAAAAAAGTGCTTTATTATTAATCTTTAAGGAATGATTGTACTAGATGGGAGTAAGAGAGTGTAGTTTCGCTTGAGAAAAGGAAGAACGGAAAAGTGACAAGGAGAGAGCTTTGGAATGTTTAAAAATAGGAGTAAGAAATCGTTTAGGAGGCTGAGATAATCGGGTAGCTGTGAGAAAAGAAAAAGGTGAAAGTTGAGCCAATTCAAGTATACTCCAAGCTGTAATTGTATAGGGAGATGAATCAGCTAAGAAAGGCCAAATTTGTTTCAAAGTGAAAGCAGAATGAAATTGAGATATATTGGGAAAATTAACTCCGCCAAGGTTCTTAGGCTGTTGAAGACGAGAGAGAGAAATTCTGGATTTACAATTATTCCACAGGAACTTAGTAAAAATGCGATTAATAAGTGCAAAGAAGGACGTGGGAAGAGAAATAGGGAGCATAGAAATATAAAAATTGACAATAGGGAGGAGCGTCATCTTAATTGTTGCCAGTTTACCCCACCAAGATAGAAATAATGGAGACCAACGGTCTATAAGAGAAGAAAGCTTTGTAAGAATATCTTTGTGATTAATTTTGATAGTCTCCTTGATAGTATTAGTATCAGTAGGAGTAAAAAAAAGCCTATTATAAAATCAATATGAAGTCTGAGTAGTACTAGCTGAGTGGGATACAGTATGAATTTTGGACCAGAGAGAATCCCAAGTTGAGAGAGAGAATTCCTTGCATTAAATCCCTTTCCCAAGTGAGCTCTAGTTTAGATTTAGGGCGATCAATGACGGAACGGGAAAGGAGCTTATAAATGGCAGCAGCCTTGAAAGGGATAGTGAAATCTGGCGGGGGAAAATCAGACGGGCAAACAACTGGAAAGGAGCTATGAAGGGATATGAGGGTGGATAAGGCAGATTTAGGGAGAGGGTATTGAAAGGAGGGTACATTAGACAAATTGTAAAGTGTGCGAATATCAGCGAAATCCATTAGGGAATCAACTGTGAGAAGTTGATCATAAAGGAGAATGCCTTTATCAATCCATTCCTTCCAAAAAAGTGCTTTATTATTAATCTTTAAGGAATGATTGTACTAGATGGGAGTAAGAGAGTGTAGTTTCGCTTGAGAAAAGGAAGAACGGAAAAGTGACAAGGAGAGAGCTTTGGAATGTTTAAAAATAGGAGTAAGAAATCGTTTAGGAGGCTGAGATAATCGGGTAGCTGTGAGAAAAGAAAAAGGTGAAAGTTGAGCCAATTCAAGTATACTCCAAGCTGTAATTGTATAGGGAGATGAATCAGCTAAGAAAGGCCAAATTTGTTTCAAAGTGAAAGCAGAATGAAATTGAGATATATTGGGAAAATTAACTCCGCCAAGGTTCTTAGGCTGTTGAAGACGAGAGAGAGAAATTCTGGATTTACAATTATTCCACAGGAACTTAGTAAAAATGCGATTAATAAGTGCAAAGAAGGACGTGGGAAGAGAAATAGGGAGCATAGAAATATAAAAATTGACAATAGGGAGGAGCGTCATCTTAATTGTTGCCAGTTTACCCCACCAAGATAGAAATAATGGAGACCAACGGTCTACAAGAGAAGAAAGCTTTGTGAGAATATCTTTGTGATTAATTTTGATAGTCTCCTTGATAGTATTAGTATAAAGAATAACCAAACATTTAATATATTGAGGGTTCCATTCAAAACCAGAGCCACGAAACATATTTATTGAGGGGTAGTACTTCTGACTTATCTATATTTAACTTGTTGTCAGAAACTTCAGAATAAATGTTTAATAAAGAAAAGAGAGCAGGTAAAGAAGTATCAGGATTAGCAATATAGAGTAGAATATCGTCTGCATAGGCAGTGAATTTAATATCAGTATTCTTATAAACAAAACCAGTATAAGATGTAGAATGGCGAATAAGTTCAAGAAAAGGTTCTAATGCGAGGCTAAAGAGAAGGGGAGACAAGGGACAACCTTGTCTGGTGCCTCTATGCAAAGGGAAATATGAAGATTGAACACCATTAACCCAAATAGAAGTGGAAGGGGAAGAATATAACAATTGAATACGTTGAATAAAATGAGGACTAAAGCCATGCCACCTAAGAGCACCAAACATATAATCCCAAGCAACTCTATCAAATGCCTTTTTTGGCATCAAGGGTAATAGCAGCAAGAGGAGAGTTCATTTTTGACGCAAGACGAATGATATTAAGGAAAGTCCTTGAATTATCTGTGATGGACCTACCTTTGACAAAGCCGGATTGATAAACATTAATAAGGCTAGGAATAACATTATTTAAGCGGAGGGCTAAAAGTTTCGCATATATTTTACAATCAATGTTGATTAATGAGATGGGCCGACTGGTTCACATTTTGAGACCGAATTGAACATTCAAAGCCTTGCTGTCTATATAAAATGCATCTCTGTGATGATTCCAATGTGTGATGACCCAGCGTATTTTTCAGATGTAAAACACTCTCTCACACAATGCAAGCACCCCATAGGAGACGGAAGGATACACCAACATTTAATAGCATGAGGTGAGAGGGAAACACTGCTTAGGTCAGAGCCCAAGCAAACTCTGTGTATATTTCAAAGCATTAAATACAATAGGCCATGCATGTGGGTGCACTGTCATGCCAGAGCTGAAAGCAATCGGTATGAGCAGAGGTCAAATGTTATATATGGAGTCTGTCAGTGTCTCCACCAAACGCCAGAGTTACCAAATATCAAGACTCCCTGGTCTTCATTCCAGCTCTTGCCTCTTTCTTCCACCACCCGACAATACCTGATTTTATTATTCCACTTTTACAAGTTATTTTTCATCGATACTTACTCCCATGTCACAGATTACCAATCTTTTTCTTTTGTCTTTCTTTTCTTAACTTTACACTCAGACCGGGTGTGATGGCTTAGTGGACTCATGTGTCCACTGTAGGAGCCTGTGTTTGACCTCATGGTCACTGGTTCAAATCTTCTGGGGTGCAGTCAGCCTTTCATCCTTCTGAGATCGATAAAACGAGTACCGTTGGGTAACAATAAACATTTGTTATTCAGTGCCAAGATACCCTTAGGTGAACATGCACTTTAAAAATACAAGTTATACCCTGGTGCAAAGTCTGAGAGGAAAAATAAGCCCTGTGAGAAAGCCATCCTTTTTGCCCTGATCACCCCCATTTGTTGACTGATATGGTGGTAACTGACCATTACTGTGCACTGGGCCCTGCTAACCAGTACTCCTATTTAAATGGTAAATTGAAATTAGATGTGATAACAATTGGTACTGACAACCTACCTGTAAGTCCCTGTTATATGGTAGGGCAGGTAGGTCTAGAAACCTAGCAGATTTAATGCACTTAACTGTGCACTGCTGTGTTGCCTGTTACTTTGCAAGCCGCTTTTAAATTGAAATTATATGCAAATACGACTATGGATTTAAAGGTACTCCCAAAGTATGAAACTACCCTTTTTCACATATACATCACTCCTAATGTCTGCTCTAGGTATTCCCAGGGAAGCATGCCATGTAAAAAGAACCAAGGACATTTTGAAATATGTTTTATATACCCTGGCAAGGCAACATGGGAATACTTTATTAAAGTATAGCTATTGACAGGAGTGAGTTAAAATAATATTTCAAGGACTTAAAAGATTGGTAATAATAATTCCAACAACTTGTCACTTTTGGATTTATCATAAATAGTACAGAAAAGAAGTTATAGAACTTTCTTTTCTGTGAGCCACAATCCAGCCTTCGAGCTGTCTCTCCTGATTGGCCAGTCTTGCAGGCCGAGACATACTGCTTTGATTGGGTGATATGTGGCCTTCAGAGAGACAGAGGTTTTCTGATGGGGGAGATCTGCAGCTGCGGAGTACAGGCCAGGAAGGGGGCTAGGTAAACAAACTGATCTTCAAAGAAAAAATGACATTAATACTGCAAGCCAGGCATACCCCCTCTTCCTGTACCCCCAGCCAGATGGGATCACCCCCCAGGAATAGAATTTATAAGAGGTCTGGAAGGGGAGAGTTATGGGAAATGAGCCACGCGTGTAGGTTGGTTTAGCCAGATCTTAACCCCAAGGAGGGTTAAGATCAGGATTCGTTTTTAGGTCAAAACCCACCATGGTCTCCCAAACATGGTTACTTTAATTCCAGTAGAGTTTCAGGATTGTACCCATTGTTAAATCACCTTAGAATTCACCACAGTTTCTAAAATTACTATTGCACCACCAACAGATGATTTAAAATTTGTGACTAAAGGCAGTAGAAATGAGTAAGATGGTAGACAGACTGGGTACCAGGCGAGAAATGCAGGGTAACACTGCAGGAGGCCTGGGGAAAAAAGACAGACTCAGACCTGCTTGGAACAAGGACTGTTGAACAGAGCAGAATGACTGGGTAAAACCACAGACTTACTGCACTAATGCAGGACGCACTACGAAATTCATTTTATTTATTAAATTGTTTACTTACCTTCAATTATCCACCGAAACTCCCTCCACGGGCCGCGGCTGCTTATCATGTATGAAAGATGCTTAAACGCATGACTAGGGTCTTCTAAGAATGACTGTCAAGGGCCCGTCAGTACCATTCCATAGTTCTCTGGTTTTGTGTGCCTTTTAACATGGATGACGTATACCTGGCACGCTTTTCCCTATTTTCATATTCGAAATTCATTGACTGCCAAAGTGCTTTCCATAGTGTCGGCGCCTCATTTCCCTACGTGCTGCGGCGCAGCTGGTTATTTGCATCAGCAGCAATCCTTCTTCTCAGCTTTGTCCTCTCCTCAGAGATGAGCAAAGGACAAAAACCATACAACACAACCTCAAAAAACTACACAGAGGCTTAAATACTGGAAGAACACTACACTATATCCAATAAAAAACATACAGGATAAGAGATTTTTTGCTTTGAGCTCGCGTGCGTGCACACACAAACGCACACTGTAAAATGCATACTCGTAGTGGGACTGTGGTCAGAAACACTGGCAGATTTACAAGCCCCTTGCGCCACTTTTGCGTCACTTTTCCCATGTTAAAAGTGACATTAGGGTCTTATAAATCTACCCCCAGTGTAGAAGGGGGTGTGCACATGCTTTGTGTTTCTGATATATGTTTTAAGGCAGTGGTCTTCTAACTTTTCAATGAGGCACATCCCCAGTGTAAAAAGAACTTCAGCCTGCATGGCAAACACATTTTCTCACAATCATTCCATACAAGTGGCAGCTCTGAAAACATTTAGCAAACCAAACATTTCAGTTATGTTCTAATTTGTAGAACCAGATCCCCTCTTTGGGCAGAATATCCCACCTAAAGGGAGATCAGGTGCCCCTAGTGGGCATTGTGTTGTAAAGTGCTTAGAAGCATCATTGGGCGCCTCTAACTCTTCTCTTCGGTCTCACAGGTCGAGGGCCTGAACATGGACAACGCCAAGCTGCTGCTGCACATCGACAACGCCCGCCTGGCCGCTGACGACATCAAAGTCAAGTAAGTGCTTTAAATGTGGGCAGAAGCGATGAGCGCCCACGGATGAGTATCAAATGCTGTGTGGGCCCCACTTATAATGGATAATCATGAATGGAGCACAGGGGGGCGTGAGAGGGCAGGATAGCCACTCACAGGAATCCATTTCCAGACAATTTTAGGAGAGAGTGTGTGCACTACTGCTGTGGTTTGCTATAAATTCAGACATTTTGTGCCCTCCCCAGAGTCATTGCCTGCTTTCGCAACACAAAATCATGAAAACGTGTCTAATTCAAAATGGCGCCGTAAATGGAGAACAATAAGCAAGGTTCTTGAAAAAGCAAAGGTGGAACAAAAAACAGAAAGCATATATTAATTGCAGAAAACGTGCAAACCATTTATTTCTAGAGCAAGGCCACGCGTGTTCTCCAATATATTCCACAGTATTTATTGAAAAAACTGTCAGCTTTCCGTTTAAGAATGTGTCACTGAATTTGAAGAGGTATGCTTTTTTAGAAAAACCCATACCTGATACTTTTGCGTCTGTTAGATGAAAAAGAAGGGCATAGAAGCAAATACATATTGTTATATCTCTACTCCTTGTCTCCACATTTTATCAGGATGTGCAAGATGGTGATAGTCTGTTGTAAATTTATCAGGTCGCGTCTTGAATATTCTGTGCAGTTCTGAAGGCCACATCTGTAGGACTGTTCCCAATTCCAGGGGCCACCTCATGAGCATTTTGATTAGATTTGGAGGCCTCTTCTGAAGTAAAGTGTCCAGATTTAGAGGTCTCTTGTTGAATCATTTATCTGGGCCTGGAGGCCACACCTGAAGGGTTGAGTACAGTTCTGAAGGACACATTGAGAGCACCATGCTCAGTTCTGAGTGGCACAGGAATATCTCGAGGATTTCTGGAACTCCCACCTGGAGAACTGCGTCTAGTCGTGATGGCGTTATCTGGAATATTATAGGCATTTTACGAAGGACTCGCCTAGAGTGCTGCACCCCTTTCTGAAGGCAGAGGGGTATCTGAAGTGTTTATGGAGGCCACCTCTGAAGGTGTGTATCTAGTGCTGGAGGCCACATCTGGTGTACCGGGGTATATTTTACAGAGGTCACTGAGGCAGGCCTCTGTGCTGAGTTCTCAAAGTCCCATTTGATGTATTTCTGCTAGTTCTGGAGGGCTCACATGCAGCTCTGTAACCAGTTCTGAATGGCACTTGGACTCCTGGGTCCACTCCAGAAGGACTCATCAGGGTAATTGGAGTAGCTCAGGAGGCCACGTCAGGAGTTTTGCTGCAGTCTCTACAAATGCAGAAACAATTATCAAGTTTTCAAACATCCATTTAGGGTTCAGGGCCTATTAGGGCATAGGGAGAGACGGGAACTTGGGCACAGGGAGCTAACGTTACTTTCCCAGGATCTCATAGCGTGGTCAATTTGAGAAGCCGAGATTGGAACTCCGGGCTGTTGGTTCCGCAATAGACAACTTGGCCATCCAAGTCTGTAGATTTTGATTGGTTGAGCAGTACTGCCTGGCAGCCATGTACGGTGCTGGTGTGTGACTCCTACATTTGCTGGCATCTGATTCGCTGACGCGAGGTGGGAGGATCCAGTTGTGCATTTGTTGATGGGACCTCATGCTTTGCCCCTCTAGGCTGGAGACGGAGCAGGCGATCTGCGATGGGGTGCAGAAGGACACCCAGGGGCTGCGAAAGATGATCGATGACACCAACCACCTGCGGATGAAGCTGGAGTCGGAGCTGGAGTTGCTGAAGGAGGAGCTGGCGCACCTGCGCAAATCCCACAAGGAGGTAAGGGAAGCCGAGCCGTGGTCAGGGAAGGTGTGACCAGTGCAGACGGCGTCTGCCACATCTGTGGGAGGTCGCTCCTCCCACAAACCACATGATAAACATGGCCTCCAGCGCCCTCCCTCAATGGCGACTCAGCGGTTTATGTATGACACAAGGCCCACCATTTACAACTGCCCCTTGGTGCTATTTGGAGTTTATTATTTTGCTGACAAGTTGGCCAAAAAATGAGTGTTTCTACTGATGGTCAGGTTCCTTGACCATCAGCCTTAACCTGTAGTTGAGGGTTTGTGCCCCATATTTAATTGTGCTGTTTGATCTAAAGAGCATCACCCATGTTTGTCTGGTGTGTTTTACTTGCTCCCATTGTTTGATGACTTATTGTTGTTCATGGGTTGTTTCTCACAGGCTCTAGGGCTTCTTGATCTCTTGACTGCAAGCTTGAAGTTGTGTGTTAACATCAAAAAGTCTTGCGTGGCCTCCTTCTTACTACCAACGCCTCAGAGTATGCGGAAAGAAGGATGATTGTTGTGCCGCAGACTTTGTCCGTGGGGCACAGTGTGCATGTTGTTGTCTTCATTGTCCTTGTGGCTCCCTCACTGATGTTGTGTGATGAAGAGGTGAAGTTGAGACCCGTGAGGTCTGGCATTGGGTGTCACATCTGGTCACATCTGTGGCTCTGGAAGTCTGGCCCAGTAATGCTGCTCATGAACCGGCCCAGTTTGGGGGTGCTGGCATCCTGTGAGTTTCTCCTAACATCCCAACAAGAAGGCATCGGACAGACGGTCGGCCAAGATGACCTTGTAGGACATATGGGACAGAGCAGAAAACTAGACAGATGGGGCGGCAAACCGACCGTGACTCGGAAGTGATGTGTCAGCAAAACTCTGCTATTAAGACCACTTGAGGCGGCAGTATCTGCCAAAAACAGTGGGTTTCCAGTCAGCCCAGCTCTTGGGACCCCCATTTCACTAAGAGTTGGGGCTCCTCTTAGTCTATAAAAGCTGAGAATCAACCAGCTCAGCCAGCATCACTGGCAGTCCGCAGGGCTGACTGGCTTTAGAAGTTTCTCAGCATGTAAAACCCTACTATCGACCGCTGAGGTAGAAAACCCAATGGAACCCAGTCAATGAGACCAGTAACGCTCCATCTATTCCCAATGCCCACCACGACCACCACCTTTCAACAGAAGTATCACAACTCACAGGTTAAATGTGTAACCTCGTGGACTGGTGCACGTGCAAGTCAACCACAGTCCAGGACCCACCTCTGCGAAGGACCCAGAGGGAGGGAGGGGGGACATAGGGAGTAAAATAAGAAACAGGCAAGAAGCTGCAGGCAGGCATATCTCTCTCTCTCTCTCTCTCTCTCTCTCTCTCTCTCTCCCTCTTCCTCTCCCTCTGGAAGGGCTTGCTCTCTCTGTAGGACCAGTTCAAGATTTAAATACAAAAATTGGGAACAAAACCAAACCGCTGCATCCTTCCAATCTGGTGCCATAAATTCAATCAGAGGAAGAGGAAAATCTGGGGATTCCTTCAATTTCTAAATTGTCTGGCACATCTGGAGAAGGTTGTTCAGACTTTCCCAGTATCACATAAGACTCTGGTTGCCCTGCAGACCCACACTCCTGGTACTGGGAGAGGCAGAAAGCACTGGACCTCCCAGAGAGGTGTGTGCTCATCACTGGCTGAGGCTCTGGGCTTGGAATCATGTCTACACTACAGCTGGACCAGCACAAATGCACATCATAGCGGCACGCTGACGCAGAAGGGGCACCGGAACTATTCTAAACACCTCCATCACCAATTACATCACAGGAAGTGACATCAGAGGATGCGATGTCTCGGAAGATGGCGTAAGATATTTGTGCAATAAAAGTCCAAAGCAAATAGAAAAGGTATGAACAAAATATTACAAAACGTCACTAAGTAGTATCTCACTGATTGGTTAATGTCGCGAATCGGATAGCATATTCAATATTTGCTCATACTTTATAAAAAAACACAATGACTATATCAGGGAATACATTTAAAAGTCGTCTAGAAAATATAAACATCATATCCCAAACTTGGTTTTGATTTGATTTGAAAATGTATAGAGCACAACAGTCACCCAAGGGCATCAAGGCGCTAAACACTGGCTGTCCAGCAAAGGGCAAACTCTATACCCCTACAGCTGCCCCAGCAGAGGGAACAGATCGTATCTGAGGATCCTGCGACACACCATGATCCTGTCTTCTGGCCGCCCAAGCCTTCATGTGTGGACCTGGGCACCCTGGACGTGAGAGGTTGAGAGGGCGGGGCTCACCCAAGCTCTGCAGACAGACACTGCTGCTCGGAGTTTGTCCACACCGCCTCCCTTTCATCATGGCCACCTACACTGCCTGGAAGAGTGGTCACTGGGAGACAGGCAGCTCAACGGCCGTGCTGCCGACGTGGTCTCCCGGTGCTCAGTGGGCGGGTAGGTATCACAGACCCAAGGGTGATCTCTTCACTGCCTCCGGTGTAACTGGACAATACTGGGGCTAGATGTCTGGTGAAGGGTCTTGGTAAGGAATAGATCCACCAAACACTCACTCATGTTCGCTCTCAGAAGAGGACGGGAGTCAGTCAGGGCTGCAGCGGAAGCCGCTTTGATCCCCCCTATCTTCGGAGTGGCGGCCTGTGGTGGTTGCCCATGGCTTCACAGTGGTTGTAGGGCTGCCCACAGCCTCTCCTCACCGGTCAAGTGCAGAGTGCAGCTACGATCAGAGACCCCTGTGAGGGTCCGACCCACGCGGCACATGGTGCCGTCTACTGGGTGTGAGCGCTGAACCCCGCTTTGATGTGTGAGACTCACACAGGATGCGTGGGAGTGAGGCCTCTTCCTCTTTAAAGACACAAACACCTCAAGACTCCCCAAAGCAGGCGAAGGCATGATGGGTACTGTGGGTGAAGCTTGCATTGACGCCGGCCTTCTTGTCGCGAGAGGGACTGTGCATCCAGCGCGTCCCACGCAACACCTTTCAACATCCTAGCGCCTGGATCTTACATTCCAAAGGAGAAGTGTGGCTCACTGGTTAGAGGAGGCAGACCTGGAAGCAGAAGTCAGCCCGGGACCAGGGTTCAATTCCCGGCTCGGCGGGGTCTTGAGTCCTAAAATATCCATGGACTAGACAATTCTCGCTCCGGTGCCTACTCGATCCACGGGATCACACTCTGCGACTCTGGGCAATAGCTTGCTTAATCTCCACTACGGCCCCTCGTGGCGGGATGCCTGGCTTTCACCTTGCGGATACCCTGCCGGGGTTATCTCACAGGGGAATATCGGGACGGGTTCCCTAAGCAAGCGCTTAGAAACCGCTTGGTGATTTGCGCTATATAAATTCCTGTACATTTACATGTACATTTACACAAAGAGGAATAGTGCTGTTTGCCTCTTGAAAGGATCTTATTAGGAAATCCTCATGCCACAGAGATTATGTCCCCGTTCCAGTTTGTCCAATGTTTGCTTAGCAGGCGTGGGATCCCGGAGCAGTGGTTACAGAGGGCAGGAGTCCCGCGTGAGCTGAGAGAACCTCACTGGACCAGTTTAGTCATATTTTACAATGAGAACCCACCCCATTGTGCTGTTTGCTCAAAGTGTGACTTGGGGAGCAGCCAGAGAAGGTGGCACTTTTGTAGTTTGGGAACCACTGCCGTCTATGCCAGAGAGGCCCCGCCTTCTTCCGCTTCAGGACATCCTTGTTCAATAATTAAAGGGACAGCGCCCTGCCCATGTGATAGGAGGTCACAAAAGCAGAGCCAGAGAGAGTGCAGTGAGACACAGAAGTGGAACCTTGTGGCCATGGGGGTGCAGAAAAATGTGTGTATGTGTAAATGAGTAAAACAATAAACATACCCGGAAATTTGAATCATCTGACTAATGTTGAATCGTAATTATTAAGTAATAAAAATAAACTGCAAAAATACTGGACAAGTTGGGCCCTATTCACAGAACTAACTTAAGACAAAATCCTAAAATTACTACCATTTTGGTATTCACAGAAGGCACTTACTCATTTCGGTATTCACAGAAGTTAGGACACCTAACTTGAGGACTCCTAAATGCCTTCTGTGAATACCGAAAGTCTTAAAATTAGGATTTTTCTCAGTTTAGTAGTAGTAAAGTTAGGACTCCTAACTTTAAGACTCCTAAATGCCTTCTGTGAATACCGAAAGTCTTAAAAATTGGATTTTTCTCAGTTTACTACTCCTAACTTTACTACTCCTAAACTAAGAAAAATCCTAATTTTAAGACTTTCTGTATTCACAGAAGGCATTTAGGAGTCCTAACTTCTATGAATACCGAAATGAGTAAGTGCCTTCTGTGAATACCAAAATGGTAGTAAGTTTAAGATTTTGTCTTAAGTTAGTTCTGTGAATCGGGCCCGTTGAGTTCAGTAAAAATGTTTTCAAGGAGGCAGATTTGTAACATTTGCATAAAAGGCAATGCATCTGAGACGCCTTATCCTGTTTAGGAATATCATATAGCACATATATAGTTTCAATGAGGGTGATGCATTACAGCCGGAGCAACATATCGAACATGGGGTGTTGTACACTGACTACTACTACACCGAGTAGTGTACTGAATGTACAGTTCTAGAAACCATGTAAATGGGAAACTATTGTACTATGCAGTTATTTTATCAGATTATGTATACTTCCCATTAGAGACCCAGGAATAAACAGATTTTCTGAGGTCCATACAACGGTAAGGCGCCGATGCTGGGATTATAACACACTTCTCCAAATTCCAAGATGTGCGTCTTGGTCACATGGTCATCATAATGTTCTGTGGATCGCGATCTTCTGGCTGCCGGCGGTGGACGCTGTACGCGGAAGTTCAACCACGTCCCATGGGAGGCGCTGGGAAGTCCAGCTGCCATGTGAGGAGCTCAGTAAATTTAGGGGTTTTAGCACCTCCACCAGTCCTCACTCTTAACCTGGAGCCAGCGGCAGGGCCTGGTTTCATGCGGTGCAGGGCACAAGTCGTAAAAAAAGAAGTGGGGGGACGCTGTCACCGGAAGTGACGTCACGACAGGAAGTGACGTCACGAAAGGTGCCGAGCTCCTCGTCCCAGAGAGGCCAAAGAGTGAAGTCCAGCTGTTTGGCAGGGGGGATGGCGCCCCCCGGTAAAATAAGTGGGGGGACGTCGTCCACCCACGTGGTACCCCCGACTCGAGCCCTGATGCGGTGCTTGACGGCATTTAAGATCCAGCTTGCTGCTGTATTTAAGCGCTGTACTATAGGCCTTCATTTATTTATTTTTTATTGTGGTAGTAGAAGCCAACCTTTGTATTTTGTATTGTATGTATCAGCGATGAAGCAGCTTCCCCCAGATGTATCAAAGTGTGAATGATTTAATTTTGGCATCTAAAGCTTGATGAGAATTATGACCAACTCCATGTTTTTAACTTTTCTTTTATATATACTTGAATTTTAAGCTGCAAGATCATGGAACATGTGTGCCCTCATGGCATGTATGTGCGTCACATGGCACTTTGAAAAATGCAAAAATGTAAATTTTTCAAGGAATTCGCAACTGGTGGTAAATTGCGATTCCTTAAGGCCATTTAGCAAATTTTTTGCCTTCTTACATTGCATTTAAGGAATCGCAAAATTGGGATTCCTTAAATGCAATTGCAAAATAAGGAATCTCAAATTTTGCAATTCCTTATTTTGCATCGGGATTTCCTTCATACATATCATTTTGCGAATTCGCATTCGCAAAGGCCGAAATTCTGCGAATTGTGGCCTTTGCGAATGCGAATTTCAATGATACATATGGCCCATAGAAACATCAAAAACGAGGACAAATATAGCATTTCTCCTCATTTCGCCAGAGTAAGACAAGTGTATTTGGTCTTAGTTTTGGCGCTGTCCCATATTTATGCAAGCCTTGTAAATAGGGGACAGCATCAAAATCAATGGGTGTTGCGATGGAACGCCCACCACAACACCCATTGCCTGCCCCTTTCACGCTAAGTATAGCGTGGAAGTGGGCCTTATTTACAAGGCAGCATTAAGCCACATGGCTTAATTCTGCATTGTAAATAAGGCAAACCCCGTATCACCACCACAAAGTTGAAAAAAGTGATGTTCTGGTGGCGATAGGGACTTGTAAATATGCCCGATGGTTTAGTTGATCTGGCCACACCCTTTGTCCTCCACTCCTTGCACCTCGTAACAGTAGATGGTAAACACCACCGCAGTATACTGAATGCACCTGGAACTCAACAACACTTAGGCACAAGCGTCAGAGTTGCCACAAATCATATCCGCAAAACCCAGTCAAAAAGATGGGTCCCTGCTGTATGGATTTTCAAGTTATGGCCATTCAGATTTAAAGGAGCCTTCTCGGATATTGATGGAAAGGAAATATCACTGCAGCTTTCCTCCGAACCCAGTGCTACTCTGTGCACCCAACTCCACCACAACACTGTCAGTCCAAACCAGGGAGGCCTGTGAGCCTTAATCCTCTTTATAACACATCTTGGCCGCTCTCTACTCATTCTACAACAACACAATCCCCATCTCTGTTGATCTGGAAGATGCACACCCAACCACAGGATTGACGTTGTACAAACTAACGCCACATTTCCAGCAAATATATCAGGCCTCATTATTATGTCCACCCTAATTGAGCAGCCAATAAGGTTCCAAATAAAGTATTCGATTGGGCAAGTAAAAATGTGTCATAACATAACATGTATTTGTAAAGCGCACGTTCACCCAGAAGGGTATCTTGGCGATAATAACAGATGTTTATGACATTGACAAGAGAACAGGAATTTCACTGACGACCTACGTGATTCCCAGTAAATATTGCACACAAATATAGTATATCTTAAAGTCCACACAATTATTAAGCAATTGACCCTGTCTTATCACTAGCACATAAACATGAACACCACAGTTTTGTAGTCGCTGCACACCCCAGACAACTCACCTCTGGAATATGAAATGGCAAAGGGCCCAGAAATAGGAGAATGCCTCATCTTTCACTACAGATGAATTGATATCAGCTCCATTCAAAGCACAAGAAGCAAAAGCTGCTTCTCTTTCTTCTCCACAATCTCCCAGCTCTGAAGTTGCACCAATCCTTTGGGGGTGACATCCTTGGAGGGGCTGATGATATCACGACACTGCAGAAGCCATCAGCTGGCACTGCTCTATGCATGCTGCCACCCCTCTACACCCTCCTCAATATCTGGTGAGCATCTTTAATATTCCATGCATGTACCACGATGTCAACTTCAAAATACAATACGCAGGTTATCCCTTCAAAAGGTTTGTGCATCAACAACGGAACCTCTGCATTCACAGGGGGTATCTCGAGCACCCTATGATAGGAGTAGAATGACACAAATGTTATAAAAGATGTAAGTGGTCTAAACTCCAGATGAGGCTCACCTGGCATTAAATGAGAAGACGTTATAGACAATGGTGTCTCCCAAGCTGGTCAAGTTTTCTTTAATATTTTGACTGAGATACCCATCACCCACGTGTCCTGTATAATTTCCCTTAAGTTCACACACATACAAAGTTCTACTCCCACTTGGTTACCAATTCATTCAAAAATTTCCTTGCTGAGCAACACTTAATACAATCAAAAGATGCATGTACAACAAAAGTATATCAGTCCCAAATATCCCCGGTGGGGAGTTACTTCATTCGCAACACCAGGGTCTATTGTAATTGCAAGTAATAATTCTCAAGGTTTCTGAAGTCTCTGTATTCCTTGTGAAGAAAGTCACTTCATTTATCACACCAGTTCAAATTTGTAGTTACGTAGCATCAATTCAGTGTTTATTGTTAGTTATTCTTCCATCAGTCAATAATCGTACAGCCAACACATGTTTCGTCTGGCATTAAAGTCATGCCATTCGACTTCTTCAGGGCTGCAAGCCAAACAAATAACAATAAAAAAACTAGCTATAATCTATAACACCGAGATTACCAATTATTAGAAATTTTTAGGAATTGATCATTTTTATCACCACCTAAGTGTAAAAGAAAAGTCCCAAAATGTCAATCTAGTTGAAGGTTGTAGGGTAAATTTAGAAAATTGAAAATAAAAACACCATATAGAATGGTGCATACCCTGGTGTCAGACTTTTTCTTTGACACCAGGGTATGCACCATTCTATATGGTGTTTTTATTTTCAATTTTCTAAATTTACCCTACAACCTTCAACTAGATTGACATTTTGGGACTTTTCTTTTACACTTAGGTGGTGATAAAAATGATCAATTCCTAAAAATTTCTAATAATTGGTAATCTCGGTGTTATAGATTATAGCTAGTTTTTTTATTGTTATTTGTTTGGCTTGCAGCCCTGAAGAAGTCGAATGGCATGACTTTAATGCCAGACGAAACACGTGTTGGCTGTACGATTATTGACTGATGGAAGAATAACTAACAATAAACACTGAATTGATGCTACGTAACTACAAATTTGAACTGGTGTGATAAATGAAGTGACTTTCTTCACAAGGAATACAGAGACTTCAGAAACCTTGAGAATTATTACTTGCAATTACAATAGACCCTGGTGTTGCGAATGAAGTAACTCCCCACCGGGGATATTTGGGACTGATATACTTTTGTTGTACATGCATCTTTTGATTGTATTAAGTGTTGCACAGCAAGGAAATTTTTGAATCGTTTATCTTGGAAAAAAAAATTCTGGGTTGTATGGAAGATGGGTGACCTTCCATTCTTTGCTTAGAGACACACAGTGTTACTCAGAATTTGAACTAAGCCATACTTCTGTAGTGCGCCTATACTTACCTGGTCATCACAGTTTAGTCATGGTTACCAATTCAACTTGTCTAAGCCATTAGGAGGACTGTGTATAGTCTATCACTCCACCTTTAACCAGTCTATGCAGTCCTCTTTCAGTGTCTTTTTCAAGTTGGCCCTGGTTTCTCTTTGAATGTAACCAGATGAACCACACATTTAGTACAATTTGTGCACCCTCCTTCCGAACTATACCAACTTCAGAAATCTTTTCATATACATCGTCCACATTAAACAACTTCTTGATCAAAATGCCAGGTCCTAAAGCATTTGGGTCGAGCAGCAGCCCACTTCATACAGTATCTCTAACCCAACGACTTTGAACTTTTCACGGCTATATACACCTTCCAATTGTAGAAGAACGTTAAAACCTGATTATTATTAGGATCACATCAAACAGATCAGTAGGTGAATTTTGTTACCCACTCCCTGGTGGATATCAGACTCTTCGTAAAGTTAATACGCAACTGTTGACATTTGCTTCAAACCTGTCTGCACCCATGAGGGAACCTCAGTCAACTAAGAAGTCAACACCATAACCATCTGAAACACTGCACAGGGCTGCAGTGCCACATTCTTACCTTGCATTTGAGATACCAGTTTTAGAACATCCAGCGCCTGCACTTGTTTGACACTCAATTTAATACACAAACTTGAATGGTGATCTATGCTGTTATATAGGTGAAAAGGCTTTCTGAGCAGTGCATGCAGAACTAATTGGCAAAGGGTCATCATACATAGCCTTACCATCACCATTGGCTCCTTTCACATTTACATTGTTAGGCTTCATACTTCAGACATAGAACCCTCTTCTCTTCACTACACATACACTTTGCAAATCTACCTCCTCTGCCTTCCCAAATCACAGTCAGATACATAGTCAATCAACACCTTTGGCAATTGGCATGTCTTCGTTAAATATGAAGAATTAACACATGTTCTATTTAAAGTGCTTAGGTAAAAGTGCTACATGAATGACAGCAAGGTACCCCAACCCTTTTCACCCATTTTCTGTGGTTACGAAAATAACCTGATGACTCCATAACACCACATAAGAATTCAAACCATAATGATCTTGATGCATGTACAGAGACATTATGTACATATCCTTCCCACCCACTTCCTATCATCTCTAGGTTCTCTTAAATCTGCCAGTCTTGAACCCCTAGTCACTCCACCCCCATATTGTGCAGGAGCACCGCTTGTTTATGAAAATATGTAAATGGTTCACTTCCCGTGGCCTTCAGGTGTGTTTCACACGATTGATATCCTGGCCCAAATAGTTCCTCAAATTCGGACATACACATAGGAGGTTGTGACGCAGAGCAGAGCACAGCCAGTTCCTTACAATGTGAACATGTCAGTGGAGTGTGGACACGTCACTTGTGATTTGATCAGTGAACGCAATGGCCTCCAGGGCGGCAGGCGAGTAGCTGGGATCTTATCTCCCTAACTTCTTATCGATTACACCGGGGCATGCTCTGAGGGACCAGCTGAAAGGGCCTCATAGATGGAACCTCCTCCTGACCCTATTCACAGTCTCTCTTCCAAACTTCAGCAAGACACCCCTGGTTCCTCTCTCCTGGGCACTTTGAGGCAGACGGTGGGATGAAGAAAGCACTGAGAAAAGCTGGACAGAGAGCTGACCCTTGTTGATCCCTCCCCAATAAAGGGTTAAAAAGGGTTATGAAGAGAAAGGCGCATCCTATATTTGAACTGTGTCCCTCTCCACTCCCAAATGATGCTGTGTAGATGAAAAACATTTCACCGAAGCTGGCTCAGGCGGTCCAGTAGATCCCCTGGTCCACAGTGTCAAAAGCCATCTCCTCATCAAAGACCATTTGCACTGGTAGTCTGCCCTGATGCCCCACATCAAAGCTATTGCATGCCCCTGCTGCCTAGGGGGTGCAACCCTATGCGACAGTTTTCCCCTCAAATCACTGTCTTTCAGAAATTATGGATCAAAGAAGCCATTTCAACAAGATAGACCTGAAAAAGTCCCCTAATGTAAACGTAAAATAGCAAGTGTGCAACCACATGTGGCGTAGGCTGCCTTTGGACAAGAAAACACACAAGATGATGGACGGAATGTTGCACAATGGCAAAGCATTCACCCCCAGTCACAGATCTGGGTTTAATCCATAGTTATTTTGCTCACCAAGCCACCCCAGTTCAGACATGGCCATATGCAAATCAGTCTTGACCCTGTGCCTCATGGGAACAGTCCAGCCCGAACTGCCAAGTCATGTCTTCCAGGACCGGAATCAAGCATCCTAGGACCAGTTTCTGGCGATCAGCCGTCCACAACCAGGATAGCTTGACTCCAGTGGCATAGTGAGCACGGAACCCACGTCTGGGCATACCCACAGGGTCAAGGCTGATTTGCATATGGCCATGTCTGAACTGGGGTGGGCTGGAGTGCAAAAAAACGATGGATTTAGGCCGAGATCTCTGTACTAGGGTGAATGTATGACATAGTTCTGCATTCTGTCCATCAACTGTTGTTTTTTCATTTGCCTTTGGACAAGACAACAGGGAACAGATTAGTTAACCATTCTCAAAATATCATGGACTAAAATGGCACAACTTAGAACCTTCAGTCCTCAAAATTGGAAACCTTGTTATCAAACGTATTGTTGATCGCTGATTTTTAACTCCAAGAAGTACTTTCGCACATTATGTGTGCATCCTCCCAATGTACATCTACAACCACCACTCAACTGAATGAGTGGCACTACCAAGTGGCGAAAGGTGGCATATTTGCACAATATGAAACACATACAGTATTGATATTAAGATAGCAAGATGAGAATTCCCAGATGAAGATACCCAGGAGTGCACTGAGTTAAGTGTGTATGATATATTTAAATGAAGGCTATAACTTCACAGGTTGGTGACTCTGATTGGTTAGAGCCATGGGTTTTCATATTAGCATTTCCTGATGTGAGACTACCTCTACCCCAGCCCCACAACGTTTGAGAGTTACTAATCTGAAAAGAAATCTCCCATAGGCGAGTAGCCCACTAGTGCTCATTGCTGAATTCGTAGAGGAGCGCAAATGGACCTATAAGCCATTCACGGATTACTAATTTCGGAAGCGGAAATTTGAGTTGTTCTGAAGTTATGTATTGCAGAGTTGGCGAATAAGCACATCGGGCACTTAGTTGTTAAGAGGATACTCATTGCTGAGTTGGTAGATGAGCACAACTGGACGTTTGAGCAGTTCTGAGATTACTCATGGCAGAGGTGGTACATGTAAACAACTGTAGGGTTGGGTTGTTCAGGAGTTACTTATTGTAGAGTTTGTAGATGAGCTTAAATGGACATTTGATTCTCTTCTGAGGTTACTCATTTCATAGTTGGGAGATGAGCGTAACTGGATGCTTGAGCATATAAGGGGCCACTTGTGCACCTGTAGATGTTTGTGGTTTAGAACGTATCTAATACTATTGACATATATACGGTGGCCATTTTCTCCCATCCCTTTCTGCAGGAAGTGGAGGCTCTCATGGAATTGATCTCAAAGAGCAACGTAACCGTGGTGGATGCTCCCAAGAAAGCAGACCTGAACACAGCCATTGCAGAGATCCGCATACAATATGAGAAGCTGGCCGAGGAGAACAAGGCCAAGGCAGAGAACATTTACAAAGACAAGGTGAGGAGAGCACACATTTGTGTCTTGTACATTTGTGAGGGTGGGTGGGGAAAAGATATTTTAAAAATATCCCCCAAAAGAACAGATTAATAACCAAAGCATAAAGATACAGTACTTGGTCTCTGCTCTGTGGGAGGAAACAGAAGACAAAAAGGAGGGACAAAGAGAGAGATTGACCGCTAAGAAGCATGGATTTATATAGAATACTGAAACAAACAAAAGAAAAGGAGTGGACCGGCTGTAATCCCATAAAGAAATATATACAAAGTATACACAACAGGTCTCGATAACTCGACCTAAAGAATGAGAATTGACCAGACAAAAAAAATCTGGCACTGACCTGGCATTCAGCCATGCCAACAATGTATCTGTCTCACTGGTCAATGAACTGCAGATACAGATCTACCCACCAGCCAGTCAGGAATCTATAATTTTGGATGGCTGGTAACTTCTTGCCACCATCTACATGAGTCTCTAGGTACAGTATTATACAACAGAGTTATTTAGCAGCTTTATGTCCTTTAAACCCAACTTTAGTTTAAAAAAGTGCCAACGATTGCATTGGCCCATTGAGGTAGCTGCTTCTGATGAGTCTTCTCCAGGAAGTGTAAAACATCTTTAATAGGTGATGACTTGTCAGCTATATCGGGACATTATACTCCAGATCAAAAGAAATTAAAATGGTCCTGGTCTTAGGGCACCTACCAGCATGATCTGGGTTTTGTTAGATCAAAGGTCTCCAACCTTTTCTGTAAGAAGGGCAACTATTGATCAACAAAAGTCGTCCTATGCTACTGATAATATCAGTGTTCTAATAGTGTCCAGATCAGATAAGATTACATTAGTGCTCACCCCATACAAGATTACCTCAGTGCATTAAGCACGTTTCTAGCAGTAATGTACATCGGCTTTTCCAATTTGAAATGCCTCTACATGGGTAATAGTCAGTCATAGCTGAAATGCCCAGGCACAAAGGTAATAATGCTTCTCATTTTGCATGATTTTTCACTCAAATCAGGTTTGAATATATTTTGGAAATCTGTTTTCACCTGAACTCTGAAAATACACACATTTGTGTCTTGAATGCATGCTTTTTAATTTTGGAATACATATATTAATGCTACCAAACTAAGCTTCTAATTTAGAAGGCTGGGCTGTACAAAAAAGATCTACTTCCGGTAGGTGGGGAGCTAATAACGGCTCCCGAGCTACTTGAGGTAGGTGGTTAGACAAATGTGTTTGAACAAATTGGTCTCAGACAGGATGCTTGGCTGTCTTTTTCTCATTTAGTGGTGATGGGGTCTGTAAAAAAAACCTTTCTGTGGGGAAGCTGTTGAAAGATCCTCCATATTAAGTTTGATATTTGCTGAATAAAAATCCCACTTTTTTTTTTACTCCTGAAAACAATTAAGTGCTGACAGATTGCCACTGCAGCAGGCCATGGCCATAGCAGAGATGCAGTCACAGTTTCAGTGCACAGCCACTGTGTCATGAGCACTAGTGCATGGAAGGATATGGTGTCCCTGGCCATTGTTTGAACTGTGAAATAGTACAATAACAAGGGTTCGGAAGGCAGGTCAGCCCTCGGGCCCGGTGCAACTGCACCTCCTGCCCAAATCTAATCTACGCCCCAGGTCAGTTTTTTCCCTCAGTGAAAGCGACGTAGGATTTAAATACGGTGGCCACCGCAGCTGGGCTGTTCGAGGCAGTGCCTCGTACACCACGGCTGTTTGATGGCCATTCTCCCAAAGACTAAGCAGCATATTATCAAGAGCGGCGTTAAAATTATCACCGGTTTAGCGGCAGAAAACTGCAGCTAAAGCGGCGATAATGGGCTTGATAATATGTCCTGGAAAATTCCAATAGAAGCCCAGGTTCACACCAGAACATCGACTTCTATTGGAATTCTCAAGGGCATACTATCAAGCCCATTATCGCCGCTTTAGCTGCAGTTTTCTGCCGCTAAACCGGCGATAATTTTAACGCCGCTCTTGATAATATGCCCCTAAGTTAGGTCCTTAGTCGCTCTTATCCTGGAGAGAGTAGGACATTCCCCCGTCTGTCACTGCACAGCCAGCCCCTTCCAGACACTAAGGAGCACACAGGCTTGTATGAACTGTGCCTAGCAGGGGTAGCCCTGGATCATACATGAGTCTCAGAGACATGAAACTTCACAGATGGGGGTCCTGCCAAGACCCCCAGATCTCTGTACACACCGGAGAGGATGTTCATTGAAGCAAGGTGGGGGCACATGGTATTCAGACACTTATCCGGATTCCCCAAGAGCTTTGAAAACTTTATCTTACTATTTGGCTGAAAACTGACAACAGACTGAAGCTGTACACTTTGTGAACTTCACACTGCTCCCCTCAGGGCATTGCTGTGTGGTGTCTGGCACCCGGACCTCGGAAGCTTTTTTCCGGTCCAGGGAAGACATGGCTTGGCAGTTCGGGCTGGACTGTTCCCATGAGGCACAGGGTCAGACTGATTTGCATATGGCCATGTCTGAACTGGGGTGGCGGAGTGAGCTAAAGAATGATGATGGATTGAACCCAGATCAGTGACTGGGGGTGAATGTTTGCAATGTTCAACACTCCGTCCATCATCCCCTTTGGTTTAGCAGTGGGTCTTGCACTGACATTCTTCTAGATCACATTGTATGGTATTTTATATCACCCTAAAGGATGTGAGCTTTAGGCTCTGTTGACAAACAAAAATGAAGTAAAAAATGAAATGAAGTCAATTTAAATGTTTTCTTTCTCTTCTCAGTTCGACAGCATGTCGCAGGACGTGAACAGGAACACGCAGGCGCTAGAGCAGGCCAAGAGCGAGGTGAACGAACTCCGCCGGCAGCTCCAGGGTCTGCAGGTGGATCGCCAGACCCTCCAGAAGACGGTAAGATATGGTCAAGGGCTAGAGGTGACATGTACACAGGAGGTAGAACACAGTAAGAGACACTCGAGGGCCACAGGTGACATGTACACAGGAGGTAGAAGACAGTAAGAGACACACGAGAGCCAGAGGTGACATGTACACAGGAGGTAGAAGGCGGTAAGAGATACTCGAGGGTCATTCGTGGCATGTACACAGGAGGTAGAAGATAGTAAGAGATGCTCAAGGGTCATTAGTGACATGTACACAGGAGGTAGAAGACGGTAAGAGAAACTCGAGGGCCACAGGTGACATGTACACAGGAGGTAGAAGATGGTAAAATATGCTCGAGGGCCACAGGTGACATGTACATAGGAGGTAGAAGGTGGTAGGAGATGCTCGAGGGCCACAGGTGACATGTACATAGGAGGTAGAAGGTGGTAGGAGATGCTCGAGGGCCACAGGTGACATGTACACAGGAGGTAGAAGACGGTAAGATATGCTCGAGGGCCGCAGGTAACATGTACACAGGAGGTAGAAGATGGTAAAATATGCTCGAGGGCCACAGGTGACATGTACATAGGAGGTAGAAGGTGGTAGGAGATGCTCGAGGGCCACAGGTGACATGTACACAGGAGGTAGAAGGTGGTAAGAGACTTGAGGGCCAGAGGCGACATGTACACGTGAGGTAGAAGGCAGTAGGAGATGCTCAAGGGCCAGAGGCGACATGTACACGTGAGGTAGAAGGCAGTTGGAGATGCTCAAGGGCCAGAGGCGACATGTACACGTGAGGTTGAAGGCAGTAGGAGATGCTCGAGGGCCAGAGGTGACATGTACACGTGAGGTAGAAGGTGGTAGGAGATGCTCGAGGGCCAGAGGTGCCATGTACACAGGAGGTAGAAGATGGTAAGAGACACTCGAGGGCCAGAGGTGACATGTACACAGGAGGTAGAAGATGGTAAGAGACACACGAGAGCCAGAGGCGACATGTACATAGGAGGTAGAAGATGGTAAGATATGCTCGAGGGCCAGAGGCGACATGTACATAGGAGGTAGAAGACGGTAAGAGAAACTCGAGGGCCAGAGACGACATGTATATAGGAGGTAGAAGACGGTAAGATATGCTCGAGGGCCAGAGGCGACATGTACATAGGAGGTAGAAGACGGTAAGAGAAACTCGAGGGCCAGAGGCGACATGTACATAGGAGGTAGAAGACGGTAAGAGAAACTCGAGGGCCAGAGGCGACATGTATATAGGAGGTAGAAGACGGTAAGATATGCTCGAGGGCCAGAGGCGACATGTACATAGGAGGTAGAAGACGGTAAGAGAAACTCGAGGGCCAGAGATGACATGTACACAGGAGGTAGAAGACGGTAAGATATGCTCGAGGACCACAGGTGACATGTACACAGGAGTTAGAAGATGGTAAGACACACGTAAGAGCCACAGGTGACATGTACACAGGAGGCAGAAGACGGTAAGATATGCTTGAGGGCCAGAGGTGACATGTACAGAGGAGGTAGAAGATGGTAAAATATGCTCGAGGGCCACAGGTGCCATGTACACGTGAGGTAGAAGGCAGTAGGAGATGCTCGAGGGCCAGAGGCGACATGTACACGTGAGGTAGAAGGCAGTAGGAGATGCTCGAGGGCCAGAAGCGAAATGTACATGTGAGGTAGAAGGAGGTAAGAGACACTCGAGGGCCAGAGATGACATGTACACAGGAGGTAGAAGGCGGTAAGAGACACTCGAGGGCCAGAGGCGACATGTACACAGGAGGTATAAGGCGGTAAGAGACTCGAGGGCCAGATGCGACATGTACATAGGAGGTAGAAAGCGGTAGGAGATGCTTGAGGGCCAGAGATGACATGTACACGTGAGGTAGAAGGTGGTAGGAGATGCTCGAGGGCCAGAGGTGACATGTACACAGGCGGTAGAAGGTGGTAAGAGACTCGAGGGCCAGAGGCGACATGTACACGTGAGGTAGAAGGTGGTAGGAGATGCTCTGGGGCCAGACGTGACATGTACACAGGAGGTAGAAGGTGGTAAGAGACTTGAGGGCCAGAGGCGACATGTACAATTGAGGTAGAAGGCAGTAGGAGATGCTCAAGGGCCAGAGGCGACATGTACACGTGAGGTAGAAGGTGGTAGGAGATGCCCGAGGGCCAGAGGCGACATGTACACGTGAGGTAGAAGGTGGTAGGAGATGCTCTGGGGCCAGACGTGACATGTACACAGGAGGTAGAAGGTGGTAAGAGACTCGAGGGCCAGAGGCGACATGTACACGTGAGGTAGAAGGCAGTAGGAGATGCTCAAGGGCCAGAGGCGACATGTACACGTGAGGTAGAAGGTGGTAGGAGATGCTCGAGGGCCAGAGGCGACATGTACACAGGAGGTAGAAGGTGGTAAGAGACTCGAGGGCCAGAGGCGACATGTACACGTGAGGTAGAAGGCAGTAGGAGATGCTCAAGGGCCAGAGGCGACATGTACACGTGAGGTAGAAGGCAGTAGGAGATGCTCAAGGGCCAGAGGCGACATGTACACGTGAGGTAGAAGGTGGTAGGAGATGCCCGAGGGCCAGAGGCGACATGTACACGTGAGGTAGAAGGTGGTAGGAGATGCTCTGGGGCCAGACGTGACATGTACACAGGAGGTAGAAGGTGGTAAGAGACTTGAGGGCCAGAGGCGACATGTACACGTGAGGTAGAAGGCAGTAGGAGATGCTCAAGGGCCAGAGGCGACATGTACACGTGAGGTAGAAGGCAGTAGGAGATGCTCAAGGGCCAGAGGCGACATGTACACAGGAGGTAGAAGGTGGTAGGAGATGCTCGAGGGCCAGAGGCGACATGTTCACAGGAGGTAGAAGGGGGTAAGAGACACTTTAGGGCCAGAGACGACATGTACACAGGAGGTAGAGATTCACACGCTCGATTTAGAGTAGGGAGAAGCGCTGGGTTTACATTGGCTCGGCTAGCATAAACTGCTGATCTGGCAGCCCGTCTGTCTCTCTGCCACCAGGTCATGTGACGACCTCCCAACCTATTTGGACCATCACTCATTTTCCCTACGTGGGACCACCATGCATTGCACTGTGTTATTTGGTTTACATTTCTTACCACTCTCTGCCTCCCAAAGGTCGACTCTCTGGAGCACAGCTTGAGGGACACCGAGGACCAGTATGGTCGCGACATGGCTCAGCTCAACCAGGTCCTCCACCGGCTTCAAGATGAGCTGGGGGCGTGTCGGGCGGACATTGCGCGCCAGGTGCGGGAATACGAGGTATTGCTCGACCTGAAAACCAAGCTGGAGAATGAGATCAACCACTACCGGCAACTCCTGGAAGGGGCTATCGACAGGTAACCGCCTAGAATGAGTCCTAGCCCCATCCAAGCTTTCTGGCTCCTTCTGCCATTATCACTTGTCCTGCTGCCACCAGCAGGCAACCTCCATCTAACATAGGAGCCAATGCACCACCACTCCCGTGTCCTTCGCTTATATTGGATACTATCACCTTTAGGTTTAGCCGAATGTACTGACGAACAACCCACCTATCAATTGCCTATTACTCACCTGATTGCTTAATTGATCAAAAATCACTCCTGCATGCTCATATTTTTTAAAGATTGCTTCTGCATGCATTTTATGCTTGTTTGCTTTGTTTGTTATATTTTTTTTGTGTGGTTTATGTTGCCTTTCTGGTGTTTCTGTTTTGTGAGGGTTTACCTGGGTGAATTATATAGGAGATGGTGTGACACGTTTGCCACTTCAATACATTTTACATGGTGTTGACTAGACAGATTAGTCAAGGAGTCCTTTCCACGGCTCTCTATATGCCAAGACCCTTTGACCTAATTCAATAGCCCTTAATTATATCTATTTTCAGAAGTTAATGTGTCATTACCCATTTAGGGCCCTGCCCACCATGTGGCCGTTCCACTGGCTTTGAAACACAGCGTTGAGTTTCCAATAGGCCACTTAGATATTTCTGAGTGCGGGGCTAGCCAAAGAGTGAAGCATATGTTTTTTCTCGTCATTTGCCCTAAATATTAGTCTAGTAATTGCATGTAGCCTTAAAACAATTCTGACCCTACTAATGGGGAGAGGCTAGCTCAAGTTGAGCTTTAAAACTGCAACAGATGGGACTCTTGGTAAACAGTGGCCTTAGCAATCCGCTCTAAGAAGCGTAAGGCCCCAAATTGAGTGGTGGGCCACAGATTCTGCATGAAGGGGATTGCATGTATAATGTATATATATATTTTTCTGTAAGTAACAAGGACCCCTGGTAACTAATTTAGTTCTTGGGACAGGGTAATAAACACAATGGAAAATATCTTTCCCAAGCAACTTTACAAACACAATTGTAGTCAGGAATGTAAACAAGTAAAAGAGTTCAACAAAAGGGAAGGAATTAAAATGTACAACAATCTAAACTAATATTATAAAGACAGAGCCCTAACCTTTGAGGCGGGTAATCTCAGTAACCACAGCACCAACCACAACACCCAATACAGCATTGGAAAGGGCAGTTGCAGCAGAAGGACATAGGCTATACAGATGGCCACCATATACATTTGAAAGGTAAAAGAACCTTGCCAGCAAAGTAGTCCCTTGTCGGCGTGTGCGTGGGCGGGGCGCGGCATGATGACAACAAAAAGCGTTCCTTAAACGTGTGTGTTGTGCTGGGGGCATGTGCTGGGGGAGTGACAAAGGCTGGGGGCGTGACAAAGGCTGGGGGCGTGTGCTAGGGGCGTGACAAAAATGGGCGCGGCAATTGCGCAATTGCACGAGAGCAAGGGGCAAGACAAACGACAATGGGCGCGGCAATTGCGGAATTGCACGTGAGCAAGGGGCGTGGCCAATGGGCGCAGAAATGCACGGGAGCAAGAGCGTTCAATGGGCGTCTGAGTTCAGCTAGAGGCGCGCCAATTGCACAATTGCGCGGGAGCAAGGGCCGTGACAAACGACAATGGGCGCGCCAATTGCGGAATTGCACGGGAGCAAGGGCTGCGGACAATGGGCGCGGGATTCTGCCGCCAACAATCGCTCCACATTCCTAAATTATGATGTCAATCGTGCACCTGGGCGTATGCGTTCAATGGGCGCCTGCGTTCAGCTGGAGGCGTGGTAAGTAACCATTCGCTCTACTCACTTGTGGGCCTGCACGTTGTGCTGGGGGCGTGGCACACATACTGGGGCCGAATGCATTGTGTGCCTTGTGCTGGGTGCGTGTCAAACAGACTGGGGCCCAATGCCGTCGGTGCTTTACTAAATTGCAGTTACATTCCTGCCTTCACGTCATGTGGGTCCTAAAAAAATAATAATACCGGGAAATAACTTTCAAGAGTCACATAATTCGCATTGTAATACGGTCACCGCTGGACCCGGGGCCTCAAGCGGGGGCACACGCCACTGAGCGTGCCTGCGGGGACAATAACTGCAGCGTCTCCTGCACGCTGTTACTCAACTCTCTGCATAAACGAATTTACACACGGCGCACACCATCAACCAGGGCTGAAGCCGGCCTCAAGCGGCGGCTGACGCGACTAAGCGGCCCTGCTGGCACACTAACCTGCAAACTGACTGCACTTTCCCACACGTGCAGCGACTCTAGCGCGACCTGTCACCCACTCAACTCTTCATACCCGGACAACGTTGGGACAGGCTGCTAGTCTTCAATAAAATTCATTATAATAAAACAGAAAGCATTTCAGAAATATAAACATTTCATTAGTTAAAAATAAAATGATGGCAGAAATTGGTTCTTCGACACGCGTTTCGACACGCAAGGTGTTTTCATCAGAAAAAGCCAATCAATTACTTGTCATTAATTACACGTATCGTTGATGAAAAAATAATAATGTTTCACACATCCGAGACCTTAGTACTTGATGGAAAGGCCACGTTTTACAATGCTTTTTTTGATAGAGATCGCAGATTATTTTCGGCTGATCTTGGTTTTAGAAAACACAAGGATTCTGCCGCCAACAATCGCTCCACATTCCTAAATTATGATGTCAATCGTGCACCTGGGCGTATGCGTTCAATGGGCGCCTGCGTTCAGCTGGAGGCGTGGTAAGTAACCATTCGATCTACTCACTTGTGGGCCTGCACGTTGTGCTGGGGGCGTGGCACACATACTGGGGCCGAATGCATTGTGTGCCTTGTGCTGGGTGCGTGTCAAACAGACTGGGGCCCAATGCCGTCGGTCCTTTACTAAATTGCAGTTACATTCCTGCCTTCACGTCATGTGGGTCCTAAAAAAATAATAATACCGGGAAATAACTTTCAAGAGTCACATAATTCGCATTGTAATACGGTCACCGCTGGACCCGGGGCCTCAAGCGGGGGCACACGCCACTGAGCGTGCCTGCGGGGACAATAACTGCAGCGTCTCCTGCACGCTGTTACTCAACTCTCTGCATAAACGAATTTACACACGGCGCACACCATCAACCAGGGCTGAAGCCGGCCTCAAGCGGCGGCTGACGCGACTAAGCGGCCCTGCTGGCACACTAACCTTCAAACTGACTGCACTTTCCCACACGTGCAGCGACTCTAGCGCGACCTGTCACCCACTCAACTCTTCATACCCGGACAACGTTGGGACAGGCTGCTAGTCTTCAATAAAATTCATTATAATAAAACAGAAAGCATTTCAGAAATATAAACATTTCATTAGTTAAAAATAAAATGATGGCAGAAATTGGTTCTTCGACACGCGTTTCGACACGCAAGGTGTTTTCATCAGAAAAAGCCAATCAATTACTTGTCATTAATTACACGTATCGTTGATGAAAAAATAATAATGTTTCACACATCCGAGACCTTAGTACTTGATGGAAAGGCCACGTTTTACAATGCTTTTTTTGATAGAGATCGCAGATTATTTTCGGCTGATCTTGGTTTTAGAAAACACAAGGATGGTTTTAAGAATGAAAATATTTAGATGCAGATTCTTAAGAAAGATATGGTTAACTGCGACCAAGCGGCATAGCCTACTTTGATCTTACACGAAATGCTACACTCAGTGAAAAACTTGCTTCGAGTTAGCCGTTTCCCAAAGGCGGGTGAAAAAGTCCGAGCGTGTCTGACTGGCGTGGATAAAGCGCGGTTTACAGTCCTGACTACAATTGTGTTTGTAAAGTTGCTTGGGAAAGATATTTTCCATTGTGATGTATATAAGTGGAGAAGTGTGGCTCACTGGTTAGAGGAGGCAGACCCTGAAGCAGAGGTCAGACCCGGGACCAGGGTTCAATTCCCGACACGGCAGGGTCTTGAGCCCAATTATCCACGGACTCGATAATTCTCGTTTCGGTGCCTACTCGAATCACGGGTTCACACTCTGCAGCTCTGGGCATCAGCTTGCTTAATCTCCACTACGGCCCCCACGCGGCGGGATGCCTGGCTTTCACCTTGGGGATGCCCAGTATGAGTATCTCACAGAGAAAAAGCCAGGACGGGTTCCCAAGGCAAGCGCCGAGATGCCTACGGGTAATCGAGCGCTATATAAGAACGCATAATAATAATAATAATATACATAGCCCGTGGTGGCTCAGTGCAGGGCTCTGTGCTGCACGGGGCTTTTAACACGTCTCTTGGCTTCCCCTGTGACAGGCGCCTATGGTGAGCAGAACTCAAAGGTGCGCAGTGATTGGGGTCCATCTGTCTGGCCACCCAACACCATTCATAGGACACTTCAACCCTGACCAAACAGAAGGGCGCACATGTGTGTACTTTTGAAATGTGGATGAAGCAGGGTCGATTTTGTAGGATAAGTCTTCATGCTCATCCCTTTCATGCACTTTCAGCTGATACCAGGCCATTGCAAGTTTACGTACCCAAATCCAATTCCTAGCTCGCCTAAAAATCCATAGGATCTTGATGTACAGGAGCAGGGGTTAAAAAAGCACAAATGCATTGCCATCTTTTGTGTTTCAGGGAGGAATCAAAGGCTGTGGTACACACGGGTAAGTATAAGTGTATTATTGTAGACTAGTGTAGGCTGTAGCTTAGCGTGGTGTGCTGTATGGTCTGTCTTGTAGAATCAAAGTGCTTCAATCATGTGATTATGCTGTAACCAATCGTAACCTAATTCTTCTTCTGGCCCAAGATGGCCGCCGCCTGTGCTCCGCTTTTACCTTCTGGTGTGTCGTCCACATGTTACTGATGGTGATCAGCCAGCGCTACTGTTATTGCTATTTTGTTCCGCTGGTGAGTATGTAAACGACCCGCAATGCTGGGAGCATCACAGATCTCTTTCCTCTGGTACGGGATGCTGTTTAGATTCACATGCTTTAGATAGCTACCACCATTACTGGTAGGTCCTAAACACTAAAAGTCAAAACCATTTAACCTTTCAACAACATTAGAATAAAACAAAAATGTATGTTTCTTCTATACCGATGTATATATATATGGTATGTCTGTCATGAAAACCTAACCAAAAGGCAGGAAAGCACTCTAGAGGGTTAAAGACAAGTGTAAAATCAATGAGTGATAGGAAAAGTAGCTTATTCGTGGACTGCAAATGCATTGTGATGTAGTGTTCTTCAAAGAGGCGCGTCTTCAACTCTTTCTTAAATTGGAGCGTCGTTGAGGCGGTCCTGATGGATACAGAGATGCTGTTCTAGATCTTGTGTGTAGAGATGGAAAAAGACTATGACTTTTAGGCTTCATGGTCTGCAGGCTGAGGGTGTCCTTTCTGCAGGTGTGCAAAGAACCACCAGATTATAGTGAGTGTGTCTGCGAAAAACGGAGGACGCTGGTCATGGTGGCAGTGTTAATGATATAGCTGGTTTTAAAGATTGAGCGGGCCACCAAGTGGAACCTATTTAGTTCCCTCAGGATGGGGGTGATGCGATCATATTTCTTCAGGCTTTGGATAAGACGTGGTGCGGTGTCTAGGTTGTCCTTGAGGAAGGGCAAGTATGGGGTTTGGGAGGTCATGGAGCAGGTCGCTACCACCATCCAGATGGAAGAGCACAAGGGCTTCACAGCAGCTCTGAAATCACTCTCTGGAAGAAATGGTGTCACTTTCTTAGCAGAGGGAGCAGCTACCAGGCTGTCTTTGTGTTTTTGGCAATGTGTTTCTTGAAGGTGCGGATGATGTCCCTGATGAATCCAAGTGACTATGCATTCAGTGATAGTTGACACATTCCAAGAGATGAGCAGGCTGTATCTTCTGTTGCTTGTTTGTAAAACTTCAAAAGCACATGGAAGGTATGGCACTTTAACCTCCAAGACAACTGAGTGCATAAATTACATCTGATTACTTCTGTACGAGTGACAGGAGTGGTTTCAGAAGCTAAGAAACGAAACTGCACCTCTATGTCTGGTTGTTGGTCTAGTGAAAGTTATTTTAGCGTGCAACATATAGAACATTGTTAAGGAGAAATTACCTGTTGGCTCCATAGTGTTTATGGTTCCATAGTCTTGTCAGTATATACACCATCTTAATTTTACTTTACTTTCCAAAGAAAGCTCTCTGGACTAGTACACTGGTCTTTGGCAAACTTTTCTACCTTGTTGCATGCTTCCTATCAGTCCAGCAGAGGCTTATAAATCTCTCTTCTTGTACTCAAGTGTATTGTTTCTTTCATTTCAAACATATGTTGAATATTCATCAACATTTGATATTCCAACACTGCTCTAAAGGTTGTTAGTGAACACTGCCCACCTCTAAGGCAAAGTCTACATTCCTTTTCCTAAATACCAGCAATCTATAGATGGCGATGATTACTGTTCAGCTAACCACCCTCACTAGACGTAGTGATGTCATGTCCTTCCAGCGCACGTGCAGCCTATGACACTTGAACTAGAAATAATGTATTATTTTTGATTTTTTTTTTCAGCAGAGGGGGTGAATTTAATTTTTCCTTTATTAAGGGACTTAAAATTCCCATCCAGAGTTTCTCCCATTAAAATAAAGGCATGCCCTTTGATGGCCAATGCTATATGGTCCTAGGCCTGGTCGCCTCCAGTGGAGAGTGGAGACATCTTGGCTGGGAACAGACCACCATCAATGGTCTCCCTCTCACTAAGAGTTTTTTTTTACTATCAATATTACAAATGTTCAGACTCTTGCATGTTTCTTATAAACCTTCTGCTGTTCCTGTCCACTTCTCTACCCACCTACATTCCAAGATAATTGGCAGTAGATAACCTCCTGTCAGCAGGACAACCCTGTTGTTATCTCCCAGGGAAGGTATTTCACACCTCATCCAGGGGTTAACTGCTGACCGTGGACTAAAAAGAGCCTATCAAAACTGAATTGATTCCTGTCCAGGCTTTTAGGAGGAAAGCAGATTTTAATAAAGTGATAGTTGCCACATTAATTATTAAAATTCTATGTCTGCCACTAATTTAGATGTTTGCTATAACAATGGTGCAATGATAAATTATGTAACGTCTCCCTTTTGTACATTATGCACCCTGTCTTGTGGGCTTCAAGGCACTACTAATAGGTGACTTACCTGATGTCCTCAACATGTCAAAGTAGTTTCATGATGTTAGGTCTGTCTGGATGTTTTCTACTCTGGGCTTGTACTAACACAAAAGGAGACAGAGGCAAATGTTAGAAATAAATATATACAAGTATCCATTTTAAAATGTACATTGCCGACCCTTTGGGATAGTAGGGCCCGATTGTAAATGCTTGAACTACAACCCCCAAAACGATTCTTCATTGTGTGGGTGATAAGTAACAAAATTGTTTTGGGATACATTATGTAAGATTTGCTCTACGCTCTGAAAGAGTGGAAAACCCCGACTTTGCTCCAGTCCATGCAACAGAAAGAATTTACACAAAAGGAGTCTATTTATTAGCAAAGAAAACCTAGAACATATTTATTCTTAATTTAAAGAAGGTAAACTGATTTTCCACTGATTTCCAGCAGACATCTTAAAAAATAGATCCTTACCTTGCAAATAGATCAAAAAGAGTGCAATATCAGAATGTTACTTTTTTTGCAAGGGTGCAATTCTCCTGTGACCAGATTTTGATTTGTTAAAATTGCTCTAGTATTTGCTGTCTTCTCACTCCTTTAGATACATTTTGAAATGTGTGTTCTATTCTCAAAGGACACGCGGACCCTTGAACTCGCTAAATAGTCTCTTTGGTGCAGACCCCTTGATTGCCATATGCTTTTCTACTCTCTCATTAAGCCCTCATTGTACCCTGCCCGCTAAGCCAAGGCATGAATATCCCTCTCGTGAATGAACCAAAAAAAGAGAATCTTATGTTCAACTGGTATAAAAGCTGTCAGCAGCTCTAGCACAGGACAGGGCAAGAGATTCTTCTTCATTCAAGATGGAAGACATTCAGCAAACCTCCACTTGAGCAGACTCCGCCCGTTGACCTGTTGACTCCCATTGTAGAGGGTTCACTATAAGTATCTGTTAACAGGGGTCTGTTGTGTGGAACAAAGTTGTAAAAGCAGATTTTATGAGAACCCCCTGGATTGTGCAGTGGAGTGGGAGGAAAGAGTAAAGAGTTCTAAGGGGTAAAGGGCACTGTAATCCCTGTAGAAAGAGGGTTGAACATTGGAGCATTGGCAAACAGGAAGGTCACCAGCTACATCCCATGTCTTAGTAAACCTTCTCGTGTTTTCTAGCCCCGACGACAAAGACCATTAGAAAGAAGGTGGTGACTGTCCAGGAGATTGTGAACGGCCAAGTAGTGTCAACCAGGTCGGAGGAGTACATCAACTGAAGATGCTACAGTCCACGTTGCATCTTACAGGTGTGACCTGATGGCCAGACCTGCTAAGTCTGTTGAGCGCTCATCATTCTATTACCCTTTTGGCTAGTCCTGTTGCATCAAAAGATTGTTTTTGCATTGTAACTTTTATTACTCCACTGTGTTTTGCTTAAACTTTTTCTTTTGTTGCGCAATAAAGTTGAAATTTGGTAACATGTCTTCTGAGTTGTTCATTGAAGAAAACATTTCAGACTTCCTGTAAAAGATCCATGTTGGTTAATCCAGTGCTTAAATTGTAAAAAAGTAAACATAGGGTCCGAAAACTTTTCCTAGAAGTCTATCATAAGCGCAGCCGAATAATGATGTCACCGAATATGAATACGGAATAAAAATGGCCGCCTAGTCTTCAGTCACCCCATATTTCTTCCTCCACCACCGTACACCTCCTGCCCCTTTATCTCATCCTTTCAGGCTTCGAATGATGACGTCACCGAATACCAAGGCTGCCTAGTCTTGAGTCGCCTCGTATCTCCTCCTCCTCCACCCTACACTTTGTCACCGAATAGAAGGCTGCCTAACCTTGAATCACCTCGTATCTCTTTCTCTACCACCCTTCACTTCCTGCCCCTTTATCTAATCCTTCCAGGCTTCGAATGATGATGTCACCCAATAGCAAGGCTTCCTAGTCTTGAGTCACCTCATATCTCTTCCTCCACCACCCACACTTTCTGTCCCTTTATGTCATCCTTCCAGGCCTCGAATGATGATGTCACCGAAGACGAAGGCCGCCTAGTCTTGTTTCACCTCATATCTCTTCCTCCACCGCCCTACACTTCCTGCCCCTTTATCTTATCCTTTTAGGCTTTCTCATCCCTGATTTCTTCCTCGGGGTTGGATTTCCTTTTTTTCCCGTCCTTCTTTTTGACTTTTCTGCCATCGTTTCTCTAGCCTGGGTCAAGGTCTGATGACAAAACAATGAGTACTTGATTAGTAACAAAATAAGTTCACGGGCAAAAGCTTTTCTAAAGACGACGGTCACTGGTGGGGTGAATACCGAGGGTACCTGGTCTTGATTCCACCTATGACTTCTTTCTTCTACCACTCTACACTTTTTGTCTATGTGTCGCTTGTTCACACCTCATTTCTCTCATCGATACTTTGATACTATCTTTCCTCTCCTCCCGCTTTTTTCCTATTTCTGCCTGTGTTTCTTGCCCTGCGTCAAATTCTGATAATGAAAAATAAGTATCATTCATCAAAACTGTGTGCCAGAGCCACCCAACCTGCAACTACTGGCCCAGGTTAGACACTAGGTTGATCTATCCACCACACTGCCTACTTGCATGGCAAGATCTTTGTTGTTAATGTAAAGCTTGTTTTTTGGAAGCCCCGGGTTTGATTTTAAAACTACTCTTTGCATGTTTTTACTTTTATCTGACCCAGAGAGCATTCTATGTCAGAATATCATCGACAGATACATCATCTGACATAAATATTGTGTCTTAAATATCATGCACAAAAATATTATCCCATTGGGTGAATAATGTATATTATCAACTCCAAAGGGGTGATATTTTTATAAATGACATTTAGGACACAAATTTTGTCAAACTGTATTTAGTCCCCATTATTCCGGTGCCACACTCCTGAGAGTAGAGAAAGCATCTATTCTGTGCCATTGCGGGTCGATCGCCAGTGCAAATCACAAACTGCGATGCCACGGGTCCTTCCGGTGACAGCTGCAACTGTTTTGTCAAGGTAGTTCCATAAAGCATCAAAGCGCTCTCACCTGCAAGCTTCATGTTAAAAAACATATCTTCCTATATTTAGAAAACTAAAATTGTACCAAAAATGTTATGCATAGTGTATATGTAAGACGCTTTATTTAATCAAATCAGACTGTGCTTCGATGCACTTGGATCAGGTGAAACAGACCATCCAGTCAGAGAACCGGTGGAATCACTCCATATCAGACAATAACAAAGTATTTACAAGTGACAAAGTACAAAAGGATGGAAGAGTAGTTCCTAGTAAATCGACTTCTAAGATAAATGATCTACGTGGTGGGAATGGACTATCAGAAGAAACATCGGTTGCATTCGTTTTGAAGAGCAAAAGTTTACAGTGGTGGCAACTTAGGGTATTCTTGCAGAAACACTAGAAATGGTATTTTGACATTGACTCCAAATCCAACACTGACATTTGACTTCTCTTACTGAATACCCCCTTCACCATGTAAATAATCTTGACATTTCAAGATCAACCTGATCATCTGAACCTCGTGGAGCAAAGTCAGGTATCTAACAGCTAAGTCTACTCCTTCAAAACAATGTTTAGAAACTTAGAGCATTACTTTCGAGTTACACTTCATCTATTCTAATTATAACTGCATATAAATTCACAGTTGAAAGAATCTTCCTCCACTTCTTTTCTCACCTTTCTTCCTCTTAACAATTCACAAGTAGACGCTCCTGTTGAGTCATGAGACATTGAGTCATGAGGTACAGAATGACACACCGAAAGCATCTCCCAAACTCTTTTCTATATTGCATGGAACCAAAATTGGGAAGAAGCACCCGCTCCTTAAATGACACAATTGAATCTTTCAAGCCGTCGATTAGCTTCTGTGTGATAGCGAGAAGATGAAAGCACCCTCTCCTCAGGCTTTCCATTTAATTTATCAGTAATATTTTTTTAAGGCTCCCTTTCCTGACAAAGGCCCATTCGAGGAATAAAACAGCCTCTGCTTTCTTAGGTGTATCCTTTTCTGACAGCTGTTAAGTAGAAAGTTCAACAAAACCAACCTCTGTTTGCTTTCGCTTGGCATTGTGTATCAAGGATTTGTGATGTCCAAATTCAAACACTTTTCATAAGCAGTACGCGTTATAGGTTAATGGTACAAAAAATATTTTCAAACTCGTATGACTTTCGTTAAAACTCTTCTGACTGATCTGCTACAAAATAAATACCATTGGTTTAAGGCCATCCATGTTGATTTCTAGGCCCCAGACGTTTTTACTCATTCCCATGCAGGTGGCTGGACATTACAAGGTGGATTGTTTGTCCCACATGTAAAAAATATTCACTGTGTCCTACCGATGCGTCACATTGCCTGCCCACAAAGCCATCGCGCCATCCAGTCACCCTTCAGTTGAAACATAAACAAAGAGTGCCATGCTCCTGGAAGCCATCCAAGCCATCTTAGAACCAGGCCAACGGGAACCTCTCCTGTTTCATTCTTTTCATTCACATTCTCCAAACACACCTTCTGACAAAGCGCACACGCCTCAGGCGATTGATTTCTGTCTTCAGCTGACACTAAGCTGGTTATGTGGACACTCTTGGGAAGCAAATTCTTATTGTACTTTTTCCAGGCTTAGTGCTAGATTTCCGCAACCTTGGTGCTAAACATGCAAAATGTGGGGAGCCCTTTTTAGGTTTCGCCTAAGTGAAAGCTGCACACTGCGCAGCTTTTCGCGCAGGCGAAAACCTAATGAGAATAACTATGTGGCTTGGGAATCCGCCCTCTGTTCCATTGGCTAGCTCCATAAATGGAGGCTAGCCATTGGAACAGAGATCTGTCCGTCATGGCCGAACCAGATTCGTGGGCGTTCCCGCGATTTCTTCCCTCTCCGCCCCTCTGTGCGCGTCATCTCGGCGGTGGGCGTTTTTTTTTTAGGTTTGTTTTGTTCATTACAGGACGACCGCCGCCGGAAGAAGTCCAGGTGAGTGCCCATTCCCGCCCCCACCTCCCGCTGACCGTGTGCCGTTCCTGCCCCCCCCCCCGCTGTCCGTGCCTTTCCTGCCCCCTGTGCACTTCACAGCACGGCGCTCTCTTCTCCCACAAAATGGCCTTACTTGCATCGCATGCTTCACCAAGGACCCGCATTTCGGGGTTAATACTATACCTAGAGGGTTCTTATTGATTCGCTGCCATGGCGATCCCACGCTGTTTACTAGTTGCCGCTGAGTTAAGCTCTGCTGACTGGATTGCTGCCGTGTTCCTGCCCCGTCAGAGAACATGAGCTGGCTTAGTAAGGCTGACCTGCATTATTCATGCGTGTGCCGTGCTCCCCTCGCTCAAATCTCGCTGAGGAGTTAAAGGGCTAGTTGGACACCCGTCCGAGGGGTTTTCCCACCCGCAGACTTCTTGCCAATGTTTACCATCCACCCGCTCGTTATTTACCTGGGACCTTCCTGAGTGGCGCGAGAGGACGGTTTGTGCACAGAGCTCCACGCTCTCTTGGAGGACGGGCACCGGTGTCGCACACCTGAGGTGGGGCATGGAGCTCTGCCGTGCAGGTGTGCGCTGCAGAGACCTGCCCAGCCTCCGTGAGATGTGCGCGATGTTTGGGGCACGCGGCGGTGAGAGCGATGGAGTCCCACTGCGCGTCCTGGAGTTCCAGAGTGCTCAGTGGCCTGTGGCCTTCGGGCCAAGAGGAGGACGTGTATGAAGTGGAGACTCTGGTGCCTCTGCCAGACCCCTATCCCTTCGCCTGGGAGTTGAATGATAGAAACGCAATCGTTGTGAACACGTCAATTGCGCACGTGAGCCACACGCAAAATGGACATTTACTGAAAGTTGTCTCGCAAATCTCCTTGCCTACCCCTCCTTACTCCGTAAGTACCAAAGGGTTGCACTTTTTGAGAGCCTGTTAGGGTCATTGAAGCAAAATTAAGGAGTGTCTTCATCATCAGCTCTTAAAATTAATTACTTGAGCTTTCTGTGGCTCATAAATGATATTGGTATGTAAAAAAAATGAATATACTTTACTTACTGCTGCTTTGGACACAAAGCTCATAGTTTTAACAGGAAATTAATACAGCATTTACCGATGGTTCTGCGTGTTACTGTAGTCCCCAGTCAGGATTGATGCCTGCCGCACATTCACTGTTTCCAGCTAGGAAATGATTTACCAGATTACCCTCTCTGGCATGCGTTACAGATGTCGACATTGGGATTAGAAGTATGTAGTTGCTGCACAGAACTCGCAGTAGACATGTGTTACGTTCATGTCATTTGTGACATCTGTTCAGCAGTCATTCTTTTGTGGTACTCTGAATTCAAAGTCTCAGCAACATTTTATGGCACCCGAGCGGTTAATGAGTTTACTCTTTCTCAGTGCTGTTCAACCAGGCCAAAGTCAAGTGTTAAGGCAATTGTGCAGATGTCATGTTTTAAAGTTTGATTGGAAGATACGTTTTATGTAATTATGTACACTGGAGTACGTTCGACATCCTGTTGCATGTGAACCAATATTCCATTTCACTGTGAAATGCATAAGCCTCCATTCTAATTTTCATCAGTTTTTCTGACCTCTTTAACTGCAATACTATGTTATTTAAACCCAGTCATTCAGACTTGGAAGTATGTGCTAAAAGAGGTGCAAATAGCGAACGTTCTCCAGTGTTTGCAGAAGTAGTTACCGCAAGCCAGGTATTACCAGTGCAAACAGGTGTGCAAGGGGTTCGACATTTCTTTTTCACTGGGTACTAACAATGTGGCAACGTGTAATTATGTGACGCCTGATATGCTTTTAATATTATCGCAGTTGTAGGTCTCATTCCCTTAGTTTGTATTTTGTTTTGCCGTAGCATTGCAGTTGATTTGTAATTTGGATGACACATTTTTGCATGTTTATTTGTAATTTCCTACCTTCTTGACATTCTTAGTTTGTGCTTTAATTTTCGATCATGTGACTTTCCTAAAAACGCATTTACTTTACGCTCACGTGTTTTTATCCTGGTTTCTCCTATGCTAAAGTAGATAGCATCATGAGTGACTTTCCCTAGGCTGTCTGAATGAAAACTCCACTTTGCGCGTTCTGGACCCTTTCTAGAAAGGTCTGCCGGAAGAGAGTTCCCTTCATCCCTTGCTCCATTCTTCCATTTTTCTTTTCTATCTTTCTTTCTTTTGTTACGTGCTTTTTCTTCCTTTGTTTCGCCCTTATCCAATTTTCCTCGCACACATGTTTAACTTGCTTTGCAAATGTTAGCATTTATCGGTCTCTAATCAGGTTTGTTTACTTTGCCACCCCACTTACCCCCACCCGGAAGCATTGCCATTGTTTCTTCTTTTTGCTGTATTATTCATCAGCTCTTGCGTGGTGTGTGTGTGGGCCTCGTGTGTGTGGGGGGGGCTCTTGTGTGTGTGTGGGGCTCTTGTGTGGGTGTGCAAATGCAATACGTCTCGCATTTGCGACAGAGTAAGCTATTGGCATTGTAAATGACAATGCCATTTATTTATCTGTTTTCAAAACCAACACATAAATAAAAAGTTTGTCATTTACAATGCCAATAGCTCTAACTTTTCCGAAGGCAAAACCGTTGCATTGTAAATGCTTGTTATATTCATGTAAGCTAGTGCATAAATAAGTGGTTTATCATCTATTTGCGATTGGAACTTGGAACTGTAAAGTAGTGCCTAGACGCGGTCACCAACAGCACATAAGAAACACTTTCTTGCTTGGTTACAGAGTTACTGTTTTCTGTAGCACCCAGATCTTGAGAAGCACATTCCACATTCTTCATTTTACATGGCACAGTCCAGAGTAAGTACTGCCTCTTATCCAAGGATGCTCTTCTTATGTTTGTGAAAACCAATCGGAAGTGAATCACATAGCTCCTTAACGGAGAAACCACTGGAGGGTCCACCTGGAGGCCCTGTAGCTAGGCAGAGGGTGCTGCTAAAGAAGACTTCTCTCTCAGAGGCTAAACTTGTCCCCAGTCTGACTAGCTGAACAGCAGAATGTGTGCAATGCATTGGACATTGATAGGACTGAGGCTTCTGGTGACTGCCCACCATCGTGAATATAACCTGAAGCTGCTTAGAATGTTCAGTGACCCTTGCTGGACTATGGCCTCTCGTTGCTGAGCTGTATCCAAAGTATGGATCTGGTGCACTGCCCGCTACCTCCTGGTGAAACCAATCCAAGGCGCTCCTGAAGCTCTGCTTGCCTACCCCAGAGCCAGGCCTAGGACCCATGAGACACATTTCATAGTCAGCGTCTCTATCCCTCCCAGGCCGCTGCCTAAGAGGTGGAGGCTGGTAGCCAAAAATTCAACCTCATTGGACATAAATATTTGCAAGCATCTGCTGAGCACCTCATACTCTGCACCAGTGTTTGAGATGGACCACTTGAGAGGACACGACCTACAAGGGTATTTCAGATATTGGTGACTCTGCCTCGCGACAACACCCCTCCTTGCACTGCCTGCTCTGTTTTTATCCTTTTCTTTCATTGTTCCCCATGACCTTCTGTGGGGTTGAGCACATGGTTGACTAGCATTGTAGCTGAAGCATGGACTTAACCCTATCCGTGCTGATGACGGACCCGCTCCGTCATCAGCCACGGTGGTGCTGTGCTGATGACGGAGCGGTTCCGTCATGGCCCGCCCGACGCCGCTGCGCGGCGCATTCTATTAAGCGGGCGGGGCCATAACGGAACCGCTCCGTCATGAGCACAGCTCAACCGCAGCTGGTGACGGAGCGGTTCCGTCACCAGCATGCGCCGCCGCGCGGCCCCCCACCCCCTTAGCGCTGCGGCAGAATAGCCGCCGCAGCGATGTGGTTAATATGCTCCAGCATGGCCCCATGTTGTCCCAGTGTGTCTATGGAACTCTCACAAATGACATAACTCGACTGTACCCCAACTGTGCAGGTCCAAACTCCAATGCCCTGTCCCACTGCTCCGCATTTACATATGACATTGTTGTGTTTGCTTTCTGCTTTTAGTATTTGCAAATATCACTTAATATAAGTAAAGAGATAGAAAGAATACTGTTCATGAACCTCCATCTTGAATCACAATGTGCCTGTCCACAATTCTTCTAAACATGAGCTTATCAGGAGCATTATAACACCCTGTCCTTACTGCAACTCTGGGTCTGTGCATTTAGGGGCATATTTATAAGCCCTTATCACCACCACAGCCTCACTTTTAGTGACGTTGTGATGGCAATAGGATCTTCACCTTATTTGCAAGGCAGTGTTAAGCCACTTAACGTGGTTTAACGCTGCCTTGTAAATAAGGCACCCTTTCCCGCTACACTTAGCGTGAAAGGGGTGGGCAATGGGTGTTGTGGTGGGCGTTCCACCACAACACCCATTGATTTTGACACTATTTACAAGAGCAGCATAAATAGGAGGCAGCGCCAAAATTAAAGACCAGGAGAAACCTGGTCTTAAACAGGTGAAACAAAGAGAAGTGCTTTAATTCTTCTTGTTTTTGCTGTTTCCATGTGTGCTGCCTTGTTTATGATTTTTTGATGTGCAGGAAGGTCCCCCTTCCGACACATAAACAATCATTTTTGAAAATGTAGTTTTGCAACTTCTCTGTGTGCTGCCTTAAGCAGCACACATAGAAGTTACAAAACTGCAATTAAAGATTGTTTATGTACAGGAAGGGGGACCTTCCTGCACATAAACATTCTTCTCCTCAACACAGGCACCCTTGCACTACAGTGCAAGGGTGCCTGCATTGGCGCTAGCCAGCTAAATATAGCCCCAGCACACGGTGAAACGAAGGGCTGCCCTATATTCTTGTAAATATGATACAGCCTGCGTTTCCAAAGTGACGAAGTGTGTCGCCACTTTATTGTAAATATGCCCCTTACTATTCTGAGGTAGTCTAGGCTCTGAAAATAATTGAAGTTGGTGATGGTTAACTCTGTTCACAATCATTGCAGTGTTTAGCTGTGGCCTTTGTTTCACCACTGTTTACGCCTGCTTTAACTTTTGTCTAGTAACCCCGCCTGACATTGGAATTCTCAGAGTGTTATAATGTAAAAATATTTAATATATGGTATTGTTTGCACACAACCCTAGGCTGTACATTGCAATGGTGTAGCCCATGTGACACACTCACTGCACACAGGCTAGCATTAGCCATGCACGGCTCTTGCATTGTCTGCCCACAGATGGAGCAATGTTTGAGTGACCCCTGCATCGTGATGCAGACCAGGCGGCTCGAGGGCTGGTCGCTACAGAGCCTGTGTTCATTCTCATTTACCGAGTCCAGTGTCCCATCAATGTGGCTACTCACCAGCCGTGGCCGGTAGTGGTAGCGACTTTAAAAGGTAAATAAACATAAAAATAAATAAAACTAATTTCGTTACACACACTGCATCACCAAATGCGATGCAGTGTGTGCAACGAAATTCGTTTTATTAATTTTTATGTTTACTTACCTTTTAAAGTCCGTAATCCATACCTTACTACCCCCCATCCTGCCCCTCCCCCTCCCCACATCACCGCCCGGCCGGTACTCCCACTACCAGCCGCGGCTGCTACTCACTACAGCGAACTGACTGAACATGTTCTTTAAGTACTTCCGATAGTCACTCTCGAGGCACTTAGTGCCATTATTGGCAACACACCCCTCCCCCACACAATAACAGAGCATGCATGAATAAATAAATACACAGCACAACTTTTTGTTTGGGGAAAATATTGCTGCAGGTTTATTACATACAAAAGTATGCAATATGGTGGGTTATCTTACGGGCGATCCAAGGGCAGGCAGCTGTAACCAACCTATGCTGCCCTGCCCGCCTGCTGAGCCAAGCACTGTGGAGAACCAAATCAGTGCTACACCTTATGGGGTGATCCTCTTTCAAGATTACATGACACATTGGTCCCTTATTACTCACGAACCTTTCAGGACAGAGCGTAGCTAGGCAAGCCCCCGGTTGTTCAGGCCCACCCAAAGGACTCGCGGGGCACAGACGTAATTCTCCCAGGACCCTTCCAGATCGCCCTGTAACTCTGCCTGCAATGACAAAGAAAACATTACAACATTCTATGTACTTTGCCTGCCAGCCCCACGCCGGATAAGCGGTAGGGTGGGAGACGGCGTGTCTGGCTCTAAGAGGATGCCAGGATGGCAGGGGAGTAATAAATACCCTCCCCACCTCCTCGGTGCACCGGAAGTGACGTGCTTCGCGCGCCTAAGGCAAGCGGGGACTCCTCCCTGAGTCCTGGCATTAGAAGGGGTAGGTTAGTGGCCAAATGGCACTAAAGGGCCACCCTTTTAGGGTGGCCCCCTACGTGGGCCGCGGGCAGCCGCATAGTGCCATTATTGGCAACACACCCCCCACACACAATAACAGAGCATGCATGAATAAATAAATACACAACACAACTTTTGTTTGGGAAAAATATTGTTGCATGTTTATTCCATACTAAAGTATGCAATATGGTGGGTTATCTTACGGGCGATCCAAGGGTAGGCAGCTGTAACCAACCTATGCTGCCCTGCCCGCCTGATGAGTCAAGCACTGTGGAGAACCCAATCAGTGCTTCACCTTATAGGATGATCCTCTTTCTGGAGGGTGGGCCAAGACCAGACGGCGTGTCCTGCGCAAAGAGGACGCACGGCGTCTGTGTCTTGTTTTCATCTGTCAGATTCCTTCTGACAGTGGTGAGTTTTTGGATACCAAGCAGTAGCCTGATTACTCCACCTTCATTTTGAATTTTTTAGTCGCTGTTTAGGTTGTCTTATTGATGTGTGACACTTTGTCACAGTTAAGGTTGTATCGCAGGGTCAGCTCAGTGATGGGCCGCGGGTAGCAATCAATTGAGTTTGCAGAATTGTCAACATGTTTCCTCAAAGAGTCCCGTCTTTGTCTATCTAGTACCTTCTGATAGTATTGAGTTTTGGGTGCCTGCCGAGGCGATTATGCCGTCAGACAGTAAAAGGGTTTTGGTTGCCTGCCGAGGCGATTATGCCATCAGACAGTGATGAGTTTTGCATACCTGCCAGGCGTTTGCCTTCAGGCAGTGATGAGTTTTTGGATGCTGCGTTGCGTTGCTTCGGGAGGTCTTAGATAGAGCATCGTTGGAGTTTCTGCCTAGGAACGCTGTAGGACGCCAGGATGGCCAGGGAAGGCATAAATACCCTCCCCACCTCCTCGGCTCTGGAAGTGACACGCTTAGCACGCCTAAGGCAAGGTGGGACTCCTCCCTGAGTCCTGGCATTAGAGGGGGTGGCTTATTGCCCAAATGGCACTAAAGGGCCACTCTTTTTTAGGGTGGCCCCCTGCGTGGGCCGCGGGCAGCCGCAGAGGTAGGATGATCATTAACTTCCTGGGTCGTAAACAGTAAACACCACCTGGTGGATTTCACCTTCCTCAAATCTTGGAGAGGGAAGCTTTCATCACTTGTGAGGGGGGTATGTGAGGACAATATTTCATGGAGCACAGTGTAAACGAAGCACAAACAATGAGTTATTGTGCAACTGCAATGTTAGTTTATTTTTCATTTTTTTTGCCCGCGCCTTGATACTCTTGGGGTGGATTCGCTGCGCTTTATATATACTTGTTTGATTGATTTTTATGAGCATTTATGGACACTTCCGATCCATATGTATAGCCACCAGAAACTGACCCGCACTTGGCGGTTTGTGTGACAACAGACACGTAAAAGACCAAAGATGCCGTCAGAGCTCCAACGTGCACCCTACAAGACACTCTCACCTCTATAAACCATCTTTGTGAACAGGAAATGTATCTCCTGAACGTTCACTTGTATTAACTACTTTAATATCATCATCGTCTCATACATGGTAACAATCAATCTTCCGACAGACATCCGCCCCTATAGGTGACCTGTTGAGCTGACTGCAATGTAAACCCCATGACGAGGCAACTTAATAGCATGGAAAATGAGGTTAAACGTCTGTGTGAGGCAAAAATAACAGATGATTATACTTAACCCTGGGATTACCGGGCGGATGTGATTTCACCTAATGGCCCGGCTCGTGTGTGAAATGCACACTGTCTGCTGCTCTTGTGCTAATGTGAGAAGTCAGAATGGGCGGGAAGGCCCCGGATCCATTTCCTCTTGTTCACAGCTCACAATAGCTCCTGGAGGTGTATTTCAGGCTCAGGAGCGCTATAAAGCCAACAAAAGTCCATGTGAGGGAACCGTACAATAGCCTCGGTGACATGAAGGCTTTAAATGTCCCATATTGTGTTTTGGTACAGAGCTAACACACCGTGGATTGGTCCCGGTATTCGCTGGGAGAAATGCAAACTGTGACATTTGTTAGGATACACACACACACTGGGGCTGCCTCAGGGGTCTCTGCTCTAACTTGTGGGGCACGAGACGTCATTACAATGCCCTCCCCCCGCCCCGACTTGTTGGGCCAGGCCCCTAATGCTCGGAAGGCCATTTTTACCTGGAAACTTAAAAAAAAAGAATATAAACAAAAAAGAGGGCAGAGTTAGTTCATTATTTGAATGACAGGAAGCACCTTGTTTGGAGTTTGGAGGGAATTTATAACCTGAAACAATTCTAATAGATTGAACAGAGATTTGCATTTTAGAACATAGATTCAAATCTTTTCCTGCAGAATCATAGTGATTTCCTCTTTTGGGGATGTGCCTGACATTCCCCTTTGGCCGTGGTGTACCAAAAGCCCCCCGCAACCCTTGCAATGTGGGAGGGAGCGAGCTCTGGGAGCCTCCTTTGGCACTGGCATGTCCCTGGCCAGAGAGCTTCAGACTGGGTTCGGAGCATAAGGGGCCACTGCATGTACTTTGCAGGGTGGCCCCCTCAAGTTTTGGTGTGCTGCTGCCCTTTGGTATGGCAGATTATGGAGACCTTTTGTGAGTGTAGATAGCCTATGGTACAGCATTTTTTTTTCTGGACAAGTTTTAACTCAGCACATAAAATCTTCAGACCTGAAATTCTTCAACACGAAAGATTGCATATGGAGCTAAACTGTTTCCACCAGGTTAGATACCTTCTTTTTATTGTTCTGCAGTAGACTCAAATGCTCCAAATGGATCAAAACTGGGACAATTTATCACCAAGCTTGCTTTTTTTGCAAGTGGGCTTGGGTACCTAGTTCTATGCTCCTAGAAGTCTGTTGGGTTTAGTTTGTAGAATGTTAGTGTAGATTCTTGGGCGCGAGGGACTGAGACATGATAGAATGTTGGGATGTGTTTGGAGTTTAGAGAACGGAGTGAGTTGGAGTGGGAGTGGTTGGGTGCAACTGTTCCCGATATGTCCTGCTGTGGAAATGAGCCATTTTAGGGGCCCACTGGTGCAGGGGTTCACCCTTATCTTTCCACTGGTCCTTAAACCAACAAAATAGAGATTGCCACAGAAGCTGGAATATCAAATAACAAGTTTATTAATCACTCATGAGTGGGACTACATCAATACAACACCCTCGGTCATTGTATGAGGTAGTACAAGGAATACAGAAACCAGGGGCCTTTTATACTCACTTTGTAGCTGTGTAAGCATGGAGACTCAAATAGAAGGCACAGGCATACACAGGAATAGCTATCGACTAACATGGTCAGACAGATATCACTTGGTCAGCAAAGTGGGAGGGGAGACAGAACTGCTTACATCAGTTGAAATAGCCTGACAGTTACATTCTAAGACAGGTGCATTGTAGCAGCTACAGGAATTTCTGAGCTTACAGTGTTCTGGCTCAGTACTGAAGGAGTTAACTACAGTTGATGACACAAGCAGAATAGAAAGGCAGGTAACAGTGAAGACGGCAGAATCACATGGCTAACAAAATGGATGCCACAACTTAAAATGGCTTCAGCTCATGCTAACGCCAATTTCTACCATTTCCACATTGCAATAAAAGAAGCTTGACTTATCTCTGCTTGTCGGGACTTCCTTTTAGTGGTAATCAGCGACAATTGACTACAGGACATAACTTGCATGCAAGGACTCGGTGTGAGGTTTCTTCTACCCAAAGCCTTTCCTGTTTCAGGGCCTCTTCAGGTACTGTGTTAGCAGTGCTGACGCCTGCACTACTCAATTTCGGCCTCTTAGTGCCCCTTTTACTGGCCATGCTGCTTTTGCCCCATAGTCAGAACTGGTGAATATGTGCCGATGTTTTTCAGTCAGTTAACCACATGTAGATGGCAATGGTGTGTACTACTGCAGCGGCCATTACTCTTTGGGTTCAATGGCAGTGGAACACATTGTGTACTGCATATGCATGCTGTTCGGACACACATTTCGGAAGCAGCCATAATTCTTGTGGACCATGCTTAATGGGTGAGTGCATTTCCGGAGGTATTTGAAGATAAATTGGGTTTAATAAAAGGCTTTGTGCATATAATTCACCTTAAGAAAAACGCTCAACCTGTAACCCATAAGATGCATAGGGTGCCTTTGGCTTTACAGTCTAAACTGAGATTTAAGTTGGACAAGTTGTATAAACAGGGGGTGATAAAATCTATTGAAAGATCAGGTTGGTTATCACCCGTAGGTTTGGCACACAAGGCCAGCGTGTTGTTAAGGATATGTGTAGATTTGCATGATCTGAACTCATAAATTTGGATAGATCGCCATCCTTTACCCAGCATCACAGAGATGCCTAGCACCATGAATGTTGCAATTTGTTAACCACTATTAGATATGGCTTCTGCTTACCATCAAATTATTGTACATCCCGATTCAAGACAGCCCACGTCAATCATCATGCCAGAAGGTACAAATCAGTTTAAGCATATACCTTTTGCTTTAGCCTCACTGTCCGCTGTATTTTTAAGGATAAAGGAAGGGCTGTTCAAAAACACAGAGAGAGTCCTGGCATTTCAAGATGACGTGTTGACTTTTGATGAAATTGAGAAAGAATATGATGAGAGGTTAAAGATTATTTTGAGCATACTGAAAGAAAAAGGGGTTACACTGAAATCTGACAAGTATAAGTTTGGTGTCATAACTCATCTGATGATGGGGTTGTACTTGAAGGTAGCGTACTGAAAGCGATTAAAGATTTTGTTGTTCCCAAGGACAAAGATCAATTAAAAACTTTTATGGGTTTGTTGGAGTTTTATGCAAGATTTATTCCCAACTGTGCGGAAAAGACTCAAAGCATGCACAAACTCTTGAAGAAAAACTTAAGTTTTGTGTGGGATGATTCATGTACAGTAGAGTTTTCACTTGTTAAGAAGGAGGTATCTTGTCCTATTACTTTGAAACCTTCCAACACACATGATATCAGTATTGTGTTGACGGACGCTAGTCAAAGAGACGTAGGAGCTGTGTTATTACAAAGATAGGATAGTAGAGAAGAGGAAGTTGCTTTTGTCGTGAGAAGTCTAAGGAGAGCGGAGTCCTCTTATTCAGTTATTGAGAGAGCGGCATTAGCGAGCTGATTGATTTGTTTACCACCACAGGTGCATCTCATTGACTCCGAGGATAGCCAAGTGGCAGTACAGATTGCAAGAATATGATTATGTGTGGGAATATGTGCCAGGGGCTAAGAACTTCTGGTGGATTGCCTTTCCAGTCTGCCAGTGGAAAAAATGGATGATGATGATGAGGGCAGAGAAAGTGATGATATTATAAAGGTGTGCAAGGTCAACTGTTACACTGAAAGTGCTTTTTTTCACATGAAGGATGGTTTAATGCATTTCATTCTGATTCAGTTCTAGGTAAGGTGAAGGAATATGTTGTGCAGGGTGAGTGCAAACTTGATGATGAAGCAGCTAAGTTTTGCATGTATTGGAAGAAATTTCAGTTAACAATAACTTGCTTTATTGTTGGGATTTGTTAGGGGGTCGGTCAGGATTAGTGGGAAAGCTTTTATCCCTGACACGAGGGACACATTGGAATGTGAGCAATAAAGAGGAGATTGGGAGAGAATTTCTGGTGGCAGGGTTAGGACAAACCTATGGAGTGTTTTGTGCGTGATTGTGTGGTTTGTGCCATGAGTTATAAGTCCCAAGTAACAGTTCCCAGTCCCATAGCGCCTGTATTATCTACAGAGAGAATGTGGTGTAGGATAGCCAGTGATGTGATTAGTCCGATCAACATGAGGGTTGCAGTTATTAAGTATGGCATAGTTTTGATTGATTTTTATAGCTGTTGGACTGAAGTTACATATATACCAACGGCAAATGTGTCTAAGATCACAGAATTTGGGGAATTTTAGAATCAGTTTTTGCCAGAGAGGGCATTCAGCAGGACATTTTGTCTGAAAATGGCACTCAGTTTACCTCAATGGAATCTGAATCATTTTTGAAACATTTGGGAGTCAAACACACAAAGACTTCTTTGTATCAACCAAGAAACATTGGTCTAGTGGAGAGGTTGAATAGAGTAATCAAACACAATTTGCAGTTGTATAGGCTAGTAGTGGATTGTATGTGATAATTAAGGAATTTATTATGGGCAGTTAGTGTAACTCCCAATGCAAAGACAGGTGTTTCACCATTTGTTATGCTTAAAGGGAGAATGCCCACATCCAGGTATCTTAAGTCATGGATAGGTAAGTTGCCCAGCTCTAGTCGGTCATAAGATCTCATAAGAGGCTCTTGGCACAAGCAAAGTATGTGCGAAAAGGTCAAAAAAACTCTGGAAGTTAGAGAGGGTGATGTGGTCGGGGTAAACTGCTTAAGATAGTTCCCAAGTGGGAGTACACATTTTCTATTCCTAGAAGGTTTATTGAAGTAAAAAGATGTGTTGTAAAATTGGATGAAGGCAGAAATGGTAGAACAAAGAAAGGTAATCTATTGTAACCAACAAGAATGTGAAGGTTGTTAAAGGTGGAAGAAATTAAATTGTTAACAACTTCGATGGCAACAAGAGTTGAGATTCGGATCAAGCACATGAAGAGCAACAAAGAAGAAAACATCAACCAGCAAAGTTTTGAGATTTTATAATGTACGAAATTATTGATTCACATTTAAAAGTATAAATACATGTTTATATTTTGTTCTGAAGTATTGAACATCTTTAGATAAGAAATGTTTGTCCTTGTGTTGTATAGAAGAGGGAAGGTCTGTTGGGTTTAGTTTGTAGAACAATAAATTAGTGTCCTGGGCAGGAAGGACTGAGATGTGATAGAATGTCGGGATTTCTGTGGAATTGAGAGAACGTAGTCAATAGGAGTGGGTGATAAAAATCTTCTTTAGCAGGTTGGGACACGGGCGAGACATTAGCCAAGACCAGGACATAGGGAGTACATGCCCGGGGGAGGTTTATAATAGCAGGGGGGAGGGCTTCTTTGGAGCTTCCTTTGCACTGGAATTGGGGCAGGGCAGGCCAGCCTAGGGGCACCCCCTGAGATTGAACTAACTGGGTTGAACTCTCATTACTGCTTACAGCTATTGGGATCAACCCTGTATCTGCCTGATGGATTCTGCTATGTACGGGGGGCCGGTCCTGATTCAAGCTAAGGGGTTGATCTGCCCGAGGCTCGATTACCTGAGTGATAATGGATGGGATAATAGGAATGAGTGTCAACTGACTCAAATAGATTCAATCTGATCTCTTAGGGACCCGAAGAAGCGTGTCAGGGAAGCCACCCTCCCTATTCTAGTATATCGCATCTATGGGAAAACTTTTAATGGCTGAATTTTTGCTTCCAAAACACTAAAGGCAGCCAATGATATATGTGCATTAGTAACAGCTGATTGGACCCACTTAGACTTCCTGAGTTATTTTGTAATAGACTGAGACGGTAGCAGGGGCATCTGTCCAGTGCTTTTACCTTTGGGTATAGTACTATATGAGGTAGTACTATTATTATTATTATTATTATTATTATTAAAGGCTTTTATATCGCGCTCTATTACTAAAAAAATAGTATCCTGGCGCGTTGAAGGCGGAGCAGACTAGGGGGGCGTAACTAACTAGGAATACAGAAGGTAGAAAGGTTTAAACTATAATATTAAAAAGATGGGTTTTAAGACCCTTCTTAAAAGAACCAAGAGTCGGGGCGGTTTTTAAATGAAGAGGTAAAGTATTCCAGGATTTCGCTGCTCTCACTGAGATTGATTGCCCGCCAAGTCTACAATATTTAAATTTGGGGACAGTCATTTGGCACAAATTGGCCGAGCGCAGAGGGCGATTGGGAATGTACAGGTCGAACCTTTTTCTCAGGTAGACAGGACCAGTGTGGTGGATGGCTCGGTACGCCAGCACTAGGATTTTAAACAGAATCCTGTGGGCAACAGGGAGCCAGTGCAAAGCACGAAGAAGAGGTCGAGCACTGGAACGCTTTGGGACATTAAACAGAAGTCTGGCGGCGGCGTTCTGAATAACCTGAAGGCGGTGAATCAAGAAAGCCGGTAGGCCAGAAAACAGTCCATTAGCATAGTCTAATCGGGAAAGTACTAATGCCCGAATGACAGTCTCTTTAGCTTCTTTCGGTAATAGAGGGAAAAACCTGCGCAAAGTTTTTAAAGTAAAAAAACAGACTCCAGTGACTTTATTTATATGGTCCTCAAACTTAAGGTTCTTACCGAACCAAACCCCCAAATTTTTCACTGGGCCCGAAGCAACTTTTGGAGGGGGTAGGTCGGTAGGCCAAAGACAATCACTAAAATCCTCAGGAAAAGAGCCATATAGCAGGATCTCGGATTTGCTTTCATTACATTTTAATTGGGCATTAGCTAACCATTGGAAGACAGAAGATAAGCATAATTGGGCCGCCGACGTATCTAAATTATCTTTGGGCCAAGTAAACAAAAGTTGCGTATCGTCGGCGTACGCCATAATTTTTGCCCCTAACTGTTCAGCCAGGTAGATCAGAGGGGTAAGATAAATATTGAAAAGCAATGGGCTTAACATGGACCCCTGAGGAACACCAGTAGAAAGCAATTTAGGAGTAGAAGCAAAAGGAGGCAACCAAACTTGTTGCGTGCGGTTTTTTAAAAATGAGGTCAGCCAGTCAAATGCGGAGCCAGTAATACCTATATCGGCTAGTCTGGAGAGTAGAAGGGAGTGAGGCACCGTATCGAAGGCGGCAGAGAGGTCCAATAAAATCAGAGCCGCTCTGCCACCCCCGTCAAGGCACTCCCGAATAGCCTCCGATATTTCGACTAGAGCCGTCTCAGTACTGTAGGCGGCCCTGAAGCCCGACTGAGCTGGGTGTAGGGCCTCCGTGGATTCCACGAATTTCTCCAGTTGACCAAAAACAATCTTTTCGCATACTTTTGCAAGCGCTGGCAACAAAGATATTGTTCGGAAATTGGACGGGGTGGCCGGATCAAGTCCATTTTTTTTTAATAGTGGGAGTAGTTTTGCTTGTTTCCAACAGTCAGGGACGGTAGCTGAGTGGAGCGAGAGGTTAACAATCTGGGTTACCTCATTTCCCACCGATTCCGCTACACCCGCAAGTACTCTGGCCGGGCATGGGTCAGAGGGAGATCCGGATTTTAAGGCAGCAACAATGGCAGTAATATCCGAATCTAGTTGAGGGGTAAAGTCGGCCAGTTGGGCGATGCGACTGGGCATTAAAGGAAGCGGAATTGTTAAGAGAGAAGAAGGGCCATTACAAACGTTTTGCAGGTCCACCTGAATTTTGGCAATTTTTTCAACGAAGAACTCAGATAGTTCTTCGCACCATTCTTCTGAAGCGGACAGCAAAGGTTTTGATGCACAGGGGGAAACAAAGCTATTGACAATTGCAAATATTTCCTTGCTATTGTTGTTAGCTTTGCTGATGCGCCCTGCATAGTAGCTACTTTTGGCAGATCTGATGGCTGCATAATACTTTTTTTGTGCAGTCCGCAGATTCTTTTTTGCCTCAGGCAGGTAATCTAGTCTCCATAACCTTTCCAGCTTTTTGCAGCCTGATTTGAGGTCTCGGAGAGCAGAACAAAACCAAGGTTTAGAGGGGGTAGAACGAAGTCTATCCCCTGGAGTCCCTCTGGCTTGAACAACCAGCAGGGTGGCAGAAGCAACAAGATCAAGGGCACCCCCGAGCTCCCACCTCCTCGAAAGTCTTGAGTATTCGGGCCAGATCCGAACCTTGAAGTTGTAGAGGAAGAGTCCTCATTGGCAGTCAGTGAGTCCAAGTCCAGTCTTAAATGGGTGCGCTGTTCCTCCACAGATGAGATTTCACTGGCAAGGGCTCCCACAACATTATTTAAAAAGGTTAAAATGGAGCTACTAGTCCTAGGGCATTTATCAGGAGTGTTCTTAGCCTCCGCTTTCCTTTTCCCCATGATGTGGGGCACGAACAGATTTCAAATGCTGAACTCAAAACACCCAAGACCTTGAGTGAGAGGCTCGATGCAAAAGGACAGCTACTGGGAGAGGAGAAAAAGAGAGATGGCCCGGCCCAGCCTAGCCTTGTGCGGGCTATGACGGGCCAGCCTTGGCCCGGTCTTAGCATGGGTGCGTCCAGGGCCGGACTGGTAACGAAAACCGGCCCTGGCAAAGTGCTCGGCTGCCCCCCTCCCCAGGGTATTGGGGGTGCGACCGCCATCTATGCTGAAAAAACGGCCCTGTAACAAAAACGGCCCCCAGGGGCCCAAAAACGGCCCCCACCCATGCGGTCACCGGGGGATTGCCCGTTGCCCGCAACTGCCAGTCCATGCCTGGGCGCGTCCCGCTCTGTGGGCTGCTGGAGGCACTTATAGCGCTGAAAGTTAGCCCGTCCACTGTTCACAGGTGAGACCTGGGGACCGAGTCTCACCCCAGCCATGCTGCTGCCTGCGGTGTTTACAGAATGGCGGGCAGGAAGTCCGCCGTCAGGAGATCAGAGTACCTGCTCCTGGTGCAAAAAGGGAAAGGTGGAAGATGAAGGCAACTGTGTGGGACCCAGTTTAGCATTAAAATCACTTGCTAATAGAAGGCTACACCCAGTCCCCAAAAATGAGTTTCTATTGGCAACATTGTCGACAAATTCAAACAAATTTTGGAAATGTTTCGTTGTTCCAGGTAGAAAATGAATCATTATGAAAATTCACATTTACAATCCCAATGTATTTCCTCATCTCAGGTGAAAGTGCTGGAGTATACATTCCTCAACGGAAAGTGCCTCAATTTGCAGTTATTCAAGATTTTTAACCAATGAGTCAGTTCCACTCTTGCTTGGCCTGAGGCAGACGGTAAAGCCAGTAAGTTGTAGGACACATATCCATCAATACAAACAAAATGTATTTTCCATGTTTCCTGCAATAAGATAATATCAAACTTGCTGATGAAAATTATCCAGTCCTCTGACTGCAATTTGGAGGAGAGGCCAGCTGTATTCCAATTTATCAGTTTTAGTTCAGATCCGTTGGGTAGAGATTGCTTAATATCTGCCGCAACCTTTCCGATGCTAGACAAATCGCTGTGAAGGGGTATTTGCGCCACAATGGACCACCAATTATAATCACTGTCCCTTGCATTCCCTTAACAAGACGCAGATCCTTATTGGTTTAACACTCCCACAGCAACAAAGGACTAGCTGGTAGAACGCTCACTGATTTGACAGGGGATTGTAATACAACAAAACGCTCTTTGTCAAATGCCACGACTTGGGCATAGTGGTAATCTATGTCTAATCCATGCTCCCTCTGTCAGTCATTTTTCTCCAGCACCAAAAGCGCTTAAAATCTATTCGTTGCTAAAAATGTATTGGCATAATAATAATAATGCGGCGAGAATGGGCGATTGCCCGGAATATACTGTGGTGCTAAAGGGTCCAGAGGAATGTAAACAAAAAGAACTAGCAGCAGTACTTTGATTGGACCCAGCTGTATGAAGCCCATCTTGGCTTGGTGCCTTAGCTCTCCAACACTCAAAGACCATCAGAAGTGGACAATAATTCAGCCCCCTTTGAAGCTCTTCAACTGTGGTCCTAACCGGCTTACCCTACAGACCAATAAAATCTCATTATAGAACAGTACTTTGACTTAACACTTGTTTGAAGCCAATGTATCACCTTATTTTTTAATTGATTTGAAGACTCTGACACACTAGGTGCCAGGCAAGGAACACTGGCCAAACCTGCCACGTACGGGCAAGAGTCTGGGGGTAAATGGACAACTGGGAGAGGAACAAAGCGACATTCAGCATTGCACCAACAGTGTTCATGATTTCTTTGGAATGGGGACTACTAGACCCCGTGTGGCTAACTACACAGGTACTACCTTCCACAGCCTCTGCCCCTCCTCTCCCTGGATGGGTTTTGATGCAAGATGTTTGAGTACAGAGTTTGACTGGCACTTTGGCCGGTCGATTGAATGGCCAACACTAGAGAGCAAGCTGCTCCTAATTTACCCATATGTTTGTCAATACAATCTAATCGGTCTATAATGGGCACAGTTTAACCTCTGGAAGTTGGCGGATCTCACGTAAGGATTCTAAGAGAACGCTCTCTGCATCAGCTGCAGCTCCTATTTTAGTGGCCGAGTCTGGATGTATTGTGGTCTCAGGCTCAAATGGCCTATGCCTCTGCACCCGCTTCCTGTGCTTCACAGCAGGACCAGTACCAAGAGATCCAAAACGGCCTCTGAATTGGCCATCTCCTCCAGGAGTACCTCTGTCACCTTTCCTGGGACAATATCAGCTGAAGAAGTAGCCTGCTCCTCAGGTAATAGCCCACTCTGCAAGGAACGACCCAAAATTGTCTAAATGCCATCTACAGGAAACAATGAGCAGTACTCAACCAATTCAGTTTCTTTAGAGATAACTCCCACAGTACATTCTAAAAACCCATCAATAGTTGAACAACATAGGTTGGTCTTTGGTTTTCCCATTTTATATTTGCGAACCAGATAGCAATCCTTAACTTTCCAAGATTGATTGACTGAGGGACCGACAAGAACCAACAGAATTCGCCCCAAGTGCGGCCCGTGTATATCCCACCCAGCTAGAAGCCAAAATGTGTTTTCTGTGTGAAGATAGTCCCCAATATCCCGTTCAGCAGAAGAATAATACGTGCTTTATATGCCTTTGAAGATGGTCTTGCCTTCATAAAACCTCATTCTCCTGCAGGACTGCTATGTTGAGTTGCACTCTTGGGCTTACAGTCCCCATGAATGAAAGTCCCCATCCTTTCCAAAGAAGGTCAATTTAGTGGTGTATCTGATGCCAAGATCGATCCAGGACTTACCACAGAAGATTGAGGCCGAGGGTCAGTGAAAAGATATCACTCAAAGAGGACTGCCTAGAAGAGTAAGGTGCCTTCTTTGTTGTGTTCCACAGTGACGTCCAAGATGGCAGCCAAGCTTGGGTCTAGTGAGTCCTCTGTTTGTGTCTATGATACACCTTAATCCAGTGTTCGAAAGCTAGAAAGAAATCTGTTTAATAGTCCTTATTGGTGGCACACAAACCATCTAGCTGCACAAACTGTTTCTAACAACCAGTTTGAAGAAGGGAAATGTTTAAAAATATTTCTAAAAATCAATTGTATGATATTTGTCCTAAAATTGTAAGTTCACGAAAGACTTGCATTTTTATTAAGGAGAACAAGGTCATGAGAATTGAGAGTGCAGGTGGTTTATAGCCCAAGCTGCAAGAACGGGCTTTTAAAACGCTGGACAAGCCCTATCGCAGGTCCTATGTAGGAACAGAACCCTTAAGATTTAGCGACTAAAATATACATTTTGGTGCAATTTTCATGTTTTAAACCTGCCCGGAGGTGTCAGGATTTGCAGATCTTGCACGGCAGGATCTGATGACAATACACCAATGTGAGAAGTTGGCCTGATGTATGATGTCTCCAATTCTGGGGGCACCTTATATCAGTCCAAACAATCCCTTATGGTGGTGGTTGTAAGTCAACCTTATAGACAAGCTATCCTAGGGGTAGCATGGACTAAGCAGCCTTAAAGGCTTACCTTCAGAGGGCGAGTGAAGCGAGCTGTTTTACCATATACAATCCTGTAATACCAAATGAAAGGACACCACACAAGTTATATATTATCAAAATAGATTTATTTATTCTTAGAATAATCCCCACTACTCTTTATGAGCAATGAAGCACAAGCGTTTAAATAAAAGCACAGTATAACATAGACAAGTTGCACGTTTTGGATGAGGCCGGTGGCCACTCAAACCATATATCAATAAAGTGGCATAACAATCACTAATCGATCGGGGGTAAGGCCTAGGGCCTTGGGAATCGCTTGGACTACGATGCACTAACAGCAGTTAGGACGGGAGTAGCCCGCGGGATTCGGGTGCAGTGCAGAAAGCACAGGCATGCACCAATGCAAAGTCAATGGTGCGTAAAAGTTATCGAGTTACAGTTTTAAGAGTCTTCCGACTGGACTAGAAGGACAAAACTTTAGACTTGGACACTAGAGGTGTAAAACACTACAGGAGCACCGGCGTTCAAGAGTTACCTCAACCACAGGAAGCGGGTGCACAGGTGCAAAGGTGTGTCGGGTTTCGTCACGAAGATCTAGGGTGCCTGGAGAGGAAGATGCTGCAGGAGTCCAAAAGAGAAGTGTCCGGTGCGATTCAAGGGTGGATCGAAGTTGTAGAGTACCTGAAAGCAGAGGGGACAGAGTCTGGGTCACTAGCCAGTGACCAGGAAGGAACCAGGCAATGTCGGGCGCAATCAGGTCGATGTTGTGTAGCTTCTCTCCGCTGCCACGTGGTCTCTGGGGCACCGAGGATGTCCTGGAGTGAATCACGAGCTGGCCTTGGCAAATGCAACCCACGCAGGAATCGAAGATGGCTTAACACTTGGACCAGCAAGGTCTGAGCGGGTGCTCCTTTTCAGGGGAGCGAGTGCCAGTCTGGAGCAACCAGACTAGCTGTGTAAATTCAAGGTTTCGTCGGTACTGGGGCCACTAGCCAACAGGCAAGCGACCGGACCAATGCGTCGAGCAGGAAAATGCAAAAGGGCCCCACGCAGCACTCGTCGAGTGTGGAGGGGTGAGCTTCGGTGCACAAGCTACTCGGGGCTGGAGCTTCTCAGACTCCAATGCACAGCTTCGAGGGGGCCTTGGATGCTGCACGGTCAGTGCTTCGTGGTTTCTCCACGATGGCCACTCCCACGCTTCAGGTCGCCTCCACGGGTCTCAGCTCTGCAGGGACTGTGAATCGGGCTGTTAGAAGGCAGGCACGCTGGGTATTGTCGATCTCTGTTGCTCGAGTTCCGGCGGGAACTGCAACAAAGCAAACGTCGAGGTGCTGGATGGTGCCTGTTTGCACAGGGTGATCACTCCTTGACCACAAGGGAGATTCTTCAGTCTCCCACGAGGAGTGGGATGTCGAAGGGTCCAGAGTTTCATTTCACAAGTTTCAGTCAGGATAATCTGATGTGCATTGGCACAGTTCCTACTTTTAAGTCGAATCAAGGGGCTGGATTACCTGTTAGGTCCCTCCTATGGGTGGGACCTGGGAAGGGGGTGGTTACACCCCTTTCCCTTTGTCCAGTTTCGCACCAGGACTGGGGCAGGATGGCCCCAGAACCGGTTTGACTGGAATCTGCCCAGGGACACCTTGTGCGCCCCAGGCAGTGTCTAGTTTCATTCAACCCTCCCTGCTACAATCCACTATCTCCTGTCTGGGGTGGTGTGACACCTCCCTGTGACAGGAAACCCTTTGTCCAGGCGTCCTCTGCCGAGTTTCGGTCAGCAGCAGGTGGCCAGACATGTGTCTGTGGCAGCAGCATCCATTTTGTGATGCTGGGGCTCTGGTTCGGATTAACCGCGTTTTCAGTAATTAACATGCCTTCACCCTCTAGAAGGGGGGATGCTATCCCCTTTACCAGGACTGGCAAGGGGATAGTATTCCCATGTGTATGACACCAAACACGACATGTTTTGATAAAGCCAAACCAGAGTTGCAATAACCGTAAGGATTATAATGCACTTAAGAGTATATGGTAGGGCAGTATCACTGGGACAGCATTAAGGAATTGGTCCCAACACTGCAGACAGGCTCAGCTCATGCTAGAGCACCATCTCACATAAAACCATGCACTCTGCCTCCAGGACTGTAAAGGCCTGCCATAGGAGTGACTGATAGGTATAGATGTGTCCAGATATAGGTTTAGCCACAGGTATACTACATCTAAGCAAGGGGCGAGTACACCACCTTGCCCCAGCTGTGGGAACAGCCAGTTGTGTCAATTTAAGTACCAGCCAGGGGTGGCAAAAGATATGCTGCAGCCCCTGGTAGGCCTTGGATGCACCTATGCCCTTGGCACCTAGTGTGCACTGGATAGGGGCTGACAAGGTGTACTGTACCAAATTGGTTATGTACCTATAGTACATGTCTGTGAATTTGGAGAGAGAACAGCAGGCTTGGGGTCTGATTAGCAGGCCCACAGCCACATTAAGTCGAAAACCAGTGAAGCAAAAAGCAAAAATTGGGGTGACCAAAAGATAGCAGACCCTACTCTCCTATACAACCCCCCCCAAACGCAGGGACATTAAACTTAACCTTGACCAGATATGTCTTCATGTTCTAAGTGGAAGTACCTGGAGAGACCATCTGCATTACCATGGTCAGTCCTTGGGCGGTGCTCCACTGTAAAGTCCATCCCCTGTAGGGAAATGGACCACCTGAGTAGTTTGGGGTTTTCACCCTTCATCTGATTAAGCCACAAGAGGGACTTATGGTCTGTCTGAATTAGGAAGTGAGTACCAAACAAGTATGGCCTCAGCTTCTTCAGGGCCCAAACCACAGCAAAGGCCTCCCTCTCAATGGCTGACCAACGTTTCTCTCTAGGGGTCAGCCTTCTGCTAATGAAAGCAATTGGCTGGTCTTGACCATCTACATTAAGTTGTGAAAGCACAGCTCCCACCCCCAACTCAGAAGCACCTGTTTGAACAATGAACTGTTTGGAGTAGTCAGAACTCTTAAGGATTGGTGCAGAACACATGGCCTTCTTCAGGTCATCAAATGGCCTTTGACAGCTAACTGTCCACTGAACCTTTTTGGGCATCTTCTTGGATGTCAGATCATTCAATGGTGTCACAATGGACCCATAGTTCTTTACAAATTTCCTGTAATACCCAGTCAGGCCCAAGAAGGCTCTGACTTGTGCTGACTTGTGTCTGGGTAGTTGGAGGAGCCCAGTCCTGTATGGCCTGGATCTTGCTCTCCAATGGTTGAACTTGACTCCCACCTACTAGGTGGCCCAAGTACACAACCTTGCTCTGCCCTATCTGGCACTTGGTAGCATTGATAGTCAGGCCTGCCTTTTGCAGGGCCTCCAGAACCTTCTTCAGGTGGATCAGGTGATCCTCCCAGGTAGAGCTAAAGACAGCAATATCATCTAGATATGCTGCACAAAAGTCATACAACCCAGAAAGGACTTGATTCACCAACCTTTGGAAGGTGGTAGGTGCATTCTTCAAACCAAAGGGCATCACCACAAACTGATAATGTCCACTGGGGGTAGCGAATGCTGTTTTGGCCTTAGACTCCTCAGCTAACCTGATTTGCCAATAGCCAGCTGTCAAATCAAATGTGCTCGGATATGTTGCAGAAGCCAGCTTATCAATGAGCTCATCTGCCCTTGGAATGGGATGAGCATCTGTCCTAGTGACAGCATTGAGACCTCTATAGCCACACAAAATCTCATTTCTCTCTTTCCATCTTTGGTATGAGGTTTTGGCACAAGGACTACTGGGCTGGCCCAGGGGCTCTCTGATGGCTCAATCACTCCAAGGTCTAACATTTTCTGCACCTCAGCCTTTATACAATCCCGGACATGGTCAGGTTGCCTGTAGATTTTATTCTTCACAGGCAGACTGTCACCAGTATCCACCACATGGTTGCACCAGTTAGTTTGACTGGGTGTAAGTGAAAACATGTGTCTATGGGCTTGCAAAAATGTCTGCAGTCCATCTGTTACTGGTCAGTGAGGCTGCCTGCCAAGGCTACTCCATCAACTGAGCCATCATCAGGGTTTTGGGAAAGCAGGTCTGGGAGAGGGTCACTCTCTTCCTCCTGATCCCCATCTGTAGCCATGAGTAAACCCATGCTTTCCCTGTCAACAAATGCTTTCAACCTGTTTACATGGAGCACCCTGTGGGGGCTCCTAGGGGTTTCAAGGTCCACCAAGTAGGTGACCTCTCCCTTTTTTCCAGTATGGTGTAGGGTCCAGACCATTTGTCCTGGAGAGCTGCTGGGCCCACTGGCTCCAACACCCACACCTTCTGCCCTGGCTGGTACTCAGTCAGAACAGCCTTTTGGTCATGCCAAGCTTTCTGTAATTCTTGGCTGGCCTCCAGGTTTTTGGATGCTTTCTCCATGTACTCAGCCATCCTGGAGCGGAGACCAAGTACATAGTCCACAATATCAAGTTTAGGCTTTTTGAGAGGTAACTCCCATCCTTCCTTCACAAGACACAATGGACCCCTCACAGGGTGGCCAAACAAAAGTTCGAAAGGGCTGTAGCCAACCCCCTTCTGTGGGACCTCTCTGTAAGCAAAGAGTAAGCAGGGTAAAAGGATATCCCATCTACGCCTGAGCTTTTCAGGTAATCCTTTTATCATTCCCTTTAGGGTCTTGTTGAATCTCTCCACAAGCCCATTGCACTGAGGATGATAGGGTGTGGTGAACGTATAGTTCACACCACACTCTTTCCACATTGCTTTTAAGTATCCAGACATGAAGTTAGTACCTCGATCTGAAAGTACCTCCTTTGGAAAGCCCACTCTGGAGAAAACTCCAAGTAAGGCCCTTGCCACAACAGGAGCTGTTGTGGTCCTCAGGGGAATTGCTTCTGGTTACCTGGTGGCATGATCCACTACCACCAGGATAAATCTGTGCCCAGATGCTGTTTGGGGATCCATTGGTCCAACAATGTCAATCCCAACTCTCTCAAAGGGCACCCCTACCACAGGTAGAGGTATAAGGGGGGCCTTTGTGGTGCCACCTGATTTGCCACTGGCTTGGCAGGTGACACAGGAGCGACAAAACTCCTTGGTATCTTCTGACATGTGAGGCCAGTGAAAGTGAGGGACAAGCCTGTCCCAAGTCTTGTTCTGGCCTAAGTGTCCTGCAAGGGGAATATCATGGGCCAAGGTTAGAAGGAAGCCCCTAAATTGTAGAGGTATAACCAACCTCCTGGTTGCACCAGGCTTGGGGTCTCTAGCCTCTGAATAAAGGAGCCCATCATCCCAATACACTCTATGGGTACCTTGAGCATTCCCAGCAGCCTCAGCAGCAGCTTGCTGTCTGAGGGGTTCAAGTAAAGGGCAAGTCAACTGAGCCTGCCCCAGGTCTGCCCTTGAGGGTCCCCCCTGTCCCCAGAAACTCAACCTGATCAGGTTCAAGCTCTTCAGAGACAGTCTCCTCTTGGATCACAGAATCACCCTCCTGCGAGGTCTGATCCTCAACCTGGGGCAAGTGGGAAGGCACTGCCTTGACCCTCTTGCTCCTTCTCTTGGGTTGTGGTTGGTCTATTGTTTCAAGATCCACCACAGGTTCAGGTAGGCACTTCTTGGCCTGGGACCTGGTTACAGCAAGGACATGGGCTGAAATCCCTAGCATTTCTGCATGAGTCCTGTACTCTACTTCTGACCATAAGGATTCCTCAAGATCATTGCCCAACAAACAATCAACTGGGAGGTCTGCACTAACAACAACTTTCTTGAGGCCAGTTACCCCTCCTCAGGAGAAGTTAACAACAGCCACACTATGTGTAGTGGTGGCATTGCTTGCGTTGGTCACTAGGTAATTCTTACCTAGTATCATCTGTTCAGGGTCCACAAAGTTAGGTATCACCATAGTGACACTGGCACAAGTGTCCCTGTAGGCCTGAGCCAGCTTCTCATTAATTAAAGGCGTCTGCCTGTACTTGCCCAAGTTATTAGGACTTCTAGTAGAGGACATAGCTATGTCCCCCTCACAGATCAGAACTGCCTGAGTAGGGATTCTGACTAAGCCAGATTCCATCTCAGTACCCGGGGTTAACCCCACTATAGGCTTGGGTAGTGCACTACCACTGCTAACTGTACTAGGGGGTGCAGGTGTCTTAGGGACTGCAGTGGTAGGGGCTGGATTTCTCTTAGTGCATTCACTTCCCTAATGAGAAGTGGACTTGCAAAATTTGCACCAAGGTTTCTTTGGGCCATCATTCTTCTTTTTCTTGTTACCATTTTGGGAACCACCCTCCTTATTACTATTTTGGGGGCCTGTAGAAGACTTCTGGTCTTTTTCTTTCTTATCTCCACCCTTCTGGTCTGCTTTCTTCTGATCACCTCCTTGGTTCTGGGGTTTCTGCTTAACCCTTGTTCTGACCCATTTGTCTGCCTTCTTTCCCAATTCTTGGGGAGAGGTCAGATCAGAGTCTACAAGGTGTTGATGCAACAGCTGGTTTGTACAGTTATTAAGGATCTGTTCTCTCATTATAAGATTGTACAATCCTGAATAGTCTGAAACTTTACTTCCCTGCAACCAACCCTCCAGAGCCTTAGTGGCACAATCAACAAAATCAGTCCAGTCTTGAGTCTGTGCTTTTTGGGTGTCTCTGAACAACAACCTGTATTGCTCAGTGGTTAGGCCAAACCCTTCAATAAGAGCACTCTTCAAGACAGAGTAGTTTTTAGCTTCCTCAGGTCTAACTGTGAGGAGCTTATCTCTCCCTTTCTCAGAAAAGGAGAGCCACAAGATTGCTGCCCACTGTTCCTGAGGGACCTGCTGTACCATGCAAGCCCCCTCAAGAGCAGTTATCCATTTGTGGATATCATCCCCATCTCTGTAGGGGGGCACAATCTTACCCAGGTTTCTATGATCATAGGACCTGTCTTTATCCTTTGGGATGCTGCTGCCACCAGTGGGGATCTCCCCACTCAACTTCTGCTCTCTTCCAAAAGCTAGTCTAGCTTGGGCCAGGGCTAATTCCTCTCTTTCTATTTGGAGAGTAACTGCTCTCATCCTGGCCTTATTCTCTCTTCTTTGAGGGGAAGTCATTCCTCTCTGTGATTCTCTTGAGGCACTAGAAATGTGAGAATCCATGGAAGGGCTTCTCTCTCTCCTATTGCCTGGGAGAATTCGGTTATGTACTCTGGGGAGGTGCTGGCCCTCTCCATTTCCATGTAGGTCCAAGTTGGCTTGGCTACGTCTCACCACTGGTACCTGGCTAACCCCTTGATCATGATCTGACTCTTCACCTTCTGATTCAGGGTCTACCTCCTCATTTTCTACTTCTGGGGAGGTGTTCTCAGTATCTATGGGGTTCACTCCATCTCCTGATCCTGAGGGAGCTACTCTAGCTTTCTCAAGGTCATCCTTTTCTAGGATGGCTATCATGATAGGAATGGTAGGGTTGTGACCCTTTCTCAGCTTCCTTGCAGTGCACAAGGCACTCAAGTCTCTGTGGCTGAATTTGTCATAGTTGGAGGTTGCCTGTGGAGTCTCAACCTTCACAGGTAGAGAGCCTGTAGCTTCACCTGTGCCAGACATGACTCTAGTGTGGTGTAAGTGATGCACCTACCTACACTAAGTGTTTTCCTACTGTACCTTGCTAGTGAGTTGTAGTCAGGGTGTGCTAAGCCCTTCTACCTACAACTACTAAGTTTAGTAGAACTTAAATATGCTAAGCTTTTATTTATATGTACTTATGGTACTTAATGTGATCTTTCAATTTGATATAAGATTGCAAAGGTAAAACAACAGCAAAGCTCGAATCCGTACCGCTGCTCACCAATGTGAGAAGTTGGCCTGATGTATGATGTCTCCAATTCTGGGGGCACCTTATATCAGTCCAAACAATCCCTTATGGTGGTGATTGTAAGTCAACCTTATAGACAAGCTATCCTAGGGGTAGCATGGACTAAGCAGCCTTAAAGGCTTAACTTCAGAGGGCGAGTGAAGCGAGCTGTTTTACCATATACAATCCTGTAATACCAAATGAAAGGACACCACAAAAGTTATATATTATCAAAATAGATGTATTTATTCTTAGAATAATCCCCACTACTCGTTATGAGCAATGAAGCACAAGCGTTTAAATAAAAGCGCAGTATAACATAGACAAGTTGCACGTTTTGGATGAGGCCGGTGGCCACTCAAACCATATATCAATAAAGTGGTATAACAATCACTAATTGATCGGGGGTAAGGCCTAGGGCCTTGGGAATCGCTTGGACTACGGTGCACTAACAGCATTTAGGACGGGAGTAGCCCGCAGGATTCGGATGCAGTACAGAAAGCACAGGCATGCACCAATGCAAAGTCAATGGTGCGTAAAAGTTATCGAGTTACAGTTTTAAGAGTCTTCCGACTGGACTAGAAGGACAAAACTTTAGACTTAGACACTAGAGGTGTAAAACACTACAGGAGCACCGGCGTTAAAGAGTTACCTCACCCACAGGAAGCGGGTGCACAGGTGCAAAGGTGTGTCGGGTTTCGTCACGAAGATCTAGGGTGCCTGGAGATGAAGATGCTGCAGGCGTCCAGAAGAGAAGTGTCCGGTGCGATCCAAGGGTGGATCGAAGTTGTAGAGTACCAGAACGATTCAGAAAAGGGGTGGTGATGAACAGAGTGTCTGAATTAAGCAGACCACTCTTACCCAGTCCAAAGATCAGGGCTTGATCCATCACCGTTATTTAGCTCACTGCCCCATCCCAGCTCAGAACCTGGCTATATGCAAATTAGTCTGTCCCTGGCCCAGTGCATCATGGGAACAGGGCAGACCAAACTACCAAGCCAATTCTTCACCAGAAAGGAGACAAGCTTCCGGGGACTGGTTTCTGCCATTTTAGGCGTCGTCGGCCCGGCTTGCTTGAATCCTGATGGAGCAGTGAGCAAGGGACTCATGTCTGAGTATACCCTGCCACACCTATAGTGGCCAAAAACGATTCAGAAAAGGGGTGGTGATGAACAGAGTGTCTGAATTAAGCAGACCACTCTTACCCAGTCCAAAGATCAGGGCTTGATCCATCACCGTTATTTAGCTCACTGCCCCATCCCAGCTCAGAACCTGGCTATATGCAAATTAGTCTGTCCCTGGCCCAGTGCATCATGGGAACAGGGCAGACCAAACTACCAAGCCAATTCTTCACCAGAAAGGAGACAAGCTTCCGGGGACCGGTTTCTGCCATTTCAGGCGTCGTCGGCCCGGCTTGCTTGAATCCTGATGGAGCAGTGAGCAAGGGACTCATGTCTGAGTATACCCTGCCACACCTATAGTGGCCAAAAACGATTCAGAAAAGGGGTGGTGATGAACAGAGTGTCTGAATTAAGCAGACCACTCTTACCCAGTCCAAAGATCAGGGCTTGATCCATCACCGTTATTTAGCTCACTGCCCCATCCCAGCTCAGAACCTGGCTATATGCAAATTAGTCTGTCCCTGGCCCAGTGCATCATGGGAACAGGGCAGACCAAACTACCAAGCCAATTCTTCACCAGAAAGGAGACAAGCTTCCGGGGACCGGTTTCTGCCATTTCAGCCGTCGTCGGCCCGGCTTGCTTGAATCCTGATGGAGCAGTGAGCAAGGGACTCATGTCTGAGTATACCCTGCCACACCTATAGTGGCCAAAAACGATTCAGAAAAGGGGTGGTGATGAACAGAGTGTCTGAATTAAGCAGACCACTCTTACCCAGTCCAAAGATCAGGGCTTGATCCATCACCGTTATTTAGCTAACTGCCCCATCCCAGCTCAGAACCTGGCTATATGCAAATTAGTCTGTCCCTGGCCCAGTGCATCATGGGAACAGGGCAGACCAAACTACCAAGCCAATTCTTCAGCAGAAAGGAGACAAGCTTCCGGGGACCGGTTTCTGCCATTTCAGGCGTCGTCGGCCCGGCTTGCTTGAATCCTGATGGAGCAGTGAGCAAGGGACTCATGTCTGAGTATACCCTGCCACACCTATAGTGGCCAACAACGATTCAGAAAAGGGGTGGTGATGAACAGAGTGTCTGAATTAAGCAGACAACTCTTACCCAGTCCAAAGATCAGGGCTTGATCCATCACCGTTATTTAGCTCACTGCCCCATCCCAGCTCAGAACCTGGCTATGTTGTTAAATATTTTGTCCACCCTAAGCGTGGAAGGGTATACTCAGATGTGAGTCCCTTGCTCATTGCACCATCAGGATTCAAGCAAGCCGGGCCGACGACGGCTGAAATGCCAGAAACCGGTCCCCGGAAACTTGTTTCCTTCCCAGTGTAAGAATTGGCTTGGTAGTGTGGTTTGCCCTGTTCCCATCATGCACTGGGACAGGAACAGACTAATTTGCATATAGCCAGGTTCTGAACTGGGATGGTGCAGTGAGCTAAAAAACGGTGTTGGATCTAGCCCTGATCTCTTGACTGGGTGAGAGTATTCTGCTTAATTCAGAAACTCTGTCCATCACCACCCCTTGTTGTTAAATATTTTGTCCACCCTAAGCGTGGAAGGGTATACTCAGATGTGAGTCCCTTGCTCATTACACCATCAGGATTCAAGCAAGCCGGGCCGACGACGGCTGAAATGCCAGAAACCGGTCCCCGGAAACTTGTTTCCTTCCCAGTGTAAGAATTGGCTTGGTAGTTTGGTTTGCCCTGTTCCCATGATGCACTGGGACAGGAACAGACTAATTTGCATATAGCCAGGTTCTGAACTGGGATGGTGCAGTGAGCTAAAAAACGGTGTTGGATCTAGCCCTGATCTCTTGACTGGGTGAGAGTATTCTGCTTAATTCAGAAACTCTGTCCATCACCCCCCCTTGTTGTTAAATATGTAGAGTACCTGAAAGCAGAGGGGACAGAGTCTGGGTCACTAGCCAGTGACCAGGAAGGAACCAGGAAGGAACCAGGCAATGTCGGGCGCAATCAGGTCGATGTCGTGTAGCTTCTCTCCGCTGCCACGTGGTCTCTGGGGCACCGAGGATGTCCTGGAGTGAATCACGAGCTGTCCCACGAAGGCTCTCACTGTCGGCGGTGTCGGCTTCAAAATCGGAGTCAACAGGCCTTGGCAAATGCAACCCACGCAGGAATCGAAGATGGCTTAACACTCGGACGAGCAAGGTCTGAGCGGGTGCTCCTTTTCAGGGGAGTGAGTGCCTGTCTGGAGCAACCAGACTAGCTGTGTAAATTCAAGGTTTCGTCGGTACTGGTGCCACTAGCCAACAGGCAAGCGACCGGACCAACGCGTCGAGCAGGAAAATGCAAAAGGGCCCCACGCAGCACTCGTCGAGTGTGGAGGGGTGAGCTTCGGTGCACAAGCTGCTCGGGGCTGGAGATTCTCAGACTCCAATGCACAGCTTTGAGGAGGCCTCGGATGCTGCACGGTCAGCGCTTCGTGGTTTCTCCAAGATGGCCGCTCCCACGCTTCAGGTCGCCTCCACGGGTCTCAGCTCTGCAGGGACTGTGGATTGGGCTGTTAGAAGGCAGGTACGCTGGGTCTTGTCGATCTCTGTCGCTCGAGTTCCGGCGGGAACTGCAACAAAGCAAACGTCGAGGTGCTGGATGGTGCCTGTTTGCACAGGGTGGTCACTCCTTGACCACAAGGGAGATTCTTCAGTCTACGAGGAGTGGGATGTTGAACGGTCCAGAGTTTTGTTTCATAAGTTTCAGTCAGGATAATCTGATGTGCATTGGCACAGCTCCTACTTTTAAGTCGAATCAAGGGGCTGGATTACCTGCTAGGTCCCTCCTATGGATGGGACCTGGGAAGGGGGTGGTTACACCCCTTTCCCTTTGTCCAGTTTCGCGCCAGGACTGGGGCAGGATGGCCCCAGAACCGGTTTGACTGGAATCTGCCCAGGGACACCTTGTGCGCCCCTGGCAGTGTCTAGTTTCATTCAACCCTCCCTGCTACAATCCACTATCTCCTGTCTGGGGTGGTGTGACATCTCCCTTTGACAGGAAACCCTTTGTCCAGGCGTCCTCTGCCGAGTTTCGGTCAGCAGCAGGAGGCCAGACATGTGTCTGTGGCAGCAGCATCCATTTTGTGATGCTGGGGCTCTGGTTAGGATTAACCGCGTTTTCAGTAAGTAACATGCCTTCACACTCTAGAAGGGTGGGATGCTATCCCCTTTACCAGGACTGGCAAGGGGATAGTATTCCCATGTGTATGACACCAAACACGACATGTTTTGATAAAGCCAAACCAGAGTTGCAATAACAGTAAGGATTATAATGCACTTAAGAGTATATGGTATGGCAGTATCACTGGAACAGCATTAAGGAATTGGTCCCAACACTGCAGACAGGCTTAGCTCATGCTAGAGCACCATCTCACATAAAACCATGCACTCTGCCTACAGGACTGTAAAGGCCTGCCATAGGAGTGACTGATATGTATAGATGTGTCCAGATATAGGTTTAGACATAGGTATACTACATCTAAGCAAGGGGTGAGTACACCACCTTGCCCCAGCTGTGGGAACAGCCAGTTGTGTCAATTTAAGTACCAGCCAGTGGTGGCAAAAGATATGCTGCAGCCCCTGGTAGGCCTTGGATGCACCTATGCCCTTGGCACCTAGTGTGCACTGGATAGGGGCTGACAAGGTGTACAGTACCAAATTGGTTATGTACCTATAGTACATGTCTGTGAATTTAGAGAGAGAACAGCAGGCTGGGGGTCTGAATAGCAGGCCCACAGCCACATTAAGTCGAAAACCAGTGAAGCAAAAAGCAAAAATTGGGGTGACCATAGGATAGCAGACCCTACTCTCCTACAACCAAGGACTCGTGGTGGTGTCAACATCAAGCGTTTATTACAGATGGGATAAACAGACAAACATTCACTAGATTATACAATCAGAAGCAATGTAATAACAAAGGGGATTTTTGTTATTATTGTTAGCAGCTTCAGAATGACAGACTACAGAGAACCTAAGCCACCGAAGAAGCCACCAGAAATAGGGAACCCCAGGTTCAATCAATCAATCAAACAATCAATCAAGCATTTTTAGAGCGTACTACTTAACTGCGAGGGTCGTAAGGTGCTAAGGGGAGGGGAATGCTGCTACTGTTCGAAAAGCCAGGTCTTGATGAGTCTTCTGAAGGTCAGTAGGTATTGGGTCTGTCGTAGGCGGATGGGGAGGGTGTTCCATGTCTTGGCGGCGAGGTGGGAGAATGATCTGCCGCCAGCGGTCACTCGTCGGATGCGGGGGATGGTGGCGAGGGCGTGGTCGGCGGAGCGGAGCTTGCGGGTGGGGGTGCAGAAGCTGAGTCGGCTGTTGAGGTACGCTGGTCCGGTGTTGTGGAGTGCCGTGTGTGCGTGGGTGAGGAGCTTAAAGGTTATCCTTTTGTTGATGGGGAGCCAGTGCAGGTCTTTCAGGTGGGGTGTGATGTGGCTGCGTGAGGGATGTGGAGGTTCAAGCGTGCAGAGGCGTTCTGAATGCATTGGAACCGTTTCAGGAGTTTGGCCAAGGCTCCTGCATAGAGGGTGTTTCGGTAGTCCAGTCTGCTGCTGACGAGGGTCTGGGTGACCGTCCTTCTCGTTTCAGTGGGGTTCCACTTGTATATCTTGCGGAGCATGTGGAGGGTGTTGAAGCAGGAGGAAGAGACGGCGTTGACCTGCTTCGTCATGGAGAGGGTGAGGATGACCCTAGGTTGCATGGTTGCATGCGTGGTCGGTGGGCATTGGAGCTTTTCCTAGTGCGGTCGGCCACCAGCAGTCGTCCCAGGCCGAGGGGGTGGATCCGAGGATGAGGACCTCCCTTTTGTCCGAGTTCAGTCGGCTGTTTCTCATCCAGTCCGCGACAGCCTTCATTCCTTCGTGGAGGTTGGTTTTGTCAGTGTGGGGGTCCTTAGTGAGGGAGAGGATCAGCTGGGTGTCATCGGCATAAGAGATGATGTTGAGGTCGTGCAGTCAGGCGACGTGGGCGAGCGGTGCCATGTAGATGTTGAACAGCGTTGGACTAAGGGATGAGCCCTAGGGTACGCCGCAGATGATCTTGGTGGCCTCGGGGAGGTGGACGCTCTGTGTTCTGCCAGAGAGGAAGGAGGTGGTCCAGTCCAGGGCCTTCTCTTGGATCCCGGCATCGTGGAGGCGTGTTCGTAGTGTGCGGTGGCAGACCGTGTCGAAGGCGGCTGACAGGTCCAAGAGGAGGGCTGCGGTTTCGGCACTGTCTAGCAGGGTCCTGATGTCATCGGTGGCGGCAATGAGGGCAGTTTCGGGGCTGTGGTTGCTGCGGAACCCGGACAGGGACGGGTCCAGGATGCTGTTCTCCTCAAGGAAGCTAATCAGTTGTTTGTTGACGGCCTTCTCAATGACCTTCGCCGGGAATGGGAGCAAGGAGATGGGTCGGAAGTTCTTGAGGTCTGCCCTGGGTTTGTTGAGTAAGGCGTTGATCTCGGCGTGTTTCCAACTCTCCGGGAAGGTTGCTGTCTCGAAGGAGATGTTGATGGCTTTCCGGTGATGGGGTGCGATGGTGGTGCTGGCTTTGTTCAAGATGTGGTGTTGGCATGGGGCTGACGGGGATCCGGAGTGGATGGTGTTTATGATCTTGATGGTGTCGTCGTCGTTGATGTTGGTCCAGGAGAGCAGGCGGTTGGTGTGGGTGGAGGTCGTGGGGGCGGAGGTCTCGGTGGTTGCGGCATTGAAGCGGTCGTGGATGTCTGCGATCTTGCGGTGGAAGAAGGTGGCCAGTGAGTCGCATAGATCATGCGAAGGTGGGATGCCGTTGGTGTTGGAGCTGTGGTTGGAGAGTTCCTTTACGATGTTGAAGAGCTCTTTGCTGTTGTGTGCATTGTTGTCTAGGCGTTCGTTGAAGGAGGCCCTTTTGGCGGATCTGATGAGGTGGTGGTGTCCGCGGAAGGCGTTCTTGTAGGTTGCGCAGCTTTCCGGTGTTCGTTCATGGATCCAGTTCTTCTCTAGCTCTCGGCAGGTTTGCTTGGAGGCCTGGAGGTCTTAAGTGAACCAGCTGGCTTTCTTTCTGGTGTAGCTGTTGGGGGGTTTCTTGAGCGGGGCAAGGTTTTTGGTGCAGTCGTCGATCCACTGTCTGAGGTTGCGGGTGGCGGTGTCTCGGGGTTGGTCGGGTCTGCGGGTGGGTTCCGGGCGAGGGTGGTGGTTAGCTGATCTTCGGTGACTTTGCTCCAGCAGCAGCGAGGCATCTGTTGGGTGCGGTGGTGCGTGGTGGGTTTCCGTAAGGTGAAGTGGATGCAATGGTCGTCGGTCCAGTGGAGTTCGGTGGTGTGGTTGAAGGAGACGTGGGAGCTTGCGGAGAAGATGGGGTCAAGCTTGTGGCCGGCGGACTGGGTGGGTGTTGTGACGAGTTGTCCGAGTCCGAAGTTGGCGAGGTTGTTGAGATCAGGGTGGAAGAGTTGGGGTCGTTGTTGTTCTCGAGGTGGAAGTTCAGGTCCCCGAGGAGGATGTAGTTTGTGGAGGCGAGGGCGTGTGTGCTGACGAAGTCGGCGATGGAGTAGCTGAACTGTGGTCAGGGTCCGGGGGTCTATACACTAGGGTTTCTCCGAGGGTGGTTTTGGGGTCGGTGTGGATCTGGAAGTGCAGGTGTTCAGCGGTGCTGAGGCGGTCGTCGGTGTTTGTCAAGAATTTGAGAGTGTTCCTGTGGACGATGGCGATTCCTGCTCCATTGGTGCAGGCCTTGCGGGTGATCTTGTAGCCCTCCAGGATGGCTATGGCGATGTCGGGTGCCGAGGAGGGCTTTAGCCAGGTCTCCGTCAGGAAGGAGACATCTGGGGTGCTGGAGTCGAGTAGGTCACAGAGTTCAACGGCGTGTTTGCGGGCAGAGCGGGTGTTGAGAAGGATGCATCTGAGGTAGTTGGGTTCTTTGGTAGGTGGGTTGGGGGGTCGGAGGCTGGGGAAGCTGCAGTTCCGGCAGGAGAAGGGTCCTTGGGTGCGCTTCAGGGTGGCCAAGCAGCAGGTGCGTGATCGTCCGGCGTTGAGAGCGTGGAGGGTGCTGGAGTTGTAGCGGAGACAGGCGTTGTGGCATTCGCAAGGGCCAGGGGTTCCGGCGCTGGGCACTGTCCAGGCGAGGACGGGCGCAGATGGGCTTGCCTTAGGCTCACCCTCTGCGTGCGTCCGCTGCGCGGCCTTCATATGAGGGGAGGTGGGAGGGAGGAGCAGGACCACAAATGGGCGGGCAGGTGGGCGGGGCCGCAGTGGCAGAAAGAAAAACGGGTGGAGTACGGCAGAGGAAACGAAAGCAAAACAGGGCACAAACAAAGGGCAGGGGGGAAAAACAAGGAGATTAGGCAGGAGGGAGAAAAAAGGTTGAAAGGAATCCTGGAAAACATGTATGAGGGGACAATACCCAGAAAACCGACCCACACAGTAATCCACAACCAGGTCAAAGTTCACACAATAAGTCAAGGAACAGGACAAAGAGCAAAACAACTAACGTGAAGGAATGGAAACCAGAGCAAAACAACATACATGAAGGGCGGGTACTGCGGGGAATTAACTAGAGGGACAGGGAAGGAGGAAAATAAAACACGAAAAAGCTGACAGGCACCTTCCCAAAGGGAGGTGAAGTGTTTATAAAGGATGCAGTTGAGCGGTGAACTGTGATAAGTGTCGGTTGGTTGGGTGATGGAGCTGGGGTATAAAGCACTGCTGCCACGCATGACTTGAAGGTACCATCCCTGGACATCCCGGGCTCCCAATCCTAGTGCCCCCTCTGCCATTGGCTGATCTGCTACAGTCTCCCAGGGATTCTAGTGCAGATCCAGCTGCCCCCACTTCCCACAGAGAACCCCAGCCTCTGCATACCATGCTTGTTCTTGACAATATGGCCCTCGCGCCTTCAAAGCACACACTGGACATGGATTTACGCTTCACATGGCTGACTGTTCTTTATGGAGAGTTTTATCTGTTATGCTGTAGGGCTGTCGCCGTGACCCCCGTTCAAAGGTTTTTAATTTCACAGTTGGGTAGCTGAAAGGTACGTTCTGTTGCACATTGCACATTCTAAATTACAAGTACACAGTTCTGCTTTAAAAAAAAAAAAAAAAGGAGGATGTATCTGAAAGCTACATACTTTATGGGTTCCGGAGTAGCGTGCTTCACCACCCCATCAGGGGTAACAAGCTCTATATAAATACAAACTTTTTTTTCTTCCTCTTCTATCTTTCCGAATCCAAAAAAGTGACTAACCTATCCACCACTTAAAATGTACTTGTATGTTTTACTATACTAATTCAACACTAATCCTCTATGGGTCCCGGAGTAGCGTGCTACTCGCCGAAAAAGTGCTTCGACGCCTCGTCAGGGGATAGTAAGCGCTATATAATGCATTTACAATACAATACTATATGCCAACAAGTGTTTTCCTACTGGCTGCCATGATTAAGAGGAAGGATCAGAGGATTCAGGGGGTTCATCAGCAGCCTCTGAGTGCCCACTAAGAACAACTGAACCAATCTAGGCTCATTCAAACAACAACAAAAGAATATTCGATACCTTACAAGCATGAACATAGACTTTTGATAAACTTCTTACATTTTAGTATAGTGGTGCATTTGTTGAACGAGGGTGACTTAGTGTAGGGGAAGGCCTCTTACTTTCAGGTATGGAGCGGCATCACATTTACACCTACATTTAAAGACCGTAGGCTGCTGCTCTACTCATGGGTTGAAACAGAGCAAACTAATACCCCTGTATGAATCTGCTTGGTACTTTCCCTTCAATGGCTAGTTCTCTTATCTAAATGAACAAGCAATCATGAAATGATGCATTTCATTAGACACTGCACAGGCAGCTTTTCACACTCAAGGACAGTGGAAAGACTTTACAAGCACCATTCCAGGCTGTATGTATTAGCAGCAATCATTCTAATAAAAAAAACTTAAAACGCTGTGTGTGATTATCTATCAGTTTCTTGTCGAACTGGATTATCATTACCAAGAATGGTGACAAATTAACAGGTACCTTTCCTGGCCTCTATGGTGACTTGCACCTTTCCATGTAGGTAACATGTGTAACAAAGCTTCTATAGTTATGTGTTTTAATGATAAATACAGTTCAGGTCTGGCTGTGCATTTAAAACACTGGATTGTAGCGCTTAGAAGACAGGCTAATTTGTTTGAAATGTGCAGCCAATATGTGCTTGATTATTGTGATTTTCTTAGATGCCCTCTAACACACCATAGAAGGAAACAGTGTCATTGTCTGGTGCACATCTGCCCATGAATGCAGCTGCTGAAATGTCACTACAAGGAGAAGACTTTATGTGTTCCATCTTGTGGGAAAAGGAAACGAAAATAGCAATAAGTGTCTGTGTATAACCAGGGTCGAATGGGATCACAAATAAGGTGAGGATGGTGCGAGTTCCCCACATCACCTGGCCCCCACAGTGAGACCCATTCTTCCTCGCCCACTATGCCCTGAATGAGGAGGGCTGTGGGCGAGGACTAATGCAAGCACTGTTTTTGGGCTGGGTGGGCCCCAGGGGGGCTGAAGTGAAAATGGCTCATAGGGCTGAGTAACACCTGGCCCCTGGGGGGCCGATTCTGGCACACAATCACCCCTCCCCAGCCCACCATCAGCATGATTGCTTGGCAGGACAGGGGGTCAAGGAGAGGATACAGCTGATCATCGCTGCGGCCGGCTGCACAACGAAGATGCTTTCCTCTCCGTCAGTGCTATCTTTGGACTGGTAGAGGGGGAAAACCGGCCCACAGAGGGCCCTGAGACACCGGCCCTTCGGCCCATGCCCGAGTGCCCGCAGTGCCAATCCGCCCCCGTGTACAACTATATTTTGAACAAGAAGCATTGCCCAATATCCTTACAAGGACACAGGCCTGAGCTGCCGCTCCTCGCGCATTAGGAATCCAGCTTAAGAAATGTATGTAAGGTAGCACTTTGGAGGCCGGGCTGAACACATGGACCAATTGCTGGAGGGGAGGTGCGACTTCAGGCCTGATGGTCCAATAAGGTATGTGGGGTGTCCTTATGTGACTTATTACGACGAACTTGTACATCCAGGCTGTTAGACCACTGGTCACACTTAGGTTGGTTTGGAAATGATGGGATAGGGATGCGTTATTAAATAGGACTGGGCTTATTTACCCTTTGCCCTTATTTGTAAGCATGTTGCTGAAAAGTTTACATTACATACACTCATTCTAATGCACATGATTCAAAGACACAGTATAATAAATAACCAAGCATTATGAAATACCAACCGTTGTGTGTGCGCACTGATTTTGGTGTGTAGGGTACCCATATACCACCTACAGATGGGAAATTCTTTAACAGGTTTATCTGACTCTTAACAGTCCCTCTATGAAAGTAGATCTCAGCAGGGAAGGAGCACAAGACACCGAATCAGAGACATTTTAAGGCATGGGCAAAGTGGGCTCTGGCCCAGGGCCCCAACCTTTCAGGGAGTGGGGGGGGGGGAGGGGGGGCTGATAGAGCCAGCTATGTTCTGCAGAGAGTCTTGCCCTTATGACCTTGAATAATTTTTAAACAGATTGTTTTAAATACTGTTTTCCTTTAATTTATTTTTAATGTGGGGGAATTGTCAGAACCTATTGCAGACATTTTGCAGAGAAATGTTGTTTAAATTTCATGCGACACCCATCTAAAAAGGTACTTTTAGATAAAAACAGGACCTCACATATGAGAAATGGGAGGGTGTCAGAGAGACTATTTGCAAAATTAGTGCGTTCCTGCACCTTCTAATCAATCACACTCTTTCTGACCCTTACCCATTGTCACTGGGCGTTCCTCAAGGCTCTATTCTCTCCTCAATACTGTTTAACCTATATATGGAGCCATTAACTGTATCCCACAAATTCTACCACATCTCCTACCATATGTAAGCTGACGACACCCAACTCTACATGAAAATCACATTACTTGATGACATCCATGCCATCAACAACACCCTGACAAAGATGCAGCAGTGGCTGACTCTTAGCCACCTCAAACTCAATGCCCTGAAGACTGACTACTTACTGATCGCACCGCCCACCTCTACCCCTAACGTCAAAGAATGGCTCCCTCTTTTTCCTGCCCTGAACTGCCCCACACACATTGGCTCTACCAAATCCCTAGGTATAACCCTGGGCAAGGACGTTTCCATGCAAAAGCACATCAGCACCATCACTAGAGGAGCTAAACATCAGCTGCATATTCTTAGGAAAGTTAAACCTTTCCCCCCAGCGGCAGACCTCAAAATTGCTGTACATGCACTTGTGCTATCAAAATTGGATTCCAGTAGCACTACCCTGGTATGCCCTCCGAACACCTCACTTGCACCTCCGAAGGCTACACTAAATGTTGCAGATAGGCTCATCACCGGATAAAAAAAACACAAGCACATGTCACCCATGACCTATCTCTGATAAGGTTACCCTACAAGGCCAGAAACAATCTCATAATTGTCTGTATGACCCACAAAGCATTACACCATAATACCCCCTCCTACCTGGCCCAGAAACTGACCCCCAATAGGGTGGTAACAGACCCTCCAGAAGCACTAGCTCCTTACTTCTTAACTCTACAAAATTAAAAAAGAAAGAAAACCTAATCACTGATCCTTCTCCAGAATTGCCCCCAAAATTTGGAATTCTCTCCCTACTAAAATCAGATGCAACCCTTCCACATCCACCTTCAAGAAAGTAAAACTCTTTCTATCCAACAAGCCTCTCTCATACTGAGAACTCACCCTATCCCCCCCAGAACGCTCCCTTGCTGTTATTAGTCCATGTGTATTTATCTATATTTATTGTATTTTTAGTTAGTTATATTTTTTTTATGTCGTATCCCTTTCTTTGTACACTACTGTAAAGTGCTCTGTCACCTGGATAGGGTCTTGTTTGCACTACTACTTTTTTCGTACCGGGGCTCAAAGTAAAAGGATGGTGGTGCCTGTCGTGTCCAGCCCCAATAACTCAGGCGGACACAGTGGGGTAGGGTCATGGACCTTCTTTATTAGTCATCCTCCTTCTTCAAGTCCCAACAGCATACTGCCCTTTCCTGCCCACTTAGTCCCCAGCTCCTCCCTTTCCGCCTGCCCTCGTCCCTCACTCGGGCCGGTGCTAGAGCCTGACCAGTTGGGTCACTGGGCACTTTGCATCAACATCATTACATCTCCCCCCTCTGTGAATAAAGAAAACAAAATAATATACACCACGGCAAACAGGAAATTGTCTTTCTTTTGAATTCTTCGATGAAGTAATACGGTATGGCCTGTCGGGCTCATTCTCAGCGGCAGTCTCCATCAGTGCCTGACTGTCAGTTGGCAGTGTCTCAGGATCTCTCTGTTCCAGTTTCGTTACGGTTTCACGATGCGGGCGAGTCGTCTTCCGTCAGCCTCTGTAGTTCTTATAGTTCCGTTTTGTTGAAACGCTGGACTGCATCACACGATTGCATCTCCCCCTTGTTGACAAAATAAGTTTAGCGTCTACCATGTTTAATGGTTCCTCAGTCAGCCACACGGGTCTGCAGGCCGCCTATTTGGGCTACGAAGATGCATCTCCATTTCTTTTGTATGGCTTTCTGTTGCTTTGACGAGAACATCTTTTGTTACAGTAGTGTATCTTTGTAATTGCGAGACGTCTCGCGTGGTCTTCTTGTGCTCAGGTTCGTGGTGGTTTCCAATCAGCTTCTCTCGCGTGGTCTTCTTGTGCTCAGTTTCGTGGTGGTTTCCAATCAGCTTCTGGGTGATCCACTCATTTTCAGTTTCTGAGGTGACTGTGAAAAGCTCAACTTGATGGCGGCAGTCAGTCTTCATATGGGGCTCTTGTTTGATTGACGCTTGATTTTCTTCATGAGGGGGTGTTCGGGTTCTTTTCCGAGCACCCGCGTATGACTGTACTTCCTTTTGTCTTGTCTGGTCCTGGACAACACTGCCTTCCTGTTCAGAGTCATGTATACCAGACGGTGAGGCGCTATCTGAAAAGACCATCTTGCTTTGGTTCGGGGACTCATTCGCTGCCTCTGTTTGCCTCAACCACTCCCACTCATGTTTATGACTGGTGAGCTCTTTGACCGTCTGGGCCTGTGCATGTTTCTCTCTCATCGGATGATGGTCTGTCTCTGTTAACACGTCTTGTCTTCCTTGCGGGTTGACTGGATATTCCTTTCTTATCCGGTTGGTAGTGTCCACTATCTTTATTTTCTTTCCGTAGGCCCTGTGGGTCAGCCTCGCTGACCCTATCCGTGGTGAAGGTATATGGTTTGTATCTTGATATATCTGCGGTTGACATGACAGGTTGTCTTGTGAAGTGACTGAGTACTCAGGGACATTGATGTGAGATACTTTACTCTTGACGTGACTGATGTCCTTTGGTTCTGAGGTGTGTTCAGGTGGTTGACGCCATGGCCGTCGTTGGGACCATGACTCGGTCGACTCGAGGGATCGAACAGACGTGCTTTCTGAATCAGAGGAGTCTTCTGACGATGTCCTTTGATACCGTTCTCTTGAGTGTGTCTTGAATAGATGATTTTTTAAATAGGTAGGCCGTGACGAGCTGCTCCTAGAGTCGGAGTTCTCTTTGGCATATTTCTCCGGGTACCTTTCTCGAAATGACTTCGATGTCGTCTTACTGGATGGGTTGTTTGATGACCACATATCTATCTCTTGTGGTTGATCTCTTGGTATATCTATCTCTTGTGGTTGATCTCCTGGCATTTCATTTCTACCTCTCTCGTGTGTTGATGATGGCCTCCTTTCGGTTTCTTCATTGTCTCGGATGTCGTGGATGTGTTTGTCTTCCTCTTCCCGGTGTCCGAGTGAGTCAGTCTGTCTTATCCGGTTTTCTTCTCCTTCCCGCTTGTTTTGTGCACTGACATCTGTGTTACGGGTGTGATCATGTACCGAATTCCAGTGCTGGCGTAACTGGTCCAGACTTCTATAATTTGCCTTTCTTGCACATTTGTTGGGCAGGCTGTCATCTGGTCCATTGGTGCGATCTGTCTCACTTGAAGCTTCATCTGCTTCATAATCACTTGCACTACATGTTGAGTTTGAGGTTGAATAAGTGACGCTGTCGTACTCCTGGATCATCTCGGTCTTTTGTGTTGTTGACTCAGAGTACTTCATGTTACTTTGTTTCTCTCGTTGTCTTGTCTCTGATTCGTCTTCATCCTCCCCGTTTCTGGTTTTGTTTATTTCTTGTGCTTTATTCACCGACCTTAGAGATGTCTCTTTTCTGGTATCTTGGTGTCTTGCACATAGGTGTGGTTCTTTTGATAGTTCTCTTGCTTTGACCCGCTCTCCAGCTTCGGCCTTCTTGATTATTTCCTTTAGCGATAAATGCCCTCGAAGAATCTTGTGCTTTGTACTAGACCTTGAACAGCCTTCGATTACCCGAAGTCGAACTGCGTCCTCATTTGTAAATGTGTTGAAGTGGCAGCGTTGTACCAGACTCTGCAAACGGGTGATGAAGTTTGGCAATGATTCTCCTGGTTCCTGCCTTGCTGTGTTGAAAACGATGCGTTCATGATCCACGTCATCCTTTGCGTTGAAATGGGCACGTAATGTCTCTTGTAGTCTTTCATAAGTCTCTGTGTCCTTTTCAGAAAATGTTCTAATTAAACGTCGGCCCTCATGGCCCACCAACTGGAGCAGTAACGTCAGACATTTTCCATCTCTTCGCTCACCGGTGGCGTCAAGAAAGTCGTCCAGTGATTCCAGCCACCGGTTCCATTTGGGACCCAAACTCTGAATGTCAGTCTGTGTCACTGGGGGTGGCACTTCAATGTAGGGATTGGATCGTTGGGTTGCTTTACCCACCGCCATGATGGAGGAAGATCTTGATCTGCTACGGTCACAGGACTGTTTCCTTTTAGGTTGGTAAGATCCGCAGCTATCTCGGTATGATTCTGGACCATTTAGTTTCTCACCTCCTTTATTTTAATTCTTCTCTTTGCGTAGCGTTACATTTGCTTGTGTTTGTCGCATTCGAGATTTGCACTATCTGGTGCTTGTTATGTTTGTTTACACCATTTGTTTTGCACTTGCCAGTGCTTGTTTGTTGCCTCTGTTGCATTTGCCAACGTGTGTTTGTTATTTCTGTTGCATTTGCCAACGCTTGTTTGTTTCTCCTGTTGCATTTGCCAGTGCTTGTTTGTTACTCCTGTTGCATTTACCAATGCTTGTTTGTTACAGCTGTTGTATTTGCCAATGCTTGTTTGTTACTTGCCAATGCTTGTTTGTTGCTTGTCAGTGCTTATTTGTTACTTCTGTTGCATTTGCCAAGGTTTGTTTGGTATTTATGTTGCATTTGCCAATGCTTGTTTGTTTCTTCTGTTGCATTTACCAATGCTTGTTTGTTACTCCTGTTGCATTTACCAATGCTTGTTTGTTACTCCTGTTGTATTTACCAATGCTTGTTTGTTACTTGCCAATGCTTGTTTGTTGCTTGTCAGTGCTTATTTGCTACTTCTGTTGCATTTGCCAAGGTTTGTTTGTTATTTCTGTCGCATTTGCCAATGCTTGTTTGTTTCTTCTGTTGCATTTACCAATGCTTGTTTGTTACAGCTGTTGTATTTGCCAATGCTTGTTTGCTACTTGCAATGCTTGTTTGTTGCTTGTCAGTGCTTATTTGCTGTTTTAGGCACTTTGCCTGACTTCAAAATGGCCGCCGATGATCCCGCGCAGGGGATTGGTCAATATTGCCTGACTTCAAGATGGCCGCCGGAAATCTCGTTTTCAGCAAGATTTCGGTCGTTTCTGCTCGTTTCTTTGGCGGGGGGGGCCAGTTAGGCGGCGATTTCACTCACCGGAGCCGTGGTCCACCGCTTGAGTCACCAATCAAGGTAGGGCAATTTCCTTCACTTCTGCCGCCGAGGTGGGCACTCGGTAGGCGTTTTCTTTGGCCACACGCTTCCATTTCCTTCACTTCTGCCGCCGAGGTGGGCACTCGGTAGGCGTTTTCTTTGGCCACACGCGTCCGCCGCCGAGGTGGGCACTCGGTGGGCGCTTTATTTAACGCTATTCCGCCACCGAGGTGGGCACTCGGTAGGCGCTTTATTTAACGCTATTCCGCCGCCGAGGTGGGCACTCGGTAGGCGCTTTAATGACCGCTATTCCGCCGCCGAGGTGGGCACTCGGTGGGCGTTTTTCGCAGCGTGCTCGAGCCTCCAGACGTGGGGCGAGCTCCGGGCCAGTCGGTCGCCGGTTGCTGCTGTGGCTGTCCACACGCTTGGGGTTTCATCCCACCCTCGTCGCCAGTTGTCGTGTCCAGCCCCAATAACTCAGGCGGACACAGTGGGGTAGGGTCATGGACCTTCTTTATTAGTCATCCTCCTTCTTCAAGTCCCAACAGCATACTGCCCTTTCCTGCCCACTTAGTCCCCAGCTCCTCCCTTTCCGCCTGCCCTCGTCCCTCACTCGGGCCGGTCCTAGTGCCTGACCAGTTGGGTCACTGGGCACTTTGCATCAACATCATTACAGTGCCAAGCAGGGATTTCAGCTGCTGTCAGCAGCATCAGTGTCAGTCTGCAGAATACATGTCATTTGGCACCTGTAGCTCTAAGGGTCTAATTATTTTATGAACTTACAAGTATGCCGAGAGCTCAGATTTGAAAGTTTTTCCCCCCATGTAATTTGGGAACTTCTATAGTAAATTGCTTTCGGCGAGCAGGAACACACCTACGGCCACATGCATCATTGTTGCCGTTTGAGATTTCTTAATTGCGAAAATTAAGGAATCGCAATTAAGAAATCGCAAACGGCTATGCATCAAGAAATCGAATTTTTTTTTGCGATTCCTTAAGTTTCCTTAATTGCGATTCACTGTTTGCGAATCGCAATTAAGGAATCCCTTCCCATTGATTCCTATGGGCCTAGAGGCCCTTAGGAATGAATGGGAAGTCATTCTCAATTTGCGATTAGCATTTTGCGAATCGCAAATTGAGAATGCAATTTCAAGGGTGCAGGGGGGGTCGAAAGGACCCCCCCTGCACCCCTGAAATATAACTTTAAGTGCACTTTTCACACACACGTGCCCCATGTGTGTGTGTAAAATGAAACTTTCAAAAATGCACTTTTGTGCATTTTTGAAAGTTTTCGCAAATTACCATGACGGTCAACTTCATGGTAATTTACCTCTCCCTATTTGCGAATTCGCAAATTTTAAATGTTCATACATTGCATTTAAGAAATCTGAAATTGCGATTTCTTAAATGCAATCGCACATTTAGAAATCGCAACATGATTGCGATTCCTAAAATTGCGAAAAACATGAGGCATCCCAAGTTTGTCAATTGCATTCGCAAACGGCCGAAAATTGTGATTCTCACCGTTTGCGAATGCAATTGACAATGATGCATGTGCCTGCTAGTGTTAATATGAGCTCTGTTAGAATAGTTTAGAAGTCAATCAATTGTTTGAGCCCTTGTGACACAGCGCTTTGTTAGGTATTTCCCTGCAGGAATATGCAAGGAGCATGCGCACATCCATACAAGGAAGAAAAACTCTTCTCTCATGAGGGGCTATAATATAATCATAAAACAAGTCAGAAAGTTTCCAGCACGGACACTAAAATCATAAAATATGGGTAAACTGCACTTCAAAGTAACTGAACCGTGAATACATGTAAGTGCATGTCCCATCATGCATTGAGGGTGGACCAGTATTCGAGTCTGCGAAAACCAACTATGAATGATTAATAGGGATTCCTCCTGAGAAAGACAGAAGTCATTCGGTTGGGTCTGTGGGGTGCACCGAGCTTACGGGTAGATGCATCATTGTTCCCGTTTGCGATTTCTAAATTGCGAAAATTAAGGAATCACAATTTAGAAATCGCAAACGGCAATGCATTAAAAATTCACAATTTCTTTTGCGATTAAGGTATTTTTCCTTAATTGCGATTCACAATTTGCGAATCGCAATTAAGGAAAAGCCTTCCCATTGATTCCTATGGGCCAAAAGGCCCATAGGAATCAATGGGAAGGCATTCACATTTTGTGAATTTCAAATTGCGATTCGCAAAATGTGAATGCAATTTCAAGGGTGCAGGGGGGGGTTCCAAAGAACCCCTCCCTGCACCCCTGAAATGTAACTTTAAATGCAATTTACACACACACATGCCCCAAGGGCATGTGTGTGTGTAAATTAAAAGTTTCAAAAATGCAATTTGTGCATATTTGAAAGTTTAAGGTAAATTAGCATGAAGTTCAACTTCATGCTATTTTACCCCTTCCAAATTGCGAATTCGCAATTTAAAAATAATCATGCATTGCATTTAAGAAATCTCAAATTGCGATTTCTTAAATGCAATCGCAATTTTAGAAATCGCAACATGGTTGCGATTCCTAAAATTGCGATATGCATGATGCATTCCAAATTAGTGAATTGCATTCGCAAACGGCCGAAAAATGCGATTCGCACCGTTTGCGAATGCAATTCCGTTTGATGCATCTAGGCATTAGTTCGGTTTTTATTACAGTCATATATAAGCAGCATATAGTTACCCCAGTGGAGATAATCCTCTAAAGTGAAGTGCATTTAAGATGAGAAGTGGTGAAATATGAGTCTGTGACCCACACCTGTAAAATGACAATGAAGGAGCAACTGAGCAAGGTGGAAGTCAACAGTTGATTGAGCCGGTAGGAAACAGTCCACTTTGTCTGTTGTTTCACTGCAGTAACTTACAAGAGGCACACAGAATGTATGGAACACTCTTCTCTGATGAACGTAGAAAGCCATTAAACGCACACCAGGGTTTCAGTACTGACTGGGGAAGTCCTTCTGTGATGAACATCGAAAGCCATTAAACACACACAAGGGTTACAGTACTGACTGGGGAAGTCCTTCTGTTATGAATGTCGAAAGCCATTAAACACACAGGAGGGTTCCAGTACTGACTGGGGAAGTCCTTCTCTGACAAAAGTCGAAAGCCATTAAACACACACCAGGGTCCAGTACTGACTGGGGAAGTCCTTCTGTGATGAACTGTCATGGTTCCTCGACCCCCCCCCCCCAAATCCCCGCTTGCCTGTTGTCCGTGTGTTTGTACGACACTCGTATGGGTGCAGGGATCCTCACTTCCGGTCTCGGCTGTTAGCAGTTCAGTCGCCAGCCGGAAGCGCAACCGCGTCACTGGAGCTTCCGGGGAAGGTCGCTTATCAGGCGTGACTCCCCGGAGCTCGGCGCTTCGTGTACTTTCCTATGGCGCGTTCCTTTGCTGAACGCTGTGTTTGTTACCCGGACCCAGACCGCGCAAGGAGCGCTTTCAAGACCGTGTGGTAGCGCAGGAGCGCTTCCGCATTTCTTTCCCTGACCGCGCTTGGAGCGCATATCGCAAATGCCTTTGCAGCGCCAGGAGCGCTAGACTCTTGACTCGTGCAGCGCCAGGAGCGCTAGACTATTGACCAGTGGCAGAGCTAGGAACTGTGGCAGGTGCCTTGTTTACAGCACAGGAGCGCATGGTTTTTTCCTTGGTTATAGCGCAGGTACGCTTGGTATTTCCTTTGTGGTAGCGCAAGGAGCGCTTGGCACCTACCTTAATTGCAGCGCAGGAGCGCTTGGTTTTCGTTGTATCCGCTTCCTGGAGAGCAGATGGATGCCTTCCTGTCTTTATCCTTGATGGCAGCAGGGCGGCTGTAGCTATGAGGAGGTAAGCTGTGTCCCATATGAGTGTTGTGGTGGTGTTGCATGCCAGAGAACGGTGGTTAATTACTGTCCCCTTGTCTCCCCGTTCAGCTGGTGCTCTGGGACTACCCACGAGAGGGACCTCCGCCCCCACCTGCCTACCCAGCATTCCTGCCCAGACCTTTTGGCTGCCATCCTCACTCGCACCCCATTCCTGGTCTTGTTACCCAATCAGAGCAGGGTGGTGCGTGTGTGGGGTTGGCAGTTCGTGTTGTCTCTGCGAGAACCCCTAACAAGAAACAGGTACTTGTGGGGGGAGCCCGGACATGAACGTCGAACGCCATTAAACACACACAAGGCTTCCAGTACTGACTGGGGAAGTCCTTCTCTGACAAAAGTCTAAAGCCATTAAACACACAGGAGGGTTCCAGTACTGACTGGGGAAGTCCTTCCTTGACGAACATCGAAAGCCAATAAACACACACCAGGGTTCCAGCACTGACTGGGGAAGTCCTTCTCTGACTAAGCCGGTTATTTGATGTGCAAACGGCCATCTCCATATTTCCTTTGCCACCTGTGATAGGATCTGCGTTCTTGTACCTCTTTGTTTGTTGAGGTAGTGCATACCTGTTGTGTTGTTTGCTCGTAGCCACACTGACGTTCCCTGGCAAGAAAGCTTGGAGGGCACGCAAGATCGCTCGGAGTTCAATGAAATTTATGTGCATTTTCGTTTATGCTAAACTCCATTTGCCTTTTATTTGAAGATAATGCAAATTGGCTCCCTAGTCTTCGAGAAGCTTCTGTTGTAATAATGTATTCGGAAACTGGAGATAGGAATTTTGCCACGATGAGCGATTGCTGGAGTTTATCCACCAACGAAGAGCTTTTGTCATAGGTGACGAGAGCTGAATGAGATCGTTGAATGAGCCTGCCACTTGAGCCAATTGTGCGTCAAATTCCTCCCAGAATGGTCTACTTCTTAGGCGAACACATGGAGAATGGTCAGGGACATCAGGCAGACAAGTGATTTGATAAGGCGAACTGAAATGGACTTTATTTTTGAGAGCACCGAGCCAGCGTTACGAATTTCCTTTGTCTGCGGGCAAGAATGACTTGTCTTGTAATGTATCTAGGGGTGCTCCCAGAAAATGTATCCTCGGAGAGAGGCAAGACTTTTGATAATTCACCTATAGCCACAGGGATTGAAACATCAGCAGGCATGTTGTTGTAGCTTTCTACACTTGTTGGGAAGATGGTGCTTTTATTAACCAGTAGTCGAGGAACGAAAATACCTGGAGGCCTTTCTTTCTGAGATGGGCTGCTACTTGGTCAAGACATTTTGTGAAAATCTGGGTAGTGGACCGGAGAGAAAACGGGAGCACTTAGAATTGATAGTTTCGGGTGGAAAGGGGTATGGTAAAAGGCATCCTGCATATCTAGGCTCAGCATGAAATCTTGGTGCATGCAGAGATGCGGGATTTCTTGAAGCATGATCATACAACAAGACTGCTTTTTCAGGTACTTGTTCAGCTTCCTGAGATCCAAAATGGTTTGCCACTCTCCTCATTTCTTCATGAATAGGAAAAAACGAGAGTAGATGCCCATTCCTTTCTGAGAGTGTGGAACCTTTTCTATGACATTTGTGCCTAGCACAGCCAGTGCTTTCTTTCAGAGGAGATGGTGATGAGACCAAGGCGGTCGTTATGGAGGGGTGGTAGGAGGAAGCTGAGTGAACTCCAAGGTATGGCCATAAGTGAAGATCCAGGACCCATTTCTCCGTAGTGATTTTCAACCAGTGATGGGAATAGTTGGAAATTCTTGCTTCCTGCCAGTGTCTCTGGCTGGTGCGGTGTGCTTTCACCTTGGTGGTCGATTAGGGTAAGCTGCCGCTGGTGATGTTCGATGTGGTTGGTACTGCTGGTAGGTAGACCGAAAGGGCTGCTGAAAGAGCTGGTATGACTGATACCTCTGGTATCCTCCCCAATAGGAATAGGTACCTAATCTGCGCGTCCCTGTTTTTCAGGACTGTAAGTTGTACAAGGATCTAGCGGTATCAGCCTAGATCGCTTGTACTGAGTCGTCAATATGTTTGCCAAACAACCTGTCATCATCATAAGGCTTTTCCCAAAATGTTGTTTGTACATTAGGCTGAAACGATGTAGCTTTGACCCAACCCTGCAGTCTAAGCAATGCAGATCCTGCGAGCTGTAAGAAACCTATCAAGGCTATGTCCATAGTGCAATCAATGATATTCAACGCCGAACTGTGACGGTCCGACAACATTAGGCAGTCATATCTGCCTAGGATTGCTAGTGAGTCTGCTGTACGATAGTCGTGCAAAACATGACCTAGAAGCCCTTACCAATATTGTCAGGGTGTCTGCCTGCCTTGTCAGGTGGTGTTGAAATTGGTATGGCTGGGTTCTTAGACTGGCACTGAGCAGCCTGTCTATTAACAAAGTCTGGTTTTGGATGAGCCACTAGACATGCCGGGGAGTGTTCAGGTGCTTTGTATTTTTTGTCAGTTCTAGGCAGAACCACTGCAACTGGCCAAAGTTTTCATGATTTTAATTCTTCCTCCCAGATATAATCTACGATAAAAAACGCTCTAACAGTTTTCCTAGACTGTTCTTCAAAATCGTATCAGAATCAACCGGATTGCTTGATCGTAATAGGAAGATGGATACGCTTGGCCATTCTCTCCATAAGGGTATGGAAACAACTGATGTCATTTAGTGATGAATCCACTAGTTACGGTGCAAGAGGGGAAAGTGTTGAGATGAGTTAATCGCCCTATTCAGTGGCCACAGATTGAGTATCTTGAAATTCACCCGCATCTCGATCATCATCTGAAGAAGATTGGCAATCTCGAGGAGACATGGTAATGTTTTCACACTGGGGTCATTCTTGAAATAGCAGGAGATAGCATAGGCTTAGGTGATGTAGGTGCAGTAGGTGACGGATGCATTGGTGAGGACTGCCCTCCAGACAGTGTAGGGAAATGTTTATAATAGTCCTTCATAATGCCCTGGAGATCCTGTACTAGGGTTACAGAAACCTGAATCAGGCGGTGAAAACGATAAAACTGCTCTACATATTCCCTTGGCTTTTCAATGTATTGCAGTCTCTGAAATCCAGATGCATAATAGTCCCCTTCATACTCATTCTCCTTGTACTTAACATGAAGATCCTAGGGACTTATGAGCCGTCCCAAAGGGCCCAACATCATCTTAGTTAGACTCCTCTACATCCCGTAAGTGGCTTGGCGGCAAGGGGGATCACATTTCTAAGAGGTATGCTCTGGGTATAAAATATCCTGTGCTAGCTTTTCCCTTGTTGATGGTGTCATGTATGGTAGCGTCGATGGTACAGTTATCACACCCTGCGTCAGAATTGACAATGGTGGCTTCTTTGCCTTTATAGCCGACGAAGATGTGTTCTTCCTTGAATACGCCATTGACCCTCTTATCAACAAAGCCTTTGTCGATGGCATTGGTGAGGCCATCGATGGTGTTGTTTTTTTCCGCCGATGACTAGGTTGTCGTTGTCGACGAGGTGGTCATCATCGAACAGAGCGGCGGTAGACAAGGTGGACATAGTTGACGTTTTCGCATGCATTGCCGTCGACTATGTGTAGGAAACATTCCTATTGGTGACGTAACATGTAATGTTTTGGGGGAAAGCTTTGGAGCTGGCAGTTAGTGGACGCTGTTGCTGCTGGATGTCACAATACTTGGAGACAATGAAGAAGATTGTATTTACACTTGTGTTGTGTAAACTACTACACTATGATTTTGATGGCGTTACAGTTGTTAACAATATTCTTATCGTCAGTTTGTTCTTCACCATGGCTGGTTCTGAAGAGGATTTTGTAGGCTTTAAAGTCAGGGCTGAAGATGCAGGCTCAGATCTTGCCTTAGAGGAAGTTTTCTCTCATGTTTCTTTAAAAGAGGTGCCTTTAGAAGACCCATGGTGAGTATTTTTAAAGGCTTTCCTGTGCTCTTCTGCTGATACTTAGTGAGACATCTTTTTCTAGATTTCTCTTGTGAGGCAAGAGAATCCTCACTGTCCTCCTCCTCAGAAATGACAGCTGTTTTCGCTTCAAGTTTCTGAAGCCATAATAGCAGCCTTTCCTCTTTATCTTTGAGAGTTTTGGAACAAAAAGTTCTACACATTTTGCAGTCCTTTACCCTGTGGAGAGGGTTGATGCAGTAAATATACTCTTTATGAGGGTCTACTAAATGGTGGTCCTTCGCACAGGTCCCACAAGGTCAAAAGTGTTCTCTTCTTGAGGGATTTGACATGATGTCAGTGGTTGAATAATTACACAGGAGAAGTAATATGCACAAATCAAATCTGCATACCAGTTGAAGAACTAAACAGAGCTCAGGGAAAATCTGTCACACGATGTGCGGTTGAAAATCTAAGGGAAGATGCCTCGGCTGGGAGTGGTCTATAGGGTGCTATCTCCTGACTGTATGGGAGTTTGGTTCAGTTTAAAGGATTTAGATAAGCTATAAAAAAAAAAAAATCAATGTCTGTTTGCCACTGTAATATATGTATACTACAACCACTGCTTTAGAATGTACTGTGGGACTCCCATCTCGACGATGGGGAGCGATTCAAGCAGGTGAATCTATGAGAGATTAATAATTTGATTACTATGTGCAATCTGAATACTATTCTTCCAACTTCCCACCAATTCTTGACATTCAAATGCAAATATTACCTAATTTGGAAGGTATTATACAGCGTACGCAAGGCAAAACATAACATCACAAAGGAATCGGCGCCTTGAGACCCTCACGGGTAAGTAGCCACGCTTTACAAACCTTGATTGATTGAATCTACTATATGCCGGTGGTTGACTCCAATCACAAAGTTACATACAGCACATAATACATCCACCCATTTAATATCATTATTATTCTGGGATTCTGCCAATTATTTGCATGACTCATTCAAGAATATTCAGTGGAACATGGCTTAAGCTATTCCACTAGCAGCAGTAGGTTAATACCAGTCTCCTGACCAGATCAAAGTCCTAGCACCCCAGCCAGGAGCAGGTTTTAGGCAGCACTGTTACCTCAGTACTTTACATGTAGCACAAGTGCTCAAGAAGCTGTATGTGATATCAATGTACTGTCAGCTTTGCTTAGACAAGTAGGTTATACAGGTCAGTTCCACCATTTGAGTTGGTTTCTGCTCTATTCAGATATTAAATTCTGTTTCATGGGTAGAATGTGGGTGTATACACATTCCTGATTAAACATCTATTAAGAACAAACCTATAATCTGACTCAGTTGGCCTAATTTATGACCGGGTCACAGACCTGTGCTGTGTGCATGAGTGGAACATATAAATTATTGCTATTCGCTATAACTGCAAGAAGATTTTTTCTACAGAACCTTTTCATGTCTCACCAGAAAGGTGCACAAGAGCTCATATCTAAAGATATTAAACAAGGAGGAAGTAGTTGGTATTTCACATTTACAGTCCTTAATGTAAATAGTAACACTGAGGAAGTTTCATGTACCACTGTAAGTCATTTAAGAAAGGTGTAACCTCAACTGAAAATATACATACTATACACATTTTGTTCATAGAATGTTTTTACACTTTACAGAGCTCTGAGAGGAAATCCTGGCTGAAGATGTGTGTGAAAAGCATTGCAGCTTCAGATGGGGAAGCGACATTTCTACATCACCCTTCCCCCATACTGAGGAACTCGGAAGAGAGTTGTAATAGCGCCCTAGATACACAACAAAACTACCCATCAGTCTTTAAAGATTGCGGTTTTACCACTCCATATGCCATTGGTCTTATAATCACGCCCCTAAGAGATTAATATGTCAATGCTCCCTTTCACTGGTACCTAATTAGAAGCAACAACGAAAACATGTCATTTTGCCATTTATTACTCTTCGAAATAATTTTTTTAAAATTTCATTGGTGTTGGATCAAAGAAGACATGCAGTGGAGTCTCTTGCTTTGGGCCCACCCTCACAAGTGCTCTGCACACAAATGTTACCCTTATGAGCCAAACACAAAAACTCTGATGGTTTTTGGGCTCACTGGTCTGCTTGCAAAGGACTGAAAATTATCTGGAAAAATTACATTATATACTGAGAAATTACATCTCAAATTCATAACTATTAGATTATCTCTGCTTCTGTATGGTTTCCCAAAAGGACATATGCAATGTTAAAATACATTTCACAAACAAAGCATTTAAGTATAAAGGCAGCATTTTATGATCTGTTTTTAAAGTATATTCCAATAGGTTCACACTTGACTATAACAACCCAATTGTAATACCAATGTGCGCTTCACTGTTAAAGGGGTCTCTTAGGTGACAACATGTTTGGCATTTTACACGATCTCTGCAACGGTTACGTTATCTGTGGGTCAAGCGATAGCATGAAGCACTGCATCATGAATGTGGAATGGCAGGAGGTGTGGTCCTTCTGATGACCAATGGATCTCCTTTGGAGGTCTAAAGAGCTCTCCGGAACAGAGGCCACAAGGCATAGACATCTTTAATCTTTGAATATAGAGACTTGCTTTTTTGGTAATCTTATCTCTCACGAGGTGAATACCTTCATGCTTGTAGCACTTCCTGACATATCTTAACATAAAAGGCTTTTTTTCTTAATGTGAGAGTTGTGAAGTCACACTGTCAACCGCTCAAAATGGATTTAGAGCTCGTGCAGGAAGCTCATCTCTCAAACCCGGGGAGCATTATTGCCAAAAAACAAAAAAGCTGAAATAAAAAAAAAGCATGTTACAAGATATTCAGTGAACAGGAAAAAAGTCAAAACACGTTACTTTTCTGTCAGAAGGTGGACTTTGATGGCACTACTCACGTGCACCAGAATATTGCTCACAGGACCCGAAGACATGGATGGGCAGAGCCACTATGTCTGGTGTTAGCTACCACACATTTAGCTTTTTCAATGCTTCTTTTGTTTGGACATTGTTTCTCAAAACTTTAAAGTTGGGGAACTGCTAGGTTATAGCCAATAGCAAAAACCAAACCGAAAAAAAATTGTCTAAAAGCAAAAACAGGATTTTTGTCTCAAAAAACACCAATTGTTGTTGACTTTTTTGTTTGTGAAAGAGCAGAATGCAATTACACCAATTGTTGAAAGTGGTTGGACACACTGTCCGAAGCTGTATGCTGTAGTGGGCGGAAAAACAAGTGAATGACATAAAAAATACATCAATGGATGAAGAGGCAGACTAAAAAGCCTCTATAAGCATATTATACATCTAATTGTAGTAAAATATAAAAAATCTTTGCTAACGCCAAATAATGAGATGAACTAAATAATATGGCCAAAGAAGCTACTGTTTGCAATAGAAGCGATGATTTACATTTCTAGTTTTGCCAATATGTTGCCTATTCAGTCCCATTTCTTTGCAATCCTTTAGTTTTTCCTTTAGGAAGGACAACTATTTGTAGAATCTGCAGTTTGTTTCTACCCAATCTGCCTTTTTAAAGTTGAAAATGAGTTTATTTTCCAAATGTGACCTGTAATTAGGGTACGTTTGCAGAATCCCATTTTGGAGAACCATGAATGCTATTTATTTCGGTGTTTTATAAAGTGCTAACTGTCATCTTGCAATTTCTTTGGGATACTGAGGCTTCCGGCAGCCTCAACACTTCAAACTAAACACACACAATTGCAGTCCAAGAACAAGCATTTACAATGCAATGGTCTCGCCATTTTTAAAGGTAGAGCTATTGGCATTGCTCATGACATTTTTTTTCATTTTTTTTAAAAACATAAATAAATGGTATTGTCATTTATAATGACAATAGGTAAGCATTAGAGAGTAGTAGAGAGTATTCGCGGACACAGAGCCACACACACACACACACACACACAGAGCCCCCCCACACACACACACAGAGAGCCACCCACACACACAGAGAGCCACCCACACACACAGAGAGCCACCCACACACACAGAGAGCCACCCACACACACAGAGAGCCACCCACACACACAGAGAGCCACACACACACACAGAGAGCCACACACACACACAGAGAGCCACCCACACACACAGAGAGCCACCCACACACACAGAGCCCCCCCACACACAGAGCCCCCCCACACACCGAGAGCCACCCACACACACAGAGCCCCCCCACACACAGAGTGCCTCCCCACACACAGCTCCACACACAGAGCCCCCCCACACACAGAGCCCCCCCACACACAGAGCCCCCCCCACACACACACAGAGCCACCCACACACAGAGAGCCACCCACACACAGAGTCACACACACACAGAGTCACACACACACAGAGTCACACACACACAGAGTCACACACACACAGAGTCACACACACACAGCCCCACCCACACACAGCCCCACCCACACACAGCCCCACCCACACACAGCCCCACACACACACAGCCCCACACACACACAGCCCCACACACACACAGCCCCACACACACACAGCCCCACACACACACAGCCACACACACACACAGCCACACACACACACACACAGCCCCACACACACACACAGCCCCACACACACACACACAGCCCCACACACACACACAGCCCCACACACACACACAGCCCCACACACACACACAGCCCCACACACACACACACACACAGCCCCACACACACACACAGCCCCACACACACACACACAGCCCCACACACACACACACAGCCCCACACACACACACACACAGCCCCACACACACACACACAGCCCCCCACACACACACACAGCCCCCCACACACACACACAGCCCCCCACACACACACACACAGCCCCCCACACACACACAGCCCCACACACACACACAGCCCCACACACACACACACAGCCCCACACACACACACACAGCCCCACACACACACACAGCCCCACACACACACACAGCCCCACACACACACACAGCCCCACACACACACACACAGCCCCACACACACACACAGCCCCACACACACACACACACAGCCCCACACACACACACACAGAGCCCCACACACACACACACACACAGAGCCCCTCACACACACACACAGAGCTACACACACAGCCCCACCCACACACACAGCCCCACCCACACACACAGAGCCCCACACACACACACACACAGCCCCACACACACACACACACAGCCCCACACACACACACACACACAGCCCCACACACACACACACACACAGCCCCACACACACACACACACAGCCCCCCACACACACACACAGCCCCCCACACACACACACAGCCCCACACACACACACACAGCCCCACACACACACACACAGCCCCACACACACACACACAGCCCCACACACACACACACAGCCCCACACACACAGAGCCCCTCACACACAGAGCAAGAAAAACGAGAGAGCAGAGGGCAAGAAAAACTAGTGAACAAAGGGCAAGAAAAACGAGACAGCAGAGGGCAAGAAAAACGAGAGAGCAGAGGGCAAGAAAAACCAGGTAACAGAGGGCAAGAAAAACGAGAGAGCAGAGGGCAAGAAAAACGAGAGAGCAGAGGGCAAGAAAAACGAGGTAACAGAGGGCAAGAAAAACGAGGTAACAGAGGGCAAGAAAAACGAGGTAACAGGGCAAGAAAAACGAGAGAGCAGAGGGCAAGAAAAACGAGTGAACAGAGGGCAAGAAAAACGAGTGAACAGAGGGCAAGAAAAACGAGTGAACAGAGGGCAAGAATGACGTCCCAAGAGTTCAAATATATATATATTTTTTTACAAATTGTATGTTTAATGTTGCACCAATAATTGCAGGAAAACGGAAACGATGGTAGAACATTTATCTCTAAATTGGCTGGAATGTCAAAACTACAAATTGTGGCATGTTATTCCCAAATCATGATATTATGGCAAAAAATCCAACATTCTCTTAATGGCCCATTAGTGGCGCGATGCTAGTTTATTCCTAATGGAAGAACAGAGCTCCATTGTAGATACAATCCCAAGAATGCATTCCTTCAACGCTGCTGGGGTTGCTTCCACTGATGCTGTAAACGCATTCTTTTAATTCTCTTGTGGTATTTGTTTCCTGTTGCTCGACACCACTCGGCGCTTAATAAAAGATCTGCGATATTACTGAGTACCTCGGCCCGTAGTTACTGACACAGGAGGCATCGATACCGGAGGGTCTGTGGGGGTGGGGGAATATCAGGGAATATAAATGGTATCCTCTGGGCCCCTTGAGAAAACAGGAACTACGCGGAGGAATGCGTAATTTGCGACTCCATTTTCCCCTGGTATTTCACCTTATGCTCCGCCTGCTCTCAAGAGGAAGAGTGTCTCCTGAGTGAAACACCGCAGGGCAATGGAGTTACCATGGATTACATAATCTCGATACAGGATTAAAGGGGACCTTAGAATGAGGCCCTGATCCCTGAAATATGCGTTGCACACCGTTTCAGAGAGAGGAAGGGGTGAAGAGGTTAAGCACCGAGGTACACATGTGAAGACAGCTGCTTGCTGGGGAGGATGAATACGAGCTTGCTGCTCTGCAGAGCAGGGTCCACGCACCTCAGCAAGACAATGTATCTTCCCAAGGGCCCCTCTGACGCGCAATGTGCCCTGCTGCAGCAACTCAAGGCCTTACTGGTTCATGGCTTCTTCGTATGGTTAGCTCACATTGTAGTTTCCTTTGCAGACTTGCACCTAGAACCCTTTTATTTACAGTGCCGGGGGTAAGAAAGTGCAATAAAAAAAGGACAGTGTGGGCTCTTCAATTAGGTACCAGTGGGACACACTGGTACCCAGAGCGCACGGCGCCGCTCTCACCTGTCCCCAGCGTGTGATCCTCGGCAGAGGCCCGCTTTGAGCTGCGGCTCCTGGAGTGAGTGTTCCCAGCCCGCGGAGCTGCAGCGGGAGCAGCTCCTCCTCGTCATCGCCGTAGGCTGGATGCCAGGAGGCGGCGTGCAGGCAGCCCACCACCGGCTCGGCCCGCAGGCAGTGCACATATGCGATCATTGTGAGGGCGAGGAAGACCCCTCACAGACCCCGGGGACTGATGAGCAGCGAGGGGAGTGGCCGAGCCATACCCCTCAGGGCCAGAGGCTTCTGAGGGCTGGGCGGAAGAGGAGAGGCACGAGCCGAGAGCCCTGCAAGTTACTGCAGCCAGTGCAAGCAAGGCAGCTCAGACTGCTAACGCGCCTGCTGCAGCGTGTGTGAAGATCATCTACAGCTCCAAAGTACTAGCCTCAGGAAAATAAATCTGGGGTCGCTGGTCCTACTTGCAGATCCGTGTGTAGCCTGGAAGCTACCAGTGCCAATCCGTGCAGGACAACTTAGACGGTTAAAGCGCCTACTGGGGAGAAAGAGTCTGCTCACGCTGACACAAAGTTTGTGTCCTCGAGAGGCAGCAAGCCCCGTCCTTTGAGCTCCGCCCACACGGCTACGCAGTGCGACGCAGTCCTCGACCTAAAAACACATACCAGGGCGAAAGAAATACTCAAGACATGGGTCTTTTCTCTTCCTATGTTTCCAGGGAGGCGAAACAATAACCAGCGGATGGATGCAAGGGCCGGACGCGGTCGGGCAGAAATGGCTGCCGCAAAGCTCCGACATTTTCGGAATCGGGGCGTGTTTTTTGTTGAGTGACGGATGACGTCCCAGTGAGAAAGAACGCAAAAAAAAAAACGAATCCGAAAAAGACGGGCTTAAATGGGAGTGACGCCCCTCTCCTCCAATGGCTGGCCAGCATTTACGAGGCCTGCCAATGGAGAAGAGGGGCGGGTTCAAGCCCCCTTACTAAGAAACATAAAATCTCGGAGCTCCGCCCACACTGCTACGCAGTGCGACACAGTCCTCGACCTAAAAAGGAACAATCTGGTCATTAGATACAGGCTGGTAAGAAAGATCTCACAGTTGATATCTGTCTATCACAGACCAACGTGCCTTCTTGTCAAAATACTCTCTCAAGGAAGAACAAGGAGAAGCCTACTCACATTGGAACCAGGGCATTAAATTATAACAAGAAACAACGGCTCCTGTGGTGTGGTACTATATACTGTGTCAATCAATTATAGCTTAATAGCAATTTCTAGAAACACAGAAGGACTAAAAGGGATGTCAAAAAGAAATACACCAACAATTTGAGAGAGTTCTCAATACTGTTTATATACTACAAAACATCAGTCGCAAAAATATGCAAAAAATGCTCAGCTTGTCACATACTAATGTAAACACAAAAAGGTGCACAGTGTCCCAAGTGTACATGTGAAACCAAAACATAAATATACAAACAACATATATAAATATGAGCACAATGGTTTCTCATAGAATGACAATTAGAAAGGAAAATGACCAAAGATATTGATAATGAATTATTTTAGTGTCTAAACATAATCCTAGGCACTAAATATTGGTTCAATTCCTTATGGCGTCGACGGCGTTTCGACCCTCAGGAATGTGGGTCTCCTCAGGACAGGACATTGGGGGACATCTGAATAATAACTTGTTTTCATGCGTGGTAAAAATTAAGAATGACTTACAGGTAGCCCAGCCGGGTACACTGTAGTGGTCAGAGAGTTAAGGGCGTAGTCCTCGTGGATGGTGGAGTATTCATTAACGACAGGACAATGCCTGATATAATTGGAGTAGCGCCTAATTGCGCTCGATATATCCACGTCGTTGTAATGCTTAACCAAATTAATACAATTGAATATTGTTTACAGGACGATGCCTGAACCGATAAACGTGCCGCTTAGTGATTTTTCCACAAACACTCTCTGCCGAGGAGCAGATCGACGGCTCATATTATATATGACACAGTATATAGTACCACACCACAGGAGCCGTTGTTTCTTGTTATAATTCTTGTCAAAATAGTTTTTAAAGAGTTCCGTTTTCAGGAGCTCGTGGAATCAAAAGTTGTTTGGTTCAGTCCAGAGTTAGGGGTCCAAGATAACCCATAATAATGGGCCAAATGCTCCCAAGCATCACCCTATGTGTGTCTGTCAATTAAAGTGGCATTGGAAAAATCAAGTGTGATGTTGCTGATCAGGTTTGTTGTGTGGATGTAGTGAGGGTGCAGAATGTCAGGCCTTTGCTCCAATAAGCCAGTCTATTGGATGATGCAAAGTGCCTTGAGTTTGATCCTAGTCTAAAGAAAAGGTTATGCTGCTCCTATGGGATGAGACATACAAAAGTGGGTGGCGATGGACGGAGCATTTGAACCAATCAAACACTCGCACCCAGTCAACAGATCTGGGTTTAATACATCACCGTTCTTTAGCCCACTCTGCCACCCCAGTTCAGACATGGCCATATGCAAATCAGTCTGACCCTGAGCCTCATGGGAACAGTCCAACCCGAACGGCTAAGTCATGCCTTCCCTGGACCGGAAACAAGCTTCCTAGGACCGGTTTCTGGCATTTCAGCCATCTTCAGCCAGGCTTGGTTGAATCCAGTGACAAAGTGAGCAAGGGACTCACGTCTGAGCATACCCTGCCAACTTATGGCGAACAAAGCGGTATAAAAGGGGGTGGTGATGGACGGAGCATCTGAACCAATCAAACACTCACACCCAGTCAACAGATCTGGGTTTAATCCATCACCGTTCTTTAGCCCACTCTGCCACCCCAGTTCAGACATGGCCATTTCCGGTCCAGGGAAGGCATGGCTTGGCAGTTCGGGCTGGACTGTTCCCATGAGGCACAGGGTCAGACTGATTTGCATATGGCCATGTCTAAAATGTCTGCCACCCCAGTTCAGACATGGCCATATGCAAATTAGTCTGACCATGTGCCTCATGGGAACAGTCCAACCCGAACGGCCAAGTCATGCCTTCCCTGGACCGGAACCAAGCTTCCTAGGACGATGGTCGGGCCGCTGCTGGTGTTAATTAGTTGGTCACAATGCAGTGCCACACAAGTAACGACAAAACAACTAATATCCCCAGCGCAGGTAGTGGGATTCAAGGCGCGGGGAGTTTGTTTAGCGTGGGTCGTGGTCAGGAAGGAGGTGCTTCACCTCGGAGGATCACTACATGGTAATAATGCAGCGCCACAATCGTGAAGTTACAACCAAAATTACACTAGCGCGGGGATGAAAGTACTCACGTGTGTGCAAGTAGCACACCGTCTCAAGACCTACCCACTCCTATCGGGACCGGAGGTTGAGTGGTCTGAGACCGCTTTGTTTTTATCAGTGCGGCTCGGCGCTTCCGGGGGGCGGGAAGCACCTGGTTGTGGACGCTAGTGCGCGTATGTGTGTTCTCAGTAGTTGGCCATGTTGGGGAGGTGTTTTCTACCGGAGGTGTAGACCGGCGGCTATACTGGAAGGATATACATGTGGGTAGGTTACAAGCATGTAGCACCGATTTAGAAAGTAAATGTATAGCACTGATCACGCATTACATGAAAAAAGAGATCCCCAAACTTATTGCACGCTGGTGTTTGTGTGTCACATCTTTGCGCGGCAATCATATTTTATGATCCCTCAAGGGACTCAATGGTGCTACAGCATTAGCGATATGATATTGCTAGATGGTGTGCATTACGCTAAACGTATTACCAGTTGTTAAAGATAATGCCCAAATTACTAACACTTGTGTATCCATCATCACCTTGTGGTGAAATTCTGTCAGACCCTCAACGTGCTCCAAGGTATATCTTCATTTAATCCTTGGGTAGGTGAAGATAGTTGGTGTACCCATCTCGGTTCCTTCAGGAAAGAGCATTTTCTGTGATTTTTGCTAATGCTTCCAGGATAACCCGTTTCAGTGAATTAAGGGTATGACGTTTCTCAAGGTAATGGGTGCACATTTTAGTGTTATTCTTCTGGTAGCAGAAATGACTCCGATGTTCAGAAATGCGTAGCTTGATCGGACGGGTGGTCATCCCTACATATTGTAAATTGCAGGGGCACGTGATCAAATATATAAAGTTATGTGTGTTGCAGTTGGTGTGCGACAGAAATTCCCATGTGAAGGAATTGGTCAAGGTAATGGTTTTATGTATCGAAGTGAAGGGACAAGCCGTGCATGACCTCCATGGGTAATGGCCTTTGACAGGTGGTAAGTGCCATAATGTTTTTTGGGCACCAGATGTGGGGGCCTTAGGCCTAGTGTGGATCAGCATGTCCTTCAAGTTCCTGGAATGTTTAAAAGCGAAGCGTGGTAGCTCCAATGTCATTGAGTCTGTGTTTAGTATGCCCCAATATTTCTTAACTTTCGTGAGTTGATTGGAGGCTGGTGTAAATGTGCTAACACAAGTGAGGGTGTCAGTAGGGGTCTTGTCTCTGTGTTCTAGCAGCGCTTCACGGTTGTTATTCCTTGCTCTTTTTTTTGGATAGAGCTATGCTTCGCCATTGGGTATTGTTGTGCAGCAGATTTTGTGCCAACATTTCTGACTCAGTTCTGTAGTCCTCCAGCTTACCGCAATTTCTCCTCACCCTCAGAAATTGCCCAAAGGGGAGATTCTCTTTCAGGACGCGTGGGTGAGGACTACTAAAAAGTAGCAGACTATTGCGATCTGTGCTTTTCCTGTGCATCGTGGTCGTCAAACTGCCTTGTTCGAATTTGATCGTCAGGTCTAGAAACGCCATCTGGTTGTGCAAGACAGCTAGTAAATCTCAAGTACGGGTTTAGACTATTTATCCAAGCAAAGAAGTCTTTACATAATCCTAGTCTCCCATGGAATTTAGTGGAAAGCTTAAAGTGCCTGCTTGGTTCTCATGTGATCCCTTGATGTATTAATAGTGGCCAGAGCAGCGAAGAATGTACCAGAGCCCTGATGTCCCAGATGGAGGTAAAGAAGGACTGATCAAAGGGAATCCACTCTTTGCTGTATTTATCCCATTCCAGACTCATGGAGTTCCAATACAAAAAAACACAAACATTGTCTATAGACTAGTCCGTCAGAATCCCTTATTCACTGACATTTTTTTTTTTAAAGAGACACGCTTACGCATAGTGAAACCTTCAGGAAATAATTTTCCCACATACGCTTTCACTGCTAGAGGAAACCCTAAAAAAAAAAAAAAAAAAGCTCAGAAAGCCCCAGAATGAATAACAAATAAAAATATAAAACAAATACTGATTCCAGGCTGTCCAATGAATCTCCAAAAGCTCCCAACGGCTACATTTCCAACACGAATAAGCTGGCCCGAGGCTAGTGCTCAAGATCTGCACCGTGTGGGAAAGTTACTAATGTGCACACACAGGCCGATCAGTTCTTTGGAGACTTAAATTGGAGTCAAATTATTCTTATACGGGGCAGTGCTTTTCTGCACCATTTATGGCTACTCTATTTTTTAAAGAAAATTTATTACAATGGGATCTTTGTAGTGCAGGGACTTTGTAATTTCACAAAAATATTTGCAGCAGGAGTCCCTTGCAATTAAAAAAAAAATCCTTGGGAAGGAATGTGTTCACTAAATCATTTGGGCAGAGATAATACATTTTTTATGAGCACCAATGAAGATATGATGGAGTAACGCAACTTCCCCAGTTGCGGCCAAACGCATTGGTGGCTAAGCATACAAACAGCACTACAGCAGAACCCAATGTAATCATATCAAAGGTCCATGCTGTAGGTGAGCCCTTCCTTTCACATCAGTTAACTACACAATACAGAGGCATTGCTTCAGAAAAGCAGGGACACTACCGGTGAAACATCATAACAAACAAGAAGGAATGGCTAATTTGTCACTGTAGTCCTGGATAGACTTTCAAACTCCGTGAACGAGTAGGAACACTACTGAAGCCAAAAGAGACTTGTGGCAAGCATCACAGATAGACACATTTACAAGATACATTTCGAACTGACCGGATCAGCAAAAAGGTTGCTCGTTAGAAACGGAAGGGCTTAAAAACAGACTGAATGAATTGTAGATATGCATACTTAAATAATAGTAGATCATCTTCAACGACTGAACAGAAACAAGAAAATAATACCTCCTGAAGATAGAAAGATCTGCTTTATTATTTAACCCCAAAACCTTACGTCTCATTTTTTTGTTTTTTTTGTTTTATAGATACACAGAGTTTTTAACTCCAATATTTAGAAAACATGTACATATATGGCATTATGTTTGTGCGCAATACTGAAACTCATGGCCGGCAACGTAATGCAAAAAAGCAAAAGCGCATTGGAAAAAACCCACAAAGATAGAAAAGAAAGATGATCAAAATGGAATTTACTTTAATGTTTCTTTTTTTTTTTTTTTACTCTTGAGTCCTTGCAAGCACAGCTCGTCCTGAATTTATTTCCCAAAGTGGCATACAAAAGGGATCCGATTGGTATTGCGTTCACTTGGGAGCCCAAGACTGGCATCGTCTTTAGGGTTGCGATTATCGGATAGCAAGTGCTCCAGCATTTGGTCGTGTTCTCCTGCCCCTGAGCAGCGTCAACGGGCTGCAAAGGTCTTTCCCCTGTTGAAAGAGTGATAGAAACAGTCAGTTAATGCTTCTAATACTTTTGATGTACAATCTGTAATATCGTCCTCATATCCTTTTGTTCCAAGCCCCACAATATTGGTTCTTTGATGCACTGTGTGTCTAGTAAATCTGGCATGCTCTTTACCTGGGAAACAGCGCACCCAAAATATTTAGGGATCCTAGGAATCAAACCAATAAAGTACGATTAAAGTCAGTGGGAAAAGGGTTCAGACCAGCCTATGCGAGATTCAACAGCAGTTGGTGTGAACTAGTCTTTGAAGAAAGCTTGTATTTTGGGTCAAGATGTATTCTTCTTCCTCCTGACTTATTTACACTACCCTACATACATATGCCTAGAGTCCTGCTTTGAGGCCAGTGGAACAAAAGGACCCATATTCAGAAACTGCTACTTATAGGAGCAGGTATCACTGGGGATGATACCTGCTCCTATGCCACAGTGGCACAGGACATCTTGTTTCTAAAACTGCTACTCACTTTTCTGCTGCTGTTTAGGTTTAAATAGAAGCTGCTTGTGCTGTCAACGAAGGTGCATGCAGAAGCACAAGCTTCCTTTTTTGCTTCTAAACCTTCCTGAGAGTAGCAGCAAACCTCATGTCCTCATTCCTTTATACCTATCTGCGATCCTCATCTCCTGGCCTTAACTGCACTGTCTGCCTTTAGTTTGCTTAACGATGTGACCAGTCTAGCACCATTGCTGCACTGATGTGTGATGCGGGGAAAAAGCCGGGAAAAGAAGTAATTCCTGTAGAGGAGAAAAGCAAGAAAACAAAGCATATTTTGGCTTAGGGTGGCAATCAAATAAAGAAAATCCAACTTGTTTAGCTAGCTTGAGTAAGTAAAAAAGATGAAACAACATACTTACCTGGAACATAATTTCTCTAATGCTGAAATCTGAGCAGGGCAAATCACTGACAAGCATGGATTTAACAGTGAATGTGGGAAACTGCACCACAGCACTCGTCATCAATGTGGGCCCATGGTACCTAACCATGGGGCCACATTGATGACACAGTAGGCCATAACTAGGACTATCCTTCAAATAAAAACACTATCTAGTGTGCACCAGCAGAAAGTGTAAGCAGATGAATCCAACCGCTATACAGTTCCAAGGTGATCAAAGAATGAAAAGAAGCTAACAAACAGTCCTACCCAAAATGTTTTCATCCAGCATTAAGGAGCTTGTAACACAGAAAGATCAAAGTTGGTAATGCGGGCAGTAAATAAGTATAGGAAACATGAAGCCGTGATATTTACCTTAAGGGTGAAGAATCAGTTTGTTCTTGTAGACCTACCTACTGATCAGCTGCTGGTCTTGTAAGTCTGGTATGATCCCTCTGGAGAATGTCTATGCTTGGCTGTTTTGTACAAGGCAGGGGGACTTTAAAGTTTGATCACGCCTTTGTAAGAGCCGGTGCAGAACTACAACTGTGGTGGTGATGTGGTCAGATTTTTTCATTCCAAATAAGAGAAGCTGCATAGATTTTGGAAGTGTATTTGTTGCCTTGGTTTGGAGTAGAACATAGATCCTGCTACAGCAGCCCAGGCATGATATTCAAGGAATAAAGCAATCTATTGATGAGGATTACCACAGAAGGTGCATGTAGTAGGTTTTTTAAAAACACAATTCACTTGGGTGATGAAGACTGCAGTGGCATTAAATAAAATCTTGATGAAATGAAAGTTCAGCTAAGGTGCTGATGCAGCACCCATGATTACTGAATACATAAACTGGGAGGAGAAGCCTTCGCGGATCCTGTCAGAACGACTTAGTCAATTCTTAGTCACAGTTATTAATCATCCATCTCTGCACCATACAACCTGCCACTAAATGGTGGGTCTTTCGGTCTCTTACACCTACAAATAATTTGTTAGTAAATTAGTTTTTTGATGCTCCGCTGTAGTGACAAGAATAGGTCTGTTGGCATAAACATTATGCAGTAATGAAATACCCTTTAGGGCTTAAGTGTATGGATTCTCTTCGGTCTCGGGGCGATGATATGAGCAGAAAGTGCAGGGAAAAGTGCAGTGAAAGGGCATAGTAGCATGCTCACAGTATAGAGAAAGCTAAGAGAATTGTACGGCTCACTCAGGCACAGCCCTACTGCTCACATTATACTCACTATACCCACTTGGAATCCCTCTATATTTGTTCATTTTCTCTCTCCTTCTCTCTAGACCAATTTGGATTGAGAAGACAAGTGGGGAGAATGGATAGATGAAGAATAGGTGAAGGCCTAGCTGTACCCGAGTTATTAATTTAAGATGGATTTCCTTGTATGCTCGCAGATCTCCATTTTCCATCTTTGTGAAGATTAACTAAGGATAGAACTGCCAGGAAGGAAGACATCAATAAGCACTCAGCCAAAACAACTTCTCATCATAACCTCACTTTATTGTTAACTTTGGCAAAAATGTTCCGCCTGTATCCATTTTTCATCGTCTGGTGGGTCATTCCATAACGTTTGTGGTAGAGAACAGGGCTTGGAAAAAGGCACATGGTAGATCTATGGCCTCCTCCTGTGCTTTGACAGCCTACACCATTTAAATCCCATGGCCATTTCTCTGGAAGCTATCTCTGTCACACTTAAAGTTTTTTTCTATTTCTCGCTCTGCTTTTTCCCCTCCCAATCTTCCCTTATAATAGGTGAGTTCATGAAGGCCAAACGGTCACCAACTCTGGGGAGGGAAGGTCTTTGAGAGACAAGAAGCTTTTCACCATGTCAGGTAATGGATGCCTGAGAAAGGTTGAACAGATCCTATGTGCAAATACATAAATGGCGTGAGGCATGGATATTCAGAGCGTCGTGCCTGATATACAGGACAGGAGTGGAGTCTGGTTCAATCAGTCTGAGAAGTAGGAATTTTGAACCCGGGTTGATGCAGCTCTGTATCTTCCCATCGATCACCTGCAATAATCTAAACTTTTGCACCGCCTGAAGAATAATCACCTGTCCTCCCCCTACAGACGTTGCCAAGGTGGATGGATTATTGGGGTAGTTCGCGCACTAACTCCACATTCTGATAGTGATCTAAAAAGACTAAGCTGGTGCCCTCGTCGAAAGGGAATCACAAATCAGCTGCTCCAGGTTCTAGGCTTTTCTGTGTCTTAGCATCAGAAAGGACTGTTTCATAAACTTTTTTGAAATATATTTTGGCAAAGATGAGCCAAGGATGACCCTCCAAACTAGCCCGGTGTCCTGTACAGGAGACAGTACAAGGAATGAATATGCTACTTACCAGTATGCATCTGTTCTTGGCATGTAGGGCTGCTGACATTCATATCTATAGCATAGATCGCCGCCTAGTGTTGGGTCCGGATGATTGCACATTGTTGTCCTGGAAGAGTCTTCGAAGTATCACAAGATAGGTGGCTCCTGCCCTGGACTACAGTGCGCATGGGCATCGACTCCATCCTTAGATTGTTTTTAGCCATTGCGGCAAAGATGGAGTGCAATAGTGTAAACGATGACCATGCTTAAGAGTAAGTGTAAGAAGAAGAAGTCTGCAACCGCTACGGGCGCCGGGGAGGAGGGCGGGCGACATGAATGTCAGGAGCCCTACATGCCAAGAACAGATGCATACTGGTAAGTAGCATATTCAGTTCGAGGCATGTGGGTTGATGAATTCATATCTATAGCATAGAATACATAGCAGTCCCCCCACTAACGGCGGCCGCCCGTGCTAGTTGCAGAAGTTTGAAAAAGTGTTCTGAGAACAGCCTGTCCTACAGCTGCCTGCTGTTTGGAATGCACATCTACACAGTAATGTTTAGTGAACGTATGTGGTGTAGACCATGTGGCTGCTCTACAAATGTCTTCCAAAGGAATATTGCCTAGGAACGCCATGGAGGCCCCCAACTTGCGTGTGGAGTGGGCCCTGGGGGGGACCGTTAGAGTGCGCTTAGCTTTGTGATAGCAAATCTGAATGCACTTCACGATCCACCTGGCTATTCCTGCTTTGGAAATGGGGTTGCCTTTGTGCTGGGCTGAGAAGGCAACAAAGAGCTGTTGTGTCTTCTGAAATCTTTCGTCCTGTCAATGTAGTACATTAACGCCCTTTTAACATCAAGGGTGTGGAGCATTCTTTCGGCTACTGTTTCAGGGTTTGGAAAGAATGCGGGCAGTTCTATGGTTTGATTAACATGAAACTGCGACACCACCTTTGGAAGAAACTTAGGGTTAGTGCGCAGCACCACCCTGTTGGAATGAATTTGAATAAATGGCTCTTGTACAGTGAGTGCTTGCAGCTCACTAACACGCCGTAGAGAAGTAATGGCAATGAGAAAGGCTACTTTCCACGTTAAGAATTGAATCTCACAGGAATGGAGAGGCTCAAAAGGTGGGCCCATCAACCTGGTGAGGACCACGTTGAGGTTCCACACAGGAGCTGGCGGGGTCCTGGGGGGGGATGATGCGCTTCAGCCCTTCCAGAAAGGCTTTAATGGCAGGCACTCTGAAAACAGAGAGATGCTGCCTGTTTTGAAGATAAGCCGCTATGGCGGATAAGTGTATCCAAATGGAAGCATATGCTAGATTGCATTTGTAAAGATGCAACAAATAGCAGATGATATTAGGAATGGATGCATCCAGCGGGTTGATATTGTGTTCATTACAGTAAATGACAAACCGTTTCCATTTTGCTGCATAGCAAGCTCGGGTAGTGGGCTTTCTCGCCTCCCGGATGATGTTCATGCATTCAGGAGGCAGATTAAGGTAGCCAAACTCTAAGACCTCAGGAGCCAGATCGCCAGATTGAGCTGTTGCGGATCTGGATGCTGAATGTCGCCATGGTTCTGCGTCAAAAGCCTGGGTGTGAGGCGCAGCCTTTGATGCGGCACCACGGAGAGTTCTAGAAACGTGGTGTACCATGGTTGGCGTGCCCACATTGGAGCAACCAGGATGAGCGTCATCGAGTGTTGCTTGAGTTTCCTTGCCACCAGCGGGATGAGAGGTGCTGGTGGAAAAGCGTACGTAAATCTGCCTGACCAGTTCATCCATATCGCATTGCCCTGCGACTGTGGGTGAGGGAACCTGGCGGCAAAGCTTTGGCATGTTGCTTTTTCCTTTGTGGCAAACAGGTCTATCTCTGGATGACCCCACTGCTGGAAGTACGGGCGGAGTACTGATGGATGTATCTCCCACTCGTGCATTTGGTGGCTGTACCTGCTGAGCAGATCCGCCATTTGATTGTCCTTGCCCGGGAGGTGTTCCGCCATGAGGAAGATGTTCCTCTGAATGGCCCACTTCCACATGCTCTGAGCCAGATGAGACAGCTGTGGAGAGTGTGTACCTCCCTGATTTTGGATGTAGTACATGGCCGTCATGTTGTCCGTCCGGATCAACACGACTTTGTGGCACAGATGTACTTTGAATGACATGAGTGCCATGAAGATTGCCATCAGTTCTAGGTAGTTGATGTGCATCTTCTGTTGCTGCGTTGTCCACAGTCCCTGCACTGTGTACTGGAGCACATGAGCTCTCCACCCTTGGAGAGATGCGTCCGTCGTCGGGATAATCTGTGGCACAGGCTCTTGAAACGGTCGGCCCTTGCAAAGGTTGTGTGGGTTCCACCAATGCAGAGAGCTGTACGCCCGACCGGTCACCAACACTAGGTCTTTTAATTGGCCATGAGCCTGATTCCACTGACGTGCTAAGCACTCCTGAAGCGGACGCATGTGCAGTCTCGCATGCGGGACTATGAAGATGCAGGAGGCCATCATGCCTATCAACTGCATGAACACTCTCGCAGGAAGTGAGTGTTGTGGTCTGAACTTTAGGATTAGCGACTGGATGTTGCCTATCCTCACTGGGTTTGGCTGAGCTGTAGCCGCCAAAGTGTCTATCGTCGCGCCCAAATACTGCCGCACGTGGGCTGGCTGGAGGTGCGACTTCGGATAGTTTAGTGAAAACCCCAAACTGTGAAGAAGGTGAATGGTGTGGGACATGTCGGTCGCGCATTGCTGGGCTGACTTTGCCTGAACAAGCCAGTCGTCCAGGTAAGGGTAGACATGGACGTTCTGTCTCCTGAGGTGCGCCGCCACCGTCGCCAGACATTTCGTGAACACTCTGGGGGCTGTGGTCACCCCTAAAGGAAGGACCTTGAATTGGTAATGCCTGTTTTGAATGGTGAACCGGAGGTATTTTCTGTGGGAGGGGTGGAGTGGGATGTGAAAGTAAGCATCCTTGATGTCTAAGGTTGCGAGGAAATCTCCTTGGTTGAGCAATGGAAGAACCTGTTGCAGTGTTAGCATGTGGAAGTGTTCTGAAAGGATGTACTGGTTCAGGGGCCGTAGGTCCAGAATTGGTCTGAGCGACCCGTCCTTTTTCGGGATTAAGAAGTACAGGGAATACACTCATGTGCCTTCTTCCTCCACTGGCACGGGCTCTATCGCGCCTTTTTGAAGCATGGCCAGAACCTCCTGCTGCAATAAGTGCAAATGCTCTTGTGACATAGGACGGTGTTTTGGGGGCATGTTGGGTGGAGTGGCTGTTAGCTCTAAACAATAGCCGAACTGGATACGTTTCCTGACCCACCTGTCTGTGGTGATGGACTTCCACACTGACAGGAACCGTTGGAGTCTCACCCCGACAGGTGTTGGATGGTCGGGGGGCAGTGACAGGGAGTCACTGTTTGTTGGTGGCAGAGGAACGGGAACTGTTGTTGCCTCTGCCTCTGCCTCTGCCCTTGGAGCTGTTTCCTCGGTATCCTCCTCTACCCTGCTTGGGGTAGGATGATTGCGCCCCACCTTTGTTGAACTGCGTCTGCTGTGACATTTGGCCTCTGGTAACACCTCGATTGCCTGAGCAACGAAAAGTGTTGCCTCGAAACTGCTGGGACTGGAGAGCCCCCATGGATTTGGCAGTCTCAGTATCTTTTTTAATCTTTTCCAGGGTGGTATCTACCTCTGGACCAAATAACCTGTCTGGGTTCACCGGCTGGTTGAGGATGGTAGTCTGTATCTCAGGTTTGAACCCGGAAATTCTGAGCCAAGCCGGACGCCTCAACATCACGCTAGTGTTTACAGCCCTTGCTGCTGTATCAGCTACGTCTAGTGCACACTTTATAGCAGCGTTAGAAATGAGCTTTCCCTCTTGGATCAGCATCTCAGCTCCCTCTTTGTACTGATCTGGCAGGTGTTGCAACAGGGTCTCTAGGGTGTCATAGTGAGCCCTGTCGTATCTGGCCAATAGTGCCTGCGTGTTGGAAATACGCCAGATGTTGGCTGCCTGAGCTGCTACTCTCTTCCCTGATGCCTCCAGCACTTTTGACTCTTTGTCTGGGGGAGGAGCTTCACCCGTGGTTTGGGAGTTTGCCCGTTTGCGGGCATTAGAGACCACCAAAGAGTCCAACGGCAACTGGCCCCTTATGTATGTTGGATCGCCAGGTGCCGGCCTGTATTTCTTCTCAATCCGAGGGTTAACAACCCTTGACCTTGTGGGCTCCTTAAAAATGTCCGCAGCATGCCTGAGGACCCCTTTGAGCATGGGAAGAGTCTTCACAGTTTTTTCAGCAGTGGAGAAAGTGTCAAAAAGGAACTCCGCCTCCACAGGGTCAGCATGCAGATCAACATTATGGTTTTTGGCTGCCCTCTCAATCAAAGCATGAAATGCTGTTGAATCTTCAGTGGGAGACGTCTTGATGTTGAACACCTGGGGGTCAAGGGCTGCCTGCTGATCTCCTTGATCACCTGGCTCCACCCACGAGTCCCGTTGCTCATCAGGGTCCATGTTGGTGGGAAAATTGTACCCCTCATCCTGCTCATCCACATCCCCGCCATCAGAATAGGTGGGCGAGGGTGTTGCACTTCTTAGAGTCTGTGGAACAACCGGCTCAGTCAAGACAGGTGTGTCCTCTGCAGGCTTTTTGCGCTTCAGTGGAATCCTAAAGGACTCCAAAGGTTGTGATGCCGTAATCTTCCTTTTGTAAAGGGACAGCCTTCCGGTGTCGGCATCGATAAACTGCTCAGAGTGCTCCGACGAAGCGTGTGGTCGATGCTGCTGGCCCCCAGCCGGGGGAGTTATGTTCGACACCACCGTGTCCGTGGACACCGACCGCGGAGCAAAGGCCTTCAGCGCCACCTTAGGCGGTAGCGTGAAGAGGAGCGGCGTGGAAGCCTGTGTCGTTTGGGCAGCTTGCGTCGGTGCGGAATGTGTCTTCGGTTCCGACACAGAAGCCTTGTCTTTAATTCGTTTGAGGGAGTCCGAGACCTGCTTCGTAAAGGAAGCGGATGGTTTCGCCAACCCGACCGTTGTCCTCGGTCCGCGTCCAGGAGAAGATCCGAGCGTGGACGCCTTCTGTTTCTCCGTCCGAGGCGCAGGAGCATCCTTTACTGGTGCGCCAAGATCTTTGACCACTGCCGCAGACTGCTTCGGATCGGCAGCCTTGACCTTTGGCGTCGGGGTCGCAGACTTTGACGCCGCGCCCTTGGTAGACGTAGTGTCGACAGGCCTTATGGCTTTTGGCTGGACGGCCTTTCCCGGAGCGGCCTCGATCGCCTTCTTGGGCTTCGGGTCGACTGTCTTGCTCGACACCGATTCGACGGCCTTCCGTGAGCCGGGCTCCTTGACCACTTTCGGCGCCGTGGACGGTCCGACAACTTTTCAGCCTAGAGGCCTCCGAAGACGACAGCGTCGATGGGGGAGCAGACGTCTTCGGTTTCGATGGCGCGTCGGCCATTTTAGTCTTCGTCGACACCGTTGGTTTCAGTTTCGGTTTCGATGTAGACAATGGCGGCTCCGCCGAAGTGTCCGTAGCCGGGCCGGAAGGCGGGGTCGTGGATCTTGGTGGAAGGTCTTGGGTAAGGCCATGTGGCGATCCCTCGACCCTAGCCATAGTAAAAGTACGAACGGGGTATAGCTCTTCCTCTGAGCTATCTTCCATGGCCCCGTAGGCCTCGTCGTCGTCCCCTACCTCGTCGACGACGTCCTCCACGTCTTGGCCTTCAGCGTCCGCTTCGTAGTCGGACTCGACGACCACCGATGGTGGTGAAACTTGAAGGTGATCCTGCGGCTCGTCCGCTTCTTCGTTGACGAAGATGTCTACTGGTGCTGGAGCCGAACGCTGGGCCTCGAGGCGCGCCGAAGCCTGATGGTCTTCTTAGATCGAAACCTGGAACAGGCCATACAGTTGGCCTCGTCGTGGTCCTGCGACAGGCATTTATTGCAGACTGGGTGAACGTCGATGTGTGGGTACTTGGATCCACACACGGGACAGCGCTTGAACGGACTCCGCTCCATGCCGTCGAAGTCTTGCTGCGTCGACCGGGCCTCGATCCCGAAGAGTCACGCGACTCCCCGGATCTCTGACTCGAAGAGTTGGAGTAAGTGGGGCACCGAACGCAAACAATACCGACCGATCGAAAAAGGCCTTTTGGCCTGCAAAAAGTTAGTTTTGATCGATTCCGAACCGGAGTTAACGAAATCACATCCGAACCCAATGGCGGAAAAAAACAATCTAAGGATGGAGTCGATGCCCATGCGCACTGTAGTCCAGGGGAGGAGCCACCTATCTCGTGATACTTCGAAGACTCTTCCAGGACAACAATGTGCAATCATCCGGACCCAACACTAGGCGGCGATCTATGCTATAGATATGAATTCAGCAGCCCACATGCCTCGAACACAGTCAATTCTGAGATGTGCCGACTGTAGTCAGGACCTTTCTATACATCCAGGTTCCATAGATTTCATAGCGGTCAGTACTTCTGTCTCTTAATGACCTAAGCCGGAACAATTACATGCAGACTTAGCAAGTGTTTTGGCGACACTCTTATTAAGAGTGAGGTAGACCGTTGCAAATTGAAAATGGGAGGAAGTTTAAGGACAGCATGTGTGGTCTGATCATAATAACACTACTGAAGTGACCATAGATTGAGCACCTGGTTCAACTCAGAAATGTTGTCACAGTTCAGGTGAGATGACGCCAGATGGTCCTCCTTAGCAGACTATACTGTGACATGCTTGATCAGGCCAGTCTGCCTATCCAACAACGAGATATGACCAGGATAGGGAGCCTGTGGAAAATGAAACACATTACCCTTTATTCCTAGAAACAAAGTCCTTGGAGTCCAAAATCCAATAGGATCAAAAACTCTGAGAAAGAAAGACTGCCAGAGAAAGCAAATCTTGAAGGATCCTGGAGTGCAATTCTAAACAACACAACCATCACCACTAAGGAGCAGCTTCTAGAGACCTGCCAGAAACAAATTCATCAAAACCTGTATAGGTAGCGGTTCGGGAACCTGCAGAAGAAGCTGGTTGGCAACAGAGCTGGGAGAAATGTCTCCTAGAAAGGAGTTCAGCGTATTAACCCTGCAGTCATTTGTGACTGGAAATGCCCGAAATGCCCTCTACCTAGTTACAGGCGTTATTCTCAACAATGGTGGATTGAGAAGCTGTATTGAACATGCTGGCAGAATTCAGAGCCTCAATAAAGCTACAGGTAAGAGTATAGTAATACAATTACACACTGGGAAGAACCTACTGTCTGCAGTGAATTATAACTAAAACAGTTTCCAAACAAGGCAAAACAAAAAGCGAAACCCTGGTATATTTTTCCTGATTGCGGAATAAGCAGATAACCACTGGTGTGCAGTAATGTCAAAAACAGGATGGCAGATTGGACCAACAGCTTTGTTGCACCATACCCAGAAAGCAACCTAAAGTATACCATTACTTATCCCCAAATCCCTGCGAAAGGTTTAACACAATGAAAGATCACGTGCTTTTTGACTCCATTTGTGATTTTATATTCAGTACTCCCAAATTCAGTTGATGACAAAACTTTGTTCATGAAAACACGCACAATATTTTTGCAATGGAAGCGGTGCATATTCGCCAATAGTTATGCCTAAGCGTGTCAGGCAGTTCTAACAACTGTACGATTAGTTAGGGGACTCAACATTAGTTTCCTCTGATAGAAATGTTTTGAAAAAAATAACAAATTTAACAATGTGTTAGCATTTTCAAAGCGAGAGTTGCAAGTTTCTTTGAAGGCACGTCTATTTTGAGATACAAGATTGTACCTGTGCAGCGTATGCCTTACCCTTAAAAAGAACTGTCTGATGCCATGGCCATTCAGGTAATTGGTGTCACCAGTAATACTTTTATCGTTACTAACTACCAACAAGGAAGGTTTTGCTGCCACACAACGTTTTTCCCCACTAAAGGATATTTTTATAGTACATGCTCTTATCAAATTCTATTTGGAGCCTAGAAACACTGCTTGGGATGATAAATCATAGTATAGTCTACAGAGATACAATGCTCGATGTAAACTTTTACTAGTAACAATAGTTTTGCATCTTGTAGAAGGTAAAAATTAACATGCTTTGAATGCCTAAAAGTTTAGTGCTTATGGAAATTACCAGTTCCGATGTCCTAAATTAATTTAGCATTTAGGATGTCTACAATCAGATTTAGCATTGGAAGTCGATCTTGGCATTGATAATAAACACATTTTTTGTTTAAGGGCAATGCTTGTCCTTGCTGTCTCCGTGGAGAACATTGGAGGTTTAGTTCTTGCATCTATTAACGTCAAAACATTTAGATTGTTATCCTCACCCCCAATTACAACAAATCCAATCAGGAGCCAAAGACTGCATAGTTAACATCTTTTTATGTTGATATTGTTTGCTAATAAATCCATCCATGCAGAGTTGATTTAAATACCTTCTATTCTACAGTTTCTGATGCATCACCACATTTATTCTTCTCAGCAAACAACAAATGACTGTAATGTGGTGACTATGTATTGGATTTTGAAAGAGTCCTCTAAAGTGTGCCCTTTTTTTGTCCCATTCTAAAAATCTGTACGGTGGCTCAATGTATTTGACAAACTGCACATTTTATACAACGCTCCATTATTCTTGCATCCATGTTTTATTGCTTTCTATATACAAGTGAACTAGAGCGGAGCATCCAAGGCCATACCGTGCAGGATCTTGAATTGTCTTGAAGTGGCATCATTTTTGCCCTGTGTCCATTGGCACTTACGTTATAGTTTTCATCTCCTTCTTCTCAGCATCTGGACGAGCGCGGTTCAACACCTTCAGGAAGTCGGATGTCTTTGCCCTCATCCGTGTATGAATATAAGCCTGAATTTCAATACATACAAAACACAGCATTACTAATTTACTCTAACAACTGTTAATGTCCAAAAGCAAACCCCAATAGGGCATCTTCATAGTAATGCAACAGAGGGATACGCAAGAGGAAGTTTTTTTGACTCAACCTGCATATGTATTTGGTACATGTGCATGTTGTACTTATCATGATGTCTCTTTAAGAGCATTGTTATTTTCTAAATGTATTGTGTATCAGTTTTGTTCTAAATCTAGATGTTGTGCACTTGGGAGTTGACTGCCTGGACTGAAGGCAGTTCCTGTGCTGTTGCTACAATAAATCCTTATGAAATATCCTTGGAGTGCATGGATTTACTATAGTTCTAATAAATCACTGCTTTCGTTCTTTAGCTATTAGGGGTGGGTAAGCCATTAAAAGTTCGAACCTGGTGCCTCTTGTACCCTAGAGCCTAAAACAAGCGGAGTTTCTGATCGCTTCTGCCTGTTATTCATGCTCTAACCCAATATATCAAGTATTAAATAAAAACCCTGGATGTAAAATAGGAGAGGGAAAGAGATAACGATCAAGTAGTTGAATAGCACAATGTAAATCGGAAAAGCCTTAGCATATTTCCCGGTGCCCTAGATTGAAAAAATGTGTGATCTTAGACAAATATTTTATTTCACCATGCTTCCTTTGGGAGCTCACATATTTCAAAGTGCTCTCAGATGCATAAGGAAAAAGGAAGCATAGTGAAATAAAATATTTGCCTAAGTTCTCTTTGCCTAAGATGGGCATCTCTTTTCCTCTCCTCATCAAGGTTTCTTATTTAATACTTGCAGTGTGCTGCATAAGCTCCTCTCTTGGGTCTGATATAAACAGACTATAATGTTGCTCTGTAAAGGAATCTAGGCCACATTAAGGGTGCACATGATAACGAACTTGCCTCTTAATTCACTATTGACATTGTTGTCAAGACGGGGCGTAGGAGCATGAATATTTTTAAGTTCAAGTTAAAAAAAATGTCCTGACCAATAAATAACTCAATTCAGAGATATAAAGAGATATAAAGAGATGTACTGAATTTAAACGCTTTTGCATGTTAGAGAATACACTTTTTAGAATTTTCAAGAGTCTTTAAATTATTTTTATATGGTATTTGTTGTTCAATCTTTTTAGAGCCCAGCCAGAATCTTGGCTCAATTCTCTCTGCTAATCTGTTTGCTCTCATATTTACAATCAGAATCATACTTTCTATTAAAATTCTAGGTAAGTCACGTTATCTCTTCATGTAGGAGACATAATACTGAGTGATTAGTTCCTATATAATCGACACCAGAAATGTGGTGAGAGGGAATTGCCCGGAGCAGATTAAGTGCTTTGAATGTAGAGATGAGATGGTGTGTAAGCGTAAATCTTTCGAAATCTCTTGCGATGTATGTGCTTTCCGACAATTTAATTTAAAACTGACCACATAACACATAGTATACCTCCACGATTCCTTTATAATCATAACTCAGTATTTTCCATTAACAAACACTTCCAAGTTGTTTTCCTCAAATTTACCTATATTATAAATATTTAGATTAATGAAAGGAACACTTTACTAAATTGACAGTTGGATTAAATGAATACACAAAACAGCCTAAATACACCACGAAAGAAGGAAATCAATTAAAAAATAAGTACTGGAGATCAATGTACAAAACTAACAATCAGATGACTGATAACTATTAACTGATCTTGGTAAAACACTAATCACTTACTAAGTGTTCTTCTAGGGAAGATACTTAAATGTTTGGGAAAATACACCCTACATTAACATCTGTCTCAGTGATACAATATGGCAACACAGAAATAGAAATATTAATACCACTTTTTTACATTGCCACATCATTTCAAGACGTTAAGCTTGGACTTTCATTTTATAATCTAATATGTGTTGGGTGTTGCTGTCTGGTTTGCTTCTGTTGAGCCAATTAGCACGACTTACCTTTGAACAACAGAAAAGTCAAGCACTGGAAACATTTTGTCCTAATGGCTTGGGAAAAGTGAAAACCCTACCACATATTCAACACATGACCCAAAAATAGCTATGACTTACAGGGACACCTCTATGGTAACAGGGCACACATGTACCATGTCTTCTGTCCATAAATTCTTGAATAAACATAAATCTGACAGGTTTTGTTGTAGAACCAGATGTATTATATTGTAATTGCATTTATATAGCGCTTACTACCCCTGACTAGGCGTCAAAGCACTTTTTTAGGCAAGTAGCACACTTCTCAGGAACCCATTAAGATTAGTGGTGAATTAGTATAGTGAAATATGAAAGTGATTTGAGTGGTGGATATGCTAGTCTGCTATTTGGATTGAAATGGAATAGTGACCTTATCACTTTGGATTGCGAAGAATAGTGGAGGGAAAGAAGAGGGAAAAGGTTTGCATTTTTATAGCGCTTGCTACCCCAGATGAGGTGTTGAAGCACTTTTCGGTGAGTAGCACGCTTCTCCAGAACCCGAACAGGATTTGTGGGAATTAGCATAGGGAAATATGCAATTAATTTAAGTCGTGGACATGTTAGTCTTCTATTTGGATTGAAAAGGAACAGTGGAGGGATAAAAGAGGGAAGGGTCTACTGTGGTTCTGAAAATCTGGATTCATATAATAGTACTGGACTCGAGAATAAAAACTTCGTCGAAATAGGACGAATTTGGTATCAAAAGACCGAGAATGACGAGTACATCATGTACATGTATTTTCGGCTTATTCGAGTGACGATTTCACCTCGAAATCGTCATTTACATTCTAAACCCTTAGCTCCCATTTACATGTTGCCCTTTACATAGGCCTTAATCCAGTTGAATTTGATTCCACAAGGACACATACTCCTTAATCGACTTCTCCCTGACCTCAGTACAAGTTAGAACCATTGCCCCAGGCCGAACTCGTTAGGTCAGTTCCCTCCCAGTGGCCGAGCAAGATAGCATCTAGGCTCAACCAGCCATAAAACCATTTCAGCGCGCACACCTGCCATATCTCGCTCACATCTTTTCTCCACTCCTTTTCTTCACTTGCTTTATGATGGGGAGGTGACCGTTTTTATTAGGGGTCCAGCGATATCTGATGAAATGTTGGGCCTTGCCGGATGATTTGTTATGGGCAGCACGACGTGAAATATGTACATGTCATCATGACTCTGCTTTTCTTTTGTAACAAGTAACTATAAATGAAATACCACAAATTCAAAGAATGTTTTGCCCAAGGCTGAAAATCATGTATAAAGAGAGAAGCCTGACTTCGTGAAAGTGTGCAGTCTCCTGAGAATATACCCGTATTGTACTTCTAGGACCCTGTTACCTTGGTTGCAGCCAATAAACTAATCTTTGACTTCACCTAGAAGACTCTGAGTTTCTGTAGGTCTGACTTAGGAAGAACCAGAGGTCTCTGGGTGTTGATTCCCTGACACCGCTGGGTTACCGGTTCTGTGCCGGTTCTTAAAAACCCAGTACCTCAATTGGCGCCCAGCGTTTGGGGCGATTCCAGTGGTACCAATCAGCCTGAAGATCGTGAGGAAATTCCGGAGGAGGGCCCACCACCTTATCGACCCCTGCATGTCGACGTGGTCCGAAGGTCTTTGCTGCGAGGTTCCCCGCTTCCCGACGGCTACAAGGACTGCTGCCCTGGCTATCGCCCGGATGTTGGACCCTTGAAATTTTCGGTAGAGCGAAACACTGGCACGAGTCTTCTGGTGACGCCATTGATATTTTCAGTTAAGTATAAGTGGAGCGTCTCCCAGTCCTTAGTTGGACTTACTTCGTGGTATCTTTGGGATACAAAAGGTTTTGTATTGGTACTTGCAAGCACCATAACCGAAGGACTCGTGTATTCACGAGAAATATCGTAATCGATAAATCCTTTGAAGTTTTGGAACTAGACTAGAGAGCGGGGATGCCTAGTCTTAGACTTGGGAATTTATTTTGTCTTGGTAGTAATAATAGGGACTCCCGATTGGAGGACTCATGTCCGGTTCCTCCAGTTGGAACTCCAACTTACGAGCTATATGTTAAACATGGGGTAGGCCCCATCGTTTACAACGAAATATGGATTAAATACACTAGGAAAGATGGTGTTTTAAAATGGCCCCAATATGGTAGCTTTGATTCTGAAATCTTAGACAACCTTGAAGTTAAACTCTTTAAAAAGAAAGCCCGGCCGGCGATGTTTGACTCTTTCCGCTTATGGCGCAAAGAAGCCAAACAAAAAGAAATTAAATTAGCTAAGAAAATAAAAGAGAAGGAGGACTGTCGATAATGCAAGCTGCCGTGCAGTTTAAAGATAATGAGGAGGAGCAGATAAATGAGCAGTTGCACAGGCAACGTAAATTGGCAATAGATAAGTGTTATCGAGTTTTGCCGTCTCTTCAGCAAGAGGCAGCAAAAGAGCGTGAAAAAGACCCATTAATGTCACAATTATTAAATTCACCACCCCCCTATGCGCAGAATGCCACAGCACCCCCGCAACCTTTAGTTGCACAAGCTGCGCCTCCTGCTCTTCCACAGCACCCACCAGCTGTTCTTCAGCTGGCTCTTGTTCTTCGGTGCAGCCTCCTCCAGGCCCACCGACCACTTCTGTTTCACCTGTGTTTTCTACGATTTTGCCTACTGTACTTTTTACATCTCCTAATGCTCCCTCTACGATTTTGCCCAGTGCCCCCTCTATTTTTCCTGATACCTCTTCTGCCATCTCTACCCCCGCCTTATCTCACCCCGTTTTTTCATCTGTTTGTCCTTCAGTTTCACCTTCCATTCGGCAGAAAATGGCCAGCACTGTTACTAATCTTCTTTTACCTCTTTTCGGGTCGCCTGCTACGACCCCTAACATAGGAAGAAGACAGTTGCGAAGTCAACTGCCTGATTATCAAGAGAGATTCCCTGAATAGTTTAGCTCGGAAATGGGTCATGGACACTGCAAAATATGATGTACAGTCTGTCATGGAAGTCTTCCATCAATGGGAAGCAGCGACACAGAGATATGTTTTCGAACAGATGTGTGTCTTTCTTGGCGAGGATTTAGAAGACAATGATCAAGAATGCATCCCACAAGAGATGTGTCGTGTACGATTTAAGTTTGGAGAAGGTATGATTGTAGGTCCCGATGTGGAAAAGGCAGTTGAAATGTTATTATCATATCGAAGTAAGGGAAGCAGTTCTGGGTCACCATCGGAATCTGGTGCATCTAGTGGGAAAAAGGCACGACAATACCCTATGAGAGAAGTTCCCCCACAATGGAGGGAAGGTGACACAAACGCTAACCCACCTATTCCGCCACATTTCCAACGTGTATGGGTACATGTCCCATGGAAGCGAGCTGAAGTTTTAGCACTCAAACAAACGTTACCAGATCCGCGTAAAAATCCTGCAGGGTACTATAAAGAATTGTCACAAACTGCTGGGTCATGTATAATGAATTTAGCCGATATCGACATGTTATTTGGGAATGTTGTTCCACAGCCTTTATGGGGTAAAATTCGTCATGTGGATCATGACCAGGAATTAGGTGACACGGAATATTACTGCTACAGATGCCCGCCAAGTTGGTGGTGCCAAGCCTGAGCCTTTGATAGCAGAACTCCCTGGTAGAATAGTAGATTACATGAAAACGATAATGCCTGCAATACGCGTAAATTGGGATAAGTTATCTGCATGCAAGCAAAAGAAAGAAGAAACTGTTTCAGATTTCTTCACCAGATTTGAAGAAACATTCATTGACCACAGCGGTCAAGATATGACCACAGAAGGTGGTCAGAGATTGTTTGTCGATAAATTTGTGCACAATCTGCTTCCAGAATTGTGTAGGAAATTAAAAGATTCGGAAAGTTCTTGGGCAGTCTCGTCTTCAGCCCAGATATTAGCTACCGCACAGTACTACGAGAATAGAGACAAAGATGAGAAAGATAAAGTAGAAAAGAAAACTAGAGAACTCAAAACGAAGGTTTTGCTACAGCAAGCCTATCCGCCACGTGGTGGTGGTAATCAAAATAATAATGGTCAGAATCACTACCAAAATACTTTTCAGCAGCCTCAACAGTATCAGAGAAACTCGCAAAGATTCGAGTATGTTCAACCCCGTGTAGGCCCCAACCAGTGTTTATATTGCAAACAAGAGGGTCACTACAAATATAATTGTCCTGCCCTGCCACAACGTACGAATGGAGTTCCTGGCGTTAGAGGTCGTGGCAGTCAGCAAGCACCTAGAGGTAGAGGACGTGGAAACGCCCCTCAGTACACGCGCCCCCTTCCGCCACAAAACTCTATGAACAGGTTTGATCAGCAGAATAACGTATCTGACAGGACCGCTCAATACTATGTTGATGAATATTACACAGAAAATGAGCAGTGGGAGAATAATGATTGCTAGGACAGCCATAGACCAAGAGAGGGAGTTGTTTCAGTTCCAGTAGATCAGAGTGGACCTTACGTTGAGGTGATTACATCAGGTGTGTCAGAACCTTTTCAGTTGGATACTGGTGCTACAAAGAGTTCTATTATGCACTCCAAACTCCCTGGCGCACCTTTGTCTGGCGAAATGAACGTTTCTGTAGGTTTTTCTGGCGCCCCAGTTAGAAATCCGATTTCTGACCCTTTATCTCTTTCTGTTGGTCCTAGTGAATTCGAAGCACCCCTTATTCTGACGACAGGTTGTGGTGAGAATCTGCTAGGATTGGATTTGTTAAAGAGATTGTATGCGACTTTGTATTGTTCTCCTTCAGGAGTACAACTCACTTTAGGCAAGAAAGTGGTTTCTCCTATGTATTTGTCGAGAAATGCACTTCCAGCAGAATTGTCGGTTCTCCCAGATATTCTTTGGGCTACTGGTCCTAATGATGTAGGTCTTTTAGAAATTCCACCATATGTTGTAACATTGAAGTCGAATGTCAAAATGCCACGAATTCCCCAATACAGAATATCTAATGAGGGTGAAAAAGCTTTGCTAGCGATTGTTTACGTGTTGATTGAAAAGGATGTGATTGAAGAAACACGAGGCAATGTTTGCAATAGTCCTGTTCTGCCTGTTTTAAAACGAACTGACCCTTCTCAGCCACCTGTGTATAGATTCGTGATTGATCTTAGAGAAGTAAATAAGATAGTTGTGCCACAATTCCCAGTTGTCCCCGACATTACCACATTATTAACTATGATTCCAGCTTCTGCTTCATGGTTTTCAGTGATTGACCTAAAGAATGCTTTCTTCAGCATCCCAATTGCTGAGGAGAGCAGGGATATTTTTTCCTTTAGTTTAGGAGGTCGAAGCTTCCGCTTTAAACGCGCTCCTCAAGGCTACTGTGAAAGCCCCTCAATATACAGTCAAGCTCTGAAAAATCAGCTTGACACAATGGTTTTGCCCAAAGGTGCCACTCTCGTACAGTACGTGGACGATTTGCTCATCGCTGCGGATACTGAGAAAATTTGTAAAATGGCCACATTGACATTATTGCGTCATCTGTGTGATCTGCATCACAAGGTGTCACTTTCCAAGCTCCAATATTGCCGACAAGAAGTGACCTACTTAGGTCACCTCTTATCGAAGGAGGGAAGGAAACTGACCCCAGAAAGAATTCAGGCAATAGCGAAATTGAGTGTGCCAAGAACACAGAGAGAAGTACGTGCTTTCTTAGGCATTACATCGTACTGTAGACCGTGGATTCCAAATTTTTCGTTATTGGCCAAACCCTTGGTGGCATTAACGTGTAAAAATACACCCAATCCCATTCCTTGGTCTGAAGATTGTCAGAAAAGTTTTCTCGAATTACGCACAGCATTATGTTCGGCTCCTGTGTTAGGTACCCCCGACTACAGTAAGCCTTTCACATTGTATGTCCACGAGAAGGAAGGCTGTGCATTGTCTGTGCTGACTCAGTTATTCGGAGATAGACAGCGGCCATGCGCCTATTTTTCGTCAACTTTGGATCCGGTAGCACGAGCATTGCCAAGTTGTTTAAGGGCCACAGCAGCAGCAGCTGTTTCCATTCGACAGTCTGCTGGTCTAGTAATGAATAATCCACTAATCATGATGGTCCCGCATGCAGTAGACACATTGTTAAATAGGACCAAGACACAGCACTTAACTAGTGCTCGACTGTCCAGTTACGAATTGACGCTGCTAGCGAGCCATGTGCATATAAAAAGGTGCAGTACCTTGAACCTAGCCACATTGTTACCAATTGCAGAGGAGTCAGATGCTCCAGAACAGCACGATTGTTTTCTCACAACAGAGGAAGAGACAAAAGGGAGAGTGGATTTGTTCGACACTCCTCTTGCTGAAAGTGATGGTACATTATGGGTAGATGGTTCATGCTTTAAGCTCCCAAATGGTAACGTGACTACAGCATATGCTGTCACAACTTTGCACACAGTCGTTGAAACTGCGCGAATACCACATGGTTCAGCTCAAGCCGCAGAACTCGTTGCACTGACGAGAGCATGTGTGTTGTCTAAAGGAATGAAAGTGACTGTCTATACCGACAGCCAGTATGCATTGGGAGTGGCTCACAGTTTTGGACGATTGTGGAGAGAACGTGGGTTCCTGACTTCGCATGGAACTAAGATTCAGCATGGTCAGTTGGTGAATGAGCTTCTTGAATCACTGACGTTGCCCCTGCAAATAGCGATCGTGAAATGTAGTGCTCACAAGAAAGTGACTGATGATGTTGGTCGTGGAAATGCATTTGCTGATGAAACCGCTAAGGAAACTCCAAAGAATGTGATGAGCCGAATGTATGTTGCGAGCCCAGAAAGATGGACTGGTGATGTTGGAATATGTGAGGACACGATAGAGAGCGTGAAGTCCATCCAAGCTGAGGCCACGGAGAAAGAGTTAAGCACGTGGAGAGAAAGTACAGGAAGAATGGATGCAAATGGTTGTTGGATTGAATTGACAGAGCAACAGAGATGGTTGTTACCCGATGCATATGTGCCTGCAGTGGTTACAATGGCTCATGGAATGGCCCATATCAGCGTGAAAGGGATTTGCGAATTGTTGGCCCCAGTGTGGAAGAATTCGGGGATTCCCAAGTGTGCAGAGAATGTTGTCAAGAATTGCATGGTATGTCTGAAGCACAATCCTGGTAGGGGAACCCCAACTCCAGCTGGTCATTTTGCACCTCCTACGTATCCGTTCGAGGTTTTGCAGCTAGATTTCATACACATGGAGAGGTGCAACAACTTAAAATACGTGCTCGTGGTTGTTTGCGCCTTCTCAAGATGGGTAGAAGCCTATCCCCTAAAAGACAATACTGCCTTGTCCACAGCAAAAGCCCTTGTGAAAGAGTTCTTCCCCAGGTTCGGAATGCCTAGAATGGTCTGGTCTGACAACGGAAGTGAATTTATGGGTCGTGTGATGAAAAGAGTGTGTGAAGGGCTAGGCATTAGGCAGAAGTTCCACGCTGCAAATCACCCCCAATCAGCTGGATTAGTAGAATGTTACAATGGCACGCTTAAACTTAAATTGGCCAAAATCCAAGCGAGCACAGGTCTTAAATGGCCTGACGCTCTACCCTTAGCACTCCTATCCACCAGAATGACTGTGCATTCGCGAGTGAAACTGAGCCCCTATGAAATCATCTTTGGTCGGCTAGCGAACATATGGGGAGTGCCTAGGCCCACGAAATTCAGCGAGCTGCAACACCCTATTTTGCTTGATTACTTGTATGAATTGACGGCTAAATTGCGTGTCTTATATCAACAGGTCCACAACACCTTGCCTCCGGTCACTGAGACTCCGGGTCACTCCATTGAACCCGGTTCATGGGTCCTAGTCCGCAACTTTCAAAGAACAAGAAACGACCAGCCCAGATGGACCGGGCCTCACCTCGTCCTCCTGTCTACAAGGTCGGCTGTTAGGGTGGAGGGGAAGGCCAATTGGGTCCACGGGATCCATTGTAAGAAGATACCCTTCCCTCTGCCACATGACCAATGGGTCCAGAAAGGAGGCACTGACTCAGAGCGCACAACTGATGAACGTGTAAAAGAAACTAACCCTGACTGTGAAAGCGAGAACATTTTTCGAGAAACTGTGCCACCACCAGAACAATTGAACTCTGTGGAACCTGAACTACTATTTCTGGACCAGACAGTACCCGGGAAAAGACGCTACAATTTACGACCAAGAAAAACAGACTAAATAAAAGTGATTCCTTTTTGTGATCCGAGAGAAAACCCCATGGACTAATAAAATGTGTCTTTTCCCCAAATCCTATTTTTTAAAGTGCAGATCTCCCATCTAGGTAACTTGCTTATTTTTGTTTTTTCGAACCGCCATCCGGGTTCCGCTGCTAGGGTCGCGGTTGATTAAAGACTTTTGGGTGCAGCTGACGACGTTAGGTCGGTAGTTCTGGTTGGTCCAAGGGAGTTGCCCTAGACTGACGGAAGCATCCTTTAGCAGAGGCAACCTACCACCGCGGGCAGCACCTTAAAGAGGATGGAGTTTCCTGATGTGGAGAGGCCTGCCAAACAAATGAACTTTAAGCAGAGACTTTTTTACACGATGACGAAGAAAAGTTTTATAATAGTGTGTATTTTTATGCTATCCAGCGTAATGGTCTTTTTGATAAGCTATGTTTTATTCTCTTTTCATGTGACATTTGCGCCCACTACATCACCCATACCTCCTCCTACTGTTTCCTCTCATTCTTTCCACCCTCTGCCTGACCACGAATCAAATAGGAGATTAGAGTTCATTAATAACTCCTTCGTTCAGTTATTACACCAACACCAACTTGTAATGAACACAACTAACGGTTGGGTGTGTGGTCTCATGCCCCACACCACGGATAAAGGTATCCCCTATTTGGTCCTGCCATTTAGTCACAATGGTTCAGTCTGGGCATATAGGACAATGTTCATATATGCACAAGAAATCCAACCCCTACGTTCTGTAAAAGACAACCTCAAGACTAGCGCCCTAGTCAAAGGTATAGTTGACATGATCAAGGAAGTAACCTCTTACGAAGATACCCCGGATGATGAGATACTTGCATATGTAGGTTGGAACGTGACCGGATATGGCACTACATTAAGTGAGAAACAGCAAGCCAAAAGATCGTCCCCTATCTGGATCGTACCTCATCAAGGTCACCTGTGTCTGCAAGGTATTGGCAGGAATCCCAGAGCTCAGCTAGGGAAGAGTGTCTGTACAGAAACGTATGTTTTTGGATCTCAGACTTCCCCTGCGTTTTTAGCCGCTAAGGGTACTTATTTCATCTGCCATGATAGAGCCTATACATGGTTGCCCCCTGACTTCTCGGGCTCATGTTTTGTTTCATTCCTGTTACCTCCCACCTACACAGCAGCGGCGGATTACCATCGGACAAGGGTAGTTAGAGGTGTTTTGAGTAAAGAAGACACTGCAGGTCAAGAATTTGGTGACTTTGCAATGGGTTTTCTGCCGTTCTGGGGAGCCATGGCTAACAGCAGGAACATAAGGCAATTGACAAGGGTAGTTGAATCCACCGTGACTGAAACTGCTGGTGCCCTTAGTAACCTGACTGCTGAGCTCCAGTCGGATCGACTTATGACCCTTCAGAACCGGGTCGCTTTGGATGTAATACTTGCGGACCGAGGTGGAGTATGCAAATTGATCCAGTCTAGTTGTTGCATTTTCATCCCAGATAATGCTCCAACAGTGTACAGGGCCATCTCCAAACTACATAAGATTTCCGAATCTATTCATGTGGATAAAGGAGATTGGTCATTAATGGGATGGTTCTGGGAACTGATATCTGCCTGGGGATGGAAAATTCTGATGGTCATTGGGATGGTCTTAGCCATTCTTTTCCTGTTCTGTCTATGCATACAGTGTTCTCCTGCAATATGTGGCCTCTGTGCTACATCATGTGTGAGGAAGCCTGTGTCAAGAGATGAACTAAGCACTAGAATGATGTTACAGCAACATCTCAATGACTTTAGGAATATAGATCTGGACTCAGACTAACATGAGGATAGATTAATTGCCTATGTAAGGGCAAAAGGAGGGTCTGTGGTTCTGAAAATCTGGATTCATATAATAGTACTGGACTCGAGAATAGAAAATTTTGTCGAAATAGGACGAATTTGGTATCAAAAGACCGAGAATGACGAGTACATCATGTACATGTATTTTCGGCGTATTCGAGTGACGATTTCACCTCAAAATCGTCATTTACATTCTAAACACTTAGCTCCCATTTACATGTTGCCCTTTACATAGGCCTTAATCCAGTTGAATTTGATTCCACAAGGACACATACTCCTTAATCGACTTCTCCCTGACCTCAGTACAAGTTAGAACCATTGCCCCAGGCCGAACTCGTTAGGTCAGTTCCCTCCCAGTGGCCGAGCAAGATAGCATCTAGGCTCAACCAGCCATAAAACCATTTCAGCGCGCACACCTGCCATATCTCGCTCACATCTTTTCTCCACTCCTTTTCTTCACTTGCTTTATGATGGGGAGGTGACCGTTTTTATTAGGGGTCCAGCGATATCTGATGAAATGTTGGGCCTTGCCGGATGATTTGTTATGGGCAGCTCGACGTGAAATATGTACATGTCATCATGACTCTGCTTTTCTTTTGTAACCAGTAACTATAAATGAAATACCACGAATTCAAAGAATGTTTTGCCCAAGGCTGAAAATCATGTATAAAGAGAGAAGCCTGACTTCGTGAAAGTGTGCAGTCTCCTGAGAATATACCCGTATTGTACTTCTAGGACCCTGTTACCTTGGTTGCAGCCAATAAACTAATCTTTGACTTCGCCTAGAAGACTCTGAGTTTCTGTAGGTCTGACTCAGGAAGAACCCGAGGTCTCTGGGTGTTGATTCCCTGACACCGCTGGGTTACCGGTTCTGTGCCGGTTCTTAAAAACCCAGTACCTCACTACCAATATAATTGTTTTTGGAGCTTAGAGCCGTAGGAGGGGGTTTGGGATGAGTAAAGTGGAGGGGAGTTAGTATAGGGAAATATGCAATAAATTTAAGTGGTGAAAATGTTAGTCTGTTATTTGCATTGAAATGGAATAGTGACCTTAACACTCATCTGCCTTTGTATTCCACGTGAAGCAGGCATGTTGGTCACATCACATCAGGATCACATGAATGCAATTTATTTAGCTACTCCAGGCACACACATTAAGCAGCACCATCCCCATCCCACTCCTTGACTAATCTGACATTATCCTGCAAGCCCTGTCCTTAATGTGGTGGACGTACCTTTGAACACTTGATGTGGTAGTGCAGGTAGTCTCGGAACGTGTGGATCAGGTTGATGGTATTGTCCTTGGCGTTGGCGTTGGTGTGGCGGGGGAACAGAACTGAGGAACAGAAGATATAAAACACCAGGTGAACTTGTTAAATAGCAGAGGTCTAACGTCTCAGAAAGAAGAACCTGTGCATGGGTACACCATTGAATGTTCAAGAGAAAGGGCACCTGGATCAGTGAGGTAGAGGCTATGCAAGGTATTGTCTGAGGGCACCTCAGAGATTCATGGTACATCACAAGAGAATCACTACAAAAATGATGGCAATGTATATTGAAAAGTTATTTACCTCTACATGTAGATTTGGAAACTGGTTTCTTTAGCTATGCCTTCTCCCCGTTTCCATCAGGACTGGCACCGGAATAAAGTTAACTACTGAAAAAGGTCCATAGGTTTGTCCATGTAGATAGTTTGCTGAATACATCTAAGTGACTACCCTCCTTGAGTAGCGTGTCCACAGTGGAGTATTGAGTCTGGCATTAAAAGGGCTGCAAAGCATTGTACAGATATACAGGACATGCAAGAGCGTATACTTTTAGATACTCCCCAATCTACGAGTCTGGCATTAGAAAGGCAGAAGGGCATAGAGCAGAAATACAGGGCATACAAGAGTGGATACTTTTCCATAAACCCCAATCTAGCACTCTAGTTGAAGACTGTGAAGCCGTTTTAGGGCAGACAAGCAATGCCAAAAGCGCGAGCTATTCCCAGACTAAGCGTACAAGAGACTTGCCTGAGCTCTGGCAGCAGAAGAGTTTCATCTCCAGCTATCGGTCTGCTTCCCTCATTGACAGACCCATGGAAGGGTCATCTAATGAGTAGAGGAAATGGGTTCTGGGAAGAATAGAGCATGAAGCAGCCATTGCTGCCTGTGTGTGTACCTGTCCTCATCACTTCTTTTCTCACTAGGTCCTGGCTATCCAGTTCCATGCACCTTTGCCCGTGAATCCCCGTCTCTCCTACACGCCCTGCTACGTAAGTGATAAGCAGCATCAAGCACACACATCAGCTCATGAGTCCTGGGGTATCTTGCCAGGAGGGGACCCAGTACAGACATAAGAGTGAGCACTCTTTTTGCATTTAACTAACTTATTGCACTTTATTTGACCCCATGGCTACTAAATGAGCTTAGATATAGTTTAGCTTGGGAATTATTTAAGCCACATTGTGTGCGAGGAGTTAAATTCTTTTTGACAATAAATGGTAAATATCTGAGCTTAATGAAACCCGTAGCAAAGCAGTTGTGAAAATATATTATGAAATTACTCGGATTCCTTCTGACGTATGGATTTGCCATTGACCTTTATTACTGCACATCAGAGAGAGACGAAACACCAACACTGAAAGGCAATCTTTTCAAATTTTGAATAAAAGTCAGTCAGTCAGTAAAATAAAGGACTGCTTAAACTCCTTTTCCAAACTAAGACTAACTGAATTAGCCCTAAGAAGAGTCGCTCGCCTACTGACACTGGACCACTAAGAGACGTCTGATTCACCAATGCAAAATGATCGTACCTAGTGATGCCTGTTACTTCGACAACAAAACACTATTGACAAGTCATGCAAATGTCCACTTCCTATCGAAGTTTCATCTACGCCTCCATCTGGAGATGTACAAGACAGGACAGTGTTCTACCACCACATCCACTGATCTCAGAACTTTAATCCCTCCGAGGCAACACTCGCTTTCGTCTTTCTGGGTTATAATATTTAGTCAGCTGAAACAAATTACAAGGATGACAGCAGGTTCACAAGTGCTTTACATCAAGATACTAGACGAAACATTATTCTTTTGCATTATTTAGAACTAATCATTCTCCAACAAGTCTACTTGACACCTCCTCCGGTTCCCCTCTGGTTTCAAGTGGTAGTGGACGCCTCACCTAATTCCAGTAGATCGAAACATTGTAGGCATTGTAATCTTTCAGATATCCAAGAGAGATTACACGACTATACAAAACTGAAACGATTCTTTACGCACACTATTTCAAAGCAACACTGATAATGGCTTCGGTGTGCACTGGATTTTGGAGACCATATCTCCAAAAATGAATTATTTACATCTAATTGGAAGATTTTTTGTTTTGTCATTTTACTTAGCATTGATGTCACTCCAAGCAAAAGTGAAGCATTTGATAAAGACATTCTTTCAGAAGGAGCGCCTAAAACAGGAGGTTATGCATACATAATACAGTGTGCAGCGGTCGGCGAGCACAGGCTCCATAAACCAGGATGTGATAGGAGGACAGCAAGATGTACGAGGGACATTACAAGTCCGCACACTGTACAGTTCAATATGTTACACTATAGACTTTTCCATTGTACAATTAGACTTTAAAATGTTTGGCAGTGGGAGAGAGAGTCATATGCCCAGTCTTACGCAATGTTTGGTCGAGTGCCAATGTCCGTTAAAAAAGTAGCAACTTAGTCCCAAGACCACATTTCCTCGTATTTATGTGATGTGATTAACTTTTCTATGGGCAAACACACATGAGAACATTAAAGCTACATCTAACGAGTACGCGCTCCAGACTGGAAGTCTCAATTGAAAGTTGTGTTGGCATACATTCATACAATGGAAAAGAATGCTAAGCTAAGCCTTGCTCCAAACATCATATAAAATAAACACTACAAAAACAACTACATTTAGATTCTGGGACTGTGGGTCTAGTAAAAGGGTAGGTGAAACAAGATTTATTTTCATGGATTAGTATCTTTAAGAGGAAACTGGATGGTTTGGAATCCCGCACAGGCAGAAGAAAAACAAAATGGTGATTGTTGCAGACTGTCACAATTAACACTCTTCCTGATGGTATAGTCAAAAAAAGGGTACATACCCATGTCAATTTCTAATGTGGTTTTCACTCTTGAATAAGTACATATCTACCTATTGTTCCTATGAACAGTGATTACTTTTATGAACTGTTTCTTTTCTTATGGTTGATTACTATGGATATCTGGTGCCTACTTTTAAAAGTATCACCACACTTGAACTGTTGGAATAACAAAGATATGACAGATTTTCATAGCTTAAAGAATACATCGTGCATGTTTGTCCCACTTACCAAAGGTAATGTACCCAATGTTGTCCCCCACTGCAGCATCGGTGTCCTTCAGCTCTAGCGGGGGTTCTCTGTGGTTGAATAGAACCTGTGGCGCTGTGTGGCTGGCACGACGGCCTTCTTTAAATTCCTGGGTAAAATATAAGACAAGCATTGAAAAGCTTTGAGAGGAAACATATTTACTTATTCAGGTTGCCATCTTTGATTATGTGCTCTAATGACTTCCTAAGAGCTACATATAGTCCCTCACTACGGGACCAGATTTAAGTACAGCTTCACTTGGGGTCCAAAGTAGTTCCAAGTCAAAATCACCAGTTGGCTGATTATTCTAAAGCTCCTTGATTTTGGGGGAATGCTAAAGCACCTCATTTGTAGGAGCTAGCTATCACCTCACAACTTAGCTTGTGCTTTCCAATGCTCCAAGCAGGGAATAGAATACTGTGAAAACGTGGCACATTCTCTCACCCTCTATAAATCTGTTTTTCGTGTTCTTGCCTCACAATCTTAAACAGAATATGAAATCGGACACATTCAAATGTAAAGAAAAAAAAACTGATGACTTGCTTCTTTTCCCTTTCAGGATAAAAAGAACACAGCTGTTGGACTTCTCATCCTTAGGGTGGTCTTCACCAACCTTTTGCCTACTTTCCTCCACATTTTGCTGTATTTTTTTGCTGGCATTAGGACTCTGACCAGTGCTAGAGTGCTTGTGCTTCACCCCTAAACAGGTTGAGATTTGTGTATACCGGATTGGCATATTTAATTTACCAGCAAGTCTCTTGTAAAGTGGTTTACCATCTACCCAGGGCCTGTATACTAAATGCTACTAGTGGGCCTGCAGCACTGGTAGCGCCACTCACACAAGTAGCCTTTTAAACCTGTCTCAGGCCTGCCATTGCAGGTCCAGTGTGTGCAGTTTACTGCCATTTCAACTTGGCATTCAAAACCACTTGCCAAACGTTCCCCTTTTTGTTACACATAGGTCGCCCCCAAGGTATAGCCTAAGTGACCGTAAGGGGAGAGTGCTGTGTATCTAAAAGGCAGGGCACACAGTTTTAAGTTTTACATGTCCTGGTAGTGACAAACAGCTAAATTCTATTTCCCTGCCGTGAGGTCTACTCCTTCAATAGGATAGCATTAGGGATTCCCTAATACACCTATTAAGCTGTAATTCCTGATTGAAAAGGAGTAGCTATTTCATGTTTAATATCTTTGAAACAATGGTGATAAATCCTCTTTAGTGGTAACATTGGATTTAATATTATCATTTTAGAAATGCCACTTTTAGAAAGTGGCTAGGTCTCTGTTCTTAACGTTGACCTGTGTGCCTGCAGCCTGTCTCCAATACACGTCTGTGCTGGTTACAACTACACTTTGTGCATTACCACTAGAGAGCCACAACACAGGAAGGACAGGGTGTGACCAAGGATTAATCTGCATATTGATAGCCTTCCTGGGCAAGAAAGGGGAGAGGTGGCTCATACTTACATCTGAATGGGTTGTGTCCTGCCGTCACACAAAAGGCTGATATATGCCCTACTGTTAGTCTGGAGCCATGGCTGGGTGGAAAGGGATACTTGTGCAGTTCAGAGAACTCCTTAGAAGTAATCCCCTACATCAAAGGCACTTTTGGGTATAAGTAGCAGGGCTCTGACCCCATCAAGTCAATATACTATTGGACCTGGGAGAACTCTGCTGGAGTAAAGACTGCTGTGCTGAATGGATTGACACTTTGCTGTGACTAACTGTTCTCAGGAACTGCTTCTCTGCTTTGCTGTGCTGCCATGCTGCCCGCTGATCTCTGCCCTGCTCAGGACAAGGACCGGACTCTCTCACTTGAACCCAGAGTGACTCCAAGGGCTCACTGGCTTGCCTCCTGTTTTCTGAATTTTCAGGGACACAATAGTCTTCCTGCAATTCTGCTGGTGCAGCTGGACTCGGATATCTGGGAGTCCTCCCCTTGCCTGAGGTGCCCCCTCCAGTCTTGCGCCTCAGAAGTGGATTCTGCAGCTGATTTCTGCCAAAACAGGTGCATTACCTCGACAGCGTTTTCATTTCTGCCTCAGTGCTGCTTCGACACCAAAGCTGCTCACCGATGAAGAATCCACAGCCTGCGCTGCACACAGAGGCGGTACGACGATGAAGCTTTGCATTCACTACAATGGAGCTTGATAACGATGCAGGACACACTCTGCACGGCTTGATGGCAATACAGTAGACTCTCGAAAATAACTCCATCCAAGGTATGTATTCAGTCGGACCTGTCTGGGTCCTGTAGCTGGCCTGCCCTCCATGGTCGTCAGACCAAACTATGACTTTGCACCGGTCCCTCGCAACATCAAGTAGCCTTTTGACAGCTAGTGAAAATCTAAGCACTATTTATAATTATTTCTTTTTACAACATTCATATCTTGACTTCTGCTGATTAGGTTGCTATACTACTACGATAACAACCACAAAACCATAAGAAACTGGGTTGCTTAGAAAGACATGGTCAAAAGAAATGCGAGGTCCCTGAGCAGCAGAGACCATCTCTAAAAAAAAAATTTGAAAATCTTTATTGTCCACTCTCAACAGCAAAACAGGAAGCATTTTTTCACTGAGAACTTGACCTACTGCCCGCCCAAAACATTTTGTGTTCATTGTGACAGTGTTGTGCTACAGTATTAATTCATATTTTTAGCTATTCTATGGAACAATAGGAGTCAAGCTGCAGCAACTTCAGAGCTTTGCTGTGATGTTTAACAAATTGCGGAGTAGCCAACTCTTGAAATTGGTCGAAGCTGGCTACTCTGTGTAGATATTGCATTAGTTTCTATAAATGCAAAACTGTATGCACTTAGAAACAGTCTGTCAGTGTTCAGCTCTAGATAAACGCTTTGCATGCCACTTAGAGGTTGTAGGAAGATTTTGGAAAACCCTTCAATAAATATAATACTAAAGCTGCTTCATCCCTATGAATGGCCATCTGTAGACCCCAAGAGCATGAGACAGAATGAGAATACAAAGGATAACATTAGGCCTAGCCATCTTCCGCTTCAACACCGAAGGGTAACCTAACCTGTATAAAGACACAAAACCTCCACCATTCTAATGTTTGTCTTTCCCTTGCTGATCTGTTCCTTTTCATTGCTTTGAAGCGGTTCAAAGGAGACATGAGCTTTATAAAAAACAAAGGCATAATATGTTCCCTCCCTCTTCCTGCTATCCCCTTCCGCATTGGGTCCTCTCCTTTCAGTTGCACTGTACACCTGAAGAGAACATCACGCTATACAAATAATCAATTACATAATATAACATTAACTTATGATGGGGCACAACATTGTCCCATCAAACTAGTATAACCAAAACAAATTTCTTACATTCTGGATGGCTACGTATGTGCCATGAGTGTAGTTAAATAACTCTGAATATCAGTTCAATATTCCGCCTGCCCCCTCTCCATCTACCAAACAAACTCCTAAGCCACTTACCACTTACTAGCACTGATAACTTCAAGTATCTGCTGCTCTGCATCCTGTAGTAAACAGAGTCTGGCAGGCTGCAATAACAGGATTTTACAGGCATGTAGCAATAAGAGAAAATGGTATAGATCCAATTGCTGTTTTTTTTTTTTAGATGTCCGACAATCCAGAGGAATAAATGCATCACCAATTCCACGTGGTCATAATGGTGGTCAAACAAGAAGGTCAAGTGCTACAGGTAATCGGAATGTAGCAAGATTCAGCACACCAGAACAATATGAAAGACACTAAACCAACAAAGTCCAATCAGCAAATTTACATAATATGAAATGGCTCTTTAAATTACCAACAAGAGCACTAGTGTCATACATAGTGTAGAATTGCTCCTTTAAGTATATTTAATCATGCTAGAATTCAATCTGTAATAGTTTGGAGTCAACAAGAGAAAATTCTGACATAACTATCTTATGCTGTCTAATGACATTAGCTCTTGAAAGATTCAGAAATTCTGTTCTAACCACATTGAATTCTTATGAAGGTTTTTCAAGTTAATGTAGGGATTGGAAGTCCAAGGCTTTTTAAACTTGTGATAAGTAGACAAGCTGTGCTGGACCAGGGCCTTATCCGGTATTATAAGACCATCCAGATGCCGGTTTCAAGTTGTGTGGCGTAGGGCCTGGTCAATAGATCTGGGCAAAGCCAAAGATAAAAGGCAATCTGCCCCAGGCAGACAAAGCATTAGAGAATGCAAGCCTTATAGCCCACCAAATGTCACTGCTCACAGACAACCCAGTGCTTTGGGAGCCAAAGAAGTTAAAAGCAGACCGCCTCTACAGAGATGCAGAGAAGAAAGAGGCAGACAAAACGCAGCAATGTGCACAGGACATTTTTACTGATGATGGAAATTGAAGCCATTGGGACAGATGTATTCTTTGTCCAACAGAATACTTGGAAACTTTGCCTATTTTGAAAGAAACCCCTCTCTAAATTGACCAGCTATCATTGACATTGGACAGGATTTTATCTGTAATGTTTCCTAGCTTATACAACACCCATCTAATGTGTTGGCAGGACAGTGTCTCTTATTATTGCCCTCAGCATCCATGGTCCTTCACTCTTATAGCCTCAGTTTCCCACTGAGCACTTTCAAATGCCTTAGAGCAGCCTACATATATAAGCCACTAACAAGTAGTGCTCCAATGTGTCCCCTACACCCTCCTCGCCATGCTCTTTCCAACTCCCTCTCATATTCCTCTTCTGCTCCCAACATCTGTCTCCTCTTATTGCTTTGAAGTGTCTTAGTGGTACAAGTGAAATGCAAACAAACTATATTCCGAGGAATTTCACTTTTGAACCTTTGGTTTTGCATAGCTGCTGTTGGCTGTGCCAAGCTACATAGGCTGAAATCCAGCATGCTCGGTGTATAATTATATGCCCGCTCCGTCAATGGAGCATGGCTACTGTGGGACTACATTGGGCAAGACTAGAGACTGTCACTAACAGGTGTAACCAAGACTAATAACTAGCACATCGTAGATTCACTGTAGTTGTGCATTAGGCGGTAGACATTCTTAACTATGGAATTATGCCACAGAAGCTCTTTCACTCCAAAAAAAGGGAGATACCGTTTAAGGGTCAGAGTGTCAACTTGAGCCGCAGCTTTGTTTACTCAGAACATAATAAATCATAATTAATAAACTTCGCAGGCATAGTGGTAGTGAAAGTTATGATTATTGATGTACTATATTGACTGGGCTTAAACACACCAATCCTAAAACTGATTTTAACTTTTCAAGAATATATTTTCCCAGCCAGATAAGTTTCTAAAAAGGATACTTTTTTCGAAAGCATTGCTCCATCTGACCTTCTTTCCAAACGTTTAGTGCAAATCCCAATGAATGTTAGGAACATTACAACAGGTGTCTGTTGTAGTAAATTAAGTAACATTGGCCAGTTCATATGACCCAGTCACAAGAGAATTTTCAAAATGGTCATGCACACTAGCGCTTAGAACACACGCATCAGACACGCAGAGTTCCTTTTGCAAGAGGCAGGACATACTAGATGACCTGTACAGACCTTGCAAATAAATTATTCTGGTTGAAAAGGCTTGTGGCAAGACTGACCGATTATTTGAACTGATCTAAAAGGAATTCTTGATCACGTGTGTTTGGAAACTTTGCCATCTGCAGAACCTCGACTTTTGAGGGCCTGCTTGTGTGAAGATCATGCAAGGAGAGAGAAAGCTGCTGATCTGAGCTGGATATTCCAATCACTGCAATGCTGAGATCATGACATGAAATGTAATAACTCACTAACAGCGAGCTTGGTCGGTTTGGCATTGCTTTTTGTGTTCGAACAGCTTTACAACTTCAAGTGTTTCCATTTAGAAACCTTAAAAGGTAAACCTCTATATCTAAGGCAGTGAGACCTACAAACCAAAGTCGCCTTATCTGCGGTTAACCTCGACATTCACTTTCAAGTGGACCATTTGTAATTAGTTATAAAAATTGTTGACGGTTGGCTGGAAACAGACAAAAAGCGTCCAAATTTGTGATATGGAATTTTTGGTTATCTGCAATTTATTTTCTTGCTCTTTAGCTCAATACATTTTAATGTTTACTTTTCTTTGTAGTGGCTTTTCTTTTTTCTAGTTTTCCATAAATTCTGAATGTACCATCTTATCATGGTGAATAGTTAGTAGCGTTATTTTTCGTTTGCTTTAAAACTTTAAACCCCTAAACTCATTTTGGTTTTTATTGAGGTAGGATCGGTAAATCAAAGGATTTAAAATATTTTATAAATGCATAATCAGTCCAGTATAGTGTAATGCCACCCAATTATCAGATCAACTCTAAACAGGTAGCAGATTGCTAACTGCTATTGGCATGTCTCTAATTTCAACTAAATTAAGCAGGACCAATTAATGAAGGTCTGACTGTTTTTTACTTAAAATTAACAATCTTTCAGGAGATGTAGAAACCAGTTTGCTGAAATTCGCAGATTATTTGACAAATGGAGGGTTATGAAGCAGGTGCTTAAATATTTCATGATTTATATAGGGCGAGCTTTCAGTCTATGAGCAATTTAAATATTTTCAAGAGAAACCTCAGGATGGCCTTTAAGGGGATATGGAGGATAATATTTAAAAAATCCCACGAGTTTTACTTTTCATACCTGCATGAAGACCTTTCCAATCACCACATCGTCGTCATCCTTAAACACTGTGCTGAAAACCACAGTGACTCGATCTTTTTTAGACTCAACATACCTTCAAAGGAAAAATAAAGATACGTAATTTACTCTGAATGAAGTTATACATAGGTCATAGGAAGAAACAACATCTAACAGTGCAGAAAATACATACTTCTCTTAGGAGAGACCTAGTGGTCTGTAAAAAACAAAGAAACTCACTCTTCTCCAGAAAGACATAGGTGGGGTGGGTTGGCATGGGTATGCCGGTGGGGCATTTGTTTTGTTCAGGTATGTAGGTAATTTTTTGGGGCAAACATTGGTTTTAGGGGCATACCACGCTCTTGGGGTACATTAAGGAATTAAAAAAGATTATTGTCTCGAGATATTTCATGTGACGTTTTTATTTTAACTGAAAACAAATGGAGCAAAACAAGCATATACTCAGTCTTTGACAAAACTATAATCTTCTACATAACAGTAACAGGATGACTGTTACATTTACAGAATGCTCGGCAAACTGCTGAACTAAAATGCTGTACACAGCAATTGCCACAAGAATCTGAAGCTGGGAGATCCTTGCGATGGTGCTGTCCAGTCGGGTGCGCCCCGGATGCATGGTCTATTTTTCGTCAAACACTGTGTGGGTACGCTGGATAGATCCATCTGCAAAATCTCAGATGTATCCATAAAGCATGGTCTCTTGCATCATTCATCACGGGTTCCTTATCTCTCTAGTTAATAGATTTTGAATACTTGTTCAGGACACTAAACAGATTGGAGTGGTGTCGAACAAGTATTCAAAATCTATTAACTAGAGAGACAAGGAACCCGTGATGAATGATGCAAGAGACAATGCTTCATGGATACATCTGAGATTTTGCACATTGAACTATCCAGCGTACCCACACTTTCCCATCGCCAATTGTATATCCATTATTATGTACACAAGCAAGGGTCCACGTCAACGGATACGGTCTTGGGCTATTCCATGTCAGAGGAGCACCCACAAGGTTGCCCACTCTCCCCTTTGTTACTCGCGACTGCCACGGACCTCCTAGCCCAGTGGATGACCTTTTGTCTTCCTTGGTTGTCAGAATGATTCACAGATCCTAGACCAACCTGGGTAGGACTGTCCAAATGCCTTATAAATGGAGTTCAGGAAACGTGCAGAGAGACACTATGTGACCATGATCTTAGGGTGGAATCAATAGATTTACATATCTGTGAATTTAGTTCTTGAACTCTCCAGAGCAATGCTGGTCTACTAATATTCCCCTCTTATTGACTCTTTGACGAGGAATCTGGCGATTTAGAAACCCCATCTGCTGTCCCTCTTGAGATGCATCGCAAGCACGAAATTGATCTCTCTAGCAAGGATGTTGTACATCCTCCCAGAATGCATCTTCGTTTTAGTCTCTCTATTTTCTGGAAGGTCAAATCACTTATTCAGAGCTTTTAAGGGGAGAAGAACCTAACCTCCTCCCTCCAGGCGGCCATGGAAAATGCTTTAAATCCCCATATGATGGAGGCATCTGTATGGTGGACAGTGTCCAACCACCGGGCCCCTCAGTTATTGTTTGGATTCATGAGTCGAAGTGCAATCCAGCATACACAATGGAAAGATGGGCAACTGGTGAACGCTTGACCTCTACAGGACACATACAAGAGCATGCCAGAAGGCGTGTGACACGGATGGACCACTAACACTTACATTGTTTCGTCGTCTCTATAGTGGATGACTGCTCTCTTCTCACCATCCTTCCCCTCTTCTTGGAACTTGAAATACTTTTCAAACACAGATGCAAAACAGTTGCGCTTCAGCATGCCCGCTTGGTGGATTGCTGCATCCTTATTTGTGGGAATGTTTTCTAGGTCGTAAACCAAGGAGACATTGTATCCTAGTAAGGGAGAAGAAATGTGTCAGACACATTTTCAATATATTGCATCTGTAAAATGCTTATATATTTTAATTGCAAAAAGACTAAAACACCAAAAAAAAATGCAAGAGCGAGCGTTTAAACTTATGCTAAAGATGCAGTTCAGTAGATCAGCAGAAATAGAATATACAAACTGCAGAAGCTGCAACGTGTGAGAGGTTTGTAGACAGACCACACACTTATGTTTAGTCTTACCACTTCCTCTCTCCCATGCACATTCCTTGAATTAGTCTGAAAAAGTCTGCACGAGCAATGATGCACAAGTTACTACTTATGTTGTTACACATCTGTAAGAGACATTAGTTAGTGAGAGATTCCTTACCTTAGAATATCCCCAGGCGTCAGACTGGATCCGGAAAGTTTTTCGTCAGCAGTACCCCTGCGCGTCAGTAGGTAGCGTTGAGCGGCTCCGCGTCCTTCGCTGGCATCGTAAGTGCCGAGATTATGTCACAGAGACTACTTAGGCGCCAACCATGCGCGCTGACGTCAGTTCTGTACACAACTTTCCGCACCAGGAACGCAGAGCCATGCAAGAAACTGACCACCGGAGCCATGAAACTAGGGCCCTGAAAGGGATGACCTTAGCCCTAGAAATCAGTCTGTAGAATGGGTGACGATGGGAGGGGCGGTAAAGAATCGATCACTAACTAATGTCTCCTACAGATATATCGTTACACAAGTAGTAACTTGTGTATCTGAAAGAGACACGTTAGTGAAAGATTCCTTACCTTAGAATAGATACCCCAGCAATACCAGTCCCGGTGGAGGGTCTGCGAACAAGATTACACCAGAAAGTAACGGAGAACAGAACGGCCAAAGAAGCCATCTCTCCGGACCCGACTTTCAAGGCAGTAATGCTTGGTAAACGTGTACAGCGAAGCCCACGTAGCTGCCTGACAAATGTCCTGCAAGGGAATGCCGTGTCCCAAGGCAGTAGCGGCTGCCGTTGCCCTGGTAGAATGGGCAAGCAGCCACACAGGAAACTCCTTCTTAGCCAACGAGTAACATGCTTTGATGAACTGAACGACCCACCGAGAGATGGTCAGTTATTGCACAGCCTGACCTTTTTTGGCACCCACGTAGTCAAAGAGCTAGTCATCCACCTGGAACTGTTGTGTGCGCATCAGATAGAACGAGATCGCACATTTTGGGTCCAGACGGTGGAACCTCTCCCTCTTTTGAAGGAGGCGGAAAGAAGGTGGGCAAAGAGATGGTCTGCCCGATGTGGAAGGACGTGACAACCTTTGGCAGGAAAGAAGGACGGGTCCTTAAAATCACCTTGTCCGGATGAACAGAAAGGAAAGAAGGTTTAGAAGAAAGAGCCTGGAGGCCACCCACTCTTCTGCCAGAGGTGATCGCTCCGAGGAAAGCGGTCTTGAGAGGGAGGAGATGCAAAGGACAGTTATAAAGGATCTCGAAGGGAGCGCACATCAGATATGTCAACACAAGTTTTACATCCCATTGAGGCATGATGAACGGCACGGGAGGAAATTTGTGCGTATTGCCTTTCAGAAAACAGTTAAAAACCAGGGAATTAAAAAAAGAAGGCTGACCTGGAAGCAGTAGAAAGGCGGGGATGGCCAAAAGATAACCTTTGATAGTGCCAAGAGCAGAGCCCTGCTGGGCCAAAGAAAGAAGGAACAGAAGGACTTCGGCAATAAGGGCAGAAAGGGGATCCACAGCACCATGCCACAAACTTGTTCCATCTGCAGGCGTATACCATTTTAGTGGAGGGACGCCTAGCTGCCAAAATGACATCACAGACTTCAGTAGGAAGATCAAAAGCTGTCAACTGTCGCCGCTTAATCTCCACAAATGGAGGTGGAGGCTTGACAGGTTCGGGTGGAGGACCGTCCCCCTCTGCTGTGACAGAAGATCCTCCCGAAGAGGCAGTCGGATCGGGGGAATCGATCGCCATGTTGAGTAGCTTGGGATACCAGTATCTTCCTGCCCAATCCGGAGCCACAAGGATAACTTGGGCCTGGTCGAGCTAAATCTTTTTCAGCACTCTGGACAGAAGTGGTATAGGTGGAAAGGAGTACAACAGACCCAAGCTCCACTCACGACTAAAAGCGTCGCCGAGCGAGTGCCCCCTTGAAAATTCCAACACGCAGAACTGATGAAATTGCGTGTTCTCTTCAATGGGGAATAGATCTAACCAAGGCTCTCCCCTCTGCAGAAAGAGACCTTGCACCACGTCAGAGTTCAGACGCCATTCGTGATCCATCAAGCACCGGCGGCTGAGTTTGTCCGCCCTGGCGCTCAGAGAACCTGCCAGGTGTTGAACCACCAAGGTAATGACTTGATGTTCTAGCCATGTCCAGAGGTGCAGAGCCTCCTGACACAGGGTTCACGACCCCACCCCACCCTGTTTGCTGCAATACCACATGGCGGTGGTGTTGTCCATGAACACCTGCACAACACTTTCCCGGACAGAGGGAAGGAATGCCTTCAATGCAAGTCGAATTGCCCGAAGCTTCAAAAGGTTGATATGGAGTCGGGACTACGCCGGAGGCCTCTAATCTCCACCTCTCCCTAGTGGCCCCCCATTCCAGGAGGGACGCATCCGTCACCACTGTGTGCTCCGGTAAGGGAAGGGAGAGGGATCTGCCATTGACCCAATAGTGATTCGTGAGCCACCACTGCAATCGTCATGCAGTGCCCTCCGAGATCTGGACATGATCGGACAGGCTGCCCTGATGCTGTGCCCACTGGAACTTTAGGTCCCACTGCAGAGCCACCTGGCATGTTGCACAAACAGGATGCAGGAGGCTATGAGGCCCAGGAGCCGGAAGGTCATCCTGACTGAAACCCAGGATAGAGGCTGAAAGATCAGAATCATAGCCAGAATATCCCGGACTCGCTGCGCGGGAGGATAAACCCGAAACTGCATCGAATTCAGAACCGCTCCGATGAAGGGGAGCTTCTGAGAGGGGCTCAAGTGCAACTTCGGCACGTTGATGGAGGACCCCACCGAATGCAGGAGGTCGGCCGTAGTCTGAAGGTGGGTGACAACTGCCTGGGGCGAGTCTGCCTTCAACAACCAGTCGTCGAGGTAGGGGAAGACTGACACCCATGACCTGCACAGGTAATCTGCGACCACCGCCATCCCCTTCGTGAATACCCGAGGGGTGCTGGTAAGGCCAAAGGGGAGCAAGGCAAAACTGAAAATGCTCCTGGCCTACCGTGAACCTTAGGTAACGCCAATGGGCAGGCAGGACGGGGATGTGAAAATATGCGTCCTGCAAGTCCAACGCTGCCATCCAGTCTTCAGGGTCGAGGGCAGCCCAGACCTGAGCCAGAGTCAACATGTTGAACTTCTTCCGGAGGAAGCGATTGACGTTCCTGAGGTCCAAGATGGGGCACAAGCCCACTTTGTCCTTCTTGGGAACCAGAAAATAGTGGGACTAACAACCACGTCCTACTTCTGGCCATGGAACGCGCTCAATGGCCCCCTTGGCCAAGAGGGCCATGACTTTCTGTTGGAGTAGCGCAAAGTGATCCCCAGACATGCAGTGGAACTGTAGTGGCATGGCTTGGGGGGGGTTAGACTCGAAGAGGACGATTTGCAGCACCCACCTGTTCGGAGGGACAGAAGGCCAGTGGGGGAGGTGATGTTGAATCCTGCCGCCCACTGGCGTGGGGTGCACCCCAAAGCTCGGACTAGGAAGGCTTTGAGGTGGATGCTGTGGGATCGGAGGTAGACTGACCCACACGCTGGCCTCCTGAGCCGCCACGGCGGCCTCCACGCCCACGCTGAGTTTGCTTCTGCGTAGGATTCTGACTGAACGAGCGGGCAGGGGCCCCCCTTCCGCGGCCACGAAAGGTAGACGTGGCCGGGCGTTTGGTGGAGAGACCCAAGGACTTGGCCGTAGCCAGAGAATCCTTCAAACGCTCCACCGCACTGTCTGCCTTATCGCCAAACAGGCAAGTACCATCAAAAGGCATGTCCACGAGGGAACTTTGGACGTCCCCGAAAACCCAGTGGACCGCAGCCAGGCATGGCTACGCAGGGCTACTGTTGTGGAGATCACTCTCCCTAAAGAATCCGCGATGTCCAGCCCACACCGAATGGCGCACTTTGCGGCATCCTTCCCCTCCGCAACAGCTTGGAAACGTACAGCCCGAACCTCTTCGGGACACTGGGGCAGTGTCTGCGCCACTGTGTCCCACACAGCGTGAGAGTAGCGGCCCAAGAGGCATGCGGTGTTGACTGACCGCAGCCCCAAGCTGGCAGAGGAAAATAACTTCTTGCCAAACTGCTCCAGCTTTTTCGATTCCTTATCTGGAGGGGCGGTAGGGAACGCACTTTGGGAAGTGGAGGCCTGAATGACCAAGCTCTCCGGAGTCGGATGATTTGTCAGAAAGGCTTGGTCTCCCAGTGCCAGGTGATGATGCCTGGCCACGTTCTTATCCACAGGAACCCCTGTGGCTGGCCTAGGCCAGGTGCCCATCAAAACATCCGTCAAGGCCTTATTCAACGGGAGCAGAGGTTCGATAGAACTTGCCGCCGGCTGAAGCACCTTAGTAAGGAGGTCGGTCTTGTGAGTGACAGTAGGCAGATCAAGGTCCAGGGCCTCAGCTGCTCTACAGAGCACCACAGTATATGTGGTGCCCTCATCCATGTCAGCAGGAGGAGCCAGGGTCGGAGGAGAGGTCAAGGCCACCTGCATCCTCCAAGTTCTCCACCCACTCCTGTTCAGAATCGCACTGCCGTGCAAGAGGGTCCTCTGACCCCTCCCAGTTATCCCCCTCCTCCACAGCCCGTGGCACAGGCAGCAGCGGCGAGGGGAGTCACAGGGGATAAACAATGATCCAACAACGCCGGGAACGGCGACAGTCGGTGCCGATCCGGCTCCATGTCCCAATTTAGGGTCCCAAGCCGGAGCATAATTGTCTGGAAATTCGGGCAGGGCAGAGGTGGGACGAACGGAACCCATGGCTGTGGCGGGAATGGCACCGCATGGGGCGTTGGGGCCGGAGCAGCCGGTGGATGACCCTGTGGCACCGGGACTGGAGCAGCCGGTGGATGACCCTGTGGCGCCGGAGCCGCCGGCAGAGGACGGTGCAGCGCCAGGGCCGTAGGCAAGCAAGGGCCCTCAATAGGGATTGCGGGGCCCAAAAGCGCGCCGGCGTGAGCCCTAAGCCTGGAAAGGTGGTCCATGGCGGCAAGAAACTCTTGCACCTGGGCCGGAGTCGCCGACTGACCCGGATAGGACGGGTATGCCGCGGGATTCCCAGGCTTCAACTCCGCATCCGGAGACCGGCGGGGGGACGTCTGAGAGCGAACACGCTTCTTCGACTTTATCTTGGGACATTTCTTTGACCCCGAGGAGCGATGATGATGGTGGCTCCGCGGTCGGTCGCTCGACCGACCCTTGGACCTCGAACGGTACGGAAACTAATGCCTGGCCTCCAGCAGCTTTCGGGACCACTCCCAGAGCCATGGCCTGACAGTCGGAACATGACTAGGAGTCAGGGTCGCACTCCAGGCTGTTGAGACATACGCCATGGGGGACAGGCCCTGCAGAATTTAAACCCAGGCATCCCTACGTGGAACCAGGAGTCAAAGACTCAAAAGAAGTACAGACAAAAGTCTCAAAAAGTTAGTAAAAAAGTGACTGGGATACGTGTTCTAACCGGATCTGCGCTTGCTGGCGCGGAAAAAGAAAGAACTGACGTCAGCGCGCCTGGGTGGCGGCTAAGTAGTCTCCGTGACATCATCTCAGTGCTTACGACGCCAGCGACGGACGCGCAGCCGCTCGACGCCACCTACCGACGCACAGGGGTACTTCTGACTAAAAACTTCCGGGTCCAGTCTGACGCCTGGGGATTTTCTAAGGGAAGGAATCTATCAATAACGTGTCTCTTTCAGATATTGAACACATGAAATCCAAAGCATCAGAGAACATCCAGACTAAAACTTTGCATTATGACATAGCTGAACTATCACTTCAAAGACTTATCAGATGCCCAAAATAGAGCTACGTCTTGGGGTAGTTTCGGTAGGCTTTCCATTATGAATATCAGACAAAAGTGGTCTAAAAACAAGCCTTGAATGACTACTTCAGGTAAAAGCAAACTACATGATAAACTAAAGAAAGCTCCTCAGATTCAGGGAAAGTAGCTTTTACTATTAGATTAGAATGTGACGGGAAGACCGTTTGGGGCAGGTACTTCTTAACTCCAAAACACTGTGCAGTGATTTGGTAAATGCCACCACAAATTGGAGACTTCAAGCAGGCCACTTACTAGCCAGCCACTAGTGCCAGCCTGATTTAAACTAGAAGTGCTCACTGTTGTATGAAGAGCAGAAGTTCACCACTTCTTTAATATACAAGATATCTCCAAATGCTGCAAAACTGAAGGAACTATCATTGTGCAAGAGAAGACAGAAAAATACATATAATAACTCCTGAAGTTGCACTTTGTAAATGTGGGACCCCCTACAAGTGTTGGAGGTAATGGGAGTGCCCAAAGAGAGATGTGATAATAGCAGGCTGAGTGTTAGAGATCATCTTTGACAAAGGACATTCTCCTCCCTTGCTCTCACTCTTTGTAATAAGTCCTCTACAAACGAGGTTGGCCACACACCTTTGCCTCCAGAGAAGAGCTCAATATTTCTTTTCCCGTCCATCTGCACTACAGCAGACTCACTACCCGCCCTACCAACTACTCCTGAACTCTATTGCTCTTGGACTAAATAATGTCCAGAATTCAGTATGTTCCTCTCCCAGTCATGCTTGTATGTATGCATGTGTGTTGGAAAAGCTCAATGTAGCTGGAAAACCACGGAGGATGGTCGGGCCATATAAAACTATTCCGGATAGTTTACAGAGGCAGAACTTTCAAAGATGGACATGAAGAGTCACAGGTGAGTGTTCAGGTACTTTCTGAACTACAGAAATGCTAGGGGAGTTCTGATGTTCCAGACCACTGCAGTATAGATGGAGAAGGCTTATCCTGTTTTTTCTTTCTAGTCTGGTAATATCCAGCCTTCTCCTCTGGAGTTTACATGCACCTATTTTCTTGGACCGACATGAAGGTGGGCACTTTTGTGTAGCCCTGTATGTGAAGCAGCTGGTATTGAAGATATTGATAGCATGACTGTACCTCTGGGATCCGCCCACTGTCCCTCAAGATCTGAACTACACAAATACCTCAACAGCAATACAAGAGCTAGGCTTATAAAGGAACCAGGGTTGGGCTGATAGGGTTAGACTTCTCAGGGCCTTTCACAAGATTCGCTGCAGTCTGAGTTTCAGAGGATCAACGCAGTGAGGGAGAGACTATGATGCACCATGATGATGTAGATCAGTCACTACTTATGCACATCTATGCCTCATGACGTTATGGTGACTTCAGTGAAATGATACATATGTGTAAATAAAGCATTAAACGGTAGCCATTTGTTAAACGAACTGGGGGTAGGAGAGCATCACCAAGAGAGTGGGGAAGGCAGCACACAGGTAGAAGTGGCAATTGCAGAAAATAACAAACACTTGTATGGAGTGCTGAAAGCAAATGAAAAGAAGCAGTTCACTGAAAGTAAGCAGTGGAATGAAAGAAGTCATCCAATCAATAGTTTGTTAAAGAAGATATACTAACAAGGGGGAACAAACAAAAGAAGAGGAAGGACAGCCATCAAATAAGTAGCAAACATATGAGTGACTATAAAGCTGATTAGCAAAGGCCTCAACCACTTCAAGTATCGCTACTGTACACAATAAGTCTTTAACAGACAGCGGAAAGCTGTTTGTAGGTGAGAACTAACCATGGAAGAGTGGAGAGGCAAGGATCTCAACTGGCATCGATGGGGAGGGAGAGTGAATTATTGAGTGCTGAACAAAAATGGCAACATGGAGCAAGAGAGCCCGGGGCCTACAGAGAGGCTGGTTCAGGAGAGTCGCTAAAAAATGCAAAAGGAAACAAGCACTGGCGTTGCCAATAGGTCTCGCATTAGGAAAGTGTGGGCTATTGGTATTGTAAATGACAATTATTTTTTTAATATGTGTTGGCACTGAAAATATATAAATTAATAGCATTGTTATTTACAAAGCCAATAGCTTACACTTTCCTAATGCGAGTCCTATTGGCTATGGGAATGCTTGTTGTTAGCCAGCAAGGACAGTGCTGTTGTGGTACTGAGTGATGCTGTTATGGTGCTGAGTGATGTGGTGGTGTCCCAGAGTGATGTGGTGGTGTCCCAGAGTGGTGTGGTGGTGTCCCAGAGTGGTGTGGTGGTGTCCCTGAGTGGTGTGGTGGTGTCCCTGAGTGGTGTGGTGGTGTCCCTGAGTGGTGTGGTGGTGTCCCTGAGTGGTGTGGTGGTGTCCCTGAGTGGTGTGGTGGTGTCCCTGAGTAGTGTGGTGGTGTCCCTGAGTGATGATGTGGTGACAGTGTGTAACAATATATATGTATATGTGCGAATATGGTTTTTTTTGGGCTTGAGAGAGTTTGATTGCTGCTTTTACATGTTTTAACTGTATATATTTTGTTTAATCAGTGTTATTGCGTTATGGACATTTATGTAAACATGCAATTACACCGGGGGTCCGTCTTTCCTTTAAATAATGTTAGTTAACGAAATCTTACGAGAAAGTGAACTCCTTGTAGTTCACATCTCCGTGTTCCTTTTGCACACGTACATGAGCTATTCTCTTCGGTGGACGAAGGTGGGGGTGCTTTTAAGTTCTAGCAAGAGGAGCCTCAGGGGGGCAGTATTATTAGGGTGCGGGTCGATATGTCTTTTGAAGCAGATGGCTTATGTAATGAATTGAAAAATTGAATTGTAAGGAGAGTGCAAATCTGTCTGTTCTTAATTTGGGGGATTAATTTAGACAGTCGTGTTTGTAGTGTATACGATGTGAGTAAATGCAGACTGCAGTAATGTCTTTAAGGACGTTTGCATTAGGAGATGCTAGGAGGTGTAAATCCTGGCACAGTTAGTAAAAGGCACACTGGCAAACCGTGAGTTATGCGCATGCGTGGTGACTTGGAGAGAAGATGAGTAGTGACGACTCAACAGCTGTAAGGGAGTGGGCCCAGGGGGGCGATGAGATAGGAGATGTACCAGGGGAGCGGTGCAGCTGTAAGTAAGGATGTGATGTCGAGGAGCCAGTGTGTAGGGAGTGCTGCAGTACGTAACAATGAGGATCGTGTTCTCATGTGTGGGGGGAGGGATTGGGGATGAAGCTTCTAGTAAGGATGGGTGATGTAAGAGGGAGGAGTAGGGGATGCCTCTGGAAATGAAGAGTGGGGATGCCGATAATTACAATCATCAAAAAAGCACAACAGAAAGAAAAGAAAAAAAAGAGACCGCTAAATTCTCATAAATTAACAGATTTGGACAGTACATGCACGTTAGTAATAAGTGTACACAGTAACAAGGATTGCAATGTCATCAAGTCATGCGGGCATGTCATCAAGTCATGAGGGCGCCTGTTGAATTATTAAGCATGGCGCCTGTGTTGCTGATAATGTTGCAGGGAAACTGAAAGTATGGCCGGCTGCCGGCCACCGGCCAGCCATGAATAATTAGGGGAGGCGAAGCCGCACAGCACACGCTGGGAGAAGCCCTTTGATGTGCTGTGCGGCCGTGAAAAAATGCAATTACGAGGGAGGCTGATGCAATTACGAGGGAGGCTGATGCGCGTGCTTGTTTGGTCACGTGATTCACGTGAACTTAAAGAAAACTGCACGAACGAAACCCTTGGTTTCACGAGTTTTTTGAGCACTTGAATTCTCGCTCCGCTCAATGCGCCTGCGCGCATTGATAGGTCGCGAGACCTAAAAAGGGCTAGATACAAAAGAGGGTGTGGGGTAAAACAGAGGAAGCAAAAAATTGCGACTAGAAGGAGATTAAAAGAGTGTGTGAAAGAGGTTGGATAAAGGGGTGGGGGGCACCTGAAAAAATAAAAGGTTCGATGAGAGGGTCAGGTTATTAAAAAACAAAAAAAACCTGAAAAAAACAAAAACATGGGCATGAAATCTGCACCCAGGACATTAACCTTATTGGTTTTCTCACCCTGGTGAATGGCCATAAAGGTGAAATATTTGTGGAACCCATATTCTATGAATATAGGTCACTGAAAAAAGGCTTGTTTTTCATATATTTCATATAAAACTGGTACAATGCAGTCTTGAATTTCTTGGCAATGTATACTTTAAAGGAGAGATTGGTGTCAAGGATGAATCAGAATGACTGTGCGTCAGCTACCAGCAGGGATATCCTAGCTTGAAATGATGGTTATCTGTAGCTGTTAGCAAATAGGAAGCACGCTGTCCTAGTTGAGTAGAGTTGTTGATGCTGAATAGGTTTCCATGGGGCTCCATGTAGAGGCTGAAGATGCTAGGGCAGGGTCTGCTGACTGCAGACACAGGGGAGGATCTGAGAAAGGCTAGCCTCACCTTTTACTGTTTCAGACTGCTGCACAATGCTTTTGAGCTCAGCCCAGACTATACACAGGGTATGAACATCTAGTCATTATAGTGGAGATGTAATTCGGGGATGTCATGCACACATTATGACCACGTCCCAAAACACAGACATGGAAATCCATGAACAAGTCCAGAGGTTTTATCGTCAATGCTTCGGTGCAGATTCCTTTCCTCCGTGGACTGCTATGTTTCTAGTGTTGTAAAATATGAGCACCCTCCACTCTCGAGATAACCAGACAACCCAAAACACAGGGAATGGCTAACTGAGCTGCTGCATATGGCCTCTCGGTGTCTAGTCGCATATCAATCTACGTAAGCATATGTGTGAAGTTTTGTAAGAAGCTGATGGATGAACTGCCCGGTGACGGGTGCCCAACTGCACATGTATTCTTTTATCTTATGATCATATAAGATATTTATCTTGTTACTTCCGTTAATGAACTGCTGACTCTCAAGGAATTCTTCATCCTACACCCCATGTTGGATCTCATTTCAGGTTCTCTCGATTTTATACAAGTCAACACCGACCCACGCTTATCTCCATTACCAACTCAACTACTCTGATCACTTTCAATGCCAGAGACAAACTGCCCCCCTTTTTTTAAAGGGCTTAGTTCCTTTTGTCAAGTAACCAAATCAAGCTCTTTTTCCATTTTATGCTGCAGTACTTCAGGAAGTTATCTAGGTCTTCAATACATAATTAATTTCAAAAAAGGGTTTTATAGGCAATAGAACGGGACCCTGGAGTACCCCACAGAGGGCGGAAAGTTACTGGGATCTTGACCTTTCCAAATGGAGGAGTTGGTAGTGGTGGTTGGTAGTGGCAGGTTGGAGGTGAACCACTACAGAATAGAATCAGAGTTTAAATCTCCAGTATTTGCAGTGTGTGAATCAGTGCCTATTATTCTGTTACTCCCCATACCTATGGATTTTATGATAATTTCCACATGTGTATCTGTAACCAGCACATTCAGCTAATGCTCGGTCTGTCCTAAATAATATATCCTACTGCCCTTCGGGGGTTAGTTCCCTATGATAAAAAACACAAAGGGAATAAACAGTACTGCAACGTGGACTAGCCTTTTCCTGCATTATGACCACATGCATTCTATTCTTCTTCTAAGATCTGTACATATTCTCATGCTATCACCCCACTTTACAGACCAAGCACTTCCGATAACAGATTTGTCGATTATGTGTAGGGGAGTGGAAGGCACAAAATAGAGTGCTTGACAGTCACTGTCTTTCTGTCAATCGTGGCTTTGAAGTTGTTTTTTAGACTTATTCTGAGCTTTTTGGTGTACCAATGAATTTTGTATGTTTTGCAATTTTGAGGACAGGAGGAGGCAAACGAGAAGGTACAGTGTGTCACATTTCACACCGGTGGGGTATGCAACATGCAATGTGATTGAAAGAATATCCCACAGCCCTTGTGTTGGTCCTCTAGAAGACTAAAGTTAGTTTGCTAAAAGTTTTTTTTTTTATTCCTAGGTCGATGGGATACGAGACAGAAGGTGACTGGGTAAGAGGCCAGTTAGGCAGAGGCATTCAACAATAATAATTAGTAGACTTGTGTGTGTAGAAACACATATAGGGTGTCGCGGAGTGTTGATACAAAGGATCATATATTGGTCACAATCCTTCGAATATTAAGGCAAGAAGACAATGCACTGAACGCTGCTACAACCTTTATGAGCTACTTATCAATTACTAAAGCGCACAAACTGCGAAACAGATTCCCCTGAAGGTAGATCGAACAAGAAATGTCTGGTTCTGATGAAACCCTTAGATTTAAACCCATTAAAACCCAAGCATAAAAAAGTGTCCCATGCCGGAACTTTGTATGTCCTTCATATGAGAAACAGATCCAGAGGCAGAAGAAGTCTCACCTGGTTCAGGGGAACCTAGGTAACAGCCGTACACATTCTTCAGCACCTGCAAAGAACAAAACAAAACATGTTCAGAACGTTCTTGTTACTTTAATTACACTTTAAATTCTCTCCCAGTTCTGTAAAAGGTTTTGGATCCTGGAGCTCCCTTCTGTAACAAAGATAAGTTAACACATCTATCTAAGCAACAGACAAAGTTATGTTGCCAGTGACTATTCAGATCTGCTCAACAAACACATGATACAAGTGATTACATAACCTAGTAACAAGACCCATGGCTTGTGGAGTTCACGGGTAGGCGTTCAGTTAGCCCACACACCCTGCCTAATATACCTGTACAAAAAGACACCGCACCAATCGTTTGCACTGCACCAGTCAGGAAACACTGCTAAGCGCATTAGGGTGAAGCAAGCATTAAACAGGACCCTGTTTCAGTAGCAGCAAAGGGAAACTGGGCTCACCAAAGCAGGCAATATAATAAGTATGGCAATAAAGCCCTGTGAGGTCTTTTGATATATGCATATACTAATCTGCCAAGGTGAAGCAGCAATGGAAAATGCCACTGAAAATGATAATGAAGGGGGTATTGCATCTAAACAGTAATACCCTGCATCAGGAAGCCAAACAGGCTACTTACTAGTGTGCATTCTTCTTTGGTCAAACACTGGAGTCAGTTTCAAGGACCTGCTCTCAGTGCACTACCCCGACCCCCACCATGTCTTGTTCATCTAACTCTATTTCTCCTTCAAAACCTGTTGCTCGGTTACTTGGCTCTGCTTACTTTTGTCTTCTGCCTCCTTTCCTCACCCACAAATGGTGTCCCCCTCCACCCCCGCACAAGCTGGTGCTTCTGTATCCTGCTCCCCAACACGGCGCTGGCGATCCAGCCACAGCTTCGCCGGCGGTCCAACCACCCCATTATGAGTTGGGGCGTTCGGACCGCCCTGTGACTGTGCTGCTGCCACCAGGGAACCAACGTTCCCTGGTGGTTTTGCAACGGTCGGAGGCCACAATAGGCTTGGCGGGACAGTCACGGCCCCACCAAGCATATTACTATTTTCCACTACTCCGGCGATGTCATGGAGGTTCCTCCTCCATAAACCCTGTGCACAGTGGAAACAAAGTGGACCCTGTGCCTCCTCCGCATGTGATGCAGGCAGGGAGGGCATAACATTTGCCCCCCCCTATGTGCATGCACACCAGTTCCTGCACGGCATGGGCTTTGAGTCCAGGCTGTGCAGGAACCTTGTTGTGCGGTCCTACTGCATTTCTTTTTTCAAACGCACCGCCGCCTTTGAAAGAGGCACCTCTGCCTGTCTGCCACTCCGCTAGACCACTTTTAAGTCGTAATCTGGCGGGTGGGCGGCAGAGAGTCTCTGCGGTGCATGCGCGGCTGTGGCGTACCACCACTCCTGTATTGCCGAAACTCCTAATCGGCACCCCTAATTTTCAGGCTTGATCAACCAGTCCCCCCTGAATCTCTACCTGTTCCCTTTACAGCTATCTCACCAGCTTTTAGTAATCAGAGCCAGCTCTAAACCCCTATGTAGCGCTACATGTCCCCATTACTGTTATCTCCCCAACTCTTAGTATTTAGAACCATCTCTATACCTCTCTGTATCTCTACAGGGCCCCATTACTGTTATCTTTACGGCTCTTAGTATTTAAAGCCAGCTGTATACCCCTCGGTATCGCTACCTGTCCTCATTACTGTTCTCTCTCACTCTCTACCCCCTCGCGTCTTTAACTGTCCCCATTACGGTTCTCCCCAACTCTTAGTATTTAGTGCCAGCTCTATACCTCCCGCAGCTCTACCTGTTTCCTTTACAACAATCTCACCAGCTCTTAGTATTGAGAGCCTATTTTATACCCCACTGTATCTCTACCTGTCCCCATTACTGTTATCTGTTACACTCGTAGCATTTAGAGACATCTCTACACCCCTTTGTATCTCTGTCTGTCACTATTTTCACACTCACTACCCCCTCGTATCTCTACCTGTCCCATTACTGTCATCTTGCACGGTCTACCTGTCCCCATCACGGTCATCTTTCACACTTTCAGTATTTAGAGCCAGCTGTATACCCCTCTGCATCTCTACCTGTCCCCATTACTGTTATCTGTTACACTCGTAGCATTTAGAGACATCTCTACACCCCTCTGTATCTCTACCTGTCCCCATTATTGTTATGTCTCACACTTTCTGTATTTAGAGCCAGCTGCATACTCCTCTGAATCTCTACCTGTCCCCATTATTGTTGTCTAACACTTTTAGTATTTAGAGCCAGCTGCATACCCCTCTGTATCCCTACCTGTCCCCATTATTGTTAGGTCTCACACTTTTAGTATTTAGAGCCAGCTGTTTACCCCTCTGTATCTCTACCTGTCCCCATTATTGCTATGTCTCACACTCAGTATTTAGAGGCAGCTGTTTACCCCTCTGTATCTCTACCTGTCCCAGTTACTGTTATCTGTTACACTCGTAGCATTTAGAGACATCTCTATACCCATCTGTGACTCTGTCTTTGTCACTATTTTCACACTCTCTACCCCTCGTATCTCTACCTGTCCCATTACTGTCATCTTTCACACTTTTAGTATTTAGAGCCAGCTGTATACCCCTCTGTATCTCTACCTGTCCCCATTATTGTTATGTCTCACACTTTTAGTATTTAGAATCAGCTGTATACCCCTCTATATCTCTACCTGTCCCCATTATTGTTATGTCTCACACTTTTAGTATTTAGAGTCAGCTGTATACCCCTCTATATCTCTACCTGTCCCCATTATGATGTCTCACACTTTTAGTATTTAGAGCCAGCTCTATACCCCTCTGAATCTCTACCTGTCCTCCATTATTGTTGTCTCACACTTTTAGTATTTAGAGCCAGCTGTATACCCCTCTGTGCTCTGCCCGGTCTCGTTGGTCCCTTTACTGGAGTGTGAGCTTATGTGTTCTACAAGACTGTACCCTCACAACTTATTAAATCATCCAGGGACCATACTGCAGCTGGTGACAACTTTCAGAAAACGCATTTTAAGAAAACAACTCTTTTGTGTTTTCCTTAACAAGCGTACAGTGTAGTCACAAATAGCGCTTCATGCCAGACTCATGGGTCTCATATATAACCCCTGTCAATCTTTGCAGAGACCTGAGCTACAGAATCAAGTGATGGCGTGCTTTGCCTAGGATCACACAATTTGTTCAACCAGGTAGCCAGCTGCCTGCATCAATGTGCACCATGGAACGAACACACAAGTCAGTGGCGTAACGCAAAATTATGGGGTTTCCTTAAATAATATGACGAGGTACCCTGAGCATCCCAAAATCTTACAGGTATTAGTTAGCCTTATGATGAATGGGGCCTCAAAGGTTTTTGCCCCCCTGCGCTGTAGAGGCCTGTGTTACCCCCTGACAGAAGTGAATATGTAGGTACCCGGAATTCGAACGTCGTCAAGAGTATAAGTGTGGCATGCACTCATCTAAGTTCACTACAGTATGAAGGCACAAGTGAATTTGTATATACCGCTAACCCAGGGGGTCTGAAAGAGGATACCTGTGCTATGCCATCACCAGAGGGCAATCTAGCACTAGACAAAGCTTGCCCCATCGATCACAGCAGTAAAGACAATACAATCACTCGTTTTTCCAAAGCTAAAAATATCCTGGCGGGAGTGGACTGATTGATTCCGAAGCAAAAGAAAGGATTGTGTCCCTTCAACCGGGTGTTTAATAATCATTTATTTTTCAATCAAACCTTCAAACTGCATGTTGGAGGTCTTTGATTTATTCTGGGGGTTAGGGGTGGGGTGGAGCGAGTCAGCCACTTAAAAAGTGTTATACTAGAAAGCTTTCCCAGGGCGCCTCGGTGCACATGCGAGAGCAGACAGGACAGCTACTGTCAACATTAAATATAGGATTAATTCATGAAGGGCATTTTGCAGAGCTTCCAATCTCGTTGAATGGCAGAGACTTGCCCACTTCCCTTTCCTCCTCCAATATCTGCTAAGTAGCCAGAAACGAGGCCACTGGAGGCATGTTTTGTCAGCCAGCCCTTTTCAAGCACTGCCTGAGATATTCTGTAAAAACACGCACAGGAACTGAGTCATGCTCCCCACATGTACTGCTGAAAGTCCTTTCATTGCAGCCATAAAAGGGTTTCTGTTAGAAGGACACCGCCCACAGGAACTCAACACAGAGTACAGAGCAGTTGTAGATCTACCTGTGTCAGGCGGCAAACAATAAGGGAAACACATGCATTTCATTATTTATGCATATTGATACAGCACAGACATACCCGAATGCATTGGAGTGCTTTACAAATAGAACATGACAACTTTACAGGAGAGTACTCAACTGAAGGTAACAAATTAACTTTGCTAGTACAGAGAAAAACAATAAACAATGCATGGAATCAAAGGAAACACTTGAAGATCCCTGCCAGGCAAATTTGAGGTGAAATAAGTCGCTCTGGGAAGAAGAAAAATGTTACATCCACCCTAGGATTCTTTAGCAGGCAATGTACAAGGGTTCTGAAATGAGTTGAAGCTCTTTCTTGAGGGTTATCAGAGAGGAGATTGTATGCAGAGCGGAGTAAGAAATTTCACAATTTTAGTCGTGGTACCAGAGAACAATAGGGTGATCGTGCATTCCATTTTATCTAGGTTTAGGCTCTCAATAAGTCACAATGTCACTCATCTTTGAACTCATGCATCCATGCACGCAGCCACTGGCTCACGCTTGCATTCACCCCTTGACACAACTGCAATGAAACAAACACGCACAATATGCATTATACATTAAAATACAAGTAGAAAAAAGAAACCATGCTCTGTCGAAGGAGGGCGCATTTTGTCTGCTATAAGGAAACTAACAAAGCAGGGAACTGTACACAGTGTATCGGTACAATACACTGTAGACAACAGCATTCCAGAATGGTCGCCTCGCTTAGAGGAAGTGGCCACGTGGGATGTGACGCACGGAGGAGGAAATGAGCAACAAACAGGAACCCGTTAGCACTGGCTAGAAAGCATCTCTTAAGAAAAACTAAAATCAAATAACACATGGAGAAGCTAGGAAATGAAAGGGGACCATTAGAATGAGAAAACTGAAATCCGAAGGACTGGCCAACCAGCCCGACACTCAAACACACTCACTTTCATGTGTCTGGGCAAATATGATCAGAAACTGCAGTCGTTCACTGGGTAGGAAAGCGAGTGGTTGATGAGGACAGAGACATTATCCCATGCAGTATGCCGTTATGGATGACAACAGACAGTAATTGACACTAAGGCAGACCAATGGCATAAGAAGGCAGACCCAAAGGGCTTCTATATGTCCTTATGGCTACATCATTCTATAAATAAATGTATTTATTATTAAATGATTTTAAAAAAAGTTTAAGAATCTAGCAGACATCTAAACCTGTGAGGCCAATCGAAGAGATCCTAGCAAGAATTACTACAGTGGAAATTATCAACTCCTAGGGTTTGTCAGAGGGGGTAGACAACACTAAAATCTGTAAGATTTCATGTAACAAAATACCCATGTCCCTGTGCAACAATCAGGCCCATTAGTGTTACAATGACACGTTACCGTAACCAACTCAGGCCTACTGTACTGAGTCCAAGCTTTCTCACATGGCAACCAGACATTCAGCTAAAAATGTACAAATGAATACAAAATTAAAGCTGGCACATCAAATTTGCTCTCTTCTAAAATTAGACTAATAGGGATTGTTGTAGTGGATATCTTTTTTTTCCCCAACGGTTTGTTTGGGTGGATCACCAGCACCAAAACCGATACCTACTACGGTAATCTGAGATTCCTTACAACAAAAAGCCTGCATGCTAGCTTTAGCACAGTGTTAAAGCAATGGCTTTTAAGGATGTATTGCTCCATCACATGCTTTTCACAATGAGTGGGTCAGGCCTACTGGTGTTTCATAATAAGTAACATTATGAATTCTGGCATGACTTTTCCCAATGAACCGGAAAGGCCTACAGCCTTTACAATTAGCTTTACACTTTAAACAACACACTTTGGCAATCATCATGCAAATAGTTATATAATACAAAATATGTAAAAATACAGCGTGAAACACAATAAATAATCCCTCTCCTTAGGTTCTAACAAGAATTATCACAGTGAAACACGCCAAGATTTGTCAGAGTGGGCAGCCAATCAATATGTTATGTTATGTTATGTTAATAACACTTCTATAGCGCACAGATGCCCCAACAAAGGGGCGTCCCGGCGCTTCTGGAGGGGAATCCAGACACAACACAGCAAAACGATGGAAGAAGCACACAAGGCAGAGTCCTAAAAGGGATGGGAAAACAGAGGCGTTTTAATAGCTTTCCTGAATTTCAACAGCTCATCAATTTCGCAGATGTGAGACGGTAAAGAATTCCACAGCTTCGCAGCCAGGACTCGGAAGGAGCGTCCTCCCGCTCTAAATAATCTAAATCGCGGAACCACAGCCAAGTTTTGGCCCTTAAATCTCAAAGGGCGCAGGGGGACATAAGGCTTCAAAAGATTGTCAAGAATCGGGGGGGAAGCCATCTTGAGAATCTTAAACGACAAGGATAGTGCCTTAAACTGAATCCTCTGTGCCACCGGCAACCAATGAAGGGAGCGGATGGTACTCTCGGCAGAGCAGAACCTCGGTAGCCCTACCAGGGCTCTGGCGGCAGCATTCTGGATACGTTGCATCCGCGTGATTTCAGCCTGGTTGGCACCCAGGAATAATGAGTTGGTGTAATCAAGCCGTGATAGTATCGATGCTTGAATAACCAACTGCCTAGTTGAGGCATCAAAAAATCTCAGGATATGTCACAGCCCTCGTAAGATGCCAAAGCAGGTAGCAGCTACTCTTTTAGTGTGTCCACAGAAGTTAAGTGCAGGGTCAAGCCAGACCCCCAAGTTCTTTACCTCAGTCACTGGGATAGGGGTTGCACCCAGCTCAGGGGGCCACCACTTGTCATCCCAAAGATTCGCTCGCTTACCCACTATCATGACCTCCGTTTTTTAGGTCTCGCCTGTCGATGCGCATGCGCATCGAGCAAGCGAGACTATAGGGGCTCATCTACTCTTTATCTAACTTGCAAGGAATCGTGGCGATTCCTTGCAGTGCCCGTGACTTTTAAGCTCAATGCGCATGTGCATTGAGCTTAAAAGCGCGTGCACAGCCGCCCGCATTCCTCCGACACCTTTGAAGTGAAGCTTAGCTTCACTTCAAAGGCCCGGCTTCTTCACACCCACATGCCGCTCTGCCCCGCTCCGCCCCCTCCCCTGAGTCATCCTGCCTGCCCCTTCCCGCCGTGTCGCATTTCTCCTCCCCCCTCCCCTCTCTTCCCTCCGTCTTGTTTTCTTTGATGCTGGTATTTCCATATCTGGCAGCTTCCTGCCCTCACCCCACGCACGCTGTTTATTTATTTATATTTAATATGCAGGAGATCTCAGTTTATTTAATTTATAATTAATGATGCCGCCCACGCTGAGGCTCGAACCCTGTTCTCCTTCTCCAAAGTCGGCATCGTTATATGTTGAGCCACCTCTTCGCACCGTTTGTTTGTGCTGACTTTCTTGCTCTGCCGCTGCTGGCAGCGGCATTGCGCTTGGAGGGAACATGTAATTGACCCGTCTCGCTTCTTTTCATTTGAATTTTTTTTACATTGTCTCCTTCCTTCCGCCCCTCGCAGTTTGTTTTCCTTGCACCGTCCCTTCTTACAGTCCCTTTCTTGCTCTGCCGCTGCTGGCAGCGGCATTGCGCTTGGAGGGAACATGTAATTGACCCGTCTCGCTTCTTTTCATTTGAATTTTTTTTACATTGTCTCCTTCCTTCCGCCCCTCGCAGTTTGTTTTCCTTGCACCGTCCCTTCTTACAGTCCCTTTAACCATTTTGGTGTTGCTCAGCCCCAACTAGCATGTTATTGTCAAGCCTCCAAATATGCAGCACAAACACGACGTACAAAGAGATTAACGTGTTGCCTGGAGCACATTTCGGGAATAACATTAAATGAAAGCCCAAACCCGCTTTACCGCAACTTGCTTTCACTTGTTGTCTTTGTTTCCAGTGCTATTTTAGAGCTTTGTGCAAACTACACTCTCGTTATTTTGCTGGTAATAACTTTGAGGGAATAGCGTATTTTTGTTTTTTAAATAGCTGGCAGCTTCCTGCCCTCACCCCACGCACGCTGTTTATTTATTTATATTTAATATGCAGGAGATCTCAGTTTATTTAATTTATAATTAATGATGCCGCCCACGCTGAGGCTCGAACCCTGTTCTCCTTCTCCAAAGTCGGCATCGTTATATGTTGAGCCACCTCTTCGCACCGTTTGTTTGTGCTGACTTTCTTGCTCTGCCGCTGCTGGCAGCGGCATTGCGCTTGGAGGGAACATGTAATTGACCCGTCTCGCTTCTTTTCATTTGAATTTTTTTTACATTGTCTCCTTCCTTCCGCCCCTCGCAGTTTGTTTTCCTTGCACCGTCCCTTCTTACAGTCCCTTTAACCATTTTGGTGTTGCTCAGCCCCAACTAGCATGTTATTGTCAAGCCTCCAAATATGCAGCACAAACACGACGTACAAAGAGATTAACGTGTTGCCTGGAGCACATTTCGGGAATAACATTAAATGAAAGCCCAAACCCGCTTTACCGCAACTTGCTTTCACTTGTTGTCTTTGTTTCCAGTGCTATTTTAGAGCTTTGTGCAAACTACACTCTCGTTATTTTGCTGGTAATAACTTTGAGGGAATAGCGTATTTTTGTTTTTTAAATAGCATGCACGAAAACAGTATAATTTCAATTTGCACCACTTATTTCCCATGTTTGTGTCAATGTAAAAATCGACCCTGCACACCCAGCACCAGGGCCGTGTGCCTCAATGATGCAGTACACGCACCAGTAACTGAAATATGACGAAAGACTGAAAGGAGTAGCTACAAGCTGTGCTCTAGTTCTGCTCTCCAAAAAATCAGCAAAGAAACAAGCAATTAAGAACATTTCATTGAAGAAACCATTGAGCAGGAAACAGAAGGAAATCCTACAGAAAGAATCCTAGAGAAAGAAGCTTGAGGTATGTAAACACTTTTATTATGCAAAGGACGTCAATTTCAGGATGCTCAGATGCTCTCATTGGAGTGAAGCGATGGCTTACGTTGAATGAAGAAGCAGCTCTGAGCACTTCAAGAACAGCTGTAGTTTACCACAAGGCACAGAGGCTCTGGCAAGCTTGCATAATGTGGCGGTAGTCCACATCTCGTCATCTAGTGCCCCTCCCTCTGACCACATTATAACACGTTTGTGCCGAGTTGGCTCTATGGTTTATGCAGGAATGAAAAGAAACAAGTAAAATGCATCAGAGATGAGAAAATAAAAAACAGCGAATCTTTCGTACTAAAAAGATGTATGTGAAATAGTTACGAATCTGTTAAAATATGAGCGACAATCCTCAAGTCATCCACAACTTACACTGGTGCTGTTCACTGAAGGGTTCACACTCTGCTTATTCAATTGTTGGCCTCTTGCTGAGATGGTGAATAAAAAGCTATTTAGTGTTCATTTGTATTAGAGCATGAATTACAAGATCAGCGAGTAGTAGTGAGACCACCCAACAATTCTCCATCAGTTGGCAAGTAAGGGGCCCTTCTAAAATGGCAACACCCAGATCCTGGACTGCCTAACTCTCGGCCCACCCATAGTATAGTCTGGTAAAGATGATGCTCACGAGTGCCTGTGCAGCAACAAAAAATATCAAAAATGCATAATCTCGCCGGCGCTGAACTATGGATCGATAATTATTTGTCAAATACATTTTTAAAACATAAATGTTCCTCTAAGGCACATGGCAGATGCTATCTGTAGCCTTGAAAGTCCATAGGCCCTGAGAAGTGAAAGGTGATTGGTGAGGGCAAGTTGTGCTAAGACATACTCCTAAGCTTGTGTGCTCACCCTCACCCTCAAACCTTCACCCTCAACCCCTCACTCACCCTCACTCTCACTCACCCTCACTCAGCCTCAACTACTCTCACTCACCCTCAACCCCTCACCCTAACTCACCCTCACCCTCACTCACCCTCAACACCTCACTCGCCCTCACCCTCACTCACCCTCACCCTCACTCACCCTCAACACCTCACCCTCAACCTCAACCCCTCACCCTCACTCACCCTCACCCTCACTCACCCTCACTCTCACTCACCCTCAACCCCTCACCCTCACTCACCCTCACTCACCCTCACTCACCCTCAACCCCTCACCCTCACTCACCCTCAACCCCTCACCCACCCTCACCCACTCTCACCCTCACCCTCACTCATCCTCAACCCCTCACCCTCACACAGTGCAATAGGTCTCAGACCATTTCAGTTAGAGCTTTAAGAAATGTTTATGGCTTTTTTTATTTGTAATTCTTTAGCATTGGCTACAGGAAACAAAAATGCTAAACATTTACAAAAAAAACCCATAAACAATTCTAAAAGCACTAACTCTAATGGTGCGAGACCTATTGCATTTCCAATGCTTGTTTAGAATTAAGCTGGAGACAGTTGGTGTTCATCCAGCTAGCCACTGTCAGGAGTCCTTCCCGCAATCTGGGAGCCTTACGGTCTGAGTCCCCACTTAGGGTGACCGCCAGCTGCGTGTCGTCAGTGTATGAGGCCGTGGTCAGACCCCAGTGATTGACGACATCAGCCAGCGGCCTCACATAAAGGTTAAATAATGTGGGGCTCATGGACGAACCCTGAGGCACACCCAGATCCAGGGGATAGAGTTTGGACTCAAACGGTGGAGTGGCAACCTTGAAGGTCCGATCAGATAGGAAGGAGCGAAGCCAGTCGAGAGCAGTGCCCTCAACCCCTGCCTCTCGTAGACGTTGAAGTAAAATTCTGTGCGAAATCGTGTCAAACGCGGCACTTAGGTCAAGAAGTATCAGTGCCGCAGTCTGACAGGAATCTAGCACAGAACGAAGATGTTCCGTCATAGAGAGCAGGGCGGTTTCCGTGCTGTGGCCCGCACGGAACCCATTCTGGGAGGGGTCCAGAATGCATTCGCTAGCAAGATGCTTAGTTAGCACACCATTCACATGGGCTTCCGCAATTTTCGCGGCCCAGGGAAGGAGAGAGATAGGGCGATAAGCTCTCAAGTTGAAGGGGGTCCAGGGTGGTCTTTTTGAGTATTGGTGTTACAACGGCTGTTTCCACTTCATCGGGACAATGCCCGAAGTTAGGGAGAGATTAATAAGGTGGCATATTGGAGGGAGGCAAGTAGCAGCTGATTCTCTGAACTGGGCAGGCTTCAGTGGGTCCTCTGGAGAGCCTGATTTAATTTTAGAAACCAGTTTATAAAATGCTTCCATCGACAAATTGGGTAATGAAGATAAGGCCTCACCTATGAAAGGTGTAACACTGGAGGGCTCATCTCCCTGATTAGTGGTGGGAAAGGCACGATAGATGGTTTGAACCTTTTCTCTAAAAAAAGCTGCAATGTTTTCGCAGTGGTCCACAGAACAAACTCCTGCTGCAGTGGCTCTTTTAGCCATCAGGTCCTTAAGGACTTTAAAGATTAGCTTGGACGGGTTGGAGCTATTTCTGAATTCCTGGGCATAGTAGGCCGCACGGGCTCTACATACCGCTCTATGGTAGGATTTAATTTTGGAGAGATAAGCAGTTTTTTTTCCCAGCCTCATAGGTTTTCCGCCATTCCCTTTCTGCCTGTTTGCAAGCTTTTTTTTGCAGAGCCAGGGAACTGTCGTATTATGGGCTGGGTTCTCTAGAACGGCATTTGGTCCAGGCGGCTGGGATTAGAGCATCTAAAGCCCGAGAAACCCAATCACAGTAGGCGTTATACCCGGCTTCCACACAAAGGTGAGAGCCTAATGGGTTGACCTCCAGGAAAAGATGGAAGTCGTCCAGTTTGAGTTTCTTCCAGTGATGTTTCATCACTACTCTATCTCGGGGCTTAAACGGATGCTCTTTAAGCACAAGGAGGATTTTCACTAGAAAATGGTCAGTCCAAGCTACAGGACTAGGCCTGATAACCTTGACCCTAGCTAAATTAGTAAAAAAAGGGTCAAGAGTGTGGCCCCGATGAGTAGGGAAGGTGACCAATTGAGTGAGCTGAAGGGCCTCCAAATCAGCCAAAGTACTGCTGACATTGAAACCCTTGCCTGCTATGGTAATCGGTAAGATTCCATGTAGCGAAATACCGATATGTAGGCTTTATTATAGAGAAATAACAATCCAGCCATAAATGCCTATTGATTTACACTTGAGCTTTTCATAATGAACACATCAGGCCTACTATCTTTTTTGTAACAATTAATGATAAACAGATCCAGTCTATAGCCATGATCATTGGCTTGCCAGAATAACAAACTCAATCATATTGAGTATAAGATTTGTCACGAGCCAAAAAGTGCACTTCAAGCACTCTTCGGTGGAAGCACAAAACTTCGGCCCAACTAAATCCTCTACTGAGTGAAACCAAGATGTCCCTGAAGCCCAGTAGTACTATGAAAGCTCTTTTTGGTTGATCACATAAGGTCTGGCAACAGCTGGGTTTTCGAGGCAGACCTAAAAATGCATGTAAATTAGTATAGCCATGGGCATCATACTGCTATGGAACACAGGACTGCACTCTATAGTCTAAAGTTGATGATGGAGGAAGAAGTGGATCTATGCTGTTGCACCAAAAAAACCAACATCTAAATTATCGGCTTATCTAAAACACTTTAACAGCGGACAGCGGCATGCCACTTCATCTACGTGGGCAGCACCATGTGGTTTTCAAAGGATCCATGTTAACTTTCCTCTCACCTATTACTTCCATACTCTTTCATAGTTTAAAATGGTTACCCAACTTCAACTGCTGCTTTATCTGGGTTTCTCTATTCATGTGTGCACTTTTAACCCCCTGGGCCTACCCCATACTCGGAGCTTGCCTATTTATGCTGGGAAGTTTGCTTCTCTCCAGGTCTTCCTCTTTTCTTAGATTTATCATCAACTGAAATGTGAGCATGTTTCCCTGTATGAGGAGTTGTGAGTTAAGTCTGCCACCTTCTGCCCTTGGCCTCAGTGTTGTTTAAAATAAAGGTATTCATTTAACCAGAAGATTATTTAAACACCTCGAATATATATACAGTCATTTGATAAACATTAAAACACAGTACAAATAGTGGCCAGCCTGCCAGTTTTACATAGTAAATCGAATTCAGACACATACATCAGGCATCCATTGCAGGATAGTTTCCAAGCTGAATACAGCTTTCTTAAATTTGGACAAACATAATGTACCTTTCCCCTGAAAGTCAATTTTACAATTTTCAGAAATGCTTCATACAAATCTTCACATGAAATTCCAGGTGAGCGTTCCCATTGAGGCAGCCAAAAATAGGCCAGATTTATCGGCATGTTAATATGCAACATCCTACCAGTCTTCCTGCAGCTTCCCCATCGTACAAGCCAACCAAATAAACACATCACTATCTTACCTAGATATAGACCTTGAGGCAACCTCAATAATTTCCATCCTGCATACTTGCGGCCTCACACTCTACCCGACATCAATCAACCAAAGCGGCTTGTAAAGCGCGGCTACTCACCCATAATGGTCTCAAGGCCATGGGAAAGGAGGGGAGGCGACTGCTGGTCCGTCAAATGCACTGTGGTACAGTCGGAGATCCAGGTCTTGCGGTCCTTCCTGAATCGAGACAGTGACGGTGACTGCCCGAGGTGGATGATGTTAAAGGACTTTGCTGCGAGGTAGGAGAAGGATCTCCCTCCTGCTGTGGTCTTGAGGATATATAGGACTGTAGCCAGGGCCAGGTGGGTGGAGCGGAGGCCTCTGGTGGGTGTGTGGAATGCGAGCCAGTGGTTGAGGTACGCAGTTCGCGTGTTGTGTAGGGCTTGGGAGGCGTGTGTGTGTGTGTGTGTGTATGTGTGTGAGTATCTTGAAGGTGATTCTTTTATTGACTGGGAGCCACTAGAGGTCTCTCAGGTGGCTGGTGATGTGGCTGCGGCAGGGGATGAGAAGGATGAGTCTAGCGGAGGCGTTCTCAATATTCTTCAGTTTCTGGGTGATGCTGGTGTACAGTGTGTTGCCGTAGTTGATTAGTCTGCTGATGAGTTCATGGCCAAATCTAGTCACGATTCCTGTCCAATACAACTGCACTACTTGCCCGGAGGAATGCCCCAACATTGCAGTCAATGGGACAGAAACAGCAGCATTGCAACCCAAGGACCATGAAAGGCTCCTTTACCTCATCCTTGCCAAAGCCTCACAACCATGAGTCACACTTCATACCACTATCAGGACTTACAACCTACACCCAATTTAGTGATGCAAAATCTCCATTAAAGTAGACATCTCAGCACTCACCTCATCAGCACCGTGCTCCTGTAGTTCCTTATAGAACTTCAGAGATATGCTGATCATGAGTTTAGTTTTGTCTCCATTGGGATTGGAAATGTGATAAAGGACGCCATCGAAGTCTGCAATGGAAGAAGAGGTGTTAAGGACTAAAGCTCTGAACAATACTAACTTCTTATGCCATTTGGAAATCTGATGCAAGCAATAAACTAAATTATCCCAAACGTCGGTTGGAGGCCATTCTTCAGAACAGCCAGACTTCCTGCCACAGATTTTGGTGGACGAGGGAGAACATAACATAATACAAAAGCACAGGGCCGTATAAAGTCTAGATATGAACTGATGCAGGTACTGAGGGTACACAAGTTTTCTTTCTGTGCTCACTTTCCCACCAGACAATCAGGGTTGGTCTTACAGAAAACTATTGAGCACGGCTGCAGTTATTATTTGGGGGTGGGGGGTTGGAGGGGTGACCACCCTGACCGCCCTCCTCTCGGGACAGTCCAGTGAGGTCATTTGGTGGATCGTGCTGGCTTGTGACAATGTTACCCAGCAGGACTCATACCATCTGCTTTCTGCATCTTATACATTAAAATTGTAATGTTATGTCCTATATTCCTGATGCAGTGTTACTTTCTCGAAACGCAAATGGTTTAAAACAATTAAAAAAACAATAACAATGTTGGAAAATAACCACTAGAAAGAGAATTAAAGAACAAAAACCGTGCACAGCGATCACCTCTGCAGCTCTTAATTCAGGGATACACCCCAGCAGTGAAGTGATACACATTAGTGCTGAGCAGTACTCTGTTTTGGATGGAATGATTCTACGCTAATACTACGATGACAGAGATAATCTAAAGAAAACATTACTTTTAACATGGCTTGGGCAAAGAAACAGCTAAAACATGTTCAACAAAAACAAGATACATATTACCTGATTTAAGGCTGTGGAATTTTAGTTCGTGAACTGATCATCTGCGCCATCTTGCCCATTCCTCAGACTCACGTATGAACATACACGACAGCCATTTTAGGTACCATGGTCTCCCTGTTCACGATCGATCATCAGCGCACTTCCCTGACCCTGCAAGCATCCCCCAAGCATCCTGGCTGCCCCCGCGCTCACATGCACGAGTCATGAACCCTCCTCTTCCGCATGACTCTGTCTCCGAGAATCACACCCCGCGCCTGACCAACACCTCCTTTCCTTCCATGAATACCCCTCTTTTGATAAACCCTTCTACGCTCGATTGTCCACACCGATCCTTCCTTTCATGAATATCTCTCCTTTGATGACCCCTTCCTCTGAGCCCGATTGTCTGCACGGACCGCTGGTCATCCCTTAAGCCTGAGGATACAGTTTATTGCCCACTACTGTATGCACTCGCCCCTCTTCAAAGGAGCTACTATTGATCACGACCTCCCCACCCCCTGAGATTCGATCAGGCGCACACATTCCAAAGGAATCGGCGGAACACTCAGCTGCGTGATAGCCCCCTCCTATTGTATGGGGGGTGAGGACCTCTACTGTAGCCACGTGTTGGAATGAGCCGGAACTGGGGGAGTACCGGGGATGTCATTTTTCCATTACTTCCCAATGTCTTTATTGTAATAAAGAGCGGTCACATGTCGTAAACCAGTGTATAAAAGGCCAGGTCTCAGAGAGGCTGTTAGAGAGCACCTCGAGACGATACCTTGTTGTCCGATCTGATGTGTTCTGCTCCGTTGGAATAAAACTTGTTTCCGGTCTTCCTGTCTCCAGCGCCTGCCTCTTTATTTGATAACCTTCGTATGGTATTAGAGGCGTTTAACGCCGGGCAAAATTACTTAAGAAACATCGACTAAATCGCCTGACCATTTTCCTGACTTTCCTCAATTGGCGTCCCAAGTGTGGGGCCCATCAGCGACACGTGGATCCAGTGGGAGAGGTCCCGACGACAGAGTGAACGACTGCAACGATCGGGAGAGCTCCTGTCCGATAGACCCTCGTCTGACAGCCGATCATCCGAACTTCACTGGTTCTAAGCAGACCTCTCCCGAGTGATCTACGGTCCTGACTGGGAACCATCAGGAGTGCCGCGGTAGCAGCAGAGAGTAGCGGACGATCGGGCGCTGGAAGCGGAAGACGAGAAACTGTCCATGCGGTCCGGGTAAGGTCGTGACACACGACGAATTGCGAATTGATTGATTGTTTGATTGATTGAAATACTAGTATTTGCTTTGTCGCTCTTTGAGATATTCGCTGCCTGCAAACGGGGAGGAATAGGAATATTCTATCTCCCTTTGCGGATAGTGAAGGGTAGGTAACGCGGACTTTTGTCCCCCATTGTAATCTGCCGTGCCTATTTTTTTCTCCCCACTGATTGATTGTCCGAACATAGATTGTTTGGAGTATAGTTCTTTTTGAGGTTCTCTGCTTGCAAATAACGTAGAATAGCAATATTCTGTCTAGTCTTTGCAAATAGTGAAAGATAGGTAGTGCGGACCTTTGTCCCCCGTTGTAATCTGTCATGCCTGTCATCTTCCCACTAATTGGTAGTTGGTACAACCCGGACCGCTTATTAGAGATGAACCATCCAGCTCCGTTGGAAGGCACCCCTAATAAGGACATGTTCACTAAACAAGGACTAGTCGCTATAGCTTATAGTAAGTTATGGCATAAATATACAAAAAAGGATCCCGAAAGTCAGTGGCCACTGATAGGTTCCTTTGATGATCATAAAATAAAAGCGCTAGAAGCAGCTGTTAGAATAAATAAGGCAACACCCACCATGCTCGATAGTATCGGCATGTGGCGCAAAGAAGCAGAGCAACGAAGGAAAAGAGAAGAAGCAAGAATAGGGAAAGAGTTGCGAAAGGCAGCCCACCTGGCCGCTAAGGAACTAGACGAAGAAATAAGAAGGAAAGAGGAAGTTAGACGAACGCAAGAATCAGGGTCGACAGACCAATGCCCTGTTAGGACCCCCTCTACGCTCTACCCGGAGATGCCCTCCAAACAACGGGCAAACGACGAGTTACTGCTAGGTCCTCCGATTATCTACATGGCCCCTCCTTATGCCCCCTGCCAGCCTCTGGCACAGCACCTACCAATTCTGAGTGCGGGCGAGGGTGACTCTAGCGCTAGTGCCCCGGCTCTTACGGCCTTCGCACCAGCCACCTTGGTAACAACATCAGATGAACTCGAGACTAGCAAGCAGCTAACGGCCAGACCAAACAGGTTGAGCAAAGATGAGCGGGATGGGATTGACAAGATAGCAAAGACACTGGTAGAACGGAAGGAGAGCGAAGAATACATGATGGATATGCACAATTCACATGCCGGTAGCCACAGACGGCATTTCATCTTACGATTCAGCTACCACACCCTGAACGCATATGAGGATAGGTATCAAACTAAGGGTCCTGCTAAGCTGACGGCTCTATATAGAAAGATCGATGTTGGGGATGGGACTGAACGCGATGTGACGGACCTCTTCATGCAAACGCTTGAAGTCTTCCGCCACCTCACGGAACAGAAACCAGAGGTTAAGATCACAGTCCCTGAAACGGCTGAGTCCCCATTAGAAGTAGCCAACACTATGATGCCTATCAGAGAAGCCGCCCCCTACTGGGTTCCCCCAAGAGGTCAGGGAACAAACGATGATATCAACCACGCAGATGCAAAAGGAAGGGTTGTGTACAATTGGGTTTACCAACCATGGGATCGACAAGATATTTTAACCTTTAGGCAAACCCTGCCTGATTTAAGGAAGAACCCGACAGCATTTTACACCGAATTAGGCACAGCCTTGGGTGCAACGATAATGACTCTAGCAGACATTGATTTGTTTTTCGGGTTATGTCTGCCGGCTGACGTGTGGAAGCAAATCCGGAAAGCCGAACACACAGATCTGTTCGGACATACCTGGAATCAACTCAATGAGCTAGATAGACGACGAGAGCCCGGAAGGAAACCGATAAAAGACATACTGGAACTTCCGGACAAAATAGTTCAGAAGCTGAAAACCTTGATCCCAGGGAAAAAGGTAGATTGGTCAATAGTCACGGCTTGCCGTCAGAAACCTCAGGAAGACGTATCAGAATACTTCTCCCGATTTGAAACGGTGTTCTCCGACTACAGTGGCCAGGACATGACCACCGCAACCGGACAACACCTATTTGTGCAAAACTACGTAAAGGGTCTGTCACAAGAGGTTTCCCAAAAGTTACAAACGAGCGAGAGTAGTTGGGGGGCCTCCAAACCCGCCGCTATCCTCCAAATGGCTCAGTACTACGAACACCAAAAGAATGAGAATGATAGGGCAACCGAGAGAAAGAAGAAAGATTTGAAAGAAAGGGTGATGATAGCCCAGAGACAAGGGGTGGCAGTCGGGAAAGAACTACACAGGGGGAGCTACCAATCAATCGCCCCTAGAAATCCACCCCCAAAGGACCGCACATCCACTCCCTACTCTGGACGTAGGGACATAGAAGATAATCAGTGTGCATTTTGCAGAGGATTCGGGCATTGGAAGTCTCAATGTCCAGCTCTTCTGGAACTAATTAAAAATAAAGAAATGAGGGACATGACGAATGGCCCCAGGACTAGAGGACAGGGACGGGGGTACACAAACGACACCAACAGCGACAGACCAGGAAGATCGAACACATTTGACCGTCCCCGACAGAACCAGTACCCACTATCTGATAGTCAGAACACTCCCGACTTCGCATAGGACTGCCAGGGGCAAGGGAGGGATCCAGTCGAGCTCTGTGTTGACCAGCAAGGTCCTTACGTCACCGCTAAGGTCCTGGGTACAAAGTCTCCATTCTTGGTAGACACTGGAGCGACACGTAGTGTATTATCAAAGCGACTGATTCCAAGGGCACCCTTGTCTGGCTCACACATTACATCGATAGGTTTCGATGGAACGCCCTCCACAAATCCCCTGTCTGTACCTATCTCCTTTGACCTAGGAAACAACCCCACTGACACAACATTTCTGCTCTCCTCCAACTCTCCTGACGCCATTATGGGTATTGATTTACTAAAACATTTCCGAGCTACTATTAGGTGTTCCCCAGATGGAGTCCGAGTCATCCTGTACGACAACCCGAGCATGTCCAGATCCCGCCCCGCACGACATATGTACTCTATGACTGATGCTGACCTAACCTTGCTCGACACCCTACCCCTGTACCTATGGGCCAGAAACGACTCGGATGTAGGACGAATGATGATCGACCCTGTGCACATAACTGTTCGACCAGACGCAATACTCCCGAAACTCCCACAGTACCGGATATCGCCCGAAGGCGAGAAGGCATTGGTAGCGATTATTCAGTCCTTGGTAGATGCAGGAGTGGTAGAGGAAGTGGTTAGTAATGTCTGCAACAGCCCTATCCTACCCATTGTTAAGAAGCAAGGTGAGGGAGATGAGAAAGCATATCGCTTCATCATCGACCTGCGAGAAGTCAACAAAGTGGTGGTGCCACAGTACCCCGTAGTCTCAGACATCACCACCATTCTGACCCTCATCCCGTCCACTGCCACCACCTTCACCGTTATTGATCTCAAGAATGCATTTTTCTCTATCCCCATCCATCCAGACAGCCGTTATCTCTTCGGCTTCACCTTAAAAATCCGTTCGTACCGATTTTGTAGAGCTCCCCAGGGCTACACTGAAAGTCCCAGCATTTACAGCCAGGCCCTCAAAAGACAGCTGGACGCCGTCCTGCTACCAGATGGAGTGTTGTTGATCCAATATGTCGATGATATCCTTTTGGCGGCCGACACCACTCCACTTGCAATCACTGCCACTATCCAACTCTTGCACTTTCTTGCAGAGAATGGCCACAAAGTCTCCAAAAAGAAACTGCAGTTCTGCCAGCCTCAAGTGACATACCTAGGCCATCTCCTGTCCAAAGAAGGGAGGAAACTTACGCCCGACCGAATCCAAACCATCCTAGACACCCCCATCCCAAAAACACAGAAGCAAGTCAGTTCATTGGTGGGCCTTACCTCTTTTTGCCAACAATGGTTACCAAATTTCAGTCTCATTATAAAGCCCCTACTTTCCCTGTTGGCCAAAGATGTTCCCTTCCCACTCCCTTGGACCCCCGAATGCCAAGCGTCCTTTAAGGAGTTGCGGGATGCCCTTTGCTCGGCACCCGTCCTAGGAACACCAGATTACTCCAAGCCCTTCTCCCTCTTCACTCACGAAAGGGAGGGATGCGCATTGTCTGTTCTAACTCAGCCCATTGGCTCCAAACAACGCCCTTGTGCCTACTTCTCTGCCACTCTTGACCCAGTCGCCAGAGCTTTACCTGCCTGCCTTCGAGCAGTAGCCGCCGCTGCTGTCTCTATCCGTCAGTGAGGGAATTGTACTTTCGAACTCTCTCACGGTGTTAGTGCCCCACGCAGTTGACACCCTTTTGAACCAGACCAAGACCCAACACCTGACTAGGGCACGACTGACAGGGTACGAATTGACTCTACTTGCACCCCACATCACTCTGAAGAGATGCACAACTTTGAATCCTGCTACACTGTTGCCCTTGCCTGAAAATGACCCCGATGTGCCCCCTATACACGACTGTGTGACCCTCACGGACGAACAGACTAGGAGTAGAATTGACCTCCGAGACATTGCTTTTACAGACCCTGATGGAGAGCTATGGGTAGACGGCTCTTGTATCAAACTCTCAGACGGCACCACTTCAGCTGCCTATGCGGTGACAACAGCCCGAACAGTAGTTGAAACAGCCCGCATCACGCAACGATCCGCACAGGCGGCAGAGCTAATTGCCCTCACACGAGCATGTATCATAGCAGCAGGAACCACGGCGAACATTTACACGGACAGCCAATATGCCTTCGGGGTGGTTCATCATTTTGGGCTCTTATGGAGGGAAAGGGGATTCCTGACGTCCCACGGCACGCGCATCCTTCACGGAGATCTAGTCTCCGCCCTGATTGAAGCAGTTCTCCTCCCCAAACGATTAGCAGTGATCAAATGCCAGGCACACAAGAAGGTGACGGACTTAGTTGGACAGGGAAACGCACTGGCCGACATCACTGCCCGAACCACAGCTGAGAATAGGACGACGACACGCATATATGTGACCAGGTCACAAGCAGAAAAATGGACTGACGCTAGGGAAACGATTAGGGACATCCAGTCGGCCAGCACACCTCACGAACTGACTGAGTGGGCACGGGTGGGTCTAAAGGACGATGAAGGCTGCTGGCGGACAAAAGACACAAACAAATGGTTGCTGCCTGACTCATACTTGATTCCCATACTGACTATGGCACACTCCCCTGCACACATAGGTTCTGCCCCCATGATTGAACTCATTTCCAAAGTCTGGCAGAACAACAAAATCCCCGACTCAGCCAAACACCTGGTCCAGCAGTGCCTTATCTGCCTACAACACAACCCCGGGAAAGGAACTGTAGTACCCCGGGGAGGGTTTGGGATCCCCGACCACCCCTTTGAGGTCCTCCAGATGGATTACATCCAGCTGGAGAGATGCCAAGGCCTGAAGTACGTATTAGTCATTGTATGCGCCTTCAGCAAATGGGTGGAAGCCTATCCAACCCGTGATAACACTGCCATGACTACTGCCAAAGTACTACTGAAAGAGTTTTTCTCTCGCTACGGCCTTTGTCGAATTTTATGGAGCGACTATGGCCCCCACTTCATAGCTGAAGTTATCCAACTAATCTTGATGGGGCTGGGGGTAAAGCAAAGGTTCCATGCGATCTTCCACCCCCAATCCGCTGGCCTAGTTGAGCGACACAATGCTACACTAAAACTGAAACTGTCAAAAATAGTGGCCACCACAGGACTTAAGTGGCCAGATGCCCTCCCACTGGCATTGCTATCGATGCGCCCCACTCCCACTAAGCACCACTTGACCCCCTACGAGGTTGTGTTTGGGCGACCAATGAACCTCTGGACTGCCCCCAAACCGACCTCCATTCACGACGTCCCCGACGTCCTGCTGTCAGATTATTTGTGCAAATTAACTAAAACGTTGTCTGTCATTCATCAACAGGTGCAGCAGGCCATCCCCGATGCTTCCAGGGGTCCCGGTCACGATATCCAACCGGGAGATTATGTTTTAGTACGGAATTTTCAACGGGCAAAGAGTCTGGAACCCCGGTGGACGGGCCCCTGGCAAGTACTGATCACCACTCGGACGGCTCTTCGAGTAGAGGGAAAAAGGCACTGGCTGCACGCCCACCACTGCAAGAAGGTCTCCTCGACCCTGGCCACGACAGACAACGTCGACACCCAAGAAGAGCTCCTGAACAAAGACCGGCCATCACTGAACTGCTATCCTGATACCGAGGCACTTGAACTTTCAAAATTCTCTGATCCCACTGTGTTATCCCGGGAAGGGTATTTCCTGCGTAGAAAAGGAGGGAGCTTCGGCTAAGTAGACCACGGACTAAGTTAAAATCTCAGAACGGTGGCCTAAAACAACCAAGGGTTACCCGGAGAGAAGCTAAACAAAGTCTGTGGTTCTGCCCACTACCGAGCACCTTGAAGATGATGGAAGCGCCAGATAAGAAGATGATGGAAGCGCCAGATAAGAAGATGACGGACGCAACCGGAAATACCCACTACAGGAACCTGTGGAAAAGTAAATTTTGCCATGTTCTGTGTCCCTACGTGTTCTCCATCTTATGTTATATGTGCATGATTAATATGCATATGTATTCCTTATGATCGATTAAAGACGCGATTACAGTTGTGTCCACCTCTAGTATGCCAGTTTCCAGTTCTCGTGAAAGCTACGAGTATTAGGCCTATGTAAAGTTACGTTGCCACGTTTCTCAGTGTGCACGTTAATTCATTGAAAGTCCCCGTTTCTAGGCCTCAAAAGGGCCCGGACTCAGATTCAGCTCCTGTCTCCTGAACCCTCGCTGAGGAGCGATACAGCCCCCACCTGTATCCCTGACCCTTCACTTACTTCTTGCCTCACAGTGCCTGGCTCTGCCTGCCAGTCTGCCAAGAGTATGTTATGATTCTAGTTATCAGTCCAGCTCTCCTTCTCTGCATTCCTAAGCTACTGAATCGCATCAATAGTTTCCGTCATGGTCTAGCCTTTACGTCTCCATGTAAGAGAAATACTGTATTAATGGTCATTTAATATTCCTTAACACGCACTACATGTAGAATAATGCATGCACCAGTCTTAGAGTCTGTTAGCCTTTACCCTGATAACTTTTGGATTCTATCAATATGTTCTCTAAACATCAGATACTAGATAGTGTTTAGGTACATGTCGCTCTGACTCTCCAGACTTCAGTCTCTTCTTCTAGCGCAGAAGTCATAGCCCCCAGCTTCTCCCCAGTAACACGTCATTGCCAGCTTGCGCGCACCACTAGGTTAGAGGTCCCGGCTCCTTAGGTAGCCCCCTCCATGTTTCCGCCCCATTTATGACATATTCTGTTACGTTTACATCACATGTCTATGTATACGCCCTGTTCACGCCTCTTGTTACACCTACTTTCTGCCTTATCTTTCGCGACTGCTACAGGCCCTGCCTACTGCTACGCCTATTGTATTGAACATCATGTATTTCGTTTAAGTATATATATGCTTGTGCCCTGTTATTAAGTGTTGTGCAGCGCTGCCATCCTATTCCCGTGCAGGTTGTCCTGTTCCTGTCCTTTATGCTGTATTAAACCTGCAAACTCCAGCTACCTCGAATCTTGACTCTTATTTATTGAGCTATCTGTTATTGTTATATCTAGTCAAAAATAGAGGTATTATTTATTTATTTACCACATAATGGCGCCCGAATAGGGACTTGCCCTTTCCCCACGCGCCGGAGAAGCCACGCAGGCCCCCTGATCCTCTGCAGCCGTGACGGAACCATCCTGCGCAGCGGCAGATATTTCTGCTTCAAGTATCCCTCAGGCCCACGGAGGAGACGGAGGTTGCGGTCCAGCATCCAGACGAGGCGGTGGAGGAACGCGGCGAGTCCCGACCAGAGCCCAAGCCGAGAGTCCAAGGTCCGAGGTATCCGGAGGTCCACCCGTAACAGAAGTCCGAAGTTCGTCCGTCCGTCGTCGTAGCAGTCCAGTCCAGTCCGAGGCCTTCCGTTCTTGCTGCCCGGTGAGTACCGTTGCTGGGGTAGTATCTAGACAGGGTCAATTGCATTGTCTCTGGTCCGTGGGTTTGGGTACACAGATCCAACACGAAGTGTCCACTTAGGTGGATGCGGGTCCTGACGTGTCTCTTTATGAGACCGGTAAGTTTCGCACTGTTTTAGCAGTGCATCTAGTTTCTGTTCTAGTCCGTTCTGTTCTCGAGAAATTCATGTATTCTGTTTTCAATATTCCAGGTAGTATTTTGTCCGAACTGTTATTTTAAAAATGTCATTCATGTATTTCAATGTCGTGGTATGAGTGATCAGTCTCAAGTCATTATTGTGTTCATTGTGTATTGTATTGTGTCTAGACTACAGTTCAGTCATGCCTCTGTTCTCAAAATTACGTCAGTTAAAAACTAGAAAAGGTCTGTTAGAAGAAGCAGTTCCTGTCCCGCCTAGGGACAGTCCAGGTCATTTTATGTATCAAAAGCATGGCATAAGTGCCATATTGTATCTAGATTTGTGGGTGGAGTACACCAAACAGTTAGAAGAAAAGTATAGATGGCCCGTATCGGGTACATGGGATGCCGAGTGCATCATGCGAGTAGAAGAAGTATTATGGAAAAAGAAAGCCAGACAGTCACAGAAAGATGCCATCGAGTTATGGCGCAAAGAATCTCATAAGAGAACCGAAAAAGAAATCAGAAAGTCAGAATTAAGTAGAGAATCCTCAGAAAGAGCCCAAGAAAGGGAACTGATCGAGATAGGTGAACGAGTTAAGACCGAACAGTCAGACAGACAGAGAAATGCCCTCATTAAGGGTATGTATCCTCTTCTTGCCGAGGGCTTGCCAAAAGCAACCCCGGAGGCATCCAGTAATTTCCCGCCACCTTTAGTTCCGACCAAGCTACGTCACAAACCGACGGCAGCTGATATTTTTCTCTCGTCCTATTTGGACGACACAGTCCCAGAATATGCAAATCCTGTTCCACCAGCTCCTGTAAATAATGTAATTCATGGTCCTCCAGTCACCGGGGCACCTGTTACAGCACCTGTTACGGTACCCCCGGTCCAGCCCGTAGTACAAATTCCCGCTACTTCAGTCACTCTGCCAGCTCGAAGAGTATCAGTCGACGATTCCAGTTTAGGGGCCGCGGGAGGAGGTCCTCCTGGTACCCCGCCGCCAAATAGACGTCTAGGGCCAGTCGAGTTACATGAACGTGCGTTACAGCGTACGCCTAAATATCAGTCCATTGCAGAAATCAGGCGAGCTCTTACTGAATGCTGTTATGATCCAGTCCCAGGCGAGGATAGTATGGTTATATATTCCGTACGTATAAGACAGGTGTCCGAGTATTTGGTCACCCTACCGAATATGAAACAGGATCTAGACAGAATGTATCGTTTCATCCGTACAGGACAAGATCCAGAAAGTATTGGTGAAGTCATGTCTCTCAGGAAAGCTGAGATCCAGTTCATGTTATTAAAGTTTCTGATCAATTGTTTAATACGGGAACAAGATTGTCCGACTAAAGATCCGACCGAAATGAAAGTTCTGACAAGGTGGAGTGATAATATAGCCGAGGGTAAGCACAAGACACTCAATAGTATAGAAAGTATGTACAAGAAAATACGTAAAGAAATAATAAGGTTACACGAGCAACGCAAAGAAGCTCTAGGAAGCGAGAAAGAAAATGACTCTTCTAGTGAAGAGGTAAACGACGAGAATACCGCCAGAATAGCGTATGTAGGTAAATCTAGATTTCCAGACCGACAGTCACGCCTAGAACACAAGAAAGTCTTTCATCTTCCAGCTCCAGAACAAGGCTCTCTAGAACAAGTATTTCAAGCTACCGATCACATTCTGAAATCACGAATCGGTTATAGTGAGTTAAGTACCATGCATGAACAAGAACTAGCCCGATCAGCAGTCCGATGGATTACTGATTCTACCACTTTTCCAGACGAAATAGTGGCACAAATGTTTCTGAAACTGCCCCCAGCCGAGCAACGACTGGTGGGTATGTATATGATCCAGCACCTCATCACTCTGTATGAGGGTCAACATTCTGATCCAGGTCCGTTACATGATGTCCTGAACGAGTTACTCCAGTATAGATGGAAAGGTTTAGGTACCGATTTAATTAGTGTCATTCTAGAACAACGCCACAAATATAGAACGTTTTTGAACCCGCATTTTGTTCATGTCTCACCCCCGGAAAGTAAACCGTTTTACATAGACAGACAGCATCCGTTACGAGAAGTACACCCAGTTAGGACAGAGGGTGGTGAAATGCAACGAGTATTTGTTTACACCCCAGTTACCAAGATGGAACTCTTAGAGATGAAGAAATGAATTCCCTGTCACGACAAAGATCCAGCAGGGTTCCACCGAGAATTAAAAGACATGCTCCGTATGGGAGAATACACGTATCCAGATATTATTAAAATGTTAAAAGTCCTGTTGCCCGCAGGGGTATACGAAAAACTCAAGGAAAAAGATTGGGAGGTGGGAGAGAAAAAGATTGATTGGACAGCTCTAGAAGCTGAAGATAAGATACGAGTACCAGGTACCGGTCTTGGAGATAAATGTAAAGAATTACCTGAACTGTTAATACAAGTTTTGCCTAGATTATTAGCCACTAAAAAGGAAGACTGGGATGCAATCTCAGCCTGTAAACAGAAACAAGACGAAGACACTAGTGATTTTTATTCTAGATTTGAGAAATGTTTTATAATCAACAGTGGTTTGAAGACGAGTAGTGAGTCATACCCTCATCTTTTTGTTACTAAATTAGTCGAGAATTCAAGTCCACAAGTTAAGAATCGAGTTTTGAAAGTCGAAAGTACATGGCAAGCTAGTACCCCGTCCCAAATGTTACAGATGCTCCAGTATCACCAGAATAGAATCAGAGAAGAGCAAGAACACGAGAGAAGACGTATGAAAGACACGAAAATGAAAGTACTAGTTGCACAATCTGTTCCCCAAGACAGTCAGAAGAGGGGTCCGAATCAAGCCAGTCATCCTGCAGCTCCCGTTAAAGGGACATGCAATTATTGTAAACAGCCAGGTCATTTCATAAACGAGTGTGCAGTTCTGAAACACAATATAGCCACTGGTAAAACTAAAGAAAGACCACGTCCGCCTAGACAAGAACAAGTTTCACAGACTTCTCAGCCACAGAATGCACAACAGACAGTTCCAGCACCGCAGCCTATCGCTGCAACTCAGCATGTTACACAGCAGATGTACCAGTATGCACAGACAGAGTATCCAGAGTATCAAGCGTATTCATGAAACAGCCTAGAGAGGGAGGTAGGCTTGCCTCTCATCGAGATTCCTGTAGATCAAGAAGGTCCCTATGTACATAGTCAAGTATTAGGGAAAGACAGAAAGTTTCTGATTGATACAGGGGCAAGTAGGACTACTATAAGTCATGACGAGGTTCCAGGGGCTCCGCTCTCAGGCTCTAGAAATGTTTCCCTTGGATTTTCAGGAAAGCCTATTGTAAACGAGATATCAAAGCCAGTTACTCTAGAAGTAGGTCCATTGTCCCGAACTACTGATCTATTGCTTACGAAGTCATGTCCAGAAAATGTGTTAGGTATTAAGACATTGAAAGAATTAGGTGCAGTTATTTGCTGCTCCCCAGAAGGAATACGTTTGTTTTTGCGTGACTTCAAGGGTCACTATGTTTTACGTGATTTTGATCCGAGATTGTCTAATGTTCCGCAGCATCTATGGGCGCAAGGTCCAACTGATGTTGGCTTTATGCAAATCACACCCCATCGTGTGACTCTCAAGCAAGGTATAGTCTTGCCACGAATCAGACAGTACAGATTGCCACCTGAGGCTGTAGCAGCCTTATCCAAAATTATTGACGAGCTCATGGCTCAAGGAGTAGTTGTAGAAACTGACTCCAATGTAGGTAATTATCCTATTATTCCAGTTATGAAACGTACTGATCCAAATGCACCCCCAGTATATCGATTAGTGATTGATCTTCGAGAACTCAATAAATGTATTCCAATTCATCCAGACAGCCAGTACCTTTTCGGTTTTTGTTTAAATGGAAGGAGCTATAAATTCACACGAGCTCCTCAAGGTTTCACAGAAAGTCCTAGTATTTACAGTCAAGCACCTAAGAGACAACTAGACAATATTCACATGCCAACTGACACTGCCCTGTTCCAGTATGTTGATGATCTACTGATCACAGCCCGGTCTGAACGTGCTTGCGAGCGAGCATCACTTACAGTCCTGTATTTCCTAGCCGAGATGGGGCACAAGGTGTCCCCTTCGAAGCTTCAATTCTGTGTCCAGCAAGTGATCTACTTAGGCCACTTGCTGTCCAAGTGGGGTAGGCAGTTGACACCCGATCGCATCCAGTTAATAGCGAGTCTTCCACAGCCCAAGACACAGAAGGAGGTGCGTGCTTTTATCGGCCTTACTTCTTACTGCAGACAATGGATTCCTCAGTATGCATTCCTAGCCAAGCCACTGATACAGTTAACGACACAGGAGGCAGCCGTATCGACTGTCCTCCCTTGGATATCTGAACATACACTTAGTTTCAATGAGTTGAAGAAAGCTTTATGCCAAGCTCCTGTTCTAGCTACACCGAACTACAGTAAGCCTTTTTCACTTTTTGTCACAGAACGTGATGGTACAGCATTATCTGTTCTCACACAAGATCAAGCCGGACAGTACAAGCCTTGTGCTTATTTTTCGAGCACACTAGATCCAGTAGCCCAGGCTCTGCCTGCGTGCCTCAAGTCAGTTGCAGCCACAGCAGTAGCTATCAGACAAAGTGATTCCATAGTATTAGGACACTCCTTGACAGTACAAGTTCCACACTCCGTGGAAGTTCTTTTAAACCGAACACAGACTCAGCACTTGACAATTGCACGTTTGACAGGTTATGAACTGACACTGTTCCAGCCACACATAGAAATCAGACGCTGCAACGTTCTAAATCCTGCTACACTGTTACCGTCAGTTACTTCAAATCCTGCCACACATGATTGTGTGGAAGTTGTTAACACTATGACAAAGCCAAGACAAGATCTGACAGATATTGCATTACCAAATCCCGACCTGACACTTTATGTGGATGGTTCATGTATGAGAACAAGTACAGGAGAACTAGTAGCCGCGTATGCAGTGACTACTGACACTGAAGTTATTGAAACACACCGTATTGACACCCTGTCTGCTCAAGCAGCAGAGCTAGTCGCTCTGACACAAGCCTGCATACATGCCAAGAACCTGAAAGTTAATATTTACACAGATTCACGCTACGCATTTGGAGTTGTACACGACTTTGGAGTGCTCTGGCAGGAGAGAGGTTTCATGACTTCTCATGGAACCAAGATTCAGCATGGTTTCCTTATTCAAGCTCTGTTAGATGCAATACATTTACCGACATCTATCGCTATCATGAAGTGCAAAGCACATACGAAAGTTACTGACATTATTTCCCAAGGTAATGATCTAGCAGATCGAACAGCCAAGCTTACAGCACAGACACCAGACATACCAGTTAACAAGACACCGACATCCACTCTAGAACAGACTACTTGTATGACAGTTAAGGACCCTACACAAGATGTCATAGATATCCAGTTACATGCTACTCCCGAAGAAATCAGGAAATGGTCCGAACAAGGAGGGGTCCAGACAGATCAGGGATGGTTGACGAAGGGAAAAGCCACATGGTTTCTCCCCGACTCAATGGTTCAAGTCATTATCAATACCGCACATAGTCCAGCACACTTAGGAGAAAAAGCCATGTTAGACAGTATCCAGAACATTTGGTTCAACAAGCATTTACGAGCTGCAGCCAAGCAGAAAGTCCGTACCTGTATGATATGTTGCCAGTTCAATCCAGGTAAAAGTGTCCCGGTGGAACAAGGTGGATTCCAGCCCCCTGACCACCCTTTTGAAGTTCTCCAGATGGATTATATTCAGATGGAGCGATGTCGAGGTTTCAAGTATGTTCTTGTAGTTGTATGCGCTTTGTCCAGGTGGACAGAGGCATATCCAGTCCCAGATTATACAGCCGCGACCACTGCCAAGCAGTTGGTTCGTGAATTTTTCCCCCGCTATGGACTCCCAAGGGTCGTGTATTCTGATAACGGCCAGCCATTCTCATCCGAACTAATGAAGCACGTGTCCCTTTTGTTAGGGTACCAGTGGAAGTTCCATTGTGTACGCCATCCAGAAGCAGCCGGTCTCGTAGAGAGACATAATCAAACCTTGAAAATCCGTATTGCCAAAGTCTGTCAAGAAAAAGGTGTAGACTGGTTAGTTGCCCTGCCCGTTGCTTTGTTTTATATGCGCATGGTCGCACACTCCAGATCAGGCCTGTCCCCTTATGAGGTCGTATTCGGCCGCCCCCCGAACATGTGGGGTACACCCAGACCCCGAAGTATTACAGATGTTTCCAGTAATATGCTGACAGATTACCTAGCTTCCTTGATGTCTGCCCTACACTCTTGTCGTTCACAGGTTGCCGCTGCATTTCCCGACAATACTGAAGTCAAGCCACACGAGATCCTTCCCGGCACCCTGGTCTTAATCCGGAATTTTGATCGTTCAAGTCCGCTGGAGCCTCGCTGGAAGGAGCCGAAGTTAGTCCTTCTAACCACCCGCACGGCCGTGAAGTTGGAAGGCAGGAAAGGCTGGGTGCATCTGTCGCATGTTAAGAAATTTCACGGACTCAAAGACACTTCTATAGACACTTTCAAGTCTGAACATTTGCCTATTATCAAGGACTGTCCCGCTAATGACTGCCTCAAATCCTCCCCTGTTAGAGAAAACTCCGCAGCAGGAGTATAAACAGAAGCTTCGGTCTAGTAAAATAAGTCAGCCAGTTTAATTGTCTAAGTCCCCCTGGGTGAAACGGTTAGACAGGTATCTGACATGTATGAGATAGACCCCCATAGTGAGAGAGTTAGTCAAAACTCAATCCGATGTATCGTTTTTCTAAGTTTTATATTGTTTTTAAGTCTGATGATTACCTGCACGAGTTATGCATTTCATTTATGTTTTCCAATTTCTCATGTAAATAAGTTTTCTAATGCTACAGTAGAGCACACGTTTAGTGATCTGCCTCCTCACGAACTATCCTATCGTCTTGCTATGCGCAACAATACATTTATCCGTATGTTACATTATTCACACCAGACCAGCAATGCCACTAATTGTTGGGTGTGTGGTCGACTCCCCCCTTTCCAGACACCGAAGGGAGTTCTGCCACTGTTTCCTTATCCGTTTTCACATAATGGTTCGTGTGGAGCCTGGTCCATGTTAACGTCATCTTCAAATGATATGTCCCTTCTGAATAGTACATGTTTTCCAGACAAACAAGGTCTTCCCCACAGAACAGGGTTAGATCTAGAAAATGAAGTTTATAATTTGGGTAATTATTCTTCGAATTTTATGGTCCTGAATGTTCAGTCTGATCCTACTCCGGACTTACCTGCTATTTCAGTACTACCAGTCAAAGGCGAATTATGTGTCCGAAATAATGGTTCCGTACATGTAGGACATAGTGATTGTTCTACTATTGTCGAGTATAGTGACAGTGGGAAATCTATTTTCAAAGCCTCACGTCATTCATATTTTGTTTGTGGTCAGACCGCATATGTTCGTCTGCCCCTCGATTGGGAGGGAACCTGTTACATTGCCTTCCTACTGCCACCAGTTTTTCTAGCCCCATCCGATTATCATAGAAACACACATCTAGTACACATTAGACATAGAAGGGAGATCGAGTCCCCGATTGTCGATCAAACTGAAACTGCTCTAGAACAGTATACAGATTTCAATAAAGGTTTCTTTTTCTTTATAGGACCTATCCAGAATAGTAAGTTAATACGTAGACTAACCAGAACCCTTGAAGCAGTAGTGAATGAGACTACTTCTGCCCTAGGTAACTTAACCGAAGAGCAATCTGCTATGAGATTTGTCGTGCTCCAAAATCGTCTCGTTCTTGACGTCATACTGGCCGATAGAGGAGGAGCATGTAGAGTCATCGGATCTAGTTGCTGCATTTTCATTCCTAATAACGCGCCGTCTGTTTATTCAGCTATAACCAGACTACATAAAATTGCCCATCAGTTACACCAGAATCCAGGCACCTGGACATGGTCCGGTTGGTTTTGGAGTATTATTTCTGCCTGGGGATGGAAAGTATTGTCCTTTCTAGGTATTGCAGTAGCGATCATATTCAGTTGCTGCCTCTGTATACAATGTGGCCCTGCGATTTGCGGCATTTGTGCTACCTCTTGTATTCCTAGTCCCAAGTCCCGTCCTAAATCCCGTTCCAAGACAATTCGAGACGAGCAAATGATACTGTATGAAATGATAGATGGTATCATGAATATTGATGTTTCCTGATGGAAACGTAGTGACAAGGAGGGAATGTGGAAAAGTAAATTTTGCCATGTTCTGTGTCCCTACGTGTTCCCCATCTTATGTTATATGTGCATGATTAATATGCATATGTATTCCTTATGATCGATTAAAGACGTGATTACAGTTGTGTCCACCTCTAGTATGCCAGTTTCCAGTTCTCGTGAAAGCTACGAGTATTAGGCCTATGTAAAGTTACGTTGCCACGTTTCTCAGTGTGCACGTTAATTCATTGAAAGTCCCCGTTTCTAGGCCTCAAAAGGGCCCGGACTCAGATTCAGCTCCTGTCTCCTGAACCCTCTCTGAGGAGCGATACAGCCCCCACCTGTATCCCTGACCCTTCACTTACTTCTTGCCTCACAGTGCCCGGCTCGGCCTGGCTCTGCCTGCCAGTCTGCCAAGAGTATGTTATGATTCTAGTTATCAGTCCAGCTCTCCTTCTCTGCATTCCTAAGCTACTGAATCGCATCAATAGTTTCCGTCATGGTCTAGCCTTTACGTCTCCATGTAAGAGAAATACTGTATTAATGGTCATTTAATATTCCTTAACACGCACTACATGTAGAATAATGCATGCACCAGTCTTAGAGTCTGTTAGCCTTTACCCTGATAACTTTTGGATTCTATCAATATGTTCTCTAAACATCAGATACTAGATAGTGTTTAGGTACATGTCGCTCTGACTCTCCAGACTTCAGTCTCTTCTTCTAGCGCAGAAGTCATAGCCCCCAGCTTCTCCCCAGTAACACGTCATTGCCAGCTTGCGCGCACCACTAGGTTAGAGGTCCCGGCTCCTTAGGTAGCCCCCTCCATGTTTCCGCCCCATTTATGACATATTCTGTTACGTTTACATCACATGTCTATGTATACGCCCTGTTCACGCCTCTTGTTACACCTACTTTCTGCCTTATCTTTCGCGACTGCTACAGGCCCTGCCTACTGCTACGCCTATTGTATTGAACATCATGTATTTCGTTTAAGTATATATATGCTTGTGCCCTGTTATTAAGTGTTGTGCAGCGCTGCCATCCTATTCCCGTGCAGGTTGTCCTGTTCCTGTCCTTTATGCTGTATTAAACCTGCAAACTCCAGCTACCTCGAATCTTGACTCTTATTTATTGAGCTATCTGTTATTGTTATATCTAGTCAAAAATAGAGGTATTATTTATTTATTTACCACAAACCCAAAGGCTGACAATTTGCATAAATCAAAGACAATCGCCTTCTTCATTCTCTTCCTCCTTTGCCTCCTCCTCATGACTTCCTTCTGGATCCTGGAGGACAGCACACCTGCTCATCAGATATTGCTGACCACTGCACAGCCAACCACCATGAAAGAGCATCACCTGATCTCCCTTTCGCCTCAGCTCCGAGAAAGGCGTAAGGAGTTCTGGAACAATTCCTTCGTGCAATTATTGCACCAGCACAACCGTGCTGCAAATGCCACGAACTGCTGGATCTGCGGGTTGCTCCCGCATGCCACTGGACACTCCATCCCCTTCATCCCTTCTCCTTTCTCAGTTCACGGCTCCTGCCTCGCCTGGTTGATCCTCTTGCAGGAAAGCCACAAGGACAACGCCGCTTCTGGTCAAACAGTGTCACACTTCTACTATGGGTTCTGGCTGAACAAAACAGGAAGGACGTCTGCCCCCTTTTGCCCTGTGACCTCAGGTTCCTCCTTCCATATGAACATCCCTGCCAAAGAACGAGTTGAAATGCAAGTGCTCCACAATCCAGCTAGACCCACCTTTTCCCACCTGCGGAAGCGAACGGCTGCCACTCTGACTGTGGCCTTGTCTGTCATCAATGTCACAGGTCTCGTGTGCCTCGAAGGCCAAGGAACACAGCTGGTGGGTCACAGTTCCTGCCGCATCACCAGAACATTGGTCTCAGTTGACCCCCCCCTCCTTTGTTGCTTCTCCGAATATGTACTTTGTTTGTGGCATCAAAGCTTACACTTGGCTCCCGAAAGGTTGGAGGGGTACGTGCTACATTGCCTTCATTCTTCATCCCACGTATGTGGCCCCAGCCTACCATCACCGGCAAAAGCGCGCCGGAGACATTGGACAAGCCGACTCCACGGGAGCACAGTTCCTGGATGCGGTGAAGGGACTTGTTCCTCTGTGGGGCCCAATGGCAAATAGCCGCGCTATCCGAGACCTGACTCAGGCAGTGGAAACGACCATTAACATCACGGCTGGCATCCTCGCCAACAACACGGCCGAGCTTCAGGCAGTCCGCCTGGTGGCTCTTCAAAACCGCCTTGTTCTAGATGTGGTTCTGGCCGACCGTGGAGGAGCATGCCGCATCATCGGCTCCAGCTGCTGCACCTACGTGCCAGATAACTCTCCTTCAGTCTACAAAGCCATCGAACACCTCCACAGACTATCCTCAGAGGTTCACCAGGAGCAAGAAGGATGGTCGCTTGGAAGCTGGTTTTGGGACACTTTGAAGGACTGGGGATGGAGGTTGTTTACATTTATATTGATACCAGTCGTGATACTGTGTGGGTGTTGCTTAGGTATTCAATGTTTGCCACCTTTGTGTTCACTCATTTCTAACTGTATGTGCCCTAAGACTTTGAACTTTAGAACTGAGCACATGAGTCCCCTCTATGAGATAGAAATACGTGGTCTTATGGGGATAGATCCGAATTGACAAGCTGGCGAGACATGTTAAAAGGGAGGACTGTGGAATTTTAGTTCGTGAACTGAACATCATCTGCGCCATCTTGCCCATTCCTCAGACTCACGTATGAACATACACGACAGCCATTTTAGGTACCATGGTCTCCCTGTTCACGATCGAACATCAGCGCACTTCCCTGACCCTGCAAGCATCCCCCATGCATCCTGGCTGCCCCCGCGCTCACATGCACGAGTCATGAACCCTCCTCTTCCGCATGACTCTGTCTCCGAGAATCACACCCCGCGCCTGACCAACACCTCCTTTCCTTCCATGAATACCCCTCTTTTGATAAACCCTTCTACGCTCGATTGTCCACACCGATCCTTCCTTTCATGAATATCTCTCCTTTGATGACCCCTTCCTCTGAGCCCGATTGTCTGCACGGACCCCTGGTCATCCCTTAAGCCTGAGGATACAGTTTATTGCCCACTACTGTATGCACTCGCCCCTCTTCAAAGGAGCTACTATTGATCACGACCTCCCCACCCCCTGAGATTCGATCAGGCGCACACATTCCAAAGGAATCGGCGGAACACTCAGCTGCGTGATAGCCCCCTCCTATTGTATGGGGGGTGAGGACCTCTACTGTAGCCACGTGTTGGAATGAGCCGGAACTGGGGGGGTACCGGGGATGTCATTTTTCCATTACTTCCCAATGTCTTTATTGTAATAAAGAGCGGTCACATGTCGTAAACCAGTGTATAAAAGGCCAGGTCTCAGAGAGGCTGTTAGAGAGCACCTCGAGACGATACCTTGTTGTCTGATCTGATGTGTTCTGCTCCGTCGGAATAAAACTTGTTTCCTGTCTTCCTGTCTCCAGCGCCTGCCTCTTTATTTGATAACCTTCGTATGGTATTAGAGGCGTTTAACGCCGGGCAAAATTACTTAAGAAACATCGACTAAATCGCCTGACCATTTTCCTGACTTTCCTCAAGGCTCCTCCATCTAATATGAGTCAGATGCTCTAAAACAAATCACACTTTTTGGGAACCCCCACCTTTGGCCGCAAATCACATTTAAAGTGTCAACGTCTTTAGGTTGGGATTATTCTGAGGCCTTGTGTAGAAAATCTGGAGGAAAATGTAGGTGGTACCAAGTACACATTTTCACACTCCTAGCCTGTCGAGGATTCTCCAGCGTAAACCCTTCATAAAGGGTTGCAAGGGGAGCAGTCTGCCATGCGGATGATAAAGGGACTGCAGGTTCTATACAGTTTTTAATATATTTACGTGTGTATTTATTCATATTTACATTTTCCCTTTCTCGTTGAGATTTAATCCCATGTATAAATTGGTTGGAACTAGTATACGGCCTTATTTAACTGATAAACATTTGTACATTAACACTTTCATGTCTGTAGGAATGCATTCTGCTGCCAGCTTAAAATAAATAAAATAGTGCAGTTATCAGTCATAAAACGCATTACAAAACTAGAACATGGATATATTTGCAGTTACTTAAGTTTCATCCACATAGCGCGTGATGGCTGGAATGCAGAGACTAGGGTGTTTGAGATGCTTCCAAAGGGCAGCTTTATTCTCCAGCCCTCACTGTCACCTAGGGTGGTGGTGCCCAGAGGATCAAACCCAGTTAATGAAGCCCCAGTGCACACTGCATGAAAACCATACTGCTACTTGCTGTATATAAACAGCGTAACGACACTTGTAATTGAGATTAGTGATATGCAATCAATTAAAAAACCTTCTTAGACAAAATAGCCACATAATGATCCAATGAATTTTATATCGCATTGGAAGAAACATTAATCGAACCTTTAACTGAAACAATTAATAAAACATATATAGAACATGAAAGGCTCCCAGACTCATGGAACGACGCTACGATAAGCATATTATTAAAACCGGGAAAAAACCCGAAGAACTGCGCTTCTTATAGACCAATATCGCTCCTAAATTGTGATTACAAGATCTTCATGAATATAATAGCGAAAAGAGTATCTAAGGTTATGGCTAAATTAATTGATACGGACCAAAAAGGTTTTATTAAGGGAAGACAGATACAAGAAATTATACATGAGCTTATAGCAACAATTGATATAGCTGTACAGGAAAATCTGCCCCTTACACTCTTTACTTATGATGCTGCTAAAGCTTTCGACCGGGTTAATTGGGCTTTTCTAACCAAAAGCATAGAGAAAAGCAATTTCGGGATTAATTTTAATCACATGGTAAGTGAAATATACTCAAGCCCAAGAGCAAACGTAGCTGTTAATGGCAATCTCACGGAAATTATTGAGATTCAAAGAGGTACACGTCAGGGATGTCCTCCATCTCCGCTTCTTTTTAATTTATATATTGAACCCTTGGCATGTTCTATCAGAAATAATACTAACATCACACCTTTTAGATACTCACAATGGACAAGAAAAGTAGCGCTCTACGCAGATGACTTAATGGTGCTCACAGATAACTATAATAATTCTAATCTGGTAATTGGGGAAGAGATGAATAAATTTGGTAAAGTATCTGGATATCTGGTTAATATCGATAAAACGGAAATAATGAGCTGGAACTCACAATTAATTTCACCACTCTTGAAGGATAAAATAAAATATTTAGGAATCATCATAACACAAGATCTTGGAAAATTAGTAGAAACAAACCTTACACGTGTTATGAATGAAACGAGAAAACTTTTGAAAATCTGGTCAGGTCTACCATTAAGCTTCCTAGGTAAATCCAATATAATCAAAATGTCAATCATTCCAAAATTCACATATCTTTTTAACAATATTCCATTACAATTTAAAAAGGAAGCCCTAAAAAAGATACAAGGAGAAATAGCTAGCTTTATTTGGGCATCCAAGAGCACAAGAATCTCATGGAATAAACTTAGGAGAAAGAAGGAACAAGGGGGCATTGCAAGTCCGGATATATACGAATATTACAGATCCTTTCAATTCAAAAACATCAGAGTCTTACTAAAAGCACATCAAGCATATCCAACACATTTGTTTTATTTGACAAAGGGGGAGGATCATTTCCTCTTCAAATTCGGCCATCCGAAATTTTTCAAAAAAGTCAAACTAAAGGTTCTGAACAATGCTGTTAAGATCTGGAATCAAATAAGATCAATCACACAGATTCCATACTATAGTAACTTGGCTCCAATATGGGACTCCCCAGGCACTCCTGACTGTTTAAAAGATTCCTTATCAAAACCAATTAGGCAAGCTGGAATTGAAAAATGGGGACAACTTCTATCTGGGAATTCCTTGTTATCATGGGACCATTTGCAAATAATCGCAGATCATAAAATTTCGAGGTTTAAATATTACCAATTGAGCAGTTGGGCAAGCACCATTCCAAAAGGAGATTTAGACCCGGAGAATTTAGAATCAGAAATGATTAGCGAAACGGCAATAAAGAAAGAAGTATCAAAATGGTATTGGGCACTAATTGAAACAGAAAAAGAAGACCAAACAACTGTTGAAAAGACATGGAAGAAAGACTTGCAAAACGAAGTTTCAGATCTTTGCCAACTTTGGAACAAATCAGTAGAAAAATGTTGGTCATGTGTAAAGGCCGCTCCTTTAAAAAGAAACCACCTTTTCTCCATACATAGAGCGTACTGGACTCCTAAAAAGCTGTCAAAATTCAGAGGAGCTACAGTAAAATCATGCAGTAAATGTGGAGAGGAAAAAGCGGATGATATACATATGTTCGGTGGGTGCCCTTCGCTTATACCATATTGGCAAGAAATTGGTAAGACTCTAACTGCAATGCTGGCAACTCCAATAACTGTGAGTATTATCTTAATTATTTTTGGGATACACTGCAATACTCAATTTAACCAGACAAAGCTAGATAAACATCAAGAAAATTTATTATTTGTTATGATTCTCTTAGCACGCAGAGAGATATGTATTAATTGGATAAAACCATCTCCCCCAACACATGAAAGCTGGTTAAACACTGCAATAAGAATTAGTAACCTAGATAGAAAAAGGAAACAAAACAAAAATATGAAATACTGGGAGATCTTGGAAAAGTATATCGAATCTAGACAATAACTCATCTCTCTTTACCAGAGGCCCCTTTGCTGTGTTTTTTCTTTGTTTCTTTTTCTTTTTCTTTTTTCTTTTTGATTCCAATGATTAAGCGGACAATAATTCCTGGCATGACTTGAAGTCTGCCAATTATCTAATGGGTCAAAGATCTACCGAAACGATGGAATTATTGAATAAGATGGAGGTATGCAGTGGAGAACGGATCAGACCAAGAACGAGGCCTACCCCTTGTACCTCCCGTTAGACGATCAGGGGCAGCCCAAGTTAAACACTTGGCTCGTTGGATGCTGGTCTCCCAAATGCCTGTCATTCTTTCCCTTCAACCGCAATATGAGGATTAAAAAAAAATAAAATAAAAAAAATAATGATCCAATATTCCAAAGCCAGCTCATTATGAATCAATATGGACGTGAGTCGTTTGTCTGCTTGCGATGAAAATAATTGCTTTGGGGAATTGCCGAACACGGCTGTTCGCCGACTTGTGGGGCCGGTGTGAGCGCACTTCTAGGTAAATCAAGCTAACCTTACAATTCCTATCACAAGACCCTCTTTCGGGATATTTTTAGGTAGCGAGCCTTTCCTCCTTTAATTCAACGAGGAGATATTAACATTGGCACTAGAGTTGCACGTGCAGGTATAAAACATCTGGGTTAAATTCTACTTTTCAAAGCCTTAGTGTTAAATGATTTTAAAGTGAACGTACCTGCAAATGTGACTTCAACAGCTTCTGGCTTGTTCCTAAGAGAGAGAGAGAAGAATATGTGTAAGAAAGCCACACGGGCCCGGGGTGTCCGATCCCAGGAAAGCAACATACCTTTCTACCTTAGGGGGTTAGAGTTTGCTGGAACAAGCTAGGCACAAAGCACGAGACCCTACGCATGGCTCGGTCCTACAGGTAGAGGTCTAGACCACAGAGACATACATGCTAGACTCAGATACAAACGCACCTCTACACCACAGGGCAATGCAGACAGGTATTCAAGCTCAATGGGGGAAGGAACTGTGCCCCCGCATGCCAAGGCCTTGTATCCGATACACTAGACTCACAGAAGAGAATACTTTGACACGTCAAGACGATGCTGTGAGTCTAGAGGTCAGACCTAGACAGAGCAGAAACCGTGCCTATACACATTAACGCCATGCTTGATTCATACAAACTTACATACCCACCATTCACAATTTAATGCACATATCAAGCACTAGTCACAATTCTACTTGGAGTCATAACTGTGTAAATGTAAAATATTCCATTCTACCAATGAACCAGGCGTTTTACTCAAGAGCTCCTTTCAGGCTAGGGAGGGGTTGGAACAAGGTTAGGTCCATGTCGGGCTTATTAAAGAGACAGAAGACTGATCTCAATAGACAACCGAGCCTCTTCGCTTTCATCACTCTTTACGTGACTCCTATACCTTGCAAACGTCCATGTATCACAACCTTATAAGACACCATTGTCTCTCAGGGTGTTTTCCTGTGTTCAGCATTAACTTAGTTAGGAGACAATTCTAATATTCTGGGGGTGCAGCATAAGTCACAGTGATGAGGACTGCTCTTTCAAACACATCTTGCATTGCTGGGAACCCAAACTCTACGCCCGATGCAGCCTACTGCGCACACTGCGGCAATCCCAGGCTCTTTATCATTATCACGGACTCGCAGCCTTCCAAAGCAGTGCTATCTCAGCCTTCCCGCACCTCTCCGCCAGGTGCTAAAATAGGGCTCGCTTCTGACATGTAAGCAAGGCACAGCGAACCAACTGAACACCAATATATCCTAGGAGACCATATACGCCCTTATTTGGTGATTTCTTACTTTAACAAAGAAATTAATTATACATTAGTTGTAAAATATAGCTTAAGTAATTTTAAGATTTTAATTGTACTTTTTTTTAAAGCCTTAAATAAAATCTTAAAACCTTTCAAAAGTAAAACAATGACTGGGCATTTAGTTTGTATCACTTTCAATTACTGCATCCACAGTCCCCTTAAATAAGCCGATTGACCCTGCGATCTATGAACAGTGAAGTGCACAAAGGATGTATTGACTCTTCATTTTCAATGCATTAGTAAGTATCAAAGGCCCTGGGACACTGGTAGTAATTACCAACTCCCACAAATAATACTGCCCGATCACCACGGTCTCTTGTCCTGAGGAAAAACATAAAATAAGCCCACATTCAGCACATCATACTGGAACAGGAGGAGACATGTTCTGTGGCCACATCAATTACCCACCAGGCTGATGACGAGGTAATGACCACATTTCTAAAAATACTGTCAATTGGCTCTTTAACCACTTCAGCGCATCGAAAATGGGACATTCCCAGATTGGTCCAAATTAAGTATAACAAAACTTGCCTCCAAAACTGAATGAGCTCAAAGAATCTCACACGACCAGAGGAGCTGTGACAGATAGGAAGAGAGTGGAGAAACACAAAGCCAACGAACTGTAAGAAAAAAAGTGGAATTGTATGTAATGTGTATAGTCACACAGTCTGGTAAGAAAAGAGGGGTGTGTGGTCTTGGAAAACTCCTACATAGCCAGGACATTGGGAATTAATTACATCTTAAGAATTATTCCCATGAACGATTGGCCCTTGACTTGTGACTCGGAATCTGCACTAAAAAGAAGAACTATTTAAAAAGTGGATTTTCACATAAGTATCTAAAAGACTGCAAGACAGTGTTGCATTAGAGAGAAAAGAATACAATTTTGTGCAAAAATAGAGCTGGCCGCTCGCAACTTGTGAAGCAGTTCTACTGCCTTCTAGTCTATAAGTAATGGACACCACAGACAAAATCACCAACTGATTGACTTTGGAATATGTCTGCTCCAAACAATTTGCCAACCAGTCCGCTCATGGGGAGCAGTGAAAAACAAACTGTCATCTCAATCCCCGAACAACATGAAAGTCACAACATTCACACAGGCTTTGTATGATTGTTTCCTGAATGCATTCATTCAATTTCACCGAATCATTTACTTTTGAAATGCAGATCAATAATCAGAGGCCCGTTACATGCAGTCATTCCCAAGGTCCCACTTCAACTACTTGGAATAATCAACAACTTTTATTCAGAGTAAAGACCAACTGGGTGCTGCTAGTGCTCTATAGTTCTATTACTCCTAGCACCACAATTACTTTTACTGGTGGCTAATAGCAGTACCAATAGTAGCCTCACACATCCCTTAACAACCAGTACTAAGACAACTAGAAAACTACACCTGCTGCTTGTATCATTTCAATAGTCCAGGCTACAACTTCTACTGCTCCTACTATTACTAGTTCTGTCACTGCATGTATTATGATTGCACTAATGAGTTCTCACCCTACTTTTAGTAAACCTATAAGTACAATACAAACTGATATGTTTAATACAACTACTTTCAGTACTACAACGTAAAAAAAAAAAATATTGGGAGAGGCCAGCAAGTTAAGCAGTGGCATTTGACATGCCTTCTGTTTGCTCACTTTATTTTTCATAAAGTAATCTTTCTTGAATTGGTAGTCTGTGTCACTATGGAGCTGACTTGAGGCAAAGGGTACTCGATAAGACTGAACTCTATAAGGTAACTGTTATATCCTATGCTTCCTAGTCCTGGCTGCTCAGCCTGCATGAGTGTGATGTCATAGATGTTTGGTGTGTGTGTGCATTCTTTGAACGAGTGATCGGTTAGATGGAGTGGGGCTGAGCAGCACGATGCTGCTCCCGGTGAGGCACCCTGTACCAACTTACATGAACCATTAAATCTACTTACTACATCTCTGGCTCCTGGTCTACCTAGGATGACAGTACTTCTTCAGATACAAAAGTAACCAGTGTTTAATCATGGAGAACAGCTAGGACCATCGTCAAGGTGGCCCTCAGCTCCACATAACTGCTATCTTCATATGAAAGGACAACAGATTAACGCAGTGGCAAGCCGCCTGTCTGCAATCTGCACAGCACATTTCTCCAAAGGCCTCTGTATCGAAAAACATCCACTCTAAAGCGAAGTGAATGCCAGGTACTCGAAGGGGCAGAACAAAACACATTTGTTCACAAGCAGGGAACTAAAAAATAACAACGGTTTACAATAGATGGATCAGAAAACAAGATGCTTAATGTATCCTCCAAGCTGGAGAAGTGTGTACAGTGCATCATATCAAGAGAGAGAAGGTTTCAAGCAGCAAAAATCCCTTTCACAGACAGGGGCTTGCTTGTCCAGAACCACATACTGTGCCTCCTAACAACATGGCTGGGCTGCTCAATATTTAGGAGTCCTGTGTTCTAAACGCACTCAAATGTATGGTGCTGGGCATGTTCAGCATGTAGGGTTTATTAATAAGCCTTCAGTCCACTCCCCCACGCCCCCCATTTGATTTTTACTGCACCCACTTATGTTAGTAATAGGACGTCACAAATAGCTCCAAACTCGGCTGATAACTCACTTACAAATTCTGACATACTGCTTGATCGCTGCCATGTTTTATACCAGATTTACTTCATTTTATAATTGCAACCAGGGGTCTTTTTCAGTGAGCAGAGGTGGACGAAGATGCTCAGGAGAGGCGAAAAGGAGGGACCACAAAAGACTGAAGAGTTGAAAACAGGAAGGAGCCTGTAACCTGGCAGCTGGTTAAACAGTTATGGGAACTGGACCAAGAAGCTCCTGTCATGCGTGCCTGTTCTCATATCGAGAAATGTTCTTAGCACCAGACTCCGCGATGATCCAGGATTAGCCATTAAAATAGCTAATTGAAATTGAAATTGAATTGAAAGTAGATTTATAAAGCGCGATTGCTGCCCAATGGGCGTCCAAGCGCTAAGCATGTAGATAGAGCTGGGCAGTGAGAGATTAGGACTAAGTAGACCTAGCGAACAGAAGCGTTTTAAGTTGTTTGCGGAAGGAGAGCAGGTTCGGGTTGGACCGGAGATGGAGAGGGAGTGCGTTCCACAGTTTCGAAGCGTTTAGAGAGAACATCCTACCTCCGGTCCTAGCTCTCCTTACTTTGGGAGTCACAGCCAAAAAAGCATCCGTAGATCGAAGATTTCTGGTTGGGTGGTAGTGGGTGAGTAAGTTATTACAGATTGTTGGGCCTGTCTTCCAGAAGGCCCGGTGAGCAATACATAGGGACTTAAATGCCACTCTTTGTTTCACTGGCAGCCAGTGCAAGCTTTTCAGTCCGGTTCTGGCTGACTGGGTACGTGGGATCTGTAGCAAGGAGCGGGCTGCACTGTTTTGTACCACTTGCAGCTTTCGTAGTCATCTCAGGGGCTCCTACGTATAAGGCGTTGTTTGAGTCCAACCGTGACTGAATCAGGCCCTGTACTGCCACTTTTTTTGCCTCCATTGGCAGAAGAGGTAGGACTTTCCTCAGAGTTCTGAGTAATCCAAAACATGTGGCCGATAACTTAGTGGCCTGAGTGGAGAAGGAAAGATTTTTGTCGAGCCATACTCCTAGGCTTTTTACACTCTCCTTTGTGGTGGGAGGTGTTCCCAAGCAGGCAGGCCATAGGGAGGTAAATGACACTGGGGGGCTGGGCCCAGGAGCATGAGCTCCGTTTTATCTCCATTAAGTTTTAAGAACGAGGATGTCATCCAGGCCTTGACATCTTCTAGGCATTTCATCAGGCCTTCCGTTGTTTGCCTGTTACCCTCCTGAGCCAGGGAGACCACTAGCTGGGTGTCGTCGGCATACGATATAATTGTGATACCGTATGGTTCGACGACCCCAGCAAGTGGTTTCATATATATATTGAACAGCGCGGGGCTCAGGGACGAGCCCTGCGGTACCCCACAGCTCAGTGGTTTCCTGGCTGACACCATTTCCCCGTCAAAGATCTGAAAAGATCTGTTGGTCAGGAAGGAGTCGAACCACCTTAGTGCGTCGCCTGATACTCCGATGTTACATAACCGGTTCAGCAAGATGGAATAGCTGACCGTGTCGAAGGCCGCACTTAGGTCGAGGAGGATCACTGCCACTGATCCTCCTTGATCCAGTATCCTGCGGGCTTCCTCAGTGACCGCTAATAAGGCGGTTTCAGTGCCATGCTTCGGTCTGAAGCCAGTTTGGGTTGAATCCAATAGCGAGTTGCTTTCAAGAAATTGTACCAACTGGGTGTTTATATATTTCTCCAGGACTTTGCTTGCCCAGGGGAGTAGTGAAATGGGGCCGTAACTGGCGTGATCTCCTGGGTCAAGGTGTTTTTTTTTTTTAACAGTGCTCGTACCATGGCTCTCTTCCAAACGGAGGGCACTGTGCAGGAGGAGATGGAGGCGTTTAATAGGTCTAGTATCACAGGCAAGGTGGCTTGACTTGCCTGAAGCAGAAACTCTGGTAGAGCTGGGTCGGAGGGGGAGCCTGATTTGACTTGGCGGGCTAATTGGTAAAGGGTATCAGAGTCTAAAGGGGGAAAGTGTTCTAATTTTGGCAAACCTGGGGGGGTGAGATGTCCCGGAGATGTTTTGTCGGTTATTCCTGGGTTGGTGGCTGCCGTTGGGAAAGAGGAGTAGATATGAAGCGCTCATCTTCGAGATGCAGAAATTCAGGTTTCGAACCCGTAACCACCAGGTTATGGCTCTGAATCCTGGAAAATGTAACTCAGCCTGTCTGTGGTAAATAGATCAGGTACCAATAAGTCGGGTGATAAAAAGCAATTATTCACCGAGGTTATGCAATTGAAAAAAGTTTGAAAATGAGAACAACCTATAGATTATATAAATATTCACAGAGTGTAATAAGCCATTTATAAATATTGTTGAGGGTGAGGTCACAACTCAGGGAAGGAGAGGCCTTTAGCGCCTCATGATGTTAACAGAAAATCTATACAAACTTGGCTTTATCCATACATGCACTATTTGCCAGTATTTTGTTCCTTGACAAGTACCAAACAGGGGAATGCTGTACTTAATAAAATGTTATTACTGTGTGTTTGGATATAGGTTACCTAGAGTCTTAGGTGGAAAATTGCTCCCAACTAACAAATCTCAAATACGCTTTTTAATAGAAGCTTATTCATTTTCTCCATTACGCTGGCAGCATATAATGCAGTCACATAGCTGGATTTAGAACCTACAACTGTGTCACTGCAATAAACTCCCAAAACTTGTTTCTTCTCAGTATACCAAAGTAGAAGAAAAACAGAGCAGCTTAAATTGAGTTACTTAACCATTTGGGGTTGCAAAAAATATAGATGCTAACTTGACCTAATGTGTGAGGAAAAGGACAGCCAGATTTAACCCGTTGGCTGCTTCGAATGTTCAGCTCCAGTGCTGAACGTTCGAAAAACGGATGGGCCAGCGTCGGCCAATGGACGTGCGGACATGAATACTGGACAAATACTAATGGAAGAAGGTCAAATGTGGCGTTATGTATCTTTTCACGGCAATGAACTCACAAAACCCCCAAATAACCAATAATTGCTGAGATGCATATAGGAAATGTATAGGCACTTGATACTACCCCGTCCAGGTCTATGAAGAAGCTGGCGGTCATCAAAAGCAGACTGAATTACCTGACAAAGTGGACAGCACTAGATTAATACAATGAGCAGGAGAGGCAGAAGGGATGAGTTGTGTGGAACGTCAACGTCATAAAGGAAAAGACTCAATTGAAAACTGAACAAGCATTTGCAATGCAATAATTCTCGCAATTGCGAGATTTTAACCTATTTGCATTGTAAATGACAATGCCATTTATTTGTGTGTTTAAAAAACACCTGTAATAATAAAAGGCATTGTCATTTATACCACCAATAGGTCAAAGTATCTAAAATGCATTGCAAATTGCAGGATGGTGGAGGCGGGCAACACAGATGGCCTTAGTGTTATCAAAGTAATATGGTGGTGGGGTCAGCGTTCAGTTGGATGGAAAGCAATATACATGGGAGTGGGGGAGAAGTCACGGACAACAGAAAGAGGGCGTGGGTTGGGGGGAAAGTAACACGGAGGACAGGGTGGAGGGCAGCAGCAAAGAGATAGAGAGCAATGTAGAGGCAGAGGGGGGAGAAGCACGTTTTTCTCAGTGCGGGTTAATTAAAACCCTGTGGGCCAGATGTAGGAGCCTAAATACCGGTCGGTAACGGCCGATTTCGGCCGTTACCGACCGGTATTTAAGAATTGGCATGTAGGGGCATTTATTTTACAGAATCGGTAAATTTACCGAATCGGTAAATTTACAGATTCTGTAAAATACCGAATCGGTAATTTTACCGATTCGGTAAATCCAAATGTAGGTGGGACTCTTCTGAGTCCCAAAGGCAATACAGATTCGGTATTTTACCACCCAATTCAATTGGGTGGTAAAATACCGAATCCAGGTGTGCATGCACACCTATGCCATTTGACAGACAGACATGCCCTTAGGGCATGTCTGTGTGCCACATGGCACACATGCCTGTATTTGGGGTGCTAGAGGGTGTCAAAGTGACACCCCCTGCACCCTTGCAGGAATCGGTATTTACTGATTTGGTACTTACCGAATCGGTATTTCCCATTGATTCCTATGGGCTTCACAGCCCATAGGAATCAATAGGAAATACCGATTCGGTATTTACCGAATCGGTAAATACAGAATTTTAAAGAATCGGTAATTCAATTACCGATTCTTCCTACATCTCCCTCCTTCATATTTACCGATTCATAAATACCGAATCGGTAAAATTCGGTATTTATGAATCGGTAAATGTCCCTCACCTACATCTGGCCCTGTGTCACTAAAAATATTTTGTAAAAAGAGATAACATGGTTTCAGTGTTGTTAACTCTGTTTTAAATGCTGTCGTTTCTTTTATGACCATATAATAAAGACGGTCATAAAATATTACACAAGGGTTGCTTTATATAAAAAAGTCGTTTGAGATCCCCAAGTTTTAATCTGTGTTTGAAATTACGGTTGACCAGTTGCATCTTAGATGGAATCTACTGAATTTAGTTAGGATTTGTATTTAACCAACATTCACTGCTCAAACAAAGCAGTTGTTGGCAGGTAACGGGTTCGAATTAAAACCGACTCAGTCTTGCATTTTTGCTAAGGTCGTAAACTGAGTATCCTAAATAGTATAACTAACACGTTATTTAAAGCATTTAGAAACGGCAGAAGAGCGTGTGACATGCAAAAAAATGATTACGTTAAGCGTAAAGTTCTTATTGCACAGTCTTCAGATCTACACTATGACTGCAGCATGAGGCCATATATAAAGTACAGCGCATCGACACGTCCTGCTGCTGTAGAAGAGCATGTATTGATTGAATGCAGCTTGGGGCCAGAAGTCCCAGCCTTCCCAAGGGGCAGAGATGCCCCTGTTATCACCCCCAACTGCAGCCTGGCACTGTTGATTCTAATGTCTTTTGCCCTGCGCTCCAGAGCACAGTTCTGCCTCTGAGAACAAAAAACGAAACCCAAAGGCAGAGACTGTAGAGTTAAAAAATACAAGTTATCACTCACTGTCTCACTCTGTAAAGCCAGTATATCACTAAGGGACATCTTCTTATTCATTAGTTTTAATTATAACAACTTAATGTTTTATAATATGACTGCCATTTTTCTTTGTTCAAAAGTGTACCAAAATGAACTTCTTAAAAGTCTAAACCTTTGTGTAAATAAAGAAATGCTGAATAAATATAGCCACCGCGACATTTTATTTACCAAACATTTCTTATGATTACTTAGCAAAGAACCAGATAGCTGGGTGCGAAAATTCATGTCTTCTTGCTACCAGCTGCCTAAGCTTTATCTCAAATCACAATTCCATGCAGCACCCATCAGTTTAGACTTGCAAACTTTAGTACTCTTCTCGTTTTAAATATGCTGGGGTCCCAAAATCAAGTAATCAACAGTTGATACCGCTGCCATCTCCCCCCACACACACCCTGTGGATTGTTTAGTTTGCAGCAAAGTTACAAAGATCCACATGCAAACACAAAGAAACTAGTCACGCACAGTAACTGAGGGCAGCTCTGGTTTATGTTTAAGAACAAAGTTGAGTGAGTTCTACATGTTAAAAAAATCTGTTTTTTTCACCTGCCAATCAGAAAGTGAAACACAGAAAGAAGTTGGGGTTGGGAGACTGACACGAACATCAGTAGGGGCACAGTTAAGAATGATAAACAGCAGTCGAGCAGCCCTCCTTCGGGGCACTGTGCAGAGGAGGAGGGTTTTGGACATGCACAGCCAATGCAATGCCGCTCCTAAAATGGTGCCCAAGGATAGGGGATGGGGCAGGGAAGCCAACTCCATCTGTAAAGTTTAAATTCAGGCTTCCATTGGGACATGGTTACCCCGTGACTAGAAAAATACAAGTTCACACGGCCATAGTTTAAGAAAGAGAAAGGAACATTCTCCCCTTTCAAATCTCCCACTACCCTGAGCTTGCGACCCTGAGTTCCTCCTCCACCCGCCCCCTCTTCCACATGGAACGGCTCTTCCGGTTCCCTACTGCTTTCACCCAACCAAACATTTGCAATGCAAAAGGACTCGCATTTACACAGGACCTATTGCTTTGCAAATGGTAGTGATCATGGACAACTGGGGGAGTGAGGGCAGCACGGACAACGCGAGTGCGAAGGCACGGTAGGCATCACGACAACGGGAGGGACAGCAGAGGGGGGTGTTATTTGAAGGCACGGACAACGGGAGGGGGAGAGAAGACACAAACAACGGGAGGGGGCTGGGGGGAGTAAAGAAGGCATCAAAGCACGTCGTGCCTGCAGTAGGACAGCCGCCATTGTCAAAGTAAATAGTGCTTCCCCCACTAGATAAAGCATGCCGTGTTAGGAGCGAAGTAAAAGGTCCAGTCCTTATGGGCGGCAACAAATTTAGACAGGGCGGTACAGAGGCAGGACTAACAATCCTCATAATGAATCGGTAGCCAGCGTTCATCAAGGACATTGACAACAGCCAATTACAAATACTGGCGGAGAGTGGGCGAGGCTTCCACAGCACTTACACAACATACCCTTCTACAGCATGCCTCGAAGAGCGAGCAGCGCATGCGCGCTGCAACGCTAGGCTCAACCTAAAAAGTCAAATGAGATTGCCAGAGAGGGTGCATAGAACTGCCCCATCTCCGTTAATACGAGGTTTGCTGCTTTAAAGACTTTGAAAGCAGAGTACCACAGGCTGAGGCGTTGCAGTTATTCAAGGGAAAACAGTAATCCGCGAAACCATGCCAGCAGCAGCGGCTCCTCCGTTAGGGTGGAGGAGCATCGCCCCACTGCTCTCTCAGCATCACACACACGAAAAATAAAATGATAATAAATCCATTTTATTAAAATTTTTCTTCGCTGTCACTCTGCTGATTCTTGGCGCGGGGCCATCCTGACAGCGAGTCAGCAACAGGGAGGAGGAGTAGGGGGCACTTGGTACGCATGTCGGAATTGGACGGCCGTCCTAGGACAGCCAAACCGGCATGCGCACTCAGCCTTTCTCCAACCTGAGTTGCACTGCTGGGTGGAGAATATGCACAGGCTTCCAGTCCCTATCTGAGTACCAAACCAGTCCTCTCAGAACAACCCTGGCGCTCCTCACATTACAAGCAGGAGAGCAGCGTCTGGATTGGCCAAGGGGTGTCTGGAAACCTGTGGATTGATTGCTGGGAGTGGAAAGGAGCATAGGAGGAAAAGACTGCAGGAGCCAGCACGTAAGTAATCATTTTTTTCCAAATGTATCTTCTTCCCCTGTGCTGGCCCCCCCAGTTTGCCTTCGCAGTAGCTACCCCTGCATGCTAGGGACACATATTGAGATCCACAATAGAATAATACTGGGCAATTTCACATAACCTTGTTGGAGACCGGCACTACATGAGGTCAGCCTCTTTGGTTTGATAATCATCCACATATGGAATAGTATGTTGAATCTGCACAGTACAGAGTCAAAGGACTGCACTCCGTGATATGGGTCTGTTAGTAGCTTGACTGGCAATGAGACATGCTTGATTTGCCCTGCCTAAATCTGCTGGTCTCTCAAATTCTCTGGCACACTGTGAAGATTTCCAATAAGCCAGTCTGGGTCTTAAATGCTGCCATCACATTTGAAAAATATCTGAAAGATAAAATATCTAATGCAGTAGTTCTTGACCGAGGTCCGGGACCCCTGATTTCAGTGAAGTTTACTCAGTGAATTTGCTGGACAAACAGATTTAAAAAGTGCATATAAATAAAGAAGCAAAACTAACAATTGGAAGTTAAAAAAAATTCTGTAACTATGACGGAATTTGAAATTGGAGGCTAAAAATTAAATGAGTTTACTCAGAATGATTGGTGAGAGCAGTGCAAGTGCCTCCAACAGAGTACAGTATGGACAAGGAGTGGACTCGATTGCATTTGAAAAAGCTTCATCATTTAAATCGAAAATGCTTAGGCTGTCCCCCTGGCTTCCATTAATGACTCAGTGGGGGTCCCTGGATTTCAGTAATGATTAAGTGGGGGACCAGAGAAGTCAAAAGGTTAAAAACCACTGATATAATGCATACCTTTCATCGTGCTAGGAAATACAATAGAGATGCAATAAAAAACGAAATTTACCAAAAGGTAGAAAAGAAAGAACATATTGTGACAAGGAGGGACAGGTTACCAATCGATTCTGAAAGGTATTGATACATAAAGCCTCATAATTAAGTGTTGAGGATTGATTAATTACATCTTTCCAGATGTTGGTGTCACGACCTCAAAAACAGTGATTATTTTACGGACATTATAAACTCATGACTTTTCAAATAATCAGAGTGCTGATGGGGTGGAAAGTAGAGAGAGTGAGGAGTGAATTGTGTGCGATAGGGAATGGTGGACGAGAGAGCAGATGCAGGCAAGAGGTTGTTTTCAAGGGGATGGATAAGGGAGGGGAGTACAAGTATGAGGGCAAATGTGTGGATTGAGGATGAGCGGTAACCATAGACTGGGCAGAGAGTTGGTAGAGGTAAGAGAAAAGATAAGAGGGTAGGAGTTGATTGGTGACAAAGAGTAGGAAAGTTTAAGATGAGCTGCTGAGTGCAAGAGAGATTAACTTTGATTAGCAGAATGCAAATAAAGGAATCAAGGCAAAATGCACGTTTTATGTTATAATACATAATGATCTTGTTTGTGCATACATATTATTAATTCCTAATCAAATGAAAGTGGTCGATCCGAAAAATATCTGTTTTCGCCTACAATATTTGGATCAAGAATCAGTAGCTCATGTGGCAATAAGGTGGTCTGACCGCCGCAAAGGCACCTAACTACAAATGAGGCAGAGAGAGCTCAAACCAAGTCCTACGAATGGCAGCAATGTCTCCGGCGTACATCTGGTGCTCGTGAAAACCAATTGATTAAACTATTTTAATCAAAGAACAACGTTTTGCATTCTACGCCCACCCAGGAGCGGCTGGCACCAAGCATGCATTGTACAAGGGCACAGGGCATTGAGCCGATATACATTTATCTTCAAAGTATGTTACACTTCGGTGGCCAAAGACAAATCAGGCCAACCTGAGCCAATAAAACACTCTTTGCTGAAAGAATCTGGGGCAACTGTTCCGTGCAGTTTTTGGTGCCTTTGCTGAAACTAACGTTTTTCCCACCATCCAACCTGAACTATTAACTGATGTGACAAACTTTCTTACCCTAAAGGTATCGCTCCACCAGACTGGGACAAACAGAGCAAAAGTAATTTTTTTAAAGGTAAGATAGGAAAGCCATTTAATATTTTGCCAACAAACAGCTCTTAGCTGCTGTTGTCACAGGCCCTTTGGTGGGCAGTATTAAAACCTTTCTGTGGGCTTAGAGCCAGCCCATTACTTAACAATGATTGGATTTCTTGTCATACATTTGCTTGGTTCTTAATCCATGGCTTTCCTTCCTCTTCTTCTGTTTGTCCCATCTCTAGAACACAGCTTATTTACAATCCTTTTGATTGGATGACTTGTACTTCCACAGTTCACATTCAGAAAACTATTTTTTCTTTCTCTTTCAGCACTCGATAGGTGCACGTGTTTTTTTCCTCTCCCTCTCATGCGCTGATCCCCCCTCTCCAAAACCACTTGCATGTGCCCTGTGAAGCTTGCTCATTCCCAAACCCCCAAGTTTGTCCACTGCTCTCCCAACATAGTCTATTTGTTATTTTTTTTTTTTTAATCACCCCACTTTCTCCTCTATTGCTCCCCATCCTCTATGTGGTTGACTCAAAACATTGTTTTTCCAGAGGTCTGCAACTGTTGTTTCCTAGGCTGGCCGGAGTTCGTGGAGTTTTACTCCGCGGAACTCCGCAAGTGATAGAAAAACTCTGTCGTGCTCCGCAGGGTTCCGCAAGCGGTGGCGTATGTTTGGTCACGCTGCTCGCACTGATTTTAAGCACTGGGAGTGTGTCTCGCACTGTAAAATCAGCACAAACTGCACTCCGCGTTATGCCAGAGGATGGGGCTGCTTTCGAGATCAGTCGTGACCTGCCGCAATCACCCGCATTAAGTAATCTCGCAAAGAGGAGGTCAATCGCGATTTTTATCTCTAAAGCACTCACCAACTTACAGTTACATGAAGTGCGCGAGAAAAAAAACCTCTGCATCGCTTCGCAGAGTTTTGAGGAACTCAGCACAAAACGCTAAGTGGGCAGAACTCCGCACAGCGGAATTATTCAACCACCCCTACTGTTTGCTGCTCCATTTTTTTAAAGAGCTTTTATGCTAATTATTTTTTTTTTCCTTTTTAATTTACCACTTCAATCGGCATTCGCCATCTTGGAATGGTGAATAAAAAAAAATGCCCAAAATGGCAGCTAGGGAATGCTGTATAGACATGCATACATCATTACACTAGACTAATGTAGCTTTATGATGCGTTCATGCTATCATGCCATTGTGCTCATTTTACTTTTTCTTTTTTTGAAAGCTGATGATGCATTTATTGCCCAACACTGGCAAAAACATTGTCAAATTCACCCAGTCCAAAAGGTATGAACTAGAAACCCTCATAACACATTGGTCATACAATAATCATGCATTTAATACCCAAGCGCAGAGCTATTGGCTTTGGTGCAAAATTCATTAAAAACAAAACTAAAGAATGCGTTAGAAAGAAGCATTTCCGCCCATGCCTACATACTTTTACTTTCTGACAAAACAATTTACAGATGGCCACACGAGAGTGAGCCTGCATGTGCACGGACGGACATAGTGGGGTGGTTTCTAACAAAGAAAACAATCAGTGCCAAGGCCAATAGGTCTCGCCTGTGCAAGAGCTATTGGCTTGTATTTTAGCCATGTTGTACCCCAGTGTAGCTACTGTTCAGCTTGGTTAAAAGTAAGTCGTAGAGTGGAATGGCAAAGAGGGGAGGAGAGTGTTGCAGAGTGGAGTGGCATATTGTGGAGTGGTGCAGAGTGGCATACACAGTAGTGGCGTGGAGTGCACTGGTGTAGAGTGCATTGGCATAGAGTGTTGCAGAGTATAGTGGCGTAAAGTGCAGCAGCATAGAATTTGACGGCGTACAATGAAACATCATAGAATGAAGTGGTGTAGATTAAAGTAGCGGATAGTAGTGTGCAGTGGTGCAGAGCAGAGTGGCGCAAAGTAGGGGTGCAAGAGCAGAGAGGCATAGAGTATAGTGCAGTGGTGTCGAGTGGTGCAGAGTAGAGTGGCATAGAGTTGAGTAATGCAGTTGCATGAATAGGATTATACTATATCCCAATAGTAAAGAACAGGTGTTGGTATTAGATGATGGGAATACTGTGGGGCAGAAACTACGTGAAGATTTCATGAAGGTTTTTTCGGGGAAAATTGGGTTATTGAAAGGGTTCACACACAGGATCATATTGAAGGAAAATGCAGTGCCAGTGCATTTTAAAGTTAGAAATAGAAAAGGAGTTCTTCAGGTTGAAGGAGGAAGGGGTAATAGAACAGATAGATTCATCGGCTTGGATGTCTACAGTCGTTGTTGCCAGGAAAGTCCAATGGAAAAATAAGACTTTGTGTGTCTGAGCAGGCAAATTCAGGTGGATACATTTCCATTACCTAAAATAAGTGAGTTGTTGGCAAAAATAAAAAGATATGAAGTGGTTTCCAACTGTGGCCTTATCGTCAGCATATCACCAAGCTCCGTTTCATGAGCAAAGCAGGAAAATTACTGCATTTGTTACACCATTCAGATGTTTCCAATATGTTAGGATGCCGTTTGGATTGGCTTCGGCAGCCTCAGTATTCCAAAGGTTGATGAGCAAAATTTTAAAGAATATCAAACGAGTTGTGTACTTTCAAGATGATGTACTGATTATGGGGGAAAACAGGAAAGAGAATGATCAAAGATTGAAAGAAGTAATGAAAGTATTGGAGAAGAAGGTTTTAACAGCTGAATTTACTAAGTGTCTTTTTGCACAAAACAAGGTGACATATCTGGGACATGTAATCGAAAAAGATGGCATTTCACCCAAGAAAGAACTACTAAAAGCTTTAAGGGATGCTCCTGAACCTGGAAATAAGGATGAACTACGCTCATTTTAGGGCTGGCAGAGTTTTATTCAAAATATGTAAGGAACTTTGCAGAAAAGACTTATGATTTAAAACCGATTTTGAAATTGCTTAAAATTTTTTGGGAGCGAAAAGTGTGTCGAAGGTTTTAGGATGATATAAGAGGAAATTTGTAATGCAGCACCTATTCAAGATTTGATCCAGATCTTCAAAGCCTGCTTACAGTGGATGTAAGTGGAAGAGGGTTGGGTGCTTTGCTTACTCAAATTGAGGATGGTGGAAGTGAAGTTGTGATTGGGTTTGCGTCAAGAAGTGTCACTTTTGCCGAATAAGTGTATTCAGTAATTGAGAGAGAGACGCTTGCTTGTGTGTGGGCAATGGAGCACTTCAGAGCATTTGTGTGGGGAACAGAATTTGAAGTCAGAACTGATCATAAGCCTTTAGTCAATTTGCTTACCACTGAAAAGTTTGTGAAGGCATTGGAAAGAATTGCAAGGCTGTCGATGAGATTGTAGGACTATAAATGTAGGATTAAATATGTGCCGGGTGTACAGAACAAAGTGGTGGATTGTTTGAGTCGTATGCCATTACACCTATTAAGGAGGCACAGAGTAGTGAGTGGGATGGTTTTCAAATTGTATTCACAGATGAAGGGTTGAATTCTATTGGAAGAGAGGAATGGAAAATTGAGTATGAAAAGGGTGAATTGATGGGAAGAGTGGAAGCCAATACTTTTGAAGGTTAGGCTGCTAACAAACCTACCCAACGTGAGAGGAGATGTTTTTGGGAAATATGCAATGAATTGGGAGTGGAGTCTGGTTTTGTGATGAGGGGAGAAAAAGTTGTACCTCTCAAGGGGCTGAGATAAAGAGTGACAGATATATGTCATGAGGGGAATTTTGGAATTGTGAGAACAAAAAGGATAGTAAAATCTTTCTATTGGTGGCCTGGAGTTTATCTTGAGGTAGAGAGAAGAGTGAGAGTTTGTGAGCAGTGTGTCAATTCTGACAATAAGTTTGCATACATTGCAACCTTCGTTGATACCAGTGGAATGTCCTGAGATGGTTTGGGGCATGTTGGCACTGGATTTTGTGGGTCCTATTAAGATTGAGTCTGGGGAAAGTAAATAAATACATCATTGTGCTGGTGGATTATTTTAGTAAGTGGGTAGATTTGGAAGTAGTGGAGAGAGCTGATGCGGAAACAGATTTTTGGAAGGTGTATTTTTGAAAGAAGGATTGCCAAAGAAACTACAGAGTGACAAAGGAGCGCATTTTACAGCAGTAAAGGTGGAGGAATTTCTCAGAAGGAATAGTGTTCGTCATGTAAAAACATCGGTATATCATCCAGCTGGAAATGGTGCAATAGAACAATTTAATCGAGTTATTAAAGGTACTATTCAAAATGCATGTGAAAAGAAGAAGAAATGGGAAGTAGAGTTGAAGAAAATGTTGTGGGGATAAATGATGACACGGAGTCTCACAGGCTATAGTCCAATCATATTGATGCGTGCTAGAGAGCCTTTCTCTAAGGATGGCATTGAATGGATGAGCAGTTCTAGACAGGTGTAATTGTCTCCAGAAGAAGTCAAAAATAACATTATAAAGGCACAAGGTGTATATAAAAAGAATCATGACTTGAGGAATGCATCTAGAGAAGAAACGTTTCAAGTGGGAGATTGGGTGAAAGTAAAGAAGTTGGGCAGAGTGTTGAAGGGAGGAAGTGCATATTCGGAGCCATTAAAAGTTTTGGAGTGTTTAAAAAACCCTGCGAGATTAAGCTATGATCGTGTAAGGCACATGAGTCGAATTGCTAAATGTAAAAAAAAATTGAAAAAAGAAATGGAGGAGAAGGGGACATGTTGGGTTTGAATGGTTGTGGGAGGATGAGGTGGATGAGGAGCTGGTGTGTGCAATCAGATATGGGGATTGTGGATGGAAAAATGGTGGAACAGGATTGTGAGGATGTGGCTTCAAGGAGGTTGGGTAGATTGGGAAGGATCATCCACACTCCAAACAGACTGAAAGATTTTGTATTAATTTAACTTATGTTTTTGTCATTCTGTAGACCGCTATTATGTTATGTTATGTTATGTTAATGTGAGTTTTATAGAGCGCTCAGCTACTCCAAAGAGTGTCCCGGCGCTATAGACCAAAAAAAGGCACAGAGCAAGAGAGAGTGACGAGCTTACTGTCCGAACAGCCATGTCTTAAGATCTTTCCTTAAGATCATTGTATATAGTTAAAAATGTTGTATTCTAATTTGTTTGTATTCTTATTGTCCATTGCTTGTGGGAGAAAGATGTGTGGTGTTATTATATTATAGCCTTATAGCCCGCCGTAGAGAGCTATACCGGCTATTAAAGGCCCTCTCCAGCGTTAGAGGCCCCGAGCCGAAGGAGAGGGCCTTGAACAAGGGAGAGGGACTTTAATAGCCGGTATAGCCCAACTAAGAAGGGATATAAGGCTATTAGAACATTCTGCCACTAGAGGGCAGAATGTTCTAACAAAAAAGAACAAAGCCTTATGGGAGTGTGAGGGGATTGGAATCCCCTCAGAGTCCCTGAAGCCTTTGTTCACAGCCAGAGCTGTGAACAAAGAAACATTGGAATGTTGGAGCTCCAGGCTTCTACCAGCCATTATAAGCCCGGAGCACTCCATTGTTTTCAGACCCACTACATCTGGTGTGCCCCAGGGGTCTATACTCAGTCCCCTCTTTTTTAATATATACATGGCCCCCCTTCTCACACTGATTGAATCCCACGGTATCCTCGTAACATCCTATGCTGACGACACCCAGCTTGTCGTCACCATTGATAAAAACCACCCTGACGCCGCCCCCATATTTCAGAATTGCCTTTCCCAAGTCTTCTCTTGGCTTAACTCTAACCATCTTAAGTGCAACAGCGGCAAAACCGAAATAATACCCTTAGGCAAAGACATCCTCTTCTCCCCAAAGGATTGGTGGCCTCAAAACTCTGAAGCACCGCCGTGTGCGGCCTCCTCGGCCCGCAATCTAGGCGTCCAATTTGACTCGTCTCTTAGTTTTGATGACCATGTGCGCATTACTGCAGGGTGCTGCTTCAATCTTATCAGACAGCTGAAGAAATTCTTTGACTTCCTCCCCATCTCAGCCAGGAAATCAGTCGCGGTGGCTCTAATCCTTTCCCGGCTGGATTATTGTAATGGCCTCCTGGCAGGAATAAAGAAGTCTCCCCTCAAGAAACTGCAAATCGTCCAACACGCAGCGGCCAGGCTCGTTCTTAAACTCCCAAGAAGGTCCTCGGCAGCCCTTAACACTCTTCATTGGCTGCCCCTTCACAAAAGAATTCTTTTCAAACTCCTTGTCACGGTCTTCAAAGCCACCAGGAATACCGGCCCTCTTTACCTGGCCAAGCGCTTTCGGCACTATATTCCATCGCGCTGCTTGAGGTCATCAGGAGCCAACCTGGTTACTATACCTAGAATAAAGCTAAAAATAAAAGGTGGAAAAACTTTTTCATTCCTGGCGTCCAAGGCATGGAACGGTCTCCCCTTCAACCTTAGGCACGCCCCCACAGAAAGCCTTTTCAGGAAACTCCTGAAGACTTGGATTTTCCTTCAGCCTGATCCATCGGTCCTCGCAGCCATCTGATCTGATCTACGCCTCCCCATGCTGGTTCTTCTGTTTGCCCAGCGCCAAGATGCTCCTTCCGGAGCGATAGTCGCGCTATACAAATCCCAATAAATATCAAATATCAAATATCAATGGAGCTCCCAACATTCCAATGTTCTAATCTCTTTTGGAATCCTCCAGGAATCACTGGGAGGTATGTAGAATGTAAGGGAGAGCTGGGGTCTAGGAAAGTCAGTTGGTGATTGAAGCCTCAATGCTAAGGGCTGTGCTCGCCTGCTCCTGTGAGTTGAGAATAAAGGTTATGCTTAATTACTGGACTTATCATTCATTACAGGAAGTGTCTTATTACCATATGAACCCCATCAGCATTCCAGCCACACAAAGACAAATCTGCCCTTGAAAGAATGGCAGATACTTTTAGCACAGTTTGGCCACACCTACTACAAACTCTGCAATCCACAGTTTTTGCTTTAAACTACCACTCTGACAAACTGGATTTGCAAGTCAATCTTCTAACTATACTGGCAGTGTTCACGGCAGGAACAGAAAACAAGAGCGCAATCAAACATCAATTTGGTGCAATCAGTATGCTGTTGCTCTCCAATCATCGAAAGTCTGTCCTCGCTCCCAACGTTCTTTAGTACAGTCTTGACAGAAATCAAGAGACGTCCTTGGGGACCCGCTCAGAGCCAATAACACACTACGGCAGCTACCCAACGAGTGCTCAAGGCGCACAACAATTGAATCCTATCTCCAACATTGGAAATGAAGCCCCCCGGAAGAGCTACAGTACCCTGCAACCGTGGAATCAATGGTATCAAGATCTGGTAAGCTCCTCGCCGGCACCAGGAGTGCAAAGCCCAGAAACAAATATCAACTCTCCAGATAATGTGACGCTGACCAGTCAGGGTTATTGAAAACAACCCTGACTCCATTGATGGCTCCCTCTGGTGGGAATGAGATAGCACTTGGGAAGATCGTCCCAAAATATCCCCCATCACCACGACCCCTCAGCAAGAGGGAAAAGTAAAGGCTTGGAAAACAGTGCAACAAGACAAGTTGTACCACCTTACCTACGACTCATAATCGGTTCCCAATATTTGCAATTAGAAGAGTAGAATCTGCTTCCTCAAATGGGGTAGAATGGAGCCCCTCACAGTTAGAGCACTCTACAACATGGACCTTGGATACTGTACCAGAATCCACAGACACCAAGATGCCGGGAAACCACCACAAGGGTAAGCAAAGAAAACTGTCAGGACACTCAAGCTCGGTCAAAAGAGGATCACTATTGAAACCAGCCATATCGGTAGCGAGCAGAGTGGGGCAGACTCAACCACCATCGCTCTACAGCACCAGTGGAGCAGGAGTAACAACCAGACCGACAATGAAAATCTGGGTGTACTAAACCAGCAGTCCCGCAGGGCCCTGAAACCAGTGACATCTCTCCAATGGAAGAAAGGAATTAGTTATAATTGGGGGCACCCATTCCGCCTCCCCCTGTCCTGGGGAGGAGAAAAGCATGAGAATCACACATTGTCGGTGGTGGCGCCAATCTTGGGCCTAGCTCTGGAGGGGTCAGACTCACAATTGCAGCAGCTGCCCTCCCCCACTTCCCCCACCCCATCAACACAGGGTACTTCGTGCGCAGATTCAGACCTCGGAACTTAAGAATACAAGTGGACCATCGGCGGAGGATAGTCTCAGAGAGGTCTGCCCTGCTGATTCAGCTTACAAATAAGGGAACGTCACAGGATTCGGCGGTGGAGTGAGGTATTGGAAGCCACCCCTTTTTTTCCTCAGGTCGCCTCGGGGAGACCAAACTGGTGCAAAGTTGGCTCTGTCATTAGACTGACCTCCTCTGATGAGACATGTTTGACTCTGGGGTGCGGTGCTGGTTACCTACCCACCCACGAAATGACTGGAAACCATGATTTTCTGCTCGGTGTCGGGGCTCCCTTGCACCTACGTCTACCAGCTACTATCTGGAAGGATCACCAGCAAAGCTGATCTCAGCTCCATACCTGTTCTTCACCCGTTGGTGTGGTTCTTATTTCTGCATTATTTATTTTTGTTCTTATGGATGCTTGCAGTAGTCTCTATTCTATACTCTTCTTGCTCTGCCATGCTCAATTACTACACGTGTGAGTTGTGAGGTGGGATGATCCGGGGCCAGTTATCCTAGGCTTCATTTCTCATAGATATGGTTAAGAACCCGAGTCTAAATGTAAGGGGCTTGTACGCCCCTGTCAAAAGATTGGCTTTGCTGTCTCAATTGAAAACCTCCCCGTCCGATATACATTTATTACAGGAGACACTTCTCCCTAGGAAAGACTGGGGTCACCTGAAGTCAAAGTGGTTTGATCGTCAATACTTCTCTTCAGGCCTTGGTAAGAAGGCTGATGTTGTGATTCTTTTGGCTACACACTACCAGGGGCAAGTAACTCAGACACACTCAGAGATTGAGGGCCACTTGCTTTCCCTGTGCTTCTCTCTCCACAACCACTGCTTAACAGTGGCATGAGAGTACGTACCTAGTGATAATCAAGAATCTTTTATATGCCAGGGGCTAGAAGACGTCCCTAACTCCCCAGACGCTAATATTCTGATTGGGGGAGACGTCAATTTGGCACCTGAATCACTTCTTGATCGCTCCATACAAAGGGCGGGACCAACTGGGATATACACTACATATGGTCTCCAGTTGTTGATCGAGGAGGGTTTGGTGGATGTGTGGAGGCACTTAAATCCTACACCTAGGGCTTATTCCTTTTTCTAAGCGGCACACCAATCTAACACAAGAAGACTATATCCTCGCAACAGCGTCCCTAGTGCCTGTTGTGTCCCACACAGATAGTGGGTGACTGCCCTTTCCGATAAAGCCCTGGTTGCGATTACTCTAAGCCTACCTATTTGCAACACACAATCACGGCATCTTAACCCTAAACTCCTAGCACACAAACCTGCTATTAAAGAAATTAAAGAGGTAAATTGTAAATTGATACTTGTATAGCGCACTACTCACCCGCAAGGGTCTCAAGGCGCTTGTACGAATACCGCTGTGGAACCCATCCTGGCTTTCCCTGTGAGGTGTCCACTCCTGGGCACCCCCAAGGTGGAGGCCAGGCATCCTTAGCGTTGTGGGGGCCGTTGTGGAGATTAAGCAAGCTATTGCCCAGAGTTGCAGAGTGGGACTCCATGATTGGAATAGGCACCGAGGCGAGAATTATCAGGTCTGTGGAATTTTTGAGCCCAAGACCCGCCGAGGCAGGGAATTTATCCCCTGGTCCCGGGCTAGACCTCTGCATCAGGGTCTGCCGCTCTAACCATTGAGCCACACTTCTCCACAGGTGAGGTGAGTCAGGGCTACCTTGACACTAAAGACACCCCTCCCCTCCCCAGACACCGGATGCACTTAATTCAGAACTCTAGGAGCGTATATAGCAGAAGCTGCACAACTCAGCAAAGAATGTTAGCATAAACACTCTGCACTGGAGGGTGAGGTAACAGCACTTGAGAAGGCCAATAGAGAGATGTGTCTCCACAATACGGAGAGGTAACTTACAACAGTGAGGAAGCAACTAAGGGCACTGGTCATGGATGAGGCAGAACATGCATATTGTAAATATCACGGCAATTATTAATCAGAATAAGAGGATGCCACTACCAAATAATAACATTACGCAAGTTGCACGGTTTACCTCATTTAAACCTTTAACTTTAGAATACTCGTTGTCCTTATTCCATAACTGTAAATCAGGTTCTCTCCTCTTGATCCTGCTCCTGCTCAGATCTTGAGTGATCTGGCCCCGCTACTGATCAATCCTCTGTTGGAAATATGGAACGCCTCGCGCTGTGGAAACAAGCTATGTTCATCCCTATTCTGAAGAATGCGGATGCCTAAACCAGCAAAAGTCTTGGAGAAGGTGGTACAGGAGCAACTGTCGGAATACTTGGAACTACATCATTTGTTGCATGACTCTCAGTCTGGCTTTATGTATTTATTTATTTTTACAATTTATACAGCGCAAACAAATGCCCTTAGGAGTCTCGGCGCTAAAAATTATGCGTAGGGCTCCCACTGCGGCTAAGTCGGCAGTTATTCTTGACCAAACAGCCAGGTCTTTATTTTTCTGCGAAATTGCATCAGTGACGGGCTCTCTCTAATGGCTACTGGCAGGGAATTCCATAGTCTAGGAGCAGCCACCAAGAAGTGCCTATCGCCCCAAGTGACTGTTTTGGTTCGCGGTACCAGCAAAAGATGAAGGTTGTTAGATCTAAGCGATCTTGTAGAAGACTGGAACCTAACATGGGCTTTCAAGAAATGCGGGCCATGGTTATGCAGAGCTTTGTACACTATGCATAAGGTTTTGAACTTAATCCTGTTCCAGATCTTAAGCCAGTGAAGATCTTTTATGGTTTCTGAAATAGGCATAAACTTCGGGGTTCCAGAGAGGAGACGGGCTGCAGCGTTCTGGATTGCCTGCATTTTATTGGTCACTCTGGCCTGGGCATTGATGAATAAGCCGTTGCAGTAATCAAGGGAAGACAACACCAGGGAGCTTACCAATGTCTTTCCTGCTGCAACTGGCAGGAACGGTATGATTTTCTTAATCAGCCCGAGTTTATAATGGGCGGTGGCGGCTGTTTTATTTGCATGGGCCATAAAATTCAGATTCTCGTCAAAAGTCACTCCGAGATTTCTGACCGTAGGGACCGGTTTGGGTGGGGTCCCGTACGTAGGCGGCCACCAGTTAGTTGACCAACTAGGTGAGAGATGTCCGAAAATGACCACCTCCGTTTTTTCGGAGTTTAGTTTTAAGCAATTGGAGGCCATCCACTCTCCAATCGCCCGCATGCCCTCTTGAAAATTGTCCGCTACTCTCTCTCCATCACCATTGATGGCTAGCACGAGTTGCGTGTCATCTGCATAGGAGGTGAGGCTCATCCCATGGGCTTTGATGACAACAGCCAGGTCCGACACATAGATATTAAATAGTGTCGGACTTCGGGATGAGCCTTGGGGCACACCACAGGGCAGTGACAACTTGGCAGAATGAAAGTGCCCCAGTGTAACCACCTGCGTTCTCCCAGCCAAAAAGGAAGAGATCAAATTTTTAGCCAGGTGGCGAATGCCCATCTTTCCGACACGGTCAACCAAAATCTTGTGGTTGACCATGTCGAAAGCTGCGGATAAGTCGAGCAATACCAATATCGCTGTTCCTCCCTGATCACGGATTGCTCGTATATCCTCAGTCGCTTTGATTAGGGCAGTCACAGTACCCTGGCACTTCCGAAAGCCGAATTGTGTGTTATCCAATAATTGGTGCTTCTCTATAAACTCTGAGAGTTGTGTATTCGTAGCTTTCTCAACTACCTTGGCTAAAAAAGGTAGGCTTGCTATGGGGCGGTAGTTTTTTAATTGCTCCTTTTCCAGGTTAGCTTTCTTCAAAAGAGGCTTAACCAGTGTATTCTTCAGTGAGTCCGGGTATATCCCAGTTCTGAACATTTTGTTACAGATTGAGGCAATGTCAGAAGCAAGACAGTCTATAACTGGACGAATGACCTTAAGGGGACAGGGATCTAGTGCTGATCCAGATTTAACTGTGACAATAATGTCCTTAATTTGAGTCTCTGTAAGGTCTGAACTGGAGCAGTTCGATATCCTGAGTCATGCTATCCGGCATAGGTGAATGGATTAACGTACTGATGGAAAATGTTTGGTATATATCGTTTACCTTGGTGAAAAAGAAGTTGGCCAATGCGTCACAAAAACCTTGGGCTAGTGGCGGAGCTAGGTCCGGACTGTTACCCGCTAATATCTTGGTGATCTCATACAATTTTTTACTGGAGTTTTTAGCGTTATCTATCTGTTCTGTAAAAAACTTTCTTTGTTTCGACGATGAGGGTTTTATACAGCCCTAGTGCTTCCTTGTAGCTGGCCTTGCTATCTGAGCTGTAGGATCTACGCCAGTGCCTTTCCCTATTTCTACAGGTTTGTTTCTGTTTACGCAGTTCCTCTGTATACCACGGGGCCGATGGCGTTGTTCTATTTCTCGAAGGCTGTTTAGTCAGGGCTAAGGAGTCTGTGGCAGTGCCCAGCCACTCCTGAAATTGAAGTGTGGCTGTATTAGGGTCGGTAGATAGACAGGGCCGGGTCCTATCCAACAGGACAGTTAGCTCCGTCTGGTCGATATCTTTCCAGACCTTAAAGGCTCCTGGTCTCCATACGTGTTCTCTTCTAGTCTTATTTGCCTTTAGGCCAGGCTTTAGCACTGAGTCTGCATTACTGGAGGTGTCTGAGTCGATTCGTGAGTGTGTGGATAGAGGAGAGGAGGCCATGTTGGTCCTCCTCGACCTATCCGCAGCTTTCGATACGGTCTCACACGACATCCTCCTGGACCGCCTCCAGGGGCTGGGAATTGGGGGGGGGGGGGGTGGGGGACACCGCTAGCCTGGGTGAAATCCTTTTTGAAGGATAGATCGCAACAGGCCTTCCTCAGGCCGTACGTCTGTACTGAGAAACCACTGGAATGGGGGGGTTCCGCAGGGCTCAGCACTCAGTCCTCTATTTTTTAATGTCGATCTGTCTCCACTAGCGAAGTTGGTGGAATCCTGGGGTGTCGGAGTGATCTCTTATGCTGACGATAATCAGCTTGTGTTTTCATTTAGAGATCACTCTGATGATTATATGGCTAATTTCCGTCACTGCCTGGTTGACATAGCATCCTGGATGACCACCAATAATCTCAAATTGAATACAGATAAGACGGAGGTCCTATTCTTTAATCAAAAAGCTCCCATACCAGCCAACATATGGTGGCCTACAGAATTGAATCCGCCCCCCTGCTCCTGTACAATCTGCCCATAATTTAGGCTTCCTATTTGATATGGCGCTGTCCTGCAAAACACAAATCAACAAGGTCTCGGCAGCTTGCTTCGGAAAGCTCCGCATGATTAAGAAGATCGTTCCCTTTCTCCCCCCTTGACTCACGAAGGACGGTGGTCCACGCCTTGATCACGTCCCACTTGGACTATGCAAATAGTCTGCATGTGGGAGCCCCGGCTTAACTCATCAAGCGCTTACAGATAGTGCAGAATTCCGCCGCCAGGCTGATCTGTAATATTCCATATCAACACTATTACACCATTCCTGGCCACATTACATTGGCTGCCAGTGTGTCTACATTTACAATTCAAGTCTCTAGTCATTGCCTTTAGGGCTCTTAATGGCCGAGGCCCGGCATACCTGAGGCACAGACTTAAGATCACGCAATCTGTACGCGACCTGAGATCAAACCATCTTCACTTGATGTACACTCCTCGCTTCCACCTTGCGCGAACGGGGGGCCGGGCCTTTGCGGTAGCTACATACAAATTTTGGAATGGCCTTCCGCTGGAGCTCAGATCTCTCCCTACCGAATCCTTGTTTCGGAGGAAACTTAAGACCTGGCTCTTTTCCAAATTCTAGCTCCCATTGAATCTCTCTGGTATCGGCTGTCTGCAGCGTCGGGACACCCCCGTTGGGGGTAGCCGCGCGCTTTATAAGCTTCAAAATAAATAAATAAAAATAAATTGCTCCACACTAGACTGAAATATTATGCAGGGGGTAACCAGGCAGGCCGACTTCCCGCCCAACTATTACACGCACAGACCCATCGCCAGCGGATCTCAGAGGTCTCCGCTTCCTCTGACCAGGCAGCAATGGGAGAGGAAGAGATAACAAAAGAATTTGGCAGTTTTTACTCTATACTGTACTCCCCTAAAACACTTCACGCAATCAACATTGATTCTTACCTGGCACAGGTGCCTTTGACTAAGCTTCTGGAGAAGGAGGCGTCTGTACTGGACGGAGACATCACTGTCCAGGAAGTTCTGGGAGCCACAAGGAGACTCAAATCTGACAGGGCACCCGGTCAGGATGGGTTCGCTGCTGCTTTTTGTAAGACATTTGCTGCCCAACTGGCCCCTGTCTATGCTCTAAAGGGGCATCTTGCCTCAAAATCCCAAGATAAAAGAAAAAAACACGGGTGACACATCCTTCTCTGTTTAAGCAGCCAAACTATGGAACTCTTTACCCCCCCGCCCCCAACATAAGATCCACTGACAACCACCTTAACTTCAGAAAACTACTCAAGAATTGTCTCTTCCCAAACATAAGCACCATAAGCAAATAGAAATTTACAGTATATTCCTCTGTATATAAGCATTTATTTTCATTCTAGATATGTACCTATCTTTGTGTATTGCTTTGTATAAACATGTAGAAATAATTATGTTGTAAATAAATAAATAATTAAAAAAAAATCATATTTGATCTACATGTACTTACTTCCATTGTGCATGTATGTACCTTCCATGTACTTGGATCTGTGTGTCTGTTACCTTTCTCCTGAAAAGCATATCCAATGCACTACCCTATTTCTCATCATGTACCTCTATCAATATCTTTAATCTATATATAATATACTTACCTCCTCTATGCATCTATATACTTTCAATGTACTTATGGATCTATATATTCATCTCTTCTAATTTAGCTCTTCAAAAGCACTACCCTATTTCTCAGCCTATACTTCTCTCAATATATCCTCTGGCCCAACCTTCTGACTCATCTCAAACTTCTTTCTACTACGGTTTCCCAAGCACTCCCTATTTCTCACTCTAAACAAATATGAATATATCCTCTACAATCACTCTCATTTATCCCAAACCCCATACCACTACTAGGATCCCCAAAATAACCCTTTCTAGACTCTCTCCTACCCTGCCAGTCCTTGCATCATCGGACACCTCTTTTTAACTATACCTATCCCCCAAAACAACCCATTATAAACTCTTCCCTCTTACTCTTCCCCTCAAAAACCCATTTTACATATTCAAAAGCCTCCTCCTACTGCTAAATCCTAAAAAAAAAAAAGAAAAAAAAAGAAATCTTACTCTTCTGTCGCTCCAGTATCCTTTTCAATCAAAATAACAGATTAACATGTTTACTTCTCAATTTCCATATTCCACTATACTAATTCACCACTAATCCTTTATGGTTTCCAGAGTAGCTTGCTGCTTGCCACTGAAGCGCCTCACAACCTCATCAAGGGGTAGCAAGCACTATATAAATATAAACCTCTTTCCCTCTTCCATCCTGTGCAACCTACCCTTCTCAATCCAAATAACTGAATAACATTTCCACCACTCAAATTAATACATACTTCGCTATACTCATTTTTTTCCAACACTAATCCTTTATGGGTTCCAGAGTAGCGTTCTATTCGCCAGAAAAGCGCTTCAACACCCATCAGGGGTAACAGGTGCTACATGAATGCAAACCATTCTTCCGTTTTATCCCTCCGCTACCCTTCTCACTCCAAATAACGGACTAATATCCACCACTCAAATTACTTTCATATTTCACCATACTAATTCAGGGGTTTCCGGAGTAGCGTGCTTCAAGAATCTGCTATCTTTCCAAATCCAAATAACTGACTAACCTATAACTGACTAACCTATCCACCACTTAAAATGTACTTGCATGTTTCACTATACTAATTCAACACTAATCCTCTATGGGTCCCGGAGTAGCGTGCTACTTGCAGAAAGAGAGCTTCGACGCCTCGTATGGGGTAGTAAGCGCTATATAAAATTCATTTATAATACAATACAATGTGTATGTACTATGTGGACTCTGGAGATCAGTCCTAGGACGTGTCTGCTTCAGCTTGGGGACTTTTATTTCTGTTTAACTGCCTCTATTTAACTGTCTTGATAGAAAACGACCAGCAGAGGTCGGTTAAATACCAGAATTGCTTTCTGCTGAGAGACTTTCTTTTCTTTACTTTTCTGGCAAATGCCTCTATTATCTTTCTTGACTGAAAACGACCAGCAGAGGTCAGTAAAATACCAGAATCACTTTAGCATACTCTAGATTCCAGTCCATAGAAATGGTCTTCCACAAGCACCCGTAGACAATATTTTTTTCAAATCTTGTATTTTTAGTGATATGACAACCGAAGGACCTGATTTTATATTAAAAACAGAGCTTTGGAGTATACCATTTCCCGCTGAAAGGCAATATTTCTCTCCATGTGTTCCTATACTTGGTGTGTCACGCAGTTTGGTGCTTACTTTACATCCATGTTAAAGAACAGTAGCTGTTTCAGCAGCTAGGCTAAGGTCCCAAAGGAGAGACCGATTGCATTGCAAATGCTTGTTGTTTTTGCGATTGTGAAAGAAAAAAACACATCTGATGCTTTGATCGTGCAGTGATCTAAGCACCTTCAGTACTTTTGTCAGAGGGCCATATCTGAGAAGTGCACGATTAATGCGGAGGCCCATGGTTCTCAATTCTACACTTGGATCGGCAAAGAGAAAAGCCAACTACATAAGTCAGTCTAAACATGTCTGATGATTACTCTAGAACTTAAAGAGATTTCATGTACATTCCAAAATAACTCATTCAGAGATGTACTTCCTAAATTCAGCAAAATAGATCAGTGTACAGATTTAAAAAACAATGAGTGCTTGACAATAAGCCGCTCATCTCAACGTAAAAGAGTAAAGGCGGAGAACAACCCCAGCGTATTCACCACAGGAACGCATCGTATTGCACATCTGCAGGTTCACATTCCTGTCGAGTTCCTCAGCAAGTCGTAGCTTGAAACACACGTGTAAAAAAAAATTAAAAAAAAAGCAGAAGTAGGCCAACTTCCTCCCTGATGGGGGATGGAGCAAGAAAGCTGCAGGCATTATTCATTTAGCAAACAAACCGGTATCGGAGGGGAATGCGTGTACTTTGATACACGCTGAGCAAATTCCAGCAGTGACTTTACATTGGCAGGCAGAAAACATACATTACACAGGGGGGAGCTTAACACGTTCAAAATACTGCATTTAGTAACCACATTCCAGCAAATGAGGTATATAGAACGTAACGTCCAGTTATATGATAGATGACCTAGCGTATGACCTGTAGACAACTTCTAATTGTAAAGTTCGCACTCTAGTATGCCGGATATGCACTGTATACCACACTTACATTAACAATAGTCCCAAAAAACTGTGGAAAATGTGAGTAGGGGAGCTTTAAAAAGACTCAGCGTGCACTGTGTCGAAGAAAGGAACGCGCCGCCGTCACACGTCATTGACACTGTACCACATCAAATGCACGAACTAATGCTTCTTTTGTTTCGATAATTACATTTTGTGTAGAAGAGCGTGCGTTGAAGACGCGAGATCTTCGCCCACCTCCTTTTCTCTTACAGGCTCTTATTTTATAACAATCAAGGCTCTGACAGTGTGAGAAAGGTGTGTGCCCCCGTGGGCACTCAGGAGCCAGACCAGAAAGCGACGTCTTGTCCCTCCGAGGGCAATTGATTGATGTTGCAGGAGGGAGGCTTCCCCACACCCCTGTGGCAGTACACGGATGGGCAAACGGTGCAGCAACCCGAGTTGCATATAACGAAAAAAAAAAATCCCCCCCAAATTTTTAAGCGATTGTGGGCAGCAAAGCCAGGTTGAAGCAACATGTGGGGGGAGGCAGATGCAACACAGGACGCAGGTGGGATAGAAGCAAAACAGAGCAGAAGTAACCTGGAGGGCGCGGGTGGGGAGAGCAGTAACACGGGGGGGGGGGGGCCTGGGTTGAGGCAGAAGCAACATGAGGGGCACGAGTGGGAGAACAGAAAATGTAAAAGAGAGGGGACTATGAAGCTGGCAGGGAGAAGCACATGGGTGAGACAAAGGAACACATAACACGGCGAGGAGGGGAGGGTAGAGAAGTGCACAAGAGAGCCAGATGAAAAACACATGCACTCTTGTAGAGTGCTTAAACAAAAAGAAAAAAAATGCATGGCAGCGAGCATTGGAATGACACAAGTAATGTGTTCATGATCCAGGGGGATGAAAAACACAAGAGGAAGGAAAGCGCAAACAAGATGACGAATAAGGTGCAAGCAAATAAGCACGGCAATAAAGCCAACCAATGGTAAGCAGTGGGGGAACTAGAAAGAATGCACAATGCGGGAAATCAGCAGTTCATGCGTGTCCCATGGATCTGACATGCTTTATTCATGGATTTGGGGGCAAGGACTATGTGCTACAGAAATAAATAACAGATGCAAGCCTTAATCTCTGGGTCCAAAAACCACACCCCCTTAAACCTGGACAAAGGCTCTACACCAGCAAACCCATCAACAGGGTAACCACTCATATCAACACTCCTTGAGAGACCCTTATCCAATTTATGACACCTTAACGAGCCTTTCATAGGATACACTCGGTTTTGGGAAAGGCTCTCCCACCACCTTTACTGAGGTAAAATGTCACATTTTACAACCTCTAGTTATGCCAAATTTAAGAGGGATTACCCTTCCTACCCTACTGGACGTTACACCACTTAATCCAGAGGAAAACATACCACTCCAAGCATTAAAACCTTTCCATTCCAACCCCCTGAAAATTCAAATTTCAGACTCCCATTAATTTCTTTGGAACAAAGTCACATCCTCCCACCTTCAAACTCGAAGAATAAGGTTCAACAAACAGATTCTGGCACCACAATCTGAAGATATCTCAACACATCAAGCCCTGTATGAGTAAGGCTTTCCACTTGCAATATCATTGTTACAATGGCTATGGTCTCAAAGACAAACTTTTGACATTGATAGTATCCACTTGCCCCTCATTCCACTCTAACCAGAGAGATTTACCTCCCCCTTATGTAGGAGGGTTCACAGTGAAACTTCTATGCTCAGTTTCCCACCCCTCCCATCCCCTGCTTTAACTGGGGTGCAAAGGATGGAGTGGTGGGGGCACTAAAAGGGGGATGGCAAAAGAAGCATAACAAGGAATCCTTTCCAAGCAAGATGGCCTATGTAATTTAACTATAATGCTGTGCTTCAAAGCGGTTGCCAACTGACATATTTGGGAGTCTTTCTGAGAGATTTCTGTTATTGCATCCAGAATTAACACAACAAAAACATACACGGCTTACTGGCTTTGCAACGTTTGTTAGCAGCATCGGATAAACAAAACATTGTTGGTAATAATTAGAAATGAAAATATTTAAATTCTGGAAATATGAGAATGAATTAAACATTAAGGCCAGTGGAATGAGTAGTGATCTTCAGAGTGTCTCAATCACTCCTGCACTGACATCTTTCTGGAATTAACTTTCTATCTGCATCTCGCACGTCATCTTTCCTCTTTTCACATTGCTCTTCTACATTTATTACTTTCTCACAGAATGATAATTACAATTGGTACAAATATCACCATCACTTGTGCTCTGCAGAGAGCTCATGGATTGGATAAGCTTGTAATGTGAAAACCATCATTATGATACACTGACATGCACTGGCGAGAATCACCTTTAAGATGCTCACCCACGCACACAAGGCCCTTAACGGCACCGGACCAGCATACCTGAACAGCCGACTCAAATTCCACGCACCCCAAAGGACCCTACGATCAGCCCAGCTCCCCTACGCCGTGGTCCCCCGCACCAGAAAGATCAGATCGCGAGGCCGCTCCTTCTCCTTCCTCGCTGCCAAAGCATGGAACGCCCTTCCGCTCCACCTCAGACAGACAACATCGCTCCCCATCTTCGCAAGAAACCTCAAAACCTGGCTCTTCGACAGACCCCTTCACCTGCACCCCCCCACCCCTAGCGCCTCGAGACCCTTACGGGTGAGTAGTCGCGCTTTAACAAACCCCTGGTTGATTGATTGACTGTCAAACTTGTGGCGCTTAAACCCTTACACCCGAAAATCAGACAGACAACAAAAGTTAAAGCAGCTTACGGCATACTAAACTATGAAAGAAACTACGGGAGAAACTTAGGGAACGCAAGATGAAACAAACAGTGGCAGCATGGCTCCATGGACTACTTTCATGACTTGGCTTTTACAACCACGGTTACTGAACTGATCAGTGTTTTGTCAGTAAAGGACATGAACGTTCAGCTCGGTAAGGAACCGTTTCATAGCCTTATTTAATTACTGCTAGGTATGCTCCTACTTAAAGGCCTGCTCCAATGTTTACACGTGTTCTTATTGTGTGCTGTTCCATTAATGAGCCGACCCTTCTCCAACCAATTCAAGATGCCGCTTGTGTACATGCTCTTTCACAAGTACTATTGACGAAAGTGATAAGGGTGGACTGATATGTGTATAGCATAACGTGTATAAAGCGCACACCCAAGGGTATCTTGGCGCTGAATAACAGATGTTTATTGTTACTCAAATCAATGGTATCAATTGCGTGCAGCCTGTATTTCACAATTAATCATATTTGAACAGGTCTGTGCACTTAAGTCGACAGCGTTTGATCCATAACTAATGCGGTATCATCATCAGGACTTGAAGTACAGCTAGCCCGAGAGAGAGTTAAAACCCACATGAATTATGTACAATATTCACTAAATGATGGATGCAGGTGCATCAAGAGTGATGTCCACTGGTGTAAGGTGAGGTCATAAGGAGCCAAGAAATTAAATCGCAGGCTGTCGGGAACCATGAAGTGCTGTTCTCGCGCCAATATCGAGCGGCCAAACGGACTCAGCGGGTAGATTCTGGCCATAAGTGCTTACTGTATTTATATTAAGAACCTACCATTTAATTGCTTAGAACCCTGTAACCTGATTTTATATTATTAAAACACTGTCTTGCAACAGATTCGTTCTCTATTAGAGGCTTCATAATTATATAGACCAATTTTACGTTTGAAATAGCCCATTTACCAGGTCCCTGTGTCTTTAATGTGTGACATGCTCTTTCACAAGTACTTGCACTGTCCCCGCCCGAAAACGTGCCCTGCCTGTCTCCCTACCACGCCTCTTCACTCAAAGGAGCAGGGCGCTACAACTGTTTTCAGTACTTCACCATCGCACGCTTTAGTCCTTGCAACCAGAAAGATTTCCACCACAATCTTGTTTCAAAGGCACCTCTTCTCTAATAAAACTGAACATTGCTCTCCATTGACAGACCCATGGCCATGAGCCAGTTGAAGCTTCACCTTTAGTATTATCATAATGCATCTCGACACCCCCTCGTCCGTGGATAGACACCCTCACAACCCATGCAACCCCAAGGTTCACAGTCCCAAAGTGTTGGGTCTACCCCCATTGCCACTCTTCGAGCGCCTTGAATGACTACCCCCTTTCACAGCCCTCTTTCCCAGAGGTGCTCACGCCCTCTTCCCGTCCAAGGTGTGTCCCTCATGGTAGCCCTCCCTCCCCCCGACTTGTCCTCACCCTGCCTGCGCGCTCTCCAGCTTCAGGCCGAGGGTCTCCTCGATGATGCGGTTGTTCACTTCCAGCAGGATCATGGTGGAGCAGTGGGGGGGCGACAGGGGATCCCGGATGCGTAAAAAGCGGGAAAGCTTGGAGATGACCTGAGCGGGACAGGAGTCCTGCCTGGAAGGGGACGTAGGGGGGCACGCTGGTCTTCTGTCCTTTCGGGGTGTCACTTCACCGCCTCCGGTCCCCACCCTATCTCAGCAGCCGCCCGCTTCCGCTCTCGCTGTCACAGCCAGCGCGCAGGCGCAGAACGTCCGCAGCCACCACTTCCTGCTGCTGTCAGAGCAGTCGGCTGGCAGACAGCGAAGGAAGTACTCGACTTCCGGGTGTCAGAGCGATGTGCGCATGCGCTGCTCTCCGTTTCCGCATTCTCTCTTTTCCTTGGCTAGTGCCGACTGTCTGCTTCCGCCTGGCACGTTCCGCACCGGAGAGCGTCTCTTTCCGGGTTCTACTTCAGGACCCCACGGCATTCAGCCGAAGGATCACTGTACTCTGCCACATCAAAAAAACATGCTCCGGCACTACAACACCCGCAGACATTAAAATCTCCCCAGAAATTGATGATAAGAAAATACTATTAGTGTGACCATGGCGATCTTCTTGGGACAGTGACAATGGCACGATTTATACCGGTTTTTGACGCACACTATTGAGGTAGTTTATCTGCATGCTGTACTGCCTTGATATTCGGCCAAATAAATACTTTTTTAAAGAGCGATTTACCACGACAAAGTTGTACTATAAATCGACTACGGTAATCACTATCGAAGCCCTCTTTGAAAATGTGGATGTTTTTAAGTGAGTTACCACGTGAGCTTAAACGCATGTTGTATTTTTTATTTATAGCATTCTTACATTTCTAAAAAACATTCCTTAAATTGCATACCGTTAAGGCGAATAACGTATACAGTGTGCGTTTGCTGCTTTGCTATAGGAAAGGTTTCGTTTTGGTTGAAGACCTGCCATCGTTGCTCCCCCATTGCCTTCTCGTGACTAGGGACCACTCTAAGATGGCCGATCATTTACCCATTGAAAAGCAGGCGGCGCATGTAGTCTGTCTTTCATATTTACTGTTGGCTGTGTTTTTTTGCTTGTGTGCACAGGACATTCCGTTTGAGTGCACAGTGAAGCCCGCAGGTGCTGATTGCAGATTTCCAGTCAGCTGTTGGCCGTCGTTGAGGACCTTAACCCCCATCTCTATTCCCGGGCGTATCCTGTTGAAGTCATCCACTGTCTAGCATGATGTCCTGCCAGTTGACCATGTTGAGGCCCTAGATCTCTGCAGGCGGGCGCTGCACCGGGGGCTGGCCCTTTTCTAGGGCTTTGCTGACTTTGTTTTCAGTTGATGGGCTTCCCCACACCGCAGGAGTCCTGCTGACTGTTTTGCCCAGTAAACTCTTCGCACCAAGAAGAGAATTGTACATTACTTTTTGTCAGCGTTTACAGATCAGCTGCTTACCCCACTAAGGCTCCTTCTGGTTGCCCTTGCTTAAGAACCCCATATCACTGTGGATGCGGTCTCGTCTGTTTTTTGCAAGGGATACCTATTTCAGTTGTAGTCCTACTGGCTGCCCTTTGAATATGGATTTCTCTGACATTGTTAAGGGGCCTCATACTCCTCTTTGAGAAAAAACGTTCCCCCTATCGGTAATACGGTCATCAGACTTGCTTAGTGGATCTACTTACATGGAGGGGCTCCAGTTGACCGTCTCTCATGTGGGAGTTGGCTGTTGAATGTCTGCACTGCTTATTAGGGCTCCATTGTGTAAGGCCTTACGACCGTGTTGAATGTCAGCACTCGGAGAAAGTCTTTGAACAATCTGTGTCACAGGGGTGCCTTAAATGTGGATGATACGTATTATTGTTGACATTGTGTTGAAGGATATTCCTTTCGACTCCCATTGGCTGGAAAAAAAGAACAGTTCCACCGTGAAAACTTCCCTGTAATCACCTGATATGATACAATGGTCCAGCAACATTAGGTCGTCAGATGCTGGTTTTAAATCCACATTTTTAGGCATCTCTACAAAAGTTTAGTTAATGGCAAGAAACAAAACAATATATCAACCTATAAAATGAGTTGTGTTAGCTCGGAGTTTGATATTCCCACTGTTTTTCATTTATAGTGCTGAAGTCTGGTCGCCCACTACTTATTGACCACCTCTTTGAGCTATTTGCAGTAGTCTGTCCTAAAAGGCTGTTCTATAAACTCACTCACTTGATGCAAGGGTATCAGGTCAGACCAAGATCTGCTTTCGTTCCCTTTTTGTGAGAAAGCTGCCAGCCCTGCCAAAACAATGGATTACAAGTTAAGAAGGAATGTACTTTCTTTGGCTAAGAAAATTGAGTTGTTATCCAAGTCTGCACGCCCTGGTGTTGCCCGCAAGGATCTTGCAAAAGAATTTGGCATTGATGTGTCATGCGTTTGCCGCATCCTAAAAAACCGAGAGAGCTTGTTGACTGAGTGGCTTAAAGGTGGGAACCAGGACCGCAAAAGAAAAAGGGATGGTAAAGATGCTAGGATTGAGGATGCCCTCTTCCAGTGGTTTGCAGCTGCACATGAGCATGGTATCCCTGTATCTGGACCAATGTTGATGGAGAAGGCACGAGATTTGGCAATAGCCCTGGGAGTAGAATTTGAACCAACATCAGGCTGGCTATCCCGATGGAAGAAACGTAACAATGTTGGCAACCGATGTCAGAAGGCTGAGGCAAGCTTTCAGTCTGTGGAAAATTGGTACCTGAATACCCTGCCCTCCTTGCTGTCCAGCTACAGCCCAATGGACATCTTTAAGGCTGACGAAATGGCTGTATATTTCCGAGAGATGCCTGACCGAGTAGTGGAAAGTGGTGATCTTTCTACTGTGAACAGGGCTAGGGAATATGTTACAGTCATTGTCTGTGCAAACTCTTTTGGGACTGAAAAAATGCGTCTTCTGGTCATTGGCAGATCAAAGAAACCCAGGTGTTTTAAAGGTGTCACCATGGATGCTCTTCCCGTCCAGTATGAGGCAGATTTGTACACTAGACTAAGCGTTAACATATTCCAGAAGTGGGTGCAAGGTATTGATGCATGCATGAAAAGGGCTGGGAGGCAAATAATATTGTTCATTGATCAGTGCACAGCACACAACATTGGCGATCTGGACAATGTCAAGATTGTCATATTGCCCTCAAAGTCACCATCCGCCTTAAAATCTGTAGACCGGGAGGTGATCCGGTCCTTGAGGCAGAACTATAGGAAGCAAATCTTCACTAAAATTATTGGCGATTTTGACGGGAGTGACCCCCAGTCTGCCATTGACTTGGCAAGGAGCATTACTATTCTAGACGCCGCACACATGTTGAATGCAGCATGGAATAATGTCCGACCAGAGACCATCCGGCAGTGCTTTGCCCAGGCTGGACTGTGGAAAATGGTGGGGCCTGGAATTATACAGGAGTCTCCTGGGTCAAAAGGCCAGGTCTTAGCAGTCAGTGGCTACCATCATCCCTATCCAATTGTGAATGTCAAAAAGGAACCCTTGGATGAGTTGCCTAGTTCGGAGGTGTGCAAGGTGGTGATTCATCAGCCAGAGGGAAATGACGTGGAGGATTCTGCGCCGGAAGACAACATTGAGGAGGACGACGATGATGAAGATGACAGCCCAGAAATTGTCCCACCTTCAACCCGAGAAGTGTGGGAAATGATGCGGAGAATCAGGAACTACGTAGAAACCAGAGAAAAGAGAGACTTTGAGTGGTTTTACTCATTCGAGCGGCGATTAGAAAGTCTTTCAGAAGCAAACAAAAGGCAGGCTAATAACAGCACTGATTATAAACAAGAGTTGTAAAGACAAAGTGCCATGTGACTAAGACACTCACCACACGGATGGTAGATTACTTTAATTTATTTTTGTCAATGTGCCATAACGTTTTTGCTTTTGAGCATTATAGGAAGCCAGGTATTTGTCTGATAACGAAAAGCAGTCCACACTAGGTGAGTGACAAACCTGTACAAAGAGGATGTGGAATTGTTTCCGGAGAACCACAGATTTGCTGTGATTTGTCTACACAAAAAATATGTGACTTAACCTATAAAACCTTTTGGTTATTTGTATTTTTTGACCTGCCTTCTTCAAGTGCATTAGCCTGAAGCCTCCAACGGCCACTGCACCCAGCAGTATTTAAAGGCACGAGCGATAAACCATTTTTTACTTGTGTGTGTCTAGAAAATATGAAAACAAATGCAATAATTGCACGTTTATTTAAACTAAGTGTCTTGCTATTGGTCAGATTTTCGATTATCTGTTGTGTAAGATAATTTTGTAAGTTTGGTTTCTAGAGATGATTATGTGAAAAAATAAAAGGGTTGTCAAGTGTAATATATTGACAGATTGGCTTAACAAGGGTATGTGTGCAGTTTCTGGCTTAACTAGGGTATATGTGCAGTTTCTCCCTACCCCCCTCCACTCCCATGAATGGAGTTCTAGTAGTTTTACTAGGCCAGACGGCTTAGGTAGCTGTTCCTTTCAAGCTGACAGTACTCTGTGTGGTTCATCACATCACCCCTGGGTCTGCCCTTGTGGTTGCTTCCTACTCATGGCTCCATACGTGCTTTAAAAGTGTTTTGTTTTATCAGGACACATTTCTGCTTCCACACCAAACTGTCTGGTGCATTTTGCCATTATACTGTAGTTGCTTTAGAGACATTAATTGTAAATCTATTTTACATGCAGGAAAGAGACAGGACTGGTATGCTTTGGTGCTGGTGCGTGGTGAAGTAGAACAGTAGGAATTGAGTTTGGATGTTGTACCCACAAAAACGGACTCCCCATGCTATGTGTGCATTATCTTACAGGTTTTGTACTCACAGCCTATACTTGCGAGCCTGAAACTTTTCATTTGAATTTCAGAGCAGTACTAACTGAAGGAGGAGAGGAGCACGCTCTCAGTGGCCAATATTTCTCTTATCGAAGTAGTTACATTTTTCACAATTCCTGTTATTATATTGAAAGGTTTCATGTGTTTTCAAATTGCTAAATGTTCTTGTAGACTTATGAAAATTGGCAACATACTCTGATTGTCGAAGCACTCATTTTTCTGCATATACTGGAAAACAGTCTAATAATATCTGATAATTACAAAATTCCAAATAAGGTGACCCGTTCTGTCACCTGAAATAGTTAGACAAAAGCAAATCAAGTTGCCCAGAACATGAAAGCAGAATGCTTGTTTTTTTCTTATTTGCTACTTTTTAGGTCTCGTCCTGCTAAAGATTGCGCAGATATGCGCAGTGGAGCTGGCGAGATTTAATGATGTAGGTAGAGTTTCACTAGCGAGGTTAAGCCCCGCCCCTCTTCTCCATTGGCTGGCCTCCTAAATGGTGGCCAGCCATTGTAGAAGAGGTCCTAGTGACGTTCTCCTTTTTCGCTAAGCCCTGTCCTTTTCAGACTGGCTTACTTGACTTACTGCTGAAGTAAAAGGTTTCTTATCTTCTTTATGGGTCCAGATGGCCCCATAAAGAAGATAAGGAACCTTTTACCCCAGCAGGAAGTCGGGGCACCCAGACTGAAAGGGACGGGGCTAAAATAGAAACTTCTTTCATGTTAGTATAATCGTGGCGCATTATACCAACATGAAAAAAGTTTCTCTATTGGCCGCTTATTTCAATTTCCAATACACGAGCGGTGCGGTCTGTCTTTATGCGCTATCAATGTGTTAAAAAATGCCCCCGATAGACATGTTTCAAGGATCAAACCAACCCATTAGTATGTAAAATGGATCTCTTTAAATGGTGTGTGTGTGTGTGTGTGTGTGTGTGTGTGTGTGTGTGTGTGTGTGTGTGTGTGTGTGTGTGTGTGTGTGTGTGTGTGTGTGTGTGTGTGTGTGTGTGTGTGTGTGTGTGTGTGTGTGTGTGTGTGTGTGTGTGTGTGTGTGTGTGTGTGTGTGTGTGTGTGTGTGTGTGTGTGTGTGTGTGTGTGTGTGTGTGTGTGTGTGTGTGTGTGTGTCAGTGTGTGTGTGTGTGTCTGTGTGTGTGTCTGTGTGTGTGTCAGTGTCAGTGTCTGTGTGTGTGTGTGTCTGTGTGTGTGTCTGTGTGTGTGTCTGTGTGTGTGTCTGTGTGTGTGTCTGTGTGTGTGTCAGTGTCATGCATGTGATCAGCATTGAACTCATCTTGTTTCCTAGCCATTGCGGCAGCTTATTGAGTGATTCTCGCTTACTGCCAGCCATGCCAAACCACACTCGTGTCTTTAGACACGGTGGAAGCATGAAGAGCTTGGATCCAGCGTGAGCTACTAGGTGCGTGCGTAGTGATAAATTCAAAGGGCTGCGTGTGGTGCTGTTCGTGGTGAATTGTTGCAGTTCGTTTAAGCGTGAATGAGATTGGAACGCAGCATTTGCCAGAGAGATGCAAAGCAGCAGCTGAAGCAAGGCAGCTGTATTCTAATTCCACCTCAGCCATTCCGGCTTTATGAGGCAGCGCCGTAATATGCATTTTTGTACCCCCTCACCCCATGCCTGGTTTTGCATTATTGCCCCCTCCACCTCATGCCTTGTCGCATCAGTGCACCCAACACCCACGGCCTGGTTTTGCATCAGTCCCCCGACACCCAACCCCCTCCTGGTTTCGCATTAGTGCCCTCGCCCCACCCCACGCGTGGTTTTGCATCAGTGCCTCTGCCTCTCCTCCATCACGGCTGGTTTTACATCCAAGATTTGTGTCTACTTTTCTTTCCTGAAACAACACTCATTTATGAGAGACAGAGTCCAACCCTATAGTATCATTTTAATGCTGACGAGTGCATGTGCGTGTTTTTATGGGATTTTACTTAAACTCGCGCGTTAAAATGTATTCTGATTCAAAATATAACTGCAGAATGTTTCCTTCGCGACATTATCCTTTGCAAAGGGGCCTTCACGTGATATCTGTACAACAAAAAAAAGTCACCCAAGGCAGTCTAAGGGTCACCAATCTGAAAGGTACATAGGCTGAAAATGAGCAGAAAGGAAATATCCAAACCCAAAAATAAAATAAATATACCCAGAAGTAACGGAAAGGAAAGATGTGACTTTCACCTAGATGTGATGAAAAGTTAGCTTGAAAGAACTGGGAAATCCTCAGGGTTGTACAAACAGGCATGCCCTTCCTCATATGAAAGAACAAATGTCTACCGTGAGCCCCTCAGAGCAAGATTTGTGTGAGAGTCGTCCAAATATGAAGCGAATTTCCATAATCTTAATGGAAGCAAGTGTTAGAGCTGGCAGCAGTCATCTTTTGGCAGGAGAGTATGTGGGAGATAATGTTTCAATTATATGGTTTGCTCGGGAGAGGAAATGTGTCTTGAATGGTCACAATACTAAAAGGGTCTTTGTGCTGAACTGAGCAAAATATATCCCAAAACACAGGTACGTGACTGTGTGCGCACACGACCATAGCATCACAATCTTTGTGTGCTCAAAGTTTTCAGCAGTTCCTTTTCTTGGCTGCGAGGGGAAGTGGATAACAGATGGTTATGTGAACGTGTTTGTGATTTCAGTAAGAAAAGAGAGTAATACAATTATATTAAGCACTGGCAACGCCAGAAGGCCTGGCTTTGGCCAGCTGGTGCAATGGTTTATTTTGTAAAACAATTATTATAAGCCTGGGTGTGTGACACTGTGACACACTGCGTGTGTGAGACACTGTGTGTGTGTGTGTGAGAGATACTCTCTACTTAATCTCTACCACTCTCTACTACTCACTCTCTACTCACTGTCTACTACTCACTCTCTACTACTCACTCTCTACTACTCTCTACTACTCACTCTACTACTAATCTCTACTCATTCTCTACTCACTCTACTACTCTCTACTAGTCAATCTCTACTACTCATTCTCTACTACTCTATTCTCTACTACTCTGTACTACTCACTCTACTACTACTCTCTACTCATTCTCTACTATACGTCTCACTCTCTACGGCTGTGTTTGTGGCTGTGTGTGTGGCTCTGTATGTGTGTGTGGCTGTGTTTGTGTGGCTCTCTGTGTGTGTGGCTCTTTGTATGTGTGTGTGTGTGCGGCTGTGTGTGTGTGGCTCTCAGTATGTGTGTGTGTGTGTGTGGCTGTTCGTGTGTGGCTCTCTGTATGTGTGTGTGTGTGGCTGTGTGTGTGTGTGTGTGGCTCTCTGTGTGTCTGGCTGTGTGTGGGAGAGACAGCAGTGTGAGAGAGACAGCAGTGTGTGTTCTAGGGAGAGCATGGTGTGTGGGAGCATGGTGTGTGAGAGACAGCAGTGTGTGAGAGACAGCAGTGTGAGAGACCTTTTATTTATGTTTTGGTTTTTGAAACATAAATAAAACGCATTGTTATTTGCAATATCAATAGCTCAAACTCGCTTAAATACGCGACCTATTGCATTGCAAATGCAATAGGTCTCACATTTGCGAGAGATTAAGCTATTGGCATTGTAAATGACAATGCCATTTATTCATCTGTTTTCAAAACATAAATAAAAATGTTGTCATTTACAAAGCCAATAGCTCTAACTTTTGCAAAGGCGAGACCGTTGCTTTCTAAATGCTTGTATGTTGTTAGTATTTGAATAGCACACAATCTGCCAATGAGTGCCATTGCAGCATTGTCAGTATTTCAGTGGTGATTTCCAAAACCTTTGGATGCTGGAGTCTGATATGACTTGTGAAGAATGTGCAATTAAGTAACTTATGAGGGGATATACCTACTTCAGGTGACTTTCTAAACTTAAACGAGTAGTAAGTATACATTCTTCACTTTTGATTGTAGAGACTGGAAGGGTGTTGGAATTGGGGGTTACCCAAGTCTCAAAGGGGGTAGCATGGCATCAAGCGGGCAGGCCAAACTTGGAGGACATGTGAAGCACTCACGCAGTACCCTCAGTCAACACACCAGGCACACCACAAAAGAGGCAGGACACCAGTTTGAGTTGGAAAAAGATACGTCATTTAGTAGGGTTTCCAACCTGCAAGGCAAAAGATTGCAAAACAGTAGTGTCACACAGGACGCCAAATGGCGCCAGAGCCAAGTGAATAAAGGGGGGGGGGGAATTATTTACATAGGAAGTAGTCCATGCTGAAATAAAGAACAATTGTGATTAAATAACAGTAGTCCTGGGGCCAATCTGGCGGGGCCAACTCAGGCTCTCATCCTTAGGGGGTTGTAAATGCAGAATACCACATTAGCATAGGTATATATATCATGCACAATCACGCCAACCCACCCCTGTAAGGGAAAAACATCATATAATACCAGTCAGGAACATGAATCCTCAGCCCCCCTTGCAACCTGCAACACAAACATTAAGCAGTGCATTGGTATCACAACATCTAAACCAGGCTTGAATCCCACTGCACCTGGGCATCACTTTAGTGTAGGCATAATATTAGCAAGATAAACAGCCTACAATTCAAACTAGGCACGGAAGCGCACCACACTTTAGTAGATCACATGGAACTGCTGCGTTACCTTAGGGCCACCAGTATCCTAATTAGGATTAAACATGGCAATTAACCATTGCAGGACCCAGGGATAAACAAGCCACTAACAATCAGGCTAAGTTACCCAGCCCTTCACTCTGCAGGGCCCAACACCTAGCTAGGGGTTACCTTGTCCCTGTACCAATCCTGGGGGGCCTCAGTAATGTCCCGGCCCAGTCTAGAAGTCTCAAAGGGGACCAAAAGGGCCAGCGAGGCTCAGAGCAGTTTCCAGGGGCGAGCCCTCGTCCTGGGGTGAGCACCGACCCTGTGCCCCGACTTCCACACGGGATAATCAAAACCCCACTCACCGGGCTCTCCTCGTTGGCTCCTGCGGGATTCAGTAGGTCCTGCGGGGCCTCCTCTTCAGGGGGGGAAAACCAGGCACCGACAATGTGCCTCGAGTTGCAGGATTCCTTTCTAGAGGAGGGGGCAGGCACCGGCAATGTGCCTCGAGGCCCCTCCTCTCTATGGCAACCCTCGTGCCCCTCCTCCTCTCGAGGGCCTGGGGGGCCGCTATATTCGCCTCACCCGGGCCTCCTTTCCTTACAGGGGCCCGGGGTTTTGATCCACCCTCAGGGAGGCGTCAGGGGACACACGCAGTGTCTCAGCACACGTGGGGGGAAGCCTGCCTGGCTTTCCTCCCACCTCGCACGGCTCCCTTCTCTGGTCGGGAGGCGGGGCTGGCACCGACAGAGTGCCCCGGCCCCGCCTTCTTCACCGGCCCCTCGCGTGGGGCTCAGACCGGCGGGGTGGCCTCCCGCTCCGGTCGCTTCTCTCGGGGCTCCCACCTTGGCACGGGGGCCCGCAACAAAGCTTCACCCGGGTCCCCCTCCTACCTCACGGGGACCCGGGGCTCCGATTCCGCTTCTTCTGGCCTTCCCGGCCTTCCACCAATCCCTGCGCGGCCTTCTCGGGGGCTCGGCCGCGCAGCCAATCCGTGCGCAGCGTTGGCGGGGGCGGGCCGATGACGCGGCCGGGCGCCCCCGTCACGTGACGCGAGTCCGCAGCCTCAGGGCCTAGCGCGGCCCACTTCACATCGGCGGCCCTCTCCTGGCACCGGGGGCCGCCGCGACGATGCACACCACCGCAGGGGGGGGCTCCCTGGCAGCTACCAGGCAGCGCGAACACTCCCCGGGCCGCGACGGTGATAAGGGGTAGGCTCCCTTTATTTAATTATTTATATGGCGGACAGCGCCAAAACGAGGGTAGGCTCCTCACACTCGATCCTCCTCACAGCGCCCTCAGGCCACAGCGCGATTCTCCTCAGCAGATGTCGCTATTTACAGCGCACTGCTCCTCCCTCTTAGCCCAACAGAATAGAGGCAGTTTAGGGCTTCTAGGGACACGCAGCTCCTCACAGTCCTTCTCTAGCGCTTCCAAATTATAGCGCTTCCCAGGCAGGACAGTTCAGGTCAGGGCAGCAACAGTCTTGGAGTTTACAGCGCTTAGGTAGGCAAACCAGGGCTTCCAAGTAGGCTCCTCACGGAGGGGGGGGCGAACAGTTCCACAGCCAGCCCCAGGGGCACACTCCTCACCTCCTGGGGGGTTCAAGCCCACAGCATTCCTCCTCTTCTGGGTACCTTTTTCCCTCAGCGCTGGCGTAGTCCAAGGTCCCACAGCGTCAGGGACCTATGAAGAGTCCTCCCTTGTCAGGGGCCCATGGGGACAGCAGCGGGGGGGTTTATAGGGGTGCAGGGCCCAGCTCACAGGTCCATGTGGCGGTAGCACCTCACAGCAGGTCCCCCTCCCTTCCTTGTCCCAGCGCTGACTGACTCTCTGGTGACACTTCACCCTATTTATACCCTCCTCCCAGGCAGTGCCAGGACCTTCTAGAATGTTGGCACATCTAGCCTAAACTGGTTCTAGGGGAGGGGGTGAGCACCCTGGGTGCCAGGCTTTCCCTCCAAAACTAGGGGTAGCTGGGTAATATTATCTAGACCACTGACCTATGTCAGTCCAGTGGCAAAACCCATGGCCATGGCATCCATTTTAAAAACAATACATTTCAGTCAGGTACATTTCCAAAATGGGGGTGCAGTTTTAAAATGGGGGATTTTACAAGTGCTCACATTATGTCAGGTAATTACATTTTCACAAGGTGTCTCACACCACTCATGGCCTATACAGGTTTAATCCCATGGGGGAGACATTCAAGTTAGGGGGTCAAAAGCGAAAAATTTTGGGGGGAAAAGGCCAAGTCCAACACGACTCCCCCCCAGCCAAAAGCCAGGGTAGACATATCAATGCCTTGATGGGCTTCCCTGCTTGGGGCGGAAAAAGGTGGACGCAGGCCTGCAACTACAGGAGCACCGGCAGTCTCTCCTCCACTCTGGAACCCAATGGTTCTTTTTCGCATCCCTCCTTTCACCAACATCACCACCCCACTGGTGTTCCCTAGTGGGATGTCTCTCCTTCCTAGAGTGGGAGGCTCTAGCCTCAGGCTTGTAATTCCCTTGGACCACTCTCTTCTCTCCAAACTGCCACTGGTCCACCCATCTGGGGTCTACACCCTCAGACTGACCAGCCCTTAGGGGCGAGGCTCTCCTCCCCCTACTTCTCCTCCTAGGGTTCCTCCATCTCCTACGCTGGGGGACACCCTCACACAACTCTCTCCCCAACCTGGAGCCGAAACCCACAGGCTGAACCGGTGACAGGGGCGAGTCCTCCCTCTCCCTGCACCCCCTCCCAGAGTCCCGCACCCTCCTAACTGGAGTAGTACCCCTGGGAGTCACTTCCGGGGGGACCCTGGTTACAGAGGTCCCTCCCACCAGAGCAGGCAAACCCTGTCCCTGGCCACCCAACCCAGGATCTGCGCCCTGTGGCTGAGCCGGTGACAGAGAAGAGACCTTCCTCCCTCTGCACCCCCTCCCAGAGTTCCGCACCCTCCCACTGGGAGTAGTACCCCTAGGAGTCAAATTGGTAGGGACCTGAATTACAGGTACCCCACCCTCCAGGTCAGGCAACCCCTTAACCTGGAACCCCAGTCCAGGATCTAAACCCTGTGACTGGTCAAACCCCCGAACCACTGGAGCTCCAATTAATGATGCTCCGGGTCCTCCTGACATGAGGGGATCCTTTCCACGAGAAGGCACACCGGGACAGCCTAGACTCCCAACCTGGGGTTCCCTAAAAGAACTCTCCAGTCCCTGTGACTGCAGTTGGGGCATCTCGGGACACCTCCCCGTCTCACTCCCTCCTTTAGATGGGATGTGAGGCCCTACAACCCGCCCACTATCCTGGGACCTAGCTGGGCTTCTCACCTCTCCCGCCACGCTGGGTCGGAAGATCCCTGCACCTCTCCTTTCTGGATCACTCCCCAATGTCTTCCCAGACGCTCTGGCACTTACCCAGAGGTCTGCCTCCCGTGCAAGTTCCCTGGGGTCTGAGAACCCGCACCGCAACAGATGGTGACGCAGTCTTGGGAAACAACTCCTCAGCATGTGCTCCCGGATAACGGCATGGCACAGCCCTTCCCAATCCTCCACTGCTCTCCTCACCACCCAATCCTCCAGTACAGTCCAACACTCCTCCTCGAACTCTCCCCAGGACTGATGGAACAGCTTACCCCTGCCCCTAAACACTAACCCGTCCTCCTCTTCCGGGGAATCAGGCACAGTCTCTTGGGCTTCGGGAGTGGGACTCCTTGCACTGGACCTACACTCGCTGCCACCACTGGATCCCACCCTCTTCGGTGAATCCAGACTCCTAAAACCACTCTCAGGGGACAACCTACCCACCTGAGCTGATCTCTCTCTGGCGAAGGCCCTCTCCGCCTCTGCCATCCTCTCCAGCGCTAGGACTTTTTCAGTCTCTAGTCGCTGCTCTTCTACCCTCAGCTGCGCTAAGCCCTCGGCATGCCTGAGCTTTGCCAGCGCCAGCTGATACTCCCTTTCCTCCCTCCTATCTACCCACTCTTCTGGGGACAGGGAAAGGGATGGGGCAGTGCCCCCGGGACTGGACCCAGTGCGAGACTCCCTATCTTCGGTGTCCTCCACAGCTACTGGCGTCTCTGCCCTGCTAGACTCTTCCTCCTCCTCATCGGAGCATTTACCTCCCAGGGTTCTGGATGGGGAGCCCTCACTCTGGTCTCTAACCCACTGACCCTTCAACACTTCGGGGGGGTAGTCAGACAAGTCCCCATTAACCTCTAAGGGCTCTCCCCTCTTGAGGGCCTCATAGAGAAACAAATTCCTCCTAATGTTCCCTACTGGGGGTATCCCTCTCTCCAGGAGGAAGTCTATCACCTCCTGTTCGGTGTACTCCATTAGTTCCACTTCCTGGTAAATCAACCCCATCGTGGCGAGGTATACCCGGGACACACCCTCCCAGTGGAACAAGGGGACAATTCAGAATACTCTTCAGGAGGAAGCAATCAAAAAACAATATTCAGCCAAACAGCAATAATCCCCACCACAAGGCTCTACTTGTGGTGTAACCTGTGGCCGCTGTGGCACTGCGCAAACACAAGTCCTATCCCACCGCTCTGCCACCAAATGTTGGAATTGGGGGTTACCCAAGTCTCAAAGGGGGTAGCATGGCATCAAGCGGGCAGGCCAAACTTGGAGGACATGTGAAGCACTCACGCAGTACCCTCAGTCAACACACCAGGCACACCACAAAAGAGGCAGGACACCAGTTTGAGTTGGAAAAAGATACGTCATTTAGTAGGGTTTCCAACCTGCAAGGCAAAAGATTGCAAAACAGTAGTGTCACACAGGACGCCAAATGGCGCCAGAGCCAAGTGAATAAAGGGGGGGGGGAATTATTTACATAGGAAGTAGTCCATGCTGAAATAAAGAACAATTGTGATTAAATAACAGTAGTCCTGGGGCCAATCTGGCGGGGCCAACTCAGGCTCTCATCCTTAGGGGGTTGTAAATGCAGAATACCACATTAGCATAGGTATATATATCATGCACAATCACGCCAACCCACCCCTGTAAGGGAAAAACATCATATAATACCAGTCAGGAACATGAATCCTCAGCCCCCCTTGCAACCTGCAACACAAACATTAAGCAGTGCATTGGTATCACAACATCTAAACCAGGCTTGAATCCCACTGCACCTGGGCATCACTTTAGTGTAGGCATAATATTAGCAAGATAAACAGCCTACAATTCAAACTAGGCACGGAAGCGCACCACACTTTAGTAGATCACATGGAACTGCTGCGTTACCTTAGGGCCACCAGTATCCTAATTAGGATTAAACATGGCAATTAACCATTGCAGGACCCAGGGATAAACAAGCCACTAACAATCAGGCTAAGTTACCCAGCCCTTCACTCTGCAGGGCCCAACACCTAGCTAGGGGTTACCTTGTCCCTGTACCAATCCTGGGGGGCCTCAGTAATGTCCCGGCCCAGTCTAGAAGTCTCAAAGGGGACCAAAAGGGCCAGCGAGGCTCAGAGCAGTTTCCAGGGGCGAGCCCTAGTCCTGGGGTGAGCACCGACCCTGTGCCCCGACTTCCACACGGGATAATCAAAACCCCACTCACCGGGCTCTCCTCGTTGGCTCCTGCGGGATTCAGTAGGTCCTGCGGGGCCTCCTCTGCAGGGGGGGAAAACCAGGCACCGACAATGTGCCTCGAGTTGCAGGATTCCTTTCTAGAGGAGGGGGCAGGCACCGGCAATGTGCCTCGAGGCCCCTCCTCTCTATGGCAACCCTCGTGCCCCTCCTCCTCTCGAGGGCCTGGGGGGCCGCTATATTCGCCTCACCCGGGCCTCCTTTCCTTACAGGGGCCCGGGGTTTTGATCCACCCTCAGGGAGGCGTCAGGGGACACACGCAGTGTCTCAGCACACGTGGGGGGAAGCCTGCCTGGCTTTCCTCCCACCTCGCACGGCTCCCTTCTCTGGTCGGGAGGCGGGGCTGGCACCGACAGAGTGCCCCGGCCCCGCCTTCTTCACCGGCCCCTCGCGTGGGGCTCAGACCGGCGGGGTGGCCTCCCGCTCCGGTCGCTTCTCTCGGGGCTCCCACCTTGGCACGGGGGCCCCGCAACAAAGCTTCACCCGGGTCCCCCTCCTACCTCACGGGGACCCGGGGCTCCGATTCCGCTTCTTCTGGCCTTCCCGGCCTTCCACCAATCCCTGCGCGGCCTTCTCGGGGGCTCGGCCGCGCAGCCAATCCGTGCGCAGCGTTGGCGGGGCGGGCCGATGACGCGACCGGGCGCCCCCGTCACGTGACGCGAGTCCGCAGCCTCAGGGCCTAGCGCGGCCCACTTCACATCGGCGGCCCTCTCCTGGCACCGGGGGCCGCCGCGACGATGCACACCACCGCGGGGGGGGGCTCCCTGGCAGCTACCAGGCAGCGCAAACACTCCCCGGGCCGCGACGGTGATAAGGGGTAGGCTCCCTTTATTTAAATATTTATATGGCGGACAGCGCCAAAACGAGGGTAGGCTCCTCACACTCGATCCTCCTCACAGCGCCCTCAGGCCACAGCGCGATTCTCCTCAGCAGATGTCGCTATTTACAGCGCACTGCTCCTCCCTCTTAGCCCAACAGAATAGAGGCAGTTTAGGGCTTCTAGGGACACGCAGCTCCTCACAGTCCTTCTCTAGCGCTTCCAAATTATAGCGCTTCCCAGGCAGGACAGTTCAGGTCAGGGCAGCAACAGTCTTGGAGTTTACAGCGCTTAGGTAGGCAAACCAGGGCTTCCAAGTAGGCTCCTCACGGAGGGGGGGGCGAACAGTTCCACAGCCAGCCCCAGGGGCACACTCCTCACCTCCTGGGGGGTTCAAGCCCACAGCATTCCTCCTCTTCTGGGTACCTTTTTCCCTCAGCGCTGGCGTAGTCCAAGGTCCCACTGCGTCAGGGACCTATTTATTTATTTATTTATTTTGCAATTTATAACGCGCAGACTAAACCCGAAGGTATCAAGGCGCCTATCAAAATCAATCAGCAAAATTTGCAGAGCACCACTACGGGTATGCACGTGTGAAAAGGTGAGTTTTTAGCGCGGATCTAAAAGTTTGCAGAGAGGGACGGGATCTCACTTCCAAGGGAAGGGCATTCCACCATTTAGGTGCCAGGGAGGAAAAGGCCTTACCTCCCCATCTTGCTTTTCTGACACGAGGTACAGAAAGAAGAAGTTTATGGCTGGAACGAAGATTCCTACTGGGGTTATGCTGAGAAAGAATGGATCCCATGCTTGTACGGCAGGGTTTAGCCAAAGCTTTATACACCAGGCACATGGATTTAAAAAGGATCCGATACTCAACGGGAAGCCAATGGAGTTGTTTTCGGGCTTCGGTGGCAGAGGCACGTTTCGGTAGGTCAAGAGCAAATCTCGCTGCCGCATTCTGGACCACCTGCAAGCGCTGTAGATCGCTCTTGTTCAGTCCTGCATACAGCGCGTTGCAGTAATCCAGTCGCGAGCCCAAAAGAGCGACAGCAAGTTGCTTTCTTGCCTGGGGTGACAAAAAGTGCCTAATTTTCCTTAGAATGTGGATAATCCCCCAGCAGGTCGAAACAGTCCTGTTGACCTGTTGGCACATACTAAGGTTGGGGTCGATCATAACTCCCAGGTTTTTTGCTGACGAAGTGGGCTCGGGACATAAGCCTAGCGAGTTCGGCCACCACTCCGCCGACCAGATCGTTTCCTTTCCACCAAAGACCATCACCTCTGTCTTCTCCCCATTCAGTTTTAGTGAATTGTGGATCATCCACTGGCCAACTGCCTCCATGCAAGATCTAAAATTGGCAGCAGTTGACGTAACTTGCTGGGAGAGAGAGACTAGGATCTGGGTGTCGTCCGCATAAGAAACTACCTCCATCCCAAAAGATCTAATGAGTCTGGCAAGGGGGGTCACATAGATATTAAAAAGGGTAGGACTAAGCGCTGACCCTTGAGGAACCCCACATTGCACAGACAGGGATGGAGATAGAAACGAACCCAGCATTATCCTTTGTTCTCTATGGTCGAGAAAGGAGGACAAAAGTCCCAGAGCAGGCCCGCGGACCTATGAAGAGTCCTCCCTTGTCAGGGGCCCATGGGGACAGCAGCGGGGGGGTTTATAGGGGTGCAGGGCCCAGCTCACAGGTCCATGTGGCGGTAGCACCTCACAGCAGGTCCCCCTCCCTTCCTTGTCCCAGCGCTGACTGACTCTCTGGTGACACTTCACCCTATTTATACCCTCCTCCCAGGCAGTGCCAGGACCTTCTAGAATGTTGGCACATCTAGCCTAAACTGGTTCTAGGGGAGGGGGTGAGCACCCTGGGTGCCAGGCTTTCCCTCCAAAACTAGGGGTAGCTGGGTAATATTATCTAGACCACTGACCTATGTCAGTCCAGTGGCAAAACCCATGGCCATGGCATCCATTTTAAAAACAATACATTTCAGTCAGGTACATTTCCAAAATGGGGGATTTTACAAGTGCTCACATTATGTCAGGTAATTACATTTTCACAAGGTGTCTCACACCACTCATGGCCTATACAGGTTTAATCCCATGGGGGAGACATTCAAGTTAGGGGGTCAAAAGCGAAAAATTTTGGGGGGAAAAGGCCAAGTCCAACAAAGGGTAACTATCCACATCTTCAAAAAATGCTTGACATACCCATCACACCCATAACTATATGTCTGGAATGCAGTTGGTGGTAAAAAGTGCTTTCTGGGCGCCTGAATAGCTGGCTCAAGGTTCTATTCAACTTTATTGGGTGTATATTGTGACATCTGTCTTTCTGCGTTTTGATGTATAATAGTAGTTCATGATCTGTCCTGCTGGAAAGTGTATTTTTGAGTTTGATGAAGTCCAACTATATGGGATGTCTGCTGTGTTAGGTGTGCCTGCTGTGTTAGGTGTGCTTGCAAGGTTCTACGTAAAGTGTATTGTTGCCTGCTTTATATGTAGTATATGATTAGACGTGTGTGATTTATACAAACACAGGTATATTTCTGCTGTGCTGCCTCTGTCCAAGGTGTGTTGTCTAAAGTGGCACATTTAGAGCAATTTAAAGTTTTTGTGTTGTCCGTGTCCAGAATAATTCTGCAACACCAAGACTAAAACTGGAGGCCAGAAAGAGATCTTAACTACCAGGGTATTCCTGGAATGAGAAAGCATGTAGCTCTGACTGAAGAGAATATAAAATGTTGAGAGGCAGGTACGGCTGGTAGCAGGGGATGCGAAGAGATTAAATATCATTTGTGATGAAGAAAGACGTTCATGACCTGCTGGGAAGAAAGCGGAGAAGGAACTACTTAGGTAGGAGCAGACAAGGAATTACCTGGAAGAAAGGGACACAGGCGCCTCGTAAACCCCATAAGTCTGCTCCTAAACAGCCTGTGTGCAGTTTCTGGCTTAACTAGGGTATGTGTGCAGTTTCTCCCTACCCCCCTCTAACTGCCAACTTAGGTGCGATTTTCCAGTATCGCCCCTGCGTTTTATTTAGAGATCCTTCCTGGACTTCTGGCTCCTGGTGATAGAAGAAAATATGCTTTCCTTATTTTGAGGTCTCACCTAAGACGTGCGCCGTCAGGTGCAAGAAATATTGTCTTAGAGTGGGCTTGGAGCCTTCTCATTGCTTACCATTCGTTGGCTTCATTGTCACTCTAATTTGCTTGCTTCTTATTTGTTAGCTATGTGGGCTTACCTTTCTTTTCTTGTGTTGCCCCTTGAACATAGTTGTATTACTTGTGCTCTACCCCTTTTCGCTATAACAGGTGCTACTGTTTTCCTCTTGTTTAAGCTCTGTACCACAGTGCATGTATTTTCCCGCTGTTTCACTCATGTTCTTCTCTCTCTCCCCACGTGCCATGTACCTGTCTCCTGGTCATGTGCTTCTCCCACTCTGTTGCGTATCCCTCTCACTGTGTGCAATCTCTCCAACAGTCCCACATGCTGTTGCCGTATGGGAAAATACGAGGCCTACACAAATCACAGTACAAGTGTGTCCCTTTATTGGACCATCCGCATATTCCAGCAGCAGGATTACAACTGAACCAAAGCACCGTTCAGAATATAGAATCGCTTACATACATCAACAATTTACTGCATGGATTCAAAGGTGATATCCTGGCAATTTGATTTTGACTTTATCTCCAACCTGCAATTTTATACGTTTAGGATTCACCAAAAGTTTACATCTAGAATGTTTTAACTCAGTATTGCGGTTAACAGTGTCATATATTTTCTTAATACTGCAAATCGTCTTTTTGGGAAAAACCATAAGGATCCATTTGTTATCTACGCCTGCTCCCTTTTAAAAGCATAAAAGGAGAACATTGTGGTGTGCAAAGTGGTGTGCAGTGATAAGACCAATCTATTTCTGAAGCATGTTTCTTAACATCAGTATGTGCTCTAATAGCCAACTGAATACCTTTTACTAACGTTTTATTAAATCTTTCCACCAAACTATTCATGTTTGTGGAATATAAAGCAGTTTTTTTATATGTGTAAATCCAGTGCTTTTAAAATAATCAATTACTCAGCTAGATGTAAACTGTGAGCAGTATCAGAGACAATAGTATAAGGTTAACCCTCTTTTTTTAAAACATCCTGAAGAAAACGGATGACAAACTCCAAATTGAGTTGAGCAATCCATTTAAACTCCACCCATTTCGAAAGACAGTTAAAACTAAAATGTATATTTTTCTGAAATAATTCCTTTGTAAGCACCCAACAAATTGATAGCTAACTTGGACCAAATCATGACTTGAACTTAAATAGTTTGTTGCGTTTTCAAAACTTTGTCAGAATTAAGACACAAAGGGCAATTTTCAAAAAATTTAATGAGGTCACTGTCCACGTAATGCCACCAGAATAGCTCTCTAACTTTCTTAATAGTGCTAGTTTGCCCCAAATGACCAAAGGAAAAAGGTTTTCTTCTGATCCCTGTAGGTGAAACAACAAATTCCCCTTTTACAATTAATTTTCCAAAAACAGTTAATTTCTGACTTTCCAAAATACTTGATGTTCTTTGGATGAATGTTTTTCTAACGGACACCCCTTCACAATAAAATATTCAATTTCTTTCTGCACATCATTAGTAAGGCTGGCAACATCCATTCCTATTTGGACAAAAATCCACCTACAGCCAAAACTACATCTTCAACTATGGCCACCACACATTCTTCCTGAAACTGCTCCTCTGCAGAAATCTGAACTTCACTTGCCAACCTAGACAAACAATCAGCTCTCACATTCTGAATGCCAGGTAAATACATGATAGTAAAATTGAATTTATATAATTTGGATAACAACCTCACCAATCTAGAGGATTCTTTGCCCATTCTGTGGTTTGACAGTAATGAAATAAGCGATTTGTGGTCTGTCTTCAAATGGAAAGGCTTCCCCCACAAGTACATTTTAAAGTGTTCTACAGACCAAGTACATACTTAAGCCACTCGTTCAGTAGTGGAATATCTAGATTCAGCAACAGTCAGAGGTCTTGATGCAAAAGCAACAGTACGTTCAAATAATTAATTTGTTGAAACACAGCTCCCAAACCAGTGGCACTGGCATCCGCCATGACAACATTCACAGCATTATGTGCGAAAGGAAACAACGGTTTTGGAAAGAATGATTCCCTCCTTTAAATTGTTGAAAGCCCTAGTGCGTTCCTCAACCTAGTCAAATTTTGTACCCTATTTCAGTAATAATCACAAAAGAGGAACAATATCCGCAACATTTTTAACATTTCTCGCATAATACATAATCCAAAATACGACTTAAGTTGATCTTTATCAACAGAAAACTGCATATTGTTAATTGATTTCAACAAATATTTCTTAGGGTAAATGCCAATAGTTGTAATAGTATGCCTCAAATATTCTACCTTTTGAACAAAAAATGTGCACTTACTCAAACAAATAGTTTTACCCTTTTCCTCTAAAATATCGAAAACGTTTTCCAGAATGCTAAAGTGTTGCTCAGCAGTCTCAAAATATACCAACATATAATCCCAAAATGCTGCTACCACATCGATATCCCTGAAGAGACAAAAAATGTACTTTTGGAATACCGATGTGGCAGAGGCAAGTCCAAATGGCATTCGATGTACCTGAATACACCATCCACTGTGATGAATGTGGTTATATGTCTAGAATCCTCTGCCAAATCGACTTGATAATCCGCTATCAGATCAATAGTTGAGAAATACTTTGCTCCTTCTAACATAGCCAATAACTCATGTACCTTAGCCAAAGGAGGGCATACCACTAGGATTTGCTTTTTTACTCATCTCAGTCCAGAGCACATTCCGCTCCAACGCTCCAATATAGGTGCGTTGGAGCGGAAATGACCTACAAGACAGTTTATCGGTTCCAGAGTGGGGATTCTGGGAACCGTAGTGCTCGCTGTCTCTTACAATTTGAGTTGGAAGAAATCAGCGTTCACAAACACAATAAAAACAAGGGCCCTATAGTGGCCAGTATATTGTTAATGGCACTCGAATGGAGACGAGAAACCAAACTCGAGGGCAAACAAGAAATGGAAATAATGAAAATATTGCAAAGGGGGGGCCCAGTAATATCATATCAGTTAGCAGTTGACTAATCTGAAATCATCCTGGCCAGAAAAAAGAGTGGGTAGCAGATGTTTCATCATCTCTCATAGGGTAAAACAGACTTCTAATCAAATTAAAAAATAAATGGATAAATAAGCCATTCTGGCCCCAACAACTCAGGTTTATCAAGCTATTATAAACCTAAGTTGGTTGTCTTTATTTAGATCCCGACCAATACAGATTAGTATGAGAGTGTGGGGAAGGAATTATTATGAGATCTCATATTTGTGATTGATCGTTCATAACAAGCACAAAGGAATATCATCATTCAGTTTCCTTTTATGGCTCCCTATTCGAAAGACCCACTACTGTTCCCTCCGGAACAGGACCTTCTCTAGAGGACCCATTTGTGTGTCATATTTAGGTGTGTCCAGTGCCACGCAGGTCAAATCATCCTCGGTATGACCTACGTCAAGGAAATGTCAGGTCAGTTTAGTGTTGGATTGTTTACACTTAATAGAGCTGCGGTGTTCAACAATCCTATTCTTCACTTTTGCCAGTGGTCATTCACACATACATGAGTGTGCAGGGGCATACAATCAGGTAGATAACACCACAGGAATTGCAGTTTGTATGATTTGTTAGGAGCCATGGTGTTTTAAGCTCTAGGTCCAACTGTTTTGTATGTTGTGTAAAAGGACACACCGAGCAAGACCCACAAGGAAAATGTTCCTTTAGTTGGGGGTCCACCCCAAAGTGACTGTTGTACCACCTGCACTGTCCTACATCGGGGTCTCGTGTGGACTATAATTCCTTCCAGTTACTGCTCCGTTTCAGAGCAAACAAAGGTTTTTCCAAAACCATGTCTCCCTTGTTTAGGATATGCCAGTTCCTATTTGCAACTTTCTTGATGGTATCCGGTAGGTGACAGAATGTACTCACACAAACCATCCTGCCTGTATTTTCTTTGGGGATGTCTCCAAAAAGGCATCTCTGTTGTTATTATGTGCCCTTTTGGCAGATCTGCGACCAAGTCTTCAGGATATGGACGTGTGGATTACGAAAGGGTCAGCTGATTTTCTGATTCAAAAACATCCAAAGACACCAGCGTTCTACATTCTCCCTAGATCCACTAAGCACAGTGACCCCCACTGGGTAGACCTATCATCTCAGGGACAGGTTCAATTCTTGAACCTCTCTCTTAATTTGTGGACCGCTTCCTCTGACCTCTTGTGGCTGAGATGCCTTCATATCTAAAGGACACCAAACAAGTATTATACCTTCTGGACACGGTCTCTTTTGAACCCAAAATACATCAGTTGGTGATGTATGATGTGGAATCATTATACACCAATATTCCACAAAACAATACATTACACACTATAAATCAACTATTGGAATGACACATTCAACAGAATCAGACACCTACCACGTTCATCATGAATTGTGCCAAGTTAACAATGAAAGAGAATTTCTTCACATTTGAAAGTCAGCTATATTGGCAAGTAACCGAAACTTCTATGGGCAGTACATGTGCCCCCAGCATGGCAGATTTGCACATGCACGGTTTTGTGAAGATGCATATCTACTCGACTACCAACCCTTTCCAGGTGAACCTGAGATTATGGAAACAATACATAGACGATATCTTGGTCATCTGGGAAGATGAACTCATGCATTTAGACATCTTTTCGACATGGCTGAACACCTTGGATCCTAATCTATGCTTTACTAGCAATGAAAAAATCTCCTTTTTAGACCTCCTTCTATATCCTAAGGATGGAAGAATCTGTACTGAGCTCTTTCAGAAACCAATGGCACGCAACAGCTTACTTAGCTAGTCAAGCTTTCGCCCATAGGCTTTGCTTAACAACCTTCCGGTGGGGCAAATCCTTACTGTTAGAAATGAGATTTCTGGTTGGCTAAGGCTTGCGCCAAAGCCAGGCAGAAACCACCACTCTAGTCAGGGCAAGGGAGTTACATGCCAAAGATAACCCCTGCTGGTAGCTTGGCACGAGCAGTCAGGCTTATCCCGGAGGCCATGTGTAAAGCACTCGCGCAACCCACACAGCAACAACATACTAGGCACACCACAAAAGGAACTCCACACAAGGTTATATCAAAAACAGCCTTTGAATTATCATAAAATAGATTAGAAAAGTAATCACACAATATACACTGTGCCTACTGTCACTGAGCAATATTTACAGGGGATTATATACACATGACAGGGCCACTGGGGCCACGGTCAGAACCATTACTTAGTAAAGATAGTAAATTTAGAACATATAATAGACGTAGAACACAACCAGTAATTAACAAACTATATGATGTACAGTATCACATTTAGGCGTGAAATACATTCTGCGCCAACCCCACCAGCATAAACACATTATGCAATCTTTCTCATAAGTCTAAACACATTAGACCTTAACCTAAGCATAACTCCCATTAGGGGTATACAGGGGTGTGGAATTTTAAAAAAAAATGTACTTGTCCAAGGGAAAAAGTGCTACAGAAATCTTCTTGTTCTGTAATGAAATCCACTTGTCCCCTTTACTACCTAAATCATTTAGATGTGGCAGCACACTTTCTTTATTAATCAGGAACAGCCTCCTAAGTAAACTTGCCCTCTGTCTCAATCAATTGTAAACAACCATGCAAATTCCCTTACAGCAACCTATAAGCTTCCACATTCCTATCACATAGATGCTAAACTGGTCTCATTTCCTCAGTTCATAACCCTTCCACAGACTCATCATAGGCTCCATCACCCTTTGCTTCTGATCTTTCACACTATGAGCTTTATCCCCTTACCTATTTCTCTCAATACAGACTGAATAGTGTTTTTCCTCCACTCTCTCATTTCAGGCCACAGGTTCCATGCCCCTTCATCCACTACACACAATACAGGTTTTATGCTTGGCTTCTTTGCGTCTAGCCCACTACATGTGCTATGCCCCTTTAGCCACTCTCTACAGGTTCCATACCTCTTCCACTCCAATATCTCGTCTCAACACCAAATCGCTCCATTGTAGTGTTGAAAAGTGCTTTAAATCCCTTGCCGTCCACTCTTTCACAACAGGCTACCTGCATTTCTTAAGACGGTATGCGAGTTGTGCTTGGCTAACAGAAAGGCTGCCAATAGTCGAAGCCCCTTCACCAAACCACTTTCCTTCCTGTACACCATGAGCCCTGCAATCTGCCCCTACAGCAACCACAGTCCTACAAGCATGCTGTAAATGATGTGTTGATCGAGGAAGAAACCCAGATAGGCTTAATAATGTGACAAGTGCAGAGGTGACAAAATGTATAAGACAAAAGATCTGTCTATGCCCACTAACATTGGCATCAACAAAATCTTATGTAGAAGTGTGCATTCTTCATTGAAACAGAGTGCAAGTGATTTACTGCTGATACAGGACATTAGCCATCAGCAGGAACAAGCAAAGCTTCATGGTTGGAGACATACTTCTGTGACAAAACAACCATGTAAAAGGAAGGTGGAAAAAGCAGTATAATGGGCTTCTGGGTGAAAGAAAGCAGTATAAGGGACAAGTCAATTGTAAAAAGCAGAACATGGAATGGTCAAGCAAGACTAAGTAAATACTGACCCACATAGGGCAGGCTAGCGATGTGAAGCTATTCCAGCAACGTACTAGCTGCATCAGTGAGGACATGGCCATGGGACAAATATCTGACAATTAAGCATACCTGAAAGTGTTAAGCACAATAAAGGGAGAAAGGAAGTTCAAGCTATGCACTGGTGAAAGTGAGGTCCAGCAAGCAAAATGAAGGATAGTGTGAGGGCAGACAGGCTAGGGGCAGTGTGAGAGACTTACGAGGAGATCCTATGGTTGGCTTGAGGGATGTGATGTCTGCCATACATCAAGGACACGGAGATAGGGGTGACCCGGTGAATGGAAAAATGCAGTGTCAAGAGCAGGGGCAGAAATAAAACAGGAATCAAGAGAAAAAAAGTTATGCAACTCAGGTACTGGGTGTAAAAGCGTAGGAAGTCGAAGAATCCTAGGACAATGGAAGAGCAGGAGACTGAAGCATGCCACAGTGAGAGAGACAAGCACCATTGCTAGGCAAAATTTGTAATGGCAAGGTGGCTCACTAGGGCAGGGCTCACCTCTGACAACCGGTGTGATATACAGTAGGCAGTTACCCGACAAGAACCCACCTTCCATCGTTCAAGTTCAGTAAATTGAGTACCACAAACTTGAGCCCAGTACCATCTGTTAAATATAGCTCTGAAAAATAGACAGCCTTGTGGTATGAATGGCTATATTTAAAACATTGAGAGGAATGGATTGAGGCAGAGGGAAAGGCCACAGAAAATGAACGGCACAGGGGACCTCAATGAAAAGGGATGTGAAGTGTTAGGGGGCTGGAAAGAAAAACTGGAGAGCATGGGCAAAACCAGACTGCCTTGCAAAATAGAAAGACATGAAATGAAGGTAGCCAGATAATACCAGGACAGAGAGAGCAGGTGGCTAGACTAGGGCACAAAGGGAGAGGCATGAGTCCTTGCCTGTACCTCACTAGGATAGCATGAACCGATAAAAGCAGAATCTGTGTACCAGCTAGGTGAGTCAGTGGATTTTGGCTCCTCACTGACAACTGGTGTGATCTGCGTGCCAGGAGTTGAAGTATGGCAGACTGCCTGCAATATCCAGAGGTCGATAAATGGAGTGCCATTAAAAGCTGGAGTGCACAAAGCGCTGTGGTGAAAGCGAGTTATTAGTAATTATGAAGACCTCGAGGAAGGCAAGGATGATGCAGTACTAGGGAGAGAGTAGTGTTGTGGCTCGTGAGCATGTATCAAAAAAGGCACTGGTGGCTGGCTTACTAACCCGGAGAACAGAGACAGATGGTTGTTGCAGTCAGTTCACAGAGTGGAAACACGTGGGACCTGAGATGGAGGTGGGGGGCTACAGTAATGAAGTAGTGTGCAGGAATGCAAGGAGGTGTGCAAAGAAGATGGTTGGAAGAAAGGTGGGCAGATTTGTAGAAGGGGAGCTGAAGCACTAAGCAGGAAGTGAGTGTCAGAAGGAAAGATGGTGGTGGCAAGAAGGGATGTATGACGTTACAACGCATACTTTTACATCGCATGCCTTTACAACGCGGTATTTACAACAAATACCATTACAACGCATAGTGCTTTTAGGCGGTGGATAGTGATTTATTTAATTTACTATTCCAACTCCAGTCCCCGTGGATAGTAGGGAAGGTGTTGGATAGTAAATTAAATATATTCCCTATCCTAGAGCGCCCCCCAGCGCAATGCGTTGTAATGGTTTGCGTTGTAAAAGTTGCGTCGTAAAGGCACTGCGTGGTAAAAGTTGCGTTGTAAAGGTTGTACACCGGCAAGAAGGGACTAAGCCACAAGCAACTGAAAGATCCAAGACAAACGGGAGGCCTCAGGATGAGGAGGCAGGCATCTGTAAGATTATGAGTTCACTTTTCTTGGCAAATGGTAAGGAGGCCGGTTTATTCTGGGCAGAAAGAACAATCTGGTTTAACCCCCAATATTCTGGCTTATAGATTAGCATCTTTCACCCCTGACGGCAGTAGGGCAATGCCCTGGGAGGCTAAGGAAAGCAGAATAAACAGGGAACACAACAAAAGGGGGACAAACATAAAATCCAATAACCTGCACAGATGTAAGGCAAACCATCTTGAAATCAAGACACAGGCAATAGTCACTGGGTAACAGACACCCTCTAGACTGGATTAGTCTGGGCAAAAGTACAGAAAAAGCAACCTGAAATTGAAAATGTGTAATATCCCCCTGTATATTTTGTGTACATTCACTGTAAATTGCAGATCCTAGTACACGACTATAATTTAATGCACACTTTCGTCACTTCTTGCAGATTTAATTATAGTTGAATAATTAGCATGTGCTATTTTGAAACCAATTTATGTGTACAGGGTGCTGTGCAGGTACAAGTTAGCAATGATTACATCAGAAGCTGAACACCTATAGCTGCAGAGGGTCTTGATTCAAGGGTATTGTAGTGTGTTTATCTAGGTACCTGAATCGATATTCCTATCGTTTGCCCTTGTCCGGTTATAAATCAATAATATCCCTACAACGGCATAGAAACCCTTTTCATAATTCAGTCATAGCGCATGCTGTCACATTAAGCAAGCCTATTCCTCCAGCCCCCTAGAAAGCACTCCGAGTTCTTAAACAAATCCAAGCCTCCAGCAACCTGGGAAATCCCCGCTGCTTTGTTTTGATTTCGTCCGAGAGCTCCTGTAAAGCGCTGTAAGAACGACCAGTTCTTAGTGACATCTTTATTGACGTCTTATGTCCAGCCTTACGTCAAACCCGGCACCTTTCAGGTATAAATATACCAACGTTGCCGTAAGCAAACACACAGTGGTAATCCTGGAGCAGAGCAGCTATCTACTTCCGAAGAGCCCAGCTGATGCGAGAGCCCACGGACGCTGCCCCTCCCCTCTGACGCGCTGAGAAAGACGCTATCTTTTCTCCTGCCGAGAAATCCAGCCTACGGCGTTTCCAGCTTACCCTTGCGGGTGACTGGGATACCGAGTCCTGAGAGAGAGATACCAGCCCTCATGCCTTCTAATACCCAGGTACTGAACTGACTAAACCCTTACAGAGAATTCTTGAGTCAGATTCTTGGCAAAACAAACTTAACTTAAACTGCTACTCACTTACTCCCTCCCACGTATTAGGCTTAGGTCAGGTACACCGGGGTAGGCGTAGTTAGAAGCACCAGTTGAGTACGATTAGTCAATGTATATATGTATGTATCTATTTTATCCATTTTAAAGTATCATATGGCTAAGAAACCATATCAATACTTTTACAGTATTATTTCATAATCCTGCTTTTACTGTATGCACTTTACTTAACTATAAGTATTGCAATTGTAGCAATTTATTTCTCTTGTATGAGGAAAGAGACTGCTCAATAAATAACACCTTTTATTGAAAACGCCCGTCTCTCTTTTTCTCTGCAATCTGGTGAAACTAAGTACGCACCTTTGACTGAGTGAAATAGCTGTCTTTTGTTTTCACACGACTCTAGAGATATACTCTTATTCAGGGAGAGCAAAGTTGTCATGTTTTATGGTTGTCAGAAACGAAATCCCTTCTTGTCTATCCAGGGAGGTTAAACTCCTCCTCGCTTATTCGAGAAAGTTTCTAGTGAACTCTGAGCTAGCTGGCAAACACTTAAGTCTAATATAGTCAGTAGAGACCTAGTTAACCTCAGTCCTATGTCTACACTACTGAAGATATTATTCCAATGCGCAGAGCCTATTGGGACTATAGGAACTACACTACATGGCGCCCAACGTTTGGTAAGGCAATAAATCTAACGCAAGACGTTAGAGTAACTCAGTCGTGCTTTTTCACACAGACCCTTTCTCCCGTAAATACTCCAAAGACATCTGAAGTGGGTCAAAGGTTAAAAATCCGCCGGAACTTAGTAGGAAGAGATTTCTATGTATAGTTTTTGGTTTATTCAACGTTGAAGGATACAGTGTTCCATAATATTGTGCACCTAATCTTTGTTTCCTTGAAACCTGATCTGCAACAAAAACCTTTCTGTCAGTAAAAATGTCAGAACCTGAAGAAGAAAGGGAGGCAGCTAGAATAGCAGCTCGTCTCCTAGAGGATGACACAAGTCTCCTGCAGACTGACCCGGATGCAATACTCATCCCGGTCAACATAAGAAAAACGATAACTATTAAACTTATAGAAAATGGACTAACATCGAGAGGTGGTACAGTCATATTCGTAATTGAGGCACATGAATATCGGCAGACAGAGGTATTCTATTCATGGATAAACTTTCCAGCAGCAAACGCTGTCACACATGAATTCCACTATTACAAAATAGAGGAACCACCGGATGAGTACACTCCTTTCGAGGAGGTGGAAATCCCATTAAAATACCAAGAGCACCTGCTCTGGTTTAAAGGCGCCCTAAAACATAATAATCACATCACCAGGCTCGGTCCACTAGGTAGACCAGGAGCAACGTGGCCGGTTCTAGCCAGCTACACACCACATCCCGACATCGAAAAAATGTCAGTACCAGAACTTTTAGTACAGTTAAAACAACTGATTAAAATACATAGACAATTAGTCCAATATGTAATGCGGACTTCAACAGTCCAACCAGCTATTAACATTCCACAGCTGACCCCTCATCAGGGGAACACAAACAAAATTACTCCACAGAACATACAATCATGTCTGGGTAAAGTACCCGCAAAACGGGAACAAATTCCATTCTGGTTAGCACAAAAAATCACTCAAATAGAGGCAGTATTTCCGGATACTACCCCTACTGAGAAACACAGAATTCTGACTATTTGCCTTCCAATGGGGATCGCACCACATGTGGAGGACTGTGACACTTGGGGCACAGTCTTTGCTTCCATTTACACAAAAACACATGGTGTTCCGTCCATGGCGGTAATACCGGATGTGCTAAGACAGATTCAAAATTAATACGGTCCAGAACCTGCTTTAACTCTGGGTATGAAATTACTAAAAGACTTCAAGCAGGTCTCAGCTTTATTATTATCTAACATAAAAGGGGAAGCAGCATCTGTGGCGATTCGCCAGAAATTGAAAGAAACAGATACAGCAGAACAACCATTTGAACTGGCCAGAATCATAGAAAAATCCTATGAAGAACTAGGAAGAGATAGTTTGGGTGGGAAACCAGAAAAACCCCAACTAAGTGAAAATCCTGAAAAGATATTTATTAAAAATAATCTAAACACTCCAAAAAAGAGCTCGGATGGAAATAAACAATCCACTCCCAAAGAAAAAAAGATTCCAGTCCAGAGGAAAGTCTCCTCGGCGGAGAGAAAGATCTCCGGACCAAGGACACAAGTCTCCCCAGAGGGAACCCTCTGAGAAAAGATACAACCTTAGAAATAGGGATAATTTGAAGAAACCTGATAGATATCATGATATTGATACACGTCCCTCTCGATCTTTTCAGACTTCCTCGCAGAAATCGGAAAGAAGAGGACGGTCAGAACACAGGGAAGAGCACGTCAAGTCCAAAGACAAAGAACCTGCTCATCAAAGTAAAAAATTACAATTTCCAAGAAAGAAGGTAGCCAGTATTAAAATAATCAAACATGCCGAGGATCCGGAGGACACAGCTGAAAAACGGAGAGTGGGCTCAGACAATGCTAGACAGCGCAGCAGAAGTGAGCATAGCTCGCAAGATCCTGATGAATCATCTGGAGACAGTGGACATGAATGAATACATTCAGGTGGAAACTGCAGACACCAGAGTTAGCAAACCTCATAAAATATACGAAATAACATTACTTATAGAGGGAGATAAGACTAGGAAAATAAGGGGTCTATTTTGGGATAACCTCTCCAAAGGCTATGACATCCTTTTAGCTGAAAAAGACTGGCCACCAGAGTTTGTCAGGGAGTGCCCTCATGGCGAAGAAATGATTATGCCTGCCTTCTCAAATCATATTCCAATTTATAAAAAATATACACTTGCAAGAAAGTGGGCAGTAGCCCAAGCACCTGCATTGTATAAAAACCATGTTGGATGGGATGAGGACTCTCCTCCTCACAAAATCCAATTAAAATGTCAACCAACTGCACAGAGGCAGTACCCAATTAAGCAAGAAGCTAAAAAACAGGTCAGGGAGATCTTAGATCAACTTGAATACCAAGGGGTGATTGAAACATGCACCTCTCAAATGAACAATCCTTTGTTTCCTGTCTCCAAGCCAGACGATTCATATCGTCTAGTTTTGGACTACAGACACCTTAACTCATGTTGCAAAACCTTTGCAGTACAAAACTCACACAGTGCAGCACTAATGAATAACATCGTGCGCAAAAAATACAAAACAACATTAGACATCTCTAATGGATTCTTTTGTCAAAACATTGCACCTGAAAGCAGGTATTTGACCGCTTTCTCAATAATGGGCTCGCAGAAAAATTCTGTTGACTCCCACAGGGGTTCAAGAACAGCCCAGGATTATTCTCAGCATTAGTAACAGAGTTACTACAAATGTATGATGATGAGGCATTATCTTATGTCGATGACATCTATCTAACAGATGATGACTTGGATACTCACTTGAAAAGAGTGAACACCATAATACTTGGGTTCGCAGCAGAGGGTTACAAATTCAACTTTAAAAAGTCACGAATTGCCCATCTAACTGTCCTGTTTTTAGGATATGAATTATCAAGTGAAGGCAAAAGCCTAGCAGACAATTTCTTAGAGAAATGTGCTGTAATCCAAGCACCAAGAACGCTGAAAAACTTACAATCAATTCTAGGTTTCCTGAATTTCGGAAGAACTTACATTCTAAATTATGCAGAGAGGGTTAAACCTCTCTATGAACTAATAAAACCAGATTTTAAAACAATCAATTGGACTCAAAAACACACAGAAATTTTGAGATCATTGCAAACAGACATGTTAGCTAAAACAAAATTGCAAACACGCGATAACACACGCAACCTTGTGATCCGGGTCATCCCAGGAAGATGCGGATTCACATACATAGCCTCTAATGAGGGAGAAACGGTACCAACAGCATACAAATCACATTTGTACACAAAGGCTGAAATGAAATTTAGCTCAACGGAAAAAATTCTAACTGCGGTTCAGACTGCGGTAGCAAAAGAAAGAGCCCTAGCACAAGGTAAACGAATAATCATCGTTACACCAGTACCAGCCCTATAAGCGGTAACAAAGGCAAGCCTTCTAAATGCTAAAGCGCTACATCCTAGATGGATCCAATGGGTTAATTCTCTTGCTGCAACAGACGTGGTCTACGAATTTGATCCTAATTTAAAAACACAAGAATTTCTCCAATATGAATTTGAATGTCCTCTGCCGACCGAAATCTTGCCTCTTGAACACTACGGCTGTATAATATATACAGACGGATCAGCACAGCCCGCAGTTGGGGGTAAACAAGCTTACAGTGCTGCGTGCGCGATTGTTAAAGGTAGTTGGCACGAAGGAAAATTTAGACCACAGGTCACTAAAACACAATCGCTAGGAGATTGTACAGCTCAGCGAGCTGAACTACTAGCATTTAAGATGGCGCTTGAAAATACTGATCGCGAATTCCCCACACTCATAGTGTGCGATTCATATTATTGCGTTCAGTCTTATAATGAGTACTTGCAGAATTGGGTTCTAAATGGTTTCAAAGATGCAAAGGGTGGCACAATCAAGCATAAAACGCTTTGGGAACAAGTAGTTCTCTTACAAAAGGAACTACAAAAGACTCACGTGATACATACACTGAGTCATCAACGTGATGGCGTTCACGTTGCGGGGAATTCATTGGCTGATGAGGCCGCGAAGGCAGCTGTGCAAACGGCTTCCGTAGCCGCCATCACCCGGTCAAAAACAAAAATAGACAGCGAGATATTACAAGCTGTCAGTGCTACAGTAAATAATGCGATAAAAACACTCCCAAAGGCTTTCCAGTAAAGTACTCATACATAACTGATGGGAATAACGTTCCATTTGCTCGAATCCCTGGAGTGGGAGATAGGGCAATTCCAAACATGGAACATAGGTTAGGACTAATTATAGCGGTACACGAAGGGCTCGCCTCTGCACACGCTGGTGTCTCGGCCACAGTATCTTTATTAAAACAGAGATACTGGTGGCCACAAATGAGAAGACAAACTAGGAACTATGTTCTAGATTGTGAAATATGCCAAAAGATGAAAGTTTCTACGGTAAAAAGACCAGCGCAGACGCCCCTTCTGATCTCAGATAAACCATTAGCGTGTGTTTACCTGGACCACTGTGGTCCCTTACAAAGGGATGGCAACTATAAATACATCATGGTTGCAGTGGACTCCTCCACGAGATTCATTTGGATGTGGCCCCAGCGCTCGGCTGACGCCAGAACGGTTATAAAAGATTTGCAAGTCTTTATTGCCACATACGCAATTGGCATGCTACATTCTGACCAGGGTCCTGCTTTTAGCTCTCGAGCTTATAAGGAGGCCATGACCAGCATGGGCATTGCATTGCGGTATTCTTGTCCCTTCCATTCTGAGGGAAACGGGATTGTGGAAAGAAAAAACCGAGACATAAAGCAATCTATAACGGCAAAGGTATTAGGTTCGGGGGTTGGGTGGGTCAAACATTTAATAAGTGTCCAACGTAGTCTTAACAATCTGCCAAGAAATTCTCTAAAAGGTTTCAGTCCGTACAAACTATTGTTCGGGACTAGAATGCATATCCAGGATCTCGATAGTCAGACTTCAGTGGTAGAAGCAAAATGCTTTTGTTGGAAAGGCGACCCCAGGGGAGACAGAAGGTGTCTGACTGTCCGCCCCGAGACCCGCCTCTCTGTATGGAATAGGCCGAGCACCGTAGGGAGGCCTCCTTGGCGAGGCTCCTCTCCTACAATCGTAACAGCAGGGTAATCACACTACTTACAGATAGACACTACACAGGAAGGAGGTTCACAAGAATCTTTATATAAGTACTCAAAGCAAGTTCTTGGCAGGATAGCGGCAAGGATCGAGGGATCCGTAATGTCTTGATTTTGGGGAAAAAGGGGGTAGCGGGACAGTCTTGGCACCCACTGGTGCGTGGATAGTTCAAGGGTTCAGGCCGCGACAGCGTCAGCAGGGCCTCGGAGATAGTTCAGCTTGGACAGGCCGCGACAGCGTCAGCAGGGCCTCGAAGATAGTTCAGCTTGGTCAGGCCGCGACAGCGTCAGCAGGGCTTCGCAGGTGGTTCAGCTTGGTCAGGCCGCGACAGCGTCAGCAGGGCCTCAAAGGTAGTTCAGCTTGGACAGGCCGCGACAGCGTCAGCAGGGCCTCGAAGGTGGTTCAGCTTGGTCAGGCCGCGACAGCGTCAGCAGGGCCTCGAAGGTGGTTCAGCTTGGTCAGGCCGCGACAGCGTCAGCAGGCCCTCGAAGGTGGTTCAGCTTGGTCAGGCCACGACAGCGTCAGCAGGGCCTCAAAGGTAGTTCAGCTTGGACAGGCCGCGACAGCGTTAGCAGGGCCTCGAAGATAGTTCCAGGTGTAAGAGTTCGGATCAGGATCAGCCGCGACGAGGTCAGCAGGGCTTCGACTCCAGATACAACTGCCGTCCTGATCCAGGGCTGGCCCAGATATAGGACTGGAGTCCTTTGATGTCCGGACCCTCGCGCCTGGGGGTCAGAGGGGCCGGGATGAAGGTGTCCAGACACCCAGCAGGGGGGTGGAGCCAGCGCCCAGGGAGGCTGGAGGGCGATCGATACCAGGCATCCGGGGACGGCTGGAGGGCCATCGAAACTTCCCGCCTCTCGGATCTGTCAAGTGGCCACTCGACCACCTGGGAGGATCTTGGTGCCCCGATGTCGGGGCTTCGCTGGGGCCGGGGCCAGGGTGGCGGCTGCCACGTGCTCGGGACGTGATGGGCCCAAGATGGAGTCGGGCCAGAGATGGGGCCAGGCATGGTTGCTGGACCGGCGGCGTTGGCGAGCAGGGCCCGCCGGGGGCCAGGAAGAGGGAGAGCCGTAGGTTGCCAGGGGGCGGCCCTCTTTGCGGGTTCGGGAATGTTCGTGTCAGGGGGGTCGACAGCAGATCGACGGCGGCCCGATGTCGTCCGGGGCCCGCCATGTGGGAGGGGTAGGCCCACGCCACGAGGCCGTGTCCAACACACGTCCCCTCCAGCTGAAGGCGGGGAGAGTCACCCATCGTCCTGGGGACTCTCTTCGTCGAGGCGGAAGAATCGGGACAGGCCATCAGCGTTGGCGTGGTCGTTGCCAGGGCGATGCTCCACAGTGAAGTCCATCCCTTGGAGGGAGATGGACCATCGCAGCAGCTTCGGGTTTTCGCCACGCATATGCATCAGCCACCGTAGGGGCCGGTGGTCTGTCTGCACCCGGAAGTGGGTGCCGAAGAGGTATGGCCTGAGTTTCTTAAGGGCCCACACGACGGCGAAGGCCTCTCTCTCGATGGTGCTCCATCGTTGTTCTCTGGCCAGCAGCCGCCGGCTGATGAAGGCGACTGGATGGTCAATTCCCTCGGGGTCCATCTGAGATAGGACCGCCCCGATGCCGTGTTCCGAGGCGTCGGTCTGGACCACAAACTCTCGGCTGTAGTCGGGGGCCTGGAGCACAGGGGCGGTACACATGGCTGTTTTCAAGGTCTCGAAGGCCACCTGACACGCGGGTGTCCACTGCACTTTCTGTGGCCGGTTCTTCGAGGTCAGTTCCGTGAGGGGCCCCACAATGCTCCCATAGTTCTTGATAAAACGCCGATAGTACCCCGTGAGCCCCAGGAAGGCTCGGACGGCGGTCTGGTTGGCCGGGGGTTCCCAGGCTAGGATGGCGTCGATCTAGGGTTGGAGGGGAGCCACTTGGCCGCTCCCCACTTGGTGTCCCAGATAGGTCACGGACCCTTGGCCTATCTGGCATTTGCTGGCCTTCACAGTTAGCCCGGCCCGGCGGAGGGCGGTCAGGACTTCCCAAAGGTGTTTCAGGTGCTCAGCCCAGTGGAGGCTGTAGACCGCAATGTCGTCTAGGTAGGCGGCACTGAACTCTTCTAGCCCCGCCAGCACTTTGTTTACTAGTCTCTGGAAGGTGGCCGGGGCGTTTTTCATGCCGAAGGGCATCACCTTGAACTGGAAGTGGCCGTCGGGTGTGGAGAAGGCTGAGCGCTCCTGGGCGCTAGGGGTGAGGCCGATCTGCCAATACCCGGCGGTGAGGTCGAAGGTACTGAGGTACTTGGCGGCCCCCAGGCGGTCGATCAGTTCATCGGCCCGGGGGATGGGATGTGCATCGGTTCTCGTAACAGCATTCAGCCCCCGGTAGTCGACGCAAAACCGGAGTTCTGGCGGGGTGCCAGGGGCGGCGGCCTTGGGGACCAGGACCACTGGGCTGGCCCAGGGACTGTCGGAGGGTTCGACTACCCCCAGGGCCAGCATCTTGGTGAACTCCTTCTGGATGCAGGCCCGAACTCGGTCGGGGACCCGGTAGGCCCGGTGTCGTACTGGCTGACTGTCCCCGGTGTCGACATCGTGGACACACCATTGGGTAACCCCGGGGGTGAGGGAGAACAGATCTGTGAATTGTCCCAACAGTTCCTGACAGTCTCGACGCTGCGCGGGGGTCAGGTCGGGGGAGAGAGAGATCCCTTCGACGGAGCCGTCCTTCTCCGTGCACTTTAGGAGGTCGGGCAAGGGCTCGGAGTCGTCTTCGGTCCCATCGTCGGTAGCGAGTAGCAGGCTCAGTTCTGTGCGGGCAAAATGAGGTTTGAGCCGGTTGGCGTGCAGAACCCGGAGGGGGTTCCGGGGAGACTCCATATCCACGAGGTAAGTGACGGGGCTCTTGCGCTCGATCACCTTGAAGGGCCCCGACCATTTATCCTGGAGGGCACAGGGTTCGACCGGGGACATGACCCAGACCCGCTGGCCCGGCTCGAACTCGATGGAGGAGGAGTGCTGGTCGTACCAGCGTTTCATGTCCTCCTGACTGGCCTCCAGGTTGGCCTCTGCAAGGGCCCGGAACTTCCGAGTCTGGTTTCGAAGGGTCAGGAGGTATCGGTAGACATCCGGGGGTGCGCCTTGGACGGTAGTTTCCCAGCCCTCTTTGACCAGGCTGAGCGGACCTCGGACAGGGTGTCCGTACAAGAGTTCAAAGGGGCTGAACCCCAGGGATCTTTGTGGTACCTCCCGATAGGCAAACAGGAGGCAGGGCAGCAGGACGTCCCATCTGCGTCGTAGTGGCTCCTCTAGGCCCTGTATCATCCCCTTGAGTGTCCGGTTGAACCGCTCCACAAGTCCATTCCCTTGGGGATGATACGGGGTGGTGAACTTGTATGTGACCCCGCACTGTTGCCACAGGGACCGCATATATTTAGATATAAAGTTCGTGCCTCGATCGCTCACGACCTCCCGGGGGAATCCTACTCGGGAGAAGATCCCCATCAAGGCTCGCCCCACCACGGGAGCGGTGATGGTTCTGAGGGGGATGGCCTCAGGATAGCGGGTGGCGTGGTCCACTAGGACAAGTATGAAGCGATGCCCTTGCGAGGTTTGAGGGTCCAGGGGCCCCACAATGTCTATTCCCACTCGCTCGAAGGGGGTGGTCACTACTGGAAAAGGTTGGAGCGGGGCCTTCACCTTCCCCCCGCTCTTTCCGCTGGCTTGGCATGTCGGGCAGGTGCGGCAGTGGTTATGTACATCAGTGCGCATTTTGGGCCAGTAGAAATGGGTCACCAGGCGGCTGTAAGTTTTGTCCTGCCCCAGGTGCCCTGCGAGGGGCACATCATGCGCCAGGTTCAAAAGGAAGTCTCTGAATCGGAGGGGAACCACTAGCACTCGGCTGGCCCCCAGCTCGGCAATTTTCTGTTCACTATATAGGAGGTCGTGGTCCCAGTAGACCCAGTGGGACCCTGAGGTGTCCCCGGTAGCTTGGGCAGCGGCTTGTTGGCGGGTCCCCTCGAGGGAAGGGCAGGTCTTCTGCTCCTGCCGAAACTGTTCTCGGGTGGGACCACCCTCTTGGCGCCATTGGGCGAGTTCGGGGATGTCGCTGAGCTCGTGGTGGTTTTCGGGCTCCGAGGGCCTGGTCTCGGAGTCGCATTCTTCATGGATGGCCGTGGGTGGTGGCTCGGGCCGCCATAGATCGGGTCGTCGCACAGACCCACTCTGGTAGTCCCATCATTCCTAGGTGCTCTCTCCGCTCGACTTGGGCCCAGGGAGAGCTCTCGAGGTCGTTCCCAAGGAGGCAGTCCACGGGGGCGTCGTCCCGGACGGTCACCTTGAGGGTGCCCGACACTCCCCCCCATTCGAAGGGAATTCGGGCCATCTGGCATAGAGTTTCGGAGTTGTCGGCGGCCCTCACGGGGCAGCGTACGTTCGGGATGATCTGTTCGGGGGTCACCAAGTGGCAGCGGACGGCGGTCACACTGGCTCCCGTGTCTCGGAGGGCTTCGGTCCGTCGTCCATTGATGTGGACCCACTGACGGTATTTTCGAGTGTTGCTCGGTAGCGGGGCCAGGGGGACCATGTCTCTATTGCCCAGGCAGGCTAGGGCCATGGCGGCCGGTTCATACTCGATTTGTTCTTCCTCGTAGACCTCTACGTCTTCTTCTCCCTCTCCTCCCAGAGCTGCAGCAGCGAACTGGCGGGTCGGAGGCCCAGTGGTGCCGGGACGCTGGTTCATGGGGCAGAGGGGGTCACTGGCATAGTGACCGGTCCGCTGGCATCTGTGGCAAGTAATGTTCGGGTGGGGCCCCGGCCGTGCTGGGAGGTCCCTCCTCAGGGACGGCGAAGTGTTACTCGGGGGGAACCCGGGAGGGGGCCCCCGGCCCGAGGCTGGCGGGAAACTTCGGCTCTGGTTCTGTCCTCCTCCGCCTCCCCGCTGGCGGGGGTGCCCCCGGCCGCCCAGACCGGTTTCTCCTATCGGTGTTCGGGGGACCCGGGTGCTCACCCATCGATCTGCCTCGACGGCGAGTTTCCGGGGCTCGGTTAGCTTGCTGTCGAGTACATGCTGTCGGAGCTCGACAAAGCAGTTGTTGGAGAGGTGCTCCCAAACGATGAGGTTGAACAGCTGCTCGTAGGTGGACACTTTGCTGCCCTTTATCCATCCTTCCAGGGCCCTGCTATAAAAGTTCACGTACTCGACCCACGTGGTACCGGGGATTTTCTTGCAGTCTCTGAATCTCTGCCGGTACATCTCGGGGGTGAGGCCATACCGGACAAGCAGGGTGTCCTTCATGTGGTCATAGGAGGACATTACGTCGTCGGCCAGCTCCAGCAGGGTGTCTCTTCCTTCGCTGACGAATCTCCCCCATAAGCCGGCACCCCAGTCTGATCGCGGAATGCGGTGCGCGGTCATGGCAACTTCGTACGCCTTGAACCATTGCTGGATATCGTCATTCTTGTAGTACTCCTTTACGATATCCTTCGGGATGTGGACCTTTGGGTCGGCAGGCGGTGAGGGGTTCCGGGCTACCGTGGCGCCAGTTCCTTCGAGGTTGGCTTTGATTTCGAGTTCTTTGAGGCCACGCTCGTGTTCGTATGCGAGTTTTTTTTCTTCCAATTCTCTTTGCCGCCGCCTCTCTTCCAGATCTCCCTCCAATCGCCGTTGTTCAAGGGCCATTTTTTTTTCTGCTAATTGGAGTTCTCCGTCCAGCCGGAGTCGGGCGAGCTCTAGTTCATGGAGCCGACTCCTCTCTCGCTCCCGGGCATCTTCGTGGGAGAGGGCCGGGTCCCTGTTGGCGGTTCTTTCCTCTATGGGGGCTATGACGGTACTCACGGGTACTTCTCGGACAATGTCATCGTTCGGTTGGGGTGGGGTCTCTCTGGTCTCCACCCAGGTTTGCAGCGCTTCTTTGAAATCGTCCTTTGTACTTAGTCCAGTGGTAGCGATACCCAAGTCTTTGCAAAATTGTTTAAGTTCTTTATGGGTATACTCCTCTAACAGGTCTTTCTGGAATTCTGCGGTTGTTCCGGCTTCCTTAGTAGTCATCGTGGCTGTGGGTCTCTGTCAGTAGTGACGTGTTACTCGCTGTACGATTTGCGTGGGCTCGGATCCCGTCGCTTGCCACCAATGTTGGAAAGCCGACCCCAGGGGAGACAGAGGGTGTCTGACTGTCCGCCCCGAGACCGGCCTCTCTGTATGGAATAGGCCGAGCACCGTAGGGAGGCCTCCTTGGCGAGGCTCCTCTCCTACAATCGTAACAGCAGGGTAATCACACTACTTACAGATAGACACTACACAGGAAGGAGGTTCACAAGAATCTTTATATAAGTACTCAAAGCAAGTTCTTGGCAGGATAGCGGCAAGGATCGAGGGATCCGTAATGTCTTGATTTCGGGGAAAAAGGGGGTAGCGGGACAGTCTTGGCACCCACTGGTGCGTGGATAGTTCAAGGGTTCAGGCCGCGACAGCGTCAGCAGGGCCTCGGAGATAGTTCAGCTTGGACAGGCCGCGACAGCGTCAGCAGGGCTTCGAAGGTGGTTCAGCTTGGTCAGGCCGCGACAGCGTCAGCAGGGCCTCAAAGGTAGTTCAGCTTGGACAGGCCGCGACAGCGTCAGCAGGGCCTCGAAGGTGGTTCAGCTTGGTCAGGCCGCGACAGCGTCAGCAGGGCCTCGAAGGTGGTTCAGCTTGGTCAGGCCGCGACAGCGTCAGCAGGGCCTCGAAGGTGGTTCAGCTTGGTCAGGCCGCGACAGCGTCAGCAGGGCCTCAAAGGTAGTTCAGCTTGGACAGGCCGCGACAGCGTCAGCAGGGCCTCGAAGATAGTTCCAGGTGTAAGAGTTCGGATCAGGATCAGCCGCGACGAGGTCAGCAGGGCTTCGACTCCAGATACAACTGCCGTCCTGATCCAGGGCTGGCCCAGATATAGGACTGGAGTCCTTTGATGTCCGGACCCTCGCGCCTGGGGGTCAGAGGGGCCGGGATGAAGGTGTCCAGACACCCAGCAGGGGGGTGGAGCCAGCGCCCAGGGAGGCTGGAGGGCGATCGATACCAGGCATCCGGGGACGGCTGGAGGGCCATCGAAACTTCCCGCCTCTCGGATCTGTCAAGTGGCCACTCGACCACCTGGGAGGATCTTGGTGCCCCGATGTCGGGGCTTCGCTGGGGCCGGGGCCAGGGTGGCGGCTGCCACGTGCTCGGGACGTGATGGGCCCAAGATGGAGTCGGGCCAGAGATGGGGCCAGGCATGGTTGCTGGACCGGCGGCGTTGGCGAGCAGGGCCCGCCGGGGGCCAGGAAGAGGGAGAGCCGTAGGTTGCCAGGGGGCGGCCCTCCTTGCGGGTTCGGGAATGTTCGTGTCAGGGGGGTCGACAGCAGATCGACGGCGGCCCGATGTCGTCCGGGGCCCGCCATGTGGGAGGGGTAGGCCCACGCCACGAGGCCGTGTCCAACAGCTTTGATATCAAAGATCGTTTGGCTATTTTACAGGACTTAAATGAAACAAGAAAAGACCTGAGCAACAGAAAGTCGAAACAACAGCCAACAGCCACTGAAGAGAAACCACCTGTCCCAGCAAGGCCTGTCTGGATTCCAAAGATTGGGGATCTGGTTAGAGAGAAAATCGCGGTGAAGAAGGAATTTGGGCCTTCTTACAGAAAAGCAGTACCTGTCTTAGCTGTCAACGGAACAAGATCAGTTGTACTACCGCCCCTTGCTGGTAAAAAGGAGAACCGAGTTGTATCCATCGACCTGGTTAAACCACAATCATGTGTCCAATAATAAGTAGTAGGCCAAGTGGACTCCCAAGAAATAGCAGAACACCAAAGTTTGCTACAAATCAAGAGGTTCAAACTGAGAGACTAATCACATTTGATAAACCTACAGTGAATCAACAAGGACTATGCAACAAGGCCATGGAACTTATGCCTCTTGAAACCCAAATTACAACAATTCGTCAAGAAACACCTGTCTACAACGATGTAGCCACAGACTATGCTAATGAAACAAAGAAAAATCCGGAAGCAATTCCAATAATTGACAGAACTGCATCAGGCTACTTCATCAATATCGATGACTTTTCTGAGGATCCGAGCGAACCTGAGGAACAGCCAACAACAACAAAAACTTTTAAAACTCTTTCATCAACTACAAGAAACCTATCTGATTTCCCCATGGATTGAATTTTGGGTGGTGCTAGGTGTACTTTTCCTCCTGCTTTGGCTCATCATGGTGCTATGCTTGGGACACTTCATTGAGGGAAAATATGTTACAATGGACACAGCAAGCCAGAAAATCAACCTGGTCCTAAAGCCACACAAGTCTTCACACATCGAGAAAAGATAACTTTCTTCAGTAAACTTCACAGCCAATCCGATACCCGGTGGGGTAGCATGGGACAAAACAGATTACGATATATATGGCCCGGTCGAGCTCTTGAAGTATCCTCATCAATTTAAGGTTGCATTAAGTGACTTTGTAAAACCGAGCACATTCTCTGATGATTGGGACTTTGAAAGTATTAATGATACGATGTCAGACTTAGTTATGTCAGCAAAATTTACAGAACATGATTATTTACAGGGTTCATCAAATTATGAACAGATGTACTGCTACAACCATTATGCTAACCATTATTTGCATAAATCTGCTCAACCTAGAAATGTTTTAAATTATAATCAATGGGAACATTGTGCAACTCCACCAAAAGGTAGTTCAAAAACATTTTATGAGAAATTCCCATACTTCTCAGGGTTTAACACAAGTGAAGCAGAAACGTTTTATTTTAAACTGTTAAATAAGACAGGCATGGAAACCATGCTGACAAATACAAAATTAATCTACTCAGAATCATTTTTTGAAAAAATGAATACATTTGGTTTTGATTTTTGGAAAAATAACATTGAAACAAAAACGATCTGGGGTACCAAAGATTGGCAAGTCCAAGGTATAGAATCATTATTCAGAGCCTGCATGATCCCAGAACAAATTATATTTTGAATGACACAATTCAACAAACAACCTGTCTTGGCCTAGCCAAAATTAAAGACTTAAACAAACCGTCTATTCCAAAGCCAACACCTGACAGTAATAGCACTACAGATGTTGAGATAGACGTATCCCATATTTTAAACCAAAACAGAACACATCCTGATTGGAAGAAATGGTTGATCTGGCCCACAGAGACAAATAACTGTCAAAATAGATTCCTGAACAAAATACAGGGGTTCAAATTGACCAGGCCAGACCCTAGATACTCCCAGCGACAACATCCAGGGATTGTAACAACATACAGTGTAGGAAAACTCTGCCTTGAATGGCTAGATACATCCACACTGGCAGACATTAAGCAACACTTAACTTTACTTAAAGAAGGTGCTGACTTGCGTGATTTCATTATGGGACCACGCAAACAGCGTCAAAAACGTTTCATAGCGGCCTCTATATATGCAGCTTATAACGAAGCTTGGAAAGAAACTCAAATTGAAACAGCAGAGAAAATACGGGAAATTTACCGTATTAATTTGGAAAAATCACTTTCTGTTGTGGACAATGGGTTAATAACTCTGTCTTCCAGAATATATTCACTGGACAGTATTGTATCATCTGCAATCGATATAATAGAGCAGGACTTACTAATGTTACAACATGGTCAGTCCCAATTGCGTTCTATTGTACAGCTTGGCTGGACGTTACAAAATCTGCGTTCAGGCTACGTGCCTTGGCGTTTAATCAACACAACGTCACTATTCTCTATCTTTAACCTTACTGATATACAAATCAGCTTGGCACAAAAAGGAGCAGAATATACAATTCTGAGCATTGAAAAACTTGAGAGATTACCATTGACAATGTCAGAACGACCTGTCATCGAATGGATAATACATGGAATCATAACTATTCCGATAACAACTTTCCAATTTCGATACTGCCAAAAGTATATACAGGCAGGCCAGTATGAAAGGTTGGGTAAAGGATACATTAAGTCATCATGGAAATTACCTTACACACACACATGTCATAGTGAAAAAGGACAGACTGTATTTCTTAGTGGTAATAATTGTGAAAAATCACTAAGTGGTATACTTGGTCACTTACTGTATGCAAGTATTGTATCCGAACAACACTCCAGACAGGGAGGGAAAAATTTGGCCCAGTTTGAAAATCTCTTCTATTCGAATTGATACTTTAAGCAGAATGAAGTCTGTTCTTCTACAGACGCCTGTGCCCTTGACGTCATCAAAAGAAACGTATGATCTCCAAGTTGCAAGGACAACGGCAGAGATACATAACCTTTTATCAGCAAATTGCCCCTTACACTTCGCAGAAATGCTAAACGAAATCTTAAACATTTCTGATACGAATGGTATCGCGAGTGTATTTAAGACAATTTTTTCGGGACTGTTGACACCTTTCAAAGCAGTCCTGGGCATCTTTACTAAATTTGTCCATTCGATCTTTGGCGGCCTTCCACTCCTGTTGGGACTCGTAGCAGGCATTTTATTTTTGATACCCCTGCTTCGTTATGGCAAGCCATGTCACAGACAAGACTCCAGCAACGATGGAAGAAACGATCCTAGCTACACGCTATCGGGACCGCATAACTAAAGTCCTTGGATTAGCCCGGCTAAGAGATCTGAATATGACCTGGTTTCTTTCATTCAGACCCATATGGCAGGACTGTATCTTACCTGTGTTAAGATGTATGCTGTGCGGAGAAGAATGCGTGTTAGACGTCTGTCTCACACTACAATCAGAAGTACCTTTGGATACAGATACTTTGCTAAGTCCAGTAAAGGCTCATGCATCGTGTTGTCCCCAGCGGTTACCCATCCTGATGACGGCATTCGTTGAGACTTCACCACTGCGATTAAAGGGTAGTGAAGTGCAAGATGAGAGCAGCATCAACCAGGTACGACCTTCTGTGAGCACTGCTGATCCTGTCATCGATGATAGCAATCATTCTCACGACTGCACAGTTGCGGCATTTTCCAACTTGGTCGAACTTTCACCTGAAGCGGTAGACTGTTTTTTTTGAAAGTCTGTCTGAAATGATGTTTTCCCCTGAACAAAAAGAATAAACTTTTAAGCAAACGAGCACTCAGCGTTCCCTGAACTCTGAATTTGGCCTTCAGCTTTTAAAAACAAAAGCTTCTGAACATATTTGGAACAATATTTTTTTCTCTCTACCCTGAAAGCGAAATTATTTTTTTCCCGATTCCAAAATATTTACTTTTTTTGGCACACATCCTCTGCTTAAAGTAGAACTATTCTTAGAGAACAGAGCTTCTATTTTTAGGAACTCTAGAGACAATATATTACCTCAGCCTCTAGCATATTTACAAATAACTGTATTTATATGTGATGAAATGGTCTCGCACTTTTCTTTTCTGTATTAAGAGCCATTTCATGTGTAACTTTCGCAAATCATTCATGCTGATATACATATGCATCCTTTTTAATGAATGATTACTCTGCTTGAAATACTGTACCTATACTCATTTTTCGTGTATTTCGCATATGCCATTTCAGATGCAAAATAATGTATTTTGGGGTGGATCGGTATACACATGCTCCGTTAGATATGTTTACTATTGCTTAGTTTAGTAATTATGGACATGAATTCGTGGAGTGGGTGTAGTGTGTTTATCTAGGTACCTGAATCGATATTCCTATCCTTTGCTCTTGTCCGGTTATAAATCAATAATATCCCTACAACGGCATAGAAACCCTTTTCATAATTCAGTCATAGCGCATGCTGTCACATTAAGCAAAATAATTTACAACAAAGGGTGGTGATGGACAGAGTCTCTGAATTAAGCAGAGTACTCTCACCCAGTCAAGAGATCAGGGCTAGATCCAACACCGTTTTTTAGCTCATTGCACCATCCCAGTTTCAGAACCTGGCTGTATGCAAATTAGTCTGTCCCTGGCCCAGTGCATCATGGGAACAGGGCAGACCAGACTACAAAAGCCAATTCTTACACTGGGAAGGAAACAAGCTTCCGGGGACCGGTTTCTGCCATTTCAGGCGTCTTCGGCCCGGCTTGCTTGAATCCTGATGGTGCAATGAGCAAGGGACTCACATCTGAGTATACCCTTCCACGCTTAGGGTGGACAAAATAATTTACAACAAAGGGTGGTGATGGACAGAGTCTCTGAATTAAGCAGAGTACTCTCACCCAGTCAAGAGATCAGGGCTAGATCCAACACCGTTTTTTAGCTCATTGCACCATCCCAGTTTCAGAACCTGGCTGTATGCAAATTAGTCTGTCCCTGGCCCAGTGCATCATGGGAACAGGGCAGACCAGACTACAAAAGCCAATTCTTACACTGGGAAGGAAACAAGCTTCCGGGGACCGGTTTCTGCCATTTCAGGCGTCTTCGGCCCGGCTTGCTTGAATCCTGATGGTGCAATGAGCAAGGGACTCACATCTGAGTATACCCTTCCACGCTTAGGGTGGACAAAATAATTTACAACAAAGGGTGGTGATGGACAGAGTCTCTGAATTAAGCAGAGTACTCTCACCCAGTCAAGAGATCAGGGCTAGATCCAACACCGTTTTTTAGCTCATTGCACCATCCCAGTTTCAGAACCTGGCTGTATGCAAATTAGTCTGTCCCTGGCCCAGTGCATCATGGGAACAGGGCAGACCAGACTACAAAAGCCAATTCTTACACTGGGAAGGAAACAAGCTTCCGGGGACCGGTTTCTGCCATTTCAGGCGTCTTCGGCCCGGCTTGCTTGAATCCTGATGGTGCAATGAGCAAGGGACTCACATCTGAGTATACCCTTCCACGCTTAGGGTGGACAAAATAATTTACAACAAAGGGTGGTGATGGACAGAGTCTCTGAATTAAGCAGAGTACTCTCACCCAGTCAAGAGATCAGGGCTAGATCCAACACCGTTTTTTAGCTCATTGCACCATCCCAGTTTCAGAACCTGGCTGTATGCAAATTAGTCTGTCCCTGGCCCAGTGCATCATGGGAACAGGGCAGACCAGACTACAAAAGCCAATTCTTACACTGGGAAGGAAACAAGCTTCCGGGGACCGGTTTCTGCCATTTCAGGCGTCTTCGGCCCGGCTTGCTTGAATCCTGATGGTGCAATGAGCAAGGGACTCACATCTGAGTATACCCTTCCACGCTTAGGGTGGACAAAATAATTTACAACAAAGGGTGGTGATGGACAGAGTCTCTGAATTAAGCAGAGTACTCTCACCCAGTCAAGAGATCAGGGCTAGATCCAACACCGTTTTTTAGCTCATTGCACCATCCCAGTTTCAGAACCTGGCTGTATGCAAATTAGTCTGTCCCTGGCCCAGTGCATCATGGGAACAGGGCAGACCAGACTACAAAAGCCAATTCTTACACTGGGAAGGAAACAAGCTTCCGGGGACCGGTTTCTGCCATTTCAGGCGTCTTCGGCCCGGCTTGCTTGAATCCTGATGGTGCAATGAGCAAGGGACTCACATCTGAGTATACCCTTCCACGCTTAGGGTGGACAAAATAATTTACAACAAAGGGTGGTGATGGACAGAGTCTCTGAATTAAGCAGAGTACTCTCACCCAGTCAAGAGATCAGGGCTAGATCCAACACCGTTTTTTAGCTCATTGCACCATCCCAGTTTCAGAACCTGGCTGTATGCAAATTAGTCTGTCCCTGGCCCAGTGCATCATGGGAACAGACCAGACTACAAAAGCCAATTCTTACACTGGGAAGGAAACAAGCTTCCGGGGACCGGTTTCTGCCATTTCAGGCGTCTTCGGCCCGGCTTGCTTGAATCCTGATGGTGCAATGAGAGGCTGAAATGCCAGAAACCGGTCCCCGGTAGCTTGTCTCCTTTCTGGTGAAGAATTGGCTTGGTAGTTTGGTCTGCCCTGTTCCCATGATGCACTGGGCCAGGGACAGACTAATTTGCATATAGCCAGGTTCTGAGCTGGGATGGGGCAGTGAGATAAATAACGGTGATGGATCAAGCCCTGATCTTTGGACTGGGTAAGAGTGGTCTGCTTAATTCAGACACTCTGTTCATCACCACCCCCTTTTCTGTATCGTTTTTGGCCACTATAGGTGTGGCAGGGTATACTCAGACATGAGTCCCTTTCTCACTGCTCCATCAGGATTCAAGCAAGCCGGGCCGAAGAGGCTGAAATGCCAGAAACCGGTCCCCGGTAGCTTGTCTCCTTTCTGGTGAAGAATTGGCTTGGTAGTTTGGTCTGCCCTGTTCCCATGATGCACTGGGCCAGGGACAGACTAATTTGCATATAGCCAGGTTCTGAGCTGGGATGGGGCAGTGAGATAAATAACAGTGATGGATCAAGCCCTGATCTTTGGACTGGGTAAGAGTGGTCTGCTTAATTCAGACACTCTGTTCATCACCACCCCCTTTTCTGTATCGTTTTTGGCCACTATAGGTGTGGCAGGGTATACTCAGACATGAGTCCCTTTCTCACTGCTCCATCAGGATTCAAGCAAGCCGGGCCGAAGAGGCTGAAATGCCAGAAACCGGTCCCCGGTAGCTTGTCTCCTTTCTGGTGAAGAATTGGCTTGGTAGTTTGGTCTGCCCTGTTCCCATGATGCACTGGGCCAGGGACAGACTAATTTGCATATAGCCAGGTTCTGAGCTGGGATGGGGCAGTGAGATAAATAACGGTGATGGATCAAGCCCTGATCTTTGGACTGGGTAAGAGTGGTCTGCTTAATTCAGACACTCTGTTCATCACCACCCCCTTTTCTGTATCGTTTTTGGCCACTATAGGTGTGGCAGGGTATACTCAGACATGAGTCCCTTTCTCACTGCTCCATCAGGATTCAAGCAAGCCGGGCCGAAGAGGCTGAAATGCCAGAAACCGGTCCCCGGTAGCTTGTCTCCTTTCTGGTGAAGAATTGGCTTGGTAGTTTGGTCTGCCCTGTTCCCATGATGCACTGGGCCAGGGACAGACTAATTTGCATATAGCCAGGTTCTGAGCTGGGATGGGGCAGTGAGATAAATAACGGTGATGGATCAAGCCCTGATCTTTGGACTGGGTAAGAGTGGTCTGCTTAATTCAGACACTCTGTTCATCACCACCCCCTTTTCTGTATCGTTTTTGGCCACTATAGGTGTGGCAGGGTATACTCAGACATGAGTCCCTTTCTCACTGCTCCATCAGGATTCAAGCAAGCCGGGCCGAAGAGGCTGAAATGCCAGAAACCGGTCCCCGGTAGCTTGTCTCCTTTCTGGTGAAGAATTGGCTTGGTAGTTTGGTCTGCCCTGTTCCCATGATGCACTGGGCCAGGGACAGACTAATTTGCATATAGCCAGGTTCTGAGCTGGGATGGGGCAGTGAGATAAATAACGGTGATGGATCAAGCCCTGATCTTTGGACTGGGTAAGAGTGGTCTGCTTAATTCAGACACTCTGTTCATCACCACCCCCTTTTCTGTATCGTCACATTAAGCAAGCCTATTCCTCCAGCCCCCTAGAAAGCACACCGAGTTCTTAAACAAATCCAAGCCTCCAGCAACTTGGGAAATCCCCGCTGCTTTGTTTTGATTTCGTCCGAGAACTCCTGTAAAGCACTGTAAGAACGACCAGTTCTTAGTGACATCTTTATTGACGTCTTATGTCCAGCCTTACGTCAAACCCGGCACCTTTCAGGTATAAATATACCAACGTTGCCTTAAGCAAACACACGGTGGTAATCCTGGAGCAGAGCAGCTATCTACTTCCGAAGAGCCCAGCTGATACGAGAGCCAACAGACGCTGCCCCTCCCCTCTGACGCGCTGAGAAAGACGCTATCTTTTCTCCTGCCAAGAAATCCAGCCTCCGGCGTTTCCAGCTTACCCTTGCGGGTGACTGGGATACTGAGTCCTGAGAGAGAGATACCAGCCCTCCTGCCTTCTAATACCCAGGTACTGGACTGACTAAACCCGTACAGAGAATTCTTGAGTCAGATTTTTGGCAAAACAAACTTAACTTAAACTGCTACTCACTTACTCCCTCCCACGTATTAGGCTTAGGTCAGGTACACCGGGGTAGGCGTAGTTAGAAGCACCAGTTGAGTACGATTAGTCAATGTATATATGTATGTATCTATTTTATCCATTTTAAAGTATCATATGGCTAAGAAACCATATCAATACTTTTACAGTATTATTTCATAATCCTGCTTTTACTGTATGCACTTTACTTAACTATAAGTATTGCAATTGTAGCAATTCATTTCTCTTGTATGAGGAAAGAGACTGCTCAATAAATAACACCTTTTATTGAAAACGCCCGTCTCTCTTTTTCTCTGCAATCTGGTGAAACTAAGTACGCACCTTTGACTGAGTGAAATAGCTGTCTTTTGTTTTCACACGACTCTAGAGATATACTCTTATTCAGGTAGAGCAAAGTTGTCATGTTTTATGGTTGTCAGAAACTAAATCCCTTCTTGTCTATCCAGGGAGGTTAAACTCCTCCTCGCTTATTCGAGAAAGTTTCTAGTGAACTCTGAGCTAGCTGGCAAACACTTAAGTCTAATATAGTCAGTAGAGACCTAGTTAACCTCAGTCCTACGTCTACACTACTGAAGATATTATTCCAATGCGCAGAGCCTATTGGGACTATAGGAACGACACTACAGTATAGGCTCCTTTTTTTAATATTAAGAGCTTTGCAGACAGGGACCAGGCAATCAGAGGTTAAGTTAGTGAATTGACCGCTCCAGACATATGTAAGATGTTTGCATATTTAAATCTATGTATACCTACTCACAAGCAGTGGAGTAGCCACTGTGCCATGGGCTCTAGAGCAAGGTAGGAAATGTGGCCCATGGCTACTGTTTGAAGTGTCTGTGCTGCTGTCACTCTGCCTCGTGATTGAAATTCAGATGTAAACACACCATGACCGACTACAAAGGCTGCATCAGCAATCCAATGAGGCTGTAGTATGCCTGGCGCGAAGGGGGGGTTGAATCCACTCAGCCAATGGAAATGATGCAAACCTTTTGAAAAACGCCTAGGACCCCCCCCGCCCCCCCCCCCCGTTTGGAAGTAGTCGATGGGGCAGGAAAACAGACTCAAAAAATTTACACAAAAAAAACGTCCAACCTTACTTTATCTATGCACAACCATCACCAATTTGATAAAGGCTCAGTGAAATATTATTTGTATTCACATCAATATTTATTTCTTCACTTCTGATAATTTTCTTTTCATCATATATATCTTTTCTTTTTGTCTATGAAACTCTGGCTAACGCAATAACTGTTTTTTAAGAAGACATTTAAAGCACACTCTTACACTCATTCACATCCACATTCATGTCTCAATCAACTGCATTCCTCCCACATAAAGGTTTCATAAATCACAAGTCATTGGTTAAATCATCATTTCATACGAGTCTGGTTAAAAGTAAACGTTTCTGCATCCAACCCGGAAAAGGTGTTCACTGTGAAACTTTGCTTCTATGTTCTTAAAGTAGAACAAATCATAAATCAACAGCACCCTTCGTTCAAGACAATTACATACTCTATTTCTTTACAGCATTCTTAGTTGATCTTATGTTAATGATATCATACCCTTATGTGGCTTCCCCTAAGCGCGCACACAAACGGCTTCCTCTGGGGTGCCACACCTGTTTGATTGATTGATTGTGGGTTTCTAAAGCGCTAGAATCGACTCCCGAAGGAGTATCTCTGCGCTGTAGACCGCTGGGGAACCCGTCCTGGCTTTCCCTGTGAGATGGTCCCTACTGGGTATCTCCAAGGTGAAACCAGGCATCCCCGGCGTATGTGGGGGGCCGTTGTGGAGATGAGGTAAGCTAATGCCCAGAGTTGCCGAGTGCGACCACTGGTTAGAGTAGGCACCGAGGCGAGAATTATCAAGTCCGTTGACCCTGGTCCAAGACCCTGCCGCGTCGGGAATTGAACCCTGGTCCCGGGCCGTTCTCTGCTTACAGGTCTGCCGCCTCTAACCAGTGAGCCACACCACTCCACGACCTCAAAGGCCACCCGAAGCCTGTTATGACAAAACGTCACTAATCCACCCATTCAAATATGAGCATTAAATATAAGGTGTTACTTAGTTCCATTAGATTTACAATCCTCAGAGTCATCAAAAGTGCCACAAAATATCCATCACCAAAGCAGAGAACTTGAGAAGAGCCACCTGTACTCGAATTCAGACTCTCCCAAGGCCATTGTATAGGGTTATACAGAAAAAGGAAACGTGCTTGGCTAGTAACATGTGTAATGTGACTAGTCCAATGGCACACAGAGTACACATAAAGAGGCTTACTTACTTCTATTGGAACAATGAGGTGAGCGTGATTATCATCTTGCAATCTCGAGGCTCTAAATGTAATATTCCTTACGGGCCTCCCAGAACATACCATGATTACCTTAACAAGCCAAAAGAATGGTATTACAAGAATAGTCTGCATGTACCGAGAAATGCACATAACGAAAATAAATAATTGTCACGCAACCTTGATGTGCACACGTGCACTGAAAACAGCCTTGATTTGTTTCCGAGGGTCACTGCAACTGAAGGGAGATTATATGCCTTCAAAGGGAATCTGAATTTTTCAAATATAAATTAGCATACATAAATAATGCAGGACCATGAAGAAACACCTCTCTGATCCTACCAAAAGTTAATGCTGCTGCATTCTGAAGAAAGCTGGCATGCTATCATCTGTTGTGGAGAGCGAACATCCAATACCACCACATCGGACTACCTGTGAAGGGCTCCAAACTACTTACTCATCGTAAGGGAAGGAAACTAGACCTCCCGGTCCCTTCTTAAGTATTTATTCATACATATGTGCAACACACCGGCTCTTTTGGAACCCAGAATTTTAGCACTACAAATAGGGCAATAAGGGTAAACGTAGTCACTATGTGCCCTCCAAAAACCGGGTTTATAAATATGCTTTCTCCTCGATGGCAGAGTGATGGCTGCTAAACTAAGCAAGTTTACTGGACCTTTGCTCATCGTTGGAATAGTGCCAACCTTTTGACAATGAGGCAATGCTTGTTTTTTATTTAAGCCTTACGGCAGCCACAAACTGCCTCAAGCAGAGACATGACGTTTCACCCCCCCAGCCAATCACTGGCTAGAGCTCGGTCATGGGCTTCTAGCCAATCAGTGGCCTCCAAAGGTTCTCTGTCAGCATTTGATTGGCTCTGAGCCAGAGTGCCCACAGCTCATATATCATTTAAGTGATGTCTAATTGTCCGTCGGACAAATTAGACATTAAATCTTCTTGCCCGTCATAAAAATCAACATGGTTCGGGCGTCAAGCGATATGATTCCCCCACCCCTGGTACAGTAGGGAATATTCTCACTAGCATAAACAACAGTATGCAAATAACCTCCTATGTACACCATATTTAGAGGCATATATCACAGTATAGAATACCTCCGACATAAACACAGTATGCACAACCTCATAATCATAAAACCACATTAGAGGCATAAATCAGGGTGCGCAAATCATAATAAATGCATCACATTTCCTAGCACCACATAAGTCACACTAGGGCTTGACGCCCTATTTACCTAACAGTCCCCCTGGCCAACTGGCCTTTTCAAATGGCCCAAATGCCCCATGTCCCAAGTGTCAGAGTGGCTGCCAATGCAGCAGAATCCATGTGCGCAATTGTGCGGACCTAAACGTTGCAGTTGGCACTAAGTGCTGCACAGCTGTGAAAGTACGGGGCATAAAGGCAGGCACTCAGCGGCACAGCTCCTCAGCTGCAGCGTCCCACAATAGCGATAGCGATGATTTTGGTAACACTGGCAAATGCGGGCTCTCAGCGGCCACAGCTCCTCAGCTGCTGCGCCCCACAATAGCGATGCGATGACTTTGGTAACACAGGCAAATGCGGGCTCTCAGCGGCAGCAGCTCCTCAGCTGCAGCGGCCCACAATAGCGATAGGATGACTTTGGTAAAACAGGCGAATGCGGGCTCTCAGTGACAACAGCTCCTCAGCTGCGGTGGCCCACAATAGCGATGCGATTACTTTGGTAACACAGGCAAATGCGGGCTCTCAGCGGCAACAGCTCCTCAGCTACCGCGACCCACAATAGCGATCATGATGACTTTGGTAACACAGGCAAATGCGGGCTCTCAGCGGCAACAGCTCCTCAGCTGCCGCGGCCCACAATAGCGATCACGATGACTTTCAGCCCGCGTTCCCCGCAGTAGAAACAGAGAGTCTGGAATTCTCAACAGAGGCCTCACCTGCGAGTAGGATCCCCCTCAAATAGGAATCCGGACAGCTGATTGGTGAAGTCTAATGTCCCTGAGACTTCGGCAGGAGGCAAGCTCAAATCAGGCCCTTGGGTAGTTGCTTCAGCAAGAAGGATGAACGTTTCAGAGTCCTTTCCCTCTAGTTACACGGACAGATGTTCATCTTGACATCTTGAAGTAACACGTTCTTCCTCCAGGAAAGAATTAAAATATAGCGCTCACAGGGCGCAGGGAGCCATAGCTCCAAAAGCCAAAGTCCTCATCAATCAAGGGGGCACTGCAGGGCCCAGGGAGGCAAGCCCTCGTGGCATTTCCTCCTGGGCCCCAGCAGCAGCATGCCCCAACAGTATCAGGGACAGCACATCATCCTAGAAGAGCACCATGGAACTGAACAATTTCATGGGGTCACAGCACCTTTACTTATGCCACCAAAAGACTTTGTTCTCAAAAGTCACAAGTCACTGAACCCAGCCAGAACCAGTTTGGTGTGGTCCTGGCGCACTTTGTTTAAAAGGCTGCACCCTGCCTTTGAGGAAGAGGGTTTCTGCCATCAGCCGCACTGTGGGAGGTGAAGTCATCATTCACCTTGCCTGGCCCAGCCCTGCTCAAATCAAAGGGTCACCCCTCCCATACTCCAACTGCAGGTCTCTTAATTCAACCCACATCTGGCTCAGCCTGCCCTGGCCCTCCAGAACCAGACATGCAATTCACATCAGGCAGGCCGACACATAGCACACAGAAATACCAACTTCTAAAAGTGGCATTTCTCACATAGTCATAATAAATCTAAGCACAACATTGTGCAGCATTTATTCTCCCAATTTCATAAATACCAGACTTGACCATCCTGCTTCTCTCAGAACAGGAATTACCACTGACACACACTGAGCAGGGAATCCCCCATGCATTCCTATGGTAGGGCAGGCCACTCTAACTAAATGTAACAGAGAGCGCACACACTTTACACTGGACCACATGGCTATAGTGCCCAGCGGCATAAAACCACTTACACTACACAGAGAAAAAGGCTGGGAGAAATGCAAAAAGTTTAGGGGTGAACCTGCAAAAAGGGCCAAGTCCAAAACTTAGGTTGAGTAGAAATTGTACAGAAATAGAGAAATATAAACAACATGCCATTAATCTGAGTAGGGAGCTACGAACACGTCAATATCCTGAACACTTGGTCCGCAGATCTGCCAAAAGGGTCACGTAATAACAACAGAGATGCCTTTTTGGAGACATTCCCAAAGAAAATATCGGCAGGATGGTTTGTGTGAGTACATTCAGTCACCTTACGGATAACATCAAGAAAGTTGTAAATAGGAACGGGCATACCCTAAACAAGGGAGACATGGTTTTGGGAAAACCTGTTTGCTCTGAAACGGAGCAGTAACTTGAAGGATATTCTAGTACACAAAAGACCTTGATGTAGGACAGTACAGGTGGTACAACAGTCACTTTGGGGTGGACCCCTAATTACGGGACATTTTCCTGGTGGGTCTTGCTAGGTGTGTCCTTTTACACAACGTACAAAACAGCTAGACCTAGGGATTAAAACACCATGGCTCCTAACAAAACATACAAACTATAATTCATGGGGTGTTATCTACCTGACTGTATGCCCCTGCACACTCATGTATGTGGGCATGACCACTCGGAAAGTGAAGAATAGGATTGTTTTTTTTTTTTTTTTGTTTTGTTTTTTATCCTCATTTGCCTGGCCACCTCTTATTTAGCCTCCAACTGCCAGCCACTCTATCCAGGTGCAGAGTTTCCTCTGCATCCTATGCTCTATTAGGTGGAATTCGGCAAAAGATGGCCCGAAGAGTATCGTGGGAAAAGACTCCGAACTTGAAATTGTATTCAGTTGAACTAGCCATTCTGAGCCGTCTGGGGGGGGCCTAGTTCTTGGAGTTTCAAGGCATAATCATAGGACCGGGGAAAAGAAAAAAAAAAAAAAAAAACCCCGGTTATTGTCTCCAATGAACCAGAACGTCCCAAAAGATACGGCTACGCTCGCCGCCTGATCTCCTCAAATCAGTTTTAGAGGTTGCGTAGAGAGACGACAGCCAGTTTGCGTGGGATGGTGCTGAATTTTCAATCCAAACCTTGCATATCTCTCTTCTTGCAAGCAGTATGGCAAAAAACAAAAATGTCCTAGCGTGGCCCTTTATGTTGTTGTCCCATCCAAATATGATCAAGGAAAGTGTGATGGAGATCGAAGTATTGAGAATGGAGTCCAGAGTTGCTTTAACTTCATTCCAGAATTGTAATATGTTGGGGCATTCTTTGAACATGTGGACATCTGAGGCTGCAATATGGCCACATTTATTGCATTTCTTCCCTGGGATGAATTTGGAAAGTTTTAGCGGTGTAAAATATGCACGGTGAATTGTAAAAAAATGATTGCGTCTTAGCCATGCGGGTTTGACACATTTATATAATAGGGTACAGGAGTTCTGCCAGATTTCGATGCTCTGGGCCCCCAGATCTGAGCCCCATAGTTGTTCCGTGAGGGTGAAATCTCCGTCTATCTCTTCTAGCAGGCACCAGTACCATTTCGAGACCTCTTTACCCCCTGCAGGTTGCGCTACCAATTTCTCCTCAGTGATGCTATACTTCCCTAATGATGCCCCAGACCTGTTTGTTGCCTTAGCCCAGCTATCTAATTGTAGGTATTTAAACCTCGAGAGCTCTATCCCCCGCTGCTCCCGCAAATCCTCCCAGGGCCTCAGAGAGTCACCTGTCAACACATCTCCCCATGTTAGTATCCCTCCTGATCTCAACGGGATAGTAAGCCTATCATCCCAGCAGGAAGGGAGCCCTGGTGATTCCCAGATGGGCGCAAGGTTGGAGTAGTATGACAAACCCAGGTTCCTCCTTATCTGTGCCCATAGCTTCGCTTGGGACATAAGAGTTTTTAATTTAACTTTCTTGAAGTATTTCTGTTCTCCAAACTTGAACATATAGCCATTAGTTGGTAGGCCAGCACCGATCAGCATTGCCATGAACATGAGGCCTATTGAAGTATTAGATGGTACTTTTAAGAGCATTCTTGAATGGGATAGTTGGAATGCCCACGCATAGTATTGTAGGTCGGGTAGGGATAGGCCCCCCTTTTCCCTCCTCCTCCTCAGCTTTTTCCAGGATATCCTTGCTGACTTGTATCCCCAAACGAAGGAGTTAATCTCTCTCTGGCATTTCTCTAACGCTGTTTTATCAAATGCAAGGGGGATCGTGTTAAATAGGAAGGTAAACTTGGGAAGAATTGACATCTTTAGCAGGCTTACTCTGCCTAGGATAGTTAGTGGGATATTAGACCAAGATTTCAAAGATTTTTTAATTTCCTTAAGAATTCTCTCAAGATTGACTTGGGCGATTTGTGCGATATCTTGCACTATCTGAATTCCCAAATATCTCATTGCATTTGATGTATTTGACCGTAGGTCGGGTATGTTCCATGCCATAATATCTGTTTTAGAGGCGTTTATCTCATAGCCCGAGATACGGCCAAAATCTGCGGCTCTATCGATGACTACTGGTAGAGCAATCTCCGGGTCTGAAGTAAAGATCAAGATGTCATCTGCGTACAAGGCTACTCGCTTTTCCCACTCCCCGAACCTAAAAGATGGAATAGAGTCTTCTCGTCTGAGAAATTCCGCAAACGGTTCTATGTAAAGGTTAAAGAGGAGGGGGGAAAGCGGGCAGCCCTGTCTTGTGCCTCTAGAGATCTTGAACAATTCAGACAGCTTGCCACTTATTAGAAGCCGTGCTGTTGGCGATTTATATATAAGTTTTATTGTTCGACAGAGTTTCTCCCCTAAGTTGAACTTTTTTAAAACATCGTTTAAATAGGGCCAATTTACCCTGTCGAAAGCTTTAGCTGCGTCTAGGGTGAGGGTTGCCAGTGGGATAGAAAAAGCTGAGGCGATGTCGATTGCCCCCACTAGGTCATATGTTAGGTCAGAAAGCTGACGCCCTTTAATGAATCCCTTTTGGTCTTGATGGATTATTTCCCCCATTACTGATCCCAATCTAGCTGCTAAAATAGAAGCATATATTTTGTAGTCATTATTTAATAATGATATTGGGCGGTAAGACCCACATAGTGTTGGGTCTTTCCCAGGTTTTAAGATCAAGACTATAGTTGCCTCGTTCCATGATTGAGGTGGGTCGTTACCGTCCTTCAGAATACCGTTGAAAAGGGCCGTCAGAGTAGGGACAATTATATCGGCCAAGGCTCTATACAGTTCTCCGGGGAGTCCGTCAGGACCTGTAGCTTTGCCATGTTTTAGTGCGGATAGAGTCTTTTTAACCTCTGTCTCTGAGATGTCCAATTCCAATGCCTCACTTTGTGCTTGCGATAAGTGTGGAAGAGGAATCTTATCCAGCCATGACTTCCTCGCCTGTTGGTCCTCTTTGATATCATCCCTATATATTTCCGCAAAAAACTGCGTAAAGGCAGAACTAATTCTTACATCTGATGACCTAAGCTGATTTTCCCCCGCTACCATGATCCCTCTTATGTGGTTTTTTGCTTGGTCTGCTTTGACCCTCCAGGCTAAAATCTTCCCTGCGGTTTCTCCGAATTCAAAATTGGAGAGTTTACTCGCCTCCCATTTTTTTGAGACCCTTTCTTGTAGGATACCTTCTATCTGACTTTTGAGGTCTGACATATTTTTTTGATCTTGTAGTGAGCCAGTTGTGCCCCTAAGCCTTTGTTCAATTATCTCCAGCTCCTGTTCTAGGTTTTTGATTTTGGCTAGATAGTTTTTCCTCATAAAGGAGGCTCTGTTGGTGATGCAACCTCTCAGGTAAGCCTTCAGAGTTTCCCATACTAAGGCAAGGGAGGTTGAGTGCAAATTGCTATCTAAAAACATCCTAGCTTCGGAGTTGAGATATGTTACTTCTTCCGGGACCAAAAGAATAGTTCGATCAAATGTCCAGGAGGGATGTTTTTTATAAGTTTGAAGTATTAAGGTGAAAGAGAGAGCTGAGTGGTCGGATAAGTGAGAGGGTATATACTTGATACTAGCTATAGAGTTTTGGAGACAGTAACTAAACAGGGCAAAATCTATTCGTGAAGTATGTTTATACTTTAGATTCCTATAAGATACCCCTGGTTTAGAGCCGGCTCTTTCTCTCCATAGATCTGCGAGACCCAAGTCCTCCATAATCCCTTTTATAGTCTGTCTAGATTTTGAGGGGGGTTGACACCTATATCTGCTGCTATTGGTGGTTTTATCAAGTTTTGGGTTCAAAATAACGTTAAAGTCCCCTGTCCAGATTATGGGATCAGAGGTGGTTATTAAATCGTTCCTTATTATCTCCAAAAAAGATGGATCATCAGAGTTAGGACCATAATATCCGACTAAAGTGTATTTCTGCCCATGTATAGAGAGGTTAACTATGAGCCATCTTCCAGATTTGTCCTCTCTGAATTCAAGAGAATTTAGCTGGTTTTTTGCAGATTAAGAGAATTCCTCTTATATTTGCATTATGGTCAGTGCTTAAGAATACGTCAATCCATTTTTGCTTTTTTAAAATTGCATCTGCCTCGTTTTTTAAAAGATGCGATTCTTGGATGATGATGATCTGCGCCGGGGAGTCGCGCAAATATTGAAAGATGCGTTCTCTTCTCCCCTGCACGCGCAAACCATTCACGTTCCAAGATAAAAAGGATATCGATGTCATTTCTCCTTCCCTTTGCTCACTTCCATTCCACCTGGTTTAGTATTTATTGCTTTGTTTCTTTCAGTTATTGTATCTAAGGCGATTGGACTGTAAAAAAGAAAAATCTGTTTTAAAGGGCCAAGTTTCTGAGGATAATTTTGAATTTTTATGCTTTTGTGTCCCCCCCCCCCACCCATTTGGAGAACCCCTCCATACTTACTCCGGCCAGTTGAAAGGCCGGTTTGCGCCGATCTGAGCTCTACTCTCGGCACGGAGTTGCACTCCTTAAGAATATCTGTGAAGAAACATTATACTGTCGTGCACGATCACCATCACCATCCCACTTTCCCCCTAATGATTTGTTACTCACTTTCTCCAGATTGTGTGGATTTATCCATTTGATCATTTGTTTATCTACAGAAAAGGGTTGTTTGTGAAATAGTGCAATTTATTTATTTACTTTATTTATTTATTTATTTATTTTTTTTCCTCCATTAAAATTCCTTTCCCTTTTCTTCCCCTTTTTTTTTTTTTCCTCCGTTCCTTCTTTTCCCCCTTATTTTCTTTTCTTTTTCTTCTTTTTTTTTTCCCTTTCTTTCCCCTATATATTTTTTTTTTCTTTTTATATATATATTTTTTTTTTTATCCTTTTTCCTCCTCTTTTTTTATTTTATATGTGTATTTTTCCCCCTCTGTTCCTCATTCTTCCCCCCTCCCTCTCCCCAAAAGCTCGTAAGACTCCTACTTAGTTAATTGCGTTGTTAATCCTGTTGAGTAAGAACAAGTACACTGAGGCGGGGGGGGGACCTAGTCATTCAAAATTTGCCCTGCGAGTGGTTCTGAATAGTCTCCAGGAGCTCATCTGCCTCAAGTGGTGTTCTAACATTGTACATCTTGTTATTATACATGATGCGTAAGTAGGCCGGGAATCTCATCTGGACTGTTGCACCAGCTGTTCTAAAACTATCCATCTTCTGTCCCAACTCCCACTGCCTATCAAGTGTAGCCTTGGATAAATCAGAGCGGATATCGAAAGGGAATTCAGAGCATTTTGTAGTTTTAAGTTTTAGTGCAGTATTAAGAATTTTCTCCTTTAAGGTATAAGTCAGGAAGTTGACAAGGATTTTTCGGGGTTTAGACCTGCCCGCGTTAAGACGGAATGGGTCACGATGGATCCTTTGGATGTCTTTCTCCAACACTTCTACTGTCTCCTCGAGATCCAAAGCTTCCTTCAAAAGTTTTACAACGAAACTCTTAATGTCCCCGCCTTCTTTCCCCTCCGGTATTTTGAGAAGACGCAGGTTGTTTCTACGAGAGAAATTCTCTAATGTTTCCATTCTTTCTTTTACCGCATCTCCCTCCTTGCGTAGGTTGTGAATTTTTGACACAGCTGCTTCCAGATTAGCTTTTACCGCTCCCACTGTGTTCTCCAATGCCTCCGTTCTTTCACCCAAGCCATCTACTTTCCTTCCCAGAGCTTCACAAGATGAGCGAATGTCGTTTTGGTTAGCTTTGGAGACCAAAAAATCACTACGAATTTCTTCTCTCATTGACGCGATTGAAGCTGCCAACGCTGCCAATGCCGACTCGGTCGTGGTATGAGTTATGATACCGACCTCCCCTTCCTCCTCTCTCTCCCCTGAAGCCTTTGCGGAGCCTGATGGTAAACTGTTTAGGGCCTCTCCTTCAACATCGCATGGAGTATTAGCCTCCACCGACTGTGGCAGAGCGGACGGTGATGGATCATCCATTTCTGTTAGTGGGAGTGAATCCCCTGAGGGAATATCAATACCCAGAGGTGTCTCAAGGCTCTCTTCCTGGTTATTAACTGGGCTTAGATCCAGAACTTGAGGCAGGACTTTAAAAAAAGAGCGTAAAGAGGGGGTGATTTTCACAGCGCTGTTAGTTGGACCTAGAGTCTTAGCCCCTTCTTGGCTACTTTTACTGACTCTTTTGTTTCCCCTCCCTTTGGCTTTCGGTTTTGTAGCTGTTTTTGTAGCTGTTAATTTAGGTTTCTGACTGATTTTCTTTTTCTCTTTCTCTTTTGGTAGAGCTGGAAGACTAGAAGGGGCAAGCTCGCTTGAAGAATTGCTTACAGAGGAGACGGGAGGGAGGGCTGGAGCGGGGACAGAGGACTCAATTGCTGCTGTTGTATGAGACACCGTCTCTAAAGAAGGGGGTTCTGGTAGCTGTAGTAAAACCTGGCTAACCCGTTTAATTTCTTTTAGATTATTAACTACAGAGTTGAGATTACTTGCCACCCCTAATGAGTTGCCCTTACTACTGCCAAGTCTAGATTTCCCTGATCCCTCTAAATGCAGAGACAGCCCCCCCCACGGCTCCTTACTGTTGCAGGTATTGTATGTTGCTAAGCCGGCACCAACTTGCGCCTGGGGCTTGCTGATGGGCTCAGACTGCTTCTGTAGCAGCTGAACCACTGTGCCTCCGGAGCCCACACATTCAAGTCTGCCTCTAAGCAGACCTCGCGCCGAGCGACCCCGACGAAGCTCCACGGCTGCTCTGCTCCACGAACTCTGAGGGGGCGGAGAGCTGCTGGAAGGCAGGGCGAGACACATCCGAGGTGTACCGACTGACCAGACGAGGGAGAAACAAGCCGGCAGCCCTATCCTCACACTTCCGCTATTCCGTCACCGTCTCCGCTCTCCCGTCCTAGCTCCAGCGGCAGTCGATGGGCGCAGGGAGACTGGGGAGGGGGGTGGGGACGGGGCAGCGACAGGGCAGCGACTCCTCCGAGGCCTCCGGAGCGGACCTGGTCTAACGAAGGGGGTCAGCCCGGCAGCCTCCTACCTTGCTCCGCAGTCCCAATCCGATGGCAGTCGGTCCGGCGTTTTAAGTCATCGCGCCGAGTCAGGTAGGGGGAAAACAAAGCAGAAAGCAGCGGGAACAGTGGGAGCTCAAAAACGCCCGATCCTCACTCAGAGCGGAGAGGAGTGCTTCCCATGCCAGAGGAGCTCAGATGATCAGCGCGCGCACCGCACTAGCCTGCGGCCGCCATGTTCTCCAGCATCAAGAAAGAAGAGCACCATGGAACTGAACAATTTCATGGGGTCACAGCACTTTTACTTATGCCACCAAAAGACTTTGTTCTCAAAAGTCACAAGTCACTGAACCCAGCCAGAACCAGTTTGGTGTGGTCCTGGCGCACTTTGTTTAAAAGGCTGCACCCTGCCTTTGAGGAAGAGGGTTTCTGCCATCAGCCGCACAGTGGGAGGTGAAGTCATCATTCACCTTGCCTGGCCCAGCCCTGCTCAAATCAAAGGGTCACCCCTCCCATACTCCAACTGCAGGTCTCTTAATTCAACCCACATCTGGCTCAGCCTGCCCTGGCCCTCCAGAACCAGACATGCAATTCACATCAGGCAGGCCGACACATAGCACACAGAAATACCAACTTCTAAAAGTGGCATTTCTCACATAGTCATAATAAATCTAAGCACAACATTGTGCAGCATTTATTCTCCCAATTTCATAAATACCAGACTTGACCATCCTGCTTCTCTCAGAACAGGAATTACCACTGACACACACTGAGCAGGGAATCCCCCATGCATTCCTATGGTAGGGCAGGCCACTCTAACTAAATGTAACAGAGAGCGCACACACTTTACACTGGACCACATGGCTATAGTGCCCAGCGGCATAAAACCACTTACACTACACAGAGAAAAAGGCTGGGAGAAATGCAAAAAGTTTAGGGGTGAACCTGCAAAAAGGGCCAAGTCCAAAACTTAGGTTGAGTAGAAATTGTACAGAAATAGAGAAATATAAACAACATGCCATTAATCTGAGTAGGGAGCTACGAACACGTCAATATCCTGAACACTTGGTCCGCAGATCTGCCAAAAGGGTCACGTAATAACAACAGAGATGCCTTTTTGGAGACATTCCCAAAGAAAATATCGGCAGGATGGTTTGTGTGAGTACATTCAGTCACCTTACGGATAACATCAAGAAAGTTGTAAATAGGAACGGGCATACCCTAAACAAGGGAGACATGGTTTTGGGAAAACCTGTTTGCTCTGAAACGGAGCAGTAACTTGAAGGATATTCTAGTACACAAAAGACCTTGATGTAGGACAGTACAGGTGGTACAACAGTCACTTTGGGGTGGACCCCTAATTACGGGACATTTTCCTGGTGGGTCTTGCTAGGTGTGTCCTTTTACACAACGTACAAAACAGCTAGACCTAGGGATTAAAACACCATGGCTCCTAACAAAACATACAAACTATAATTCATGGGGTGTTATCTACCTGACTGTATGCCCCTGCACACTCATGTATGTGGGCATGACCACTCGGAAAGTGAAGAATAGGATTGTTGAACACCACAGCTCTATTAGGTGTAAAACATCCAACACTAAACTGACCAGATATTTCCTTGACGTAGGTCATACCGAGGATGATTTGACCTGGGTGGTACTGGACAAACCTAATTACGACACACAAATGGGTCCTCTAGAGAAGGTCATGTTCCGGAGGGAACAACAGTGGGTCTTTCGAATAGGGATCCATACAAGGGTACTGAATGATGATATTTCTTGGTGCTATTTATGAATGATCAATAACAGATATGAGATCTCATAATAATTCCTTCCCCACAATCTCATACTAATCTGTATTGGTTGGGATCTACAAAAAGACATTTAACTGGGGTATATAATGGCTTGAATAACTACACTGAGACTGTTGTTTAACCCACCAACGCTGTATCTCAAAGATTAAGTATCTAGTGTCTTTCGAGAGAAATTTGAGTGCATGAAGATAACTGGAAGGGGCATATTTGATAAACCTGACTTGTTGGGACACATAGCCAGAAGCGCTTATTTATCCATTTCCTTTTTTAGTTTGATTAGAATTCTCCTTTACCCTATGAGAGACGATAAAACATCTGCAACCCACTCTTTTTCCTGGCCAGGATGATTTCAGATCAATCAGCTGCTAGTTGATTTGATGTCACTGGGCCTCGAGTTTGGTTTCTCTTCTCCATTTGAGCGCCATTAACAATAAATATACTGGCCACGATAGAGCCCTTGTTTTTATTGTGTCCATGAACACTGATTTCCTCCAACTCAAATTGTAAGAGACAGTGAGCACTACGGTTCCCAGTATCCCCACTCTGGAACGATAAGCTGTCTTGTAGGTCATATCCGCTCTAACGCGCCTATAGTGAGCTTCCTGCGTAGGGTCTTCCGTTCCGGCCCTTCGCAGTTCAGATTGACATGGTAGGACGCTCCATTGTGATGTGTGTTATTTCGGAACTTTTTTCGATTTTGTAACGTGAAGAGGACTGACACTGAGAGGATTAACTATCATATTTTCGATTACACTGTCTCGCACAAATGGTTCTGTATATTTCACATGAATGCATGTGTCTGACGCCGAGCTTTATTTACTTATTTTTTTAAATTATTTTTTATTGGCGTTTTTGCAAAAACAGTCAAATTACATTTCAGCATTCTCCTTTGGTCAACAATTATATTACTTATGCAGTTACAGGGTATATAACCTATATCTATAGGAGGTGCCTGATCTTACAGTCTGCATATCTTTCCTGTAAGGTGATATCCGAAAGAACTGGGGAGAACAACAGGGGATGCAGTGAAGGGGGGGGGGGGGGGGGCAAGGGTACGTGCGTCCAGTAGGGTGTCCGTGTCGGTTCAGCTGTAGTGTGTGGATGTTAGGGCCTTGGGTGTGGGCCCTCCTTCGGGCAAGGGAGCCAGTTTTAGTACGTCGTACAGTGCCCCGTGGGGAGTAGTGTACTGTGTGCCCTGGTCTAGGGAGGGAGGCGCCGCGCGTACTCTTGTCTGTGGTGTGTGCGTTCGAGTCCGGTATGGTGTGTTGAGATGTGCCGGGGTCAGCCGGCGCTCGTAGGTCTTGGACCTGGTGCAATAATTGGGCCCATTCCATGGAAATGGGGTGTTTCCGTTGTCCCTTAACCTCCTCCTCCCTGAGCGCCCCCTCCTCTGCAGCCGCCCACTTTTTTACCGCTCCCACCCATGCCTCTATCGGGGGACCCAGTGGGGCTCGCCAGTTCATAGCGATGCTTCTCTTAGCTAGTAGTGTTGCTAGCGACACAAATCGGACAGGCACTTTGTGGGTTTTTGGTCTACGGAATATGCACGCCGAGCTTTATGACATGGAAGTCACCTCGTCTAACAATATATTTGTAGAAGGAAGTTTAGGCCATCTTTAACTGTTATATGCTACTGTAATGATATTGTAAATTTAACACACTGTCTAACTGACAATACAATTTTCTCTTAGAGATAGGTTTACATAAGGTACTAGTTAACGCTTTTGTGTCTGTTTATTTTTCACACGGGCACTATTTGCTACTTATCAGCCTATGATAATTTACCTATGGGTCTTGACATATAGCCAGATACTTAAACATACATATGAGATGAGGCCCCTGCTCTACAATAGGAGTAGAGATTCCATATGAAATGAACCAATTGGTGTATTATTAATAGAGACGGAACAGCTAACTTACATCTATATGACCTTTGCTATCACCTTTGTATACCTCTAGAGTTCTGATACCTACCATGAATGGACTGATGAAGGTGATGCCTAATTAGAATGGTAAGGTTATATATAATAGACTATTGACAAACAACTAGTTGTATTTCGTTTGCAGTGTTGGTGATGGACACTGGTGTGGTGACGAAAAGGGAGTACTGGGATTGTACACTGTGTGATTTGATTTGTTTTTCTTTTTATATCTTTACAGCATCATGTGGACCTTACTAGATATCAATACCACATACATACTCCATACCAGTGAAAGTATATTATGTTATCAGAAGCTTATAACACAGTAGTGCTCCCAGTTTGTATGCTTTCTCCCCCCTTCTTGTTATACCATCTGCGCACATTTTTGTGAGATTGATCTAGTATTCCCTTGTCACACGTATCTTTTAGCATCCAGAACAATGATTTCAAACCGACAAAAATACATGTCTCAATTTATGTTTGGTAGGAACAGCGTTCACTTAATTTGAATTTGATGTGGAAAACCTTTCACCATATTAAGTTGTTTCCTAAATAAACTGCTGTGCTTTCCTAAAACACTTTCCAATTTCTTCCCATTCAAGACACGTTGTACCCTCATCATATCCTCTAGTAAACACGCTTGCACTCTGGCGTTGGGATTGAGGGTAATATCAAATTTCCCTTGATGTCTCTTACCTAAAGCTTGCAATCCATCAACCGCTACATACCCTTTGCCAATAATGCTTTTATGCTTAAAACCTAGTTTAGTCCATCGTATTGATTTCCTTTCCTCCAAACCCAAAATCTCTCACATCAGTTGGTTCTAAGTTTTTGTTTTGTCAATTTTTCTGAAAAACAAAACATCCGAAATAATGGTATTATGGGGATCCTGAATCCGCCATTACCTTTACCTTTCTGCCCTCAATAGTAATTTCACACATAAGTGGTAAATACGGTTCAGTATCTGCATCTCTACATTTTACCTCACTGCTGGCAACCATATGAACGCCATTAACTTCGGCCCCTGTCTAGAGGCGGTAGCCAAGTGGATGCACTCTTCCTATCGAGACTCAATGGGGAGAAGACAGAGATTATGCTGCTGGGCAACCTCTCACCGACCACTCTGGCTTCCATCTGGCCCACCTGTCTTGGCTCTCCTCCTTCCCCTAAACCTCAGATAAAGAGTCTTGGAGTTTGGCTCGATAAAGCATTAGATTTCTCTGTTCAGGCCACCAGAACGGCATCCATCTGTATCGGGCTAATGAGAATGCTCCGGAAGGTGCTCCCTCTACTTCCATTCCAGGCGAGGAGAATCATGGTTCAGGCCCTGATACTCTCCCGCCTGGATTATGGAAATGCTTTATATCTAGGAACCCCGGCGACAGTGACCAATAGACTCCAAGTCACTCAAAACTGTGCTGCCCGATTATTATTTAACATTCCTCGTTGGCATTCAGCCAAGAAGGCCCTAAAAGAACTACACTGGCTCCCAGTGGCTGACAGAGTACACTTTAAGGCCATGTGCATTGTGCATAAATCCTTTCATCGCATGGGTCCTGCCATCCTGCTCCCCCTGGTTGTACCCTACACCCCTTCCAGAACCCTTCGCTCCAGTGCATTGCATCTAGCCACCACAACTAAAATCAATAAAGCCTGTTGGGGCGGCCGTTCATTCTCGCACATCGCTGCGAGAATGTGGAATTCTCTCCCGCTCAATCTTGGAGAGAATAACAACCGGATGGCATTCAGGAAAGCTCTGAAAACACACCTGTTTGCAAAAGCGTGTTAACCCATCCCGGCCCTCGCCATAGTAAGCAGTTAAAGCGCTGCGAGGCCTCCGGTTAGTTTCGCGCTATATAAATATAATTTTTCATTTCATTTAATCAGATCCTATATTAACAACATTATTAGTTTTTCCTAAAACCTCCTCTTGTACTATTCCATCACACACAGCTTGTTCTCTAATAAATAGCACAGCATTCTCAGAAACAGACACCTCCTCCACAGATTCATTGTGTACACTTGATATCCTTTGTACGGGTACTTTGATTGATTGTACTAAAATGTCCTAGTTTGCAGCATGTAAAATACTCTCTTGCTGGACAATACTTACACTGGGCAGCATATGTTTTTGATCCACAACAAATGCATTTTGATGTATTATTCAAACTAAACGGTACCAAAGGTTTACTAACCATATTTTTAAATCCCACTGATTTGTTTGTCTTTTTTTTATTTCTTTGTATTTTGTTATTTCTTTGTATTTTTTTATTGTTAAAGCTGCTACCCCCAATGAAGTACTATCTACATTAATAATTGTAAATGAACTGTTGGAAAGTTCCACACTTTTAGCAATGTCAATTGCGTCCTGCCATGTTGGATTTCACTGACGTAAGAGATGCTCTTGGATTTTTTTATTAGAGCATTGAATAATCAGCGGATCTCTAATATATGTATCAACCTGTGCTCCAAATGTGAAATTTACTGCAAGAGTGCAAAGTGCAGAAACATAAGAATCCATAGTTGTATCCAGTAACTGATGTACAGCGCAGAAGTGATATCTTTCCATAACAATATGAGGCTCTTCCCTAAACATTTTCTTGAGGTGATCTAAAGCTTCCAAAAAACAGTCATAATCTCCTGCTTCCACCGCTGGTGGTGCCATATGGGTTGGTAAGTGTTCAAAAACATCTTCTGCATCTGTACCCATTAAATTAGCAATAGTGCTTTCTTCTTGGCTGCGGAAAGGTTTTTCCATTGATGGCTAATAAATAATTATTAAAATGTCTCAACCATTTTCAGCTGGTGGTTTGGACTATTAAAATTGAAGGTGGCAGATTGCCACATGTGGCAGGCATATTTAAAATTTCACAATAAGGAAATGTATTCCAAACAACTTGCCTAAAGCTAAAACTGCACTTATAATAAACTGAAAATATAATAAAACATGTTAAAATAAGTACAATAGAAAATAAATATACATTTGTGATACTCACAGCAAGGTGTGTGTATCACTGTTCAAGTGAACTCGGTTTTAGTAGAAGAGAAACTCAGTAGAAATTTAGTTTAGTACGATATCTCAAGTAAAATCTCAAATACCAGAAAAAAATTCAGGTGTGTGTATCATCGTCGTGAATGTTCACTGTGCTCACACTAGATTAATAGCAGAAAAGAATTAAGGTGCAATCACTGGTGAACGCACATCAAAGCATACAATCTTGGTGTGCGCAATGCCGCATAACGCCTCCGATGGGTTGTTTCTCCCGTTCTTTGTGCTGACGGGTCTCAACCAATCGCAGCGTGTGCACCACCACTCCCAAGATGGCGCCGCAGAGAAACTAGAAGGCCCATGACACTTCGCTGAACATGGCAGCAGAACAGTGGATGAGGTCAAAACTAGAATGCCACACCACATTGCCACCTCAGTCAACTGTGTTGGGCCATCAATGATGACATTTCATGGCAAACAATGAGTTTCCTGTTTTTTTTAAACTTCTGCTGATAGTGGGCCATACTGGATTGGAGCATCCCAAACTCGCAGCATCAGGATTACAACTGAACCAAAGCACAATTCAGAATATAGAATCACTTATAAACATCAACAATCCACTGCGTGAGTACAGCATGTGAGGAAGCAATGTCAAACATATATAATGTAGAAATTTAGAGACCCATATTTTACTTCCACAGCTGTCTTTCATCAGTTTAACCCCCTGCTCACACCCCCATGTTGCTTCTCCCCCCTGCACTGCTTGTGGGGCTTCCTCTCCCACTTGCACTCCAGTGTTGCTTCCAACCCCCAGTGATGCTTCTCCCACCTGCTTTAAAAATCTGCATCCCTACGTTGCTTCTGCCCCTTAGTACCCGTGTGGCTTCCACCCATGTGTTGATTCCCTCATGTTGCTTCCTTCCCCCCTGGAGAAAAAAATAGCCCTATTTCTTTTAAGTTATTTCTTTAAAACATTACATATTCCCTTAAGGAAAACAGGCAGCATTAAAAAATAAGAGATTGCCTTATTTAAAGCAATTACAGGCATGGTGGTCTGCTGACCACCGCAGGTCACCATCCCTGCGAATGTGGTTAATTGAAATGGGTTGCAATTTGCGACATACCTCTTGGATATTGACGAGGTAGATCGAATTGCAGCCCACTACAATGCAGTATTTTGTGATTCGACTATTAGTCAATTTGCAAAATCAAAAACAATTCACTAAAAGCTGGTGTGGAATTTGCAACCCCTTTTAGCAAGTCGACTCTTTGTACACAAGGCCCGTAGTCATATACGTGCATTGTATACCGAAGCAGACTGCAAACCCTCCCACTCCATTATTGTTCAAGCACCCGGTCCTCTCCATGTTGCCCATACAGCCATATGAGGCAGCAGCTGATGTAGTGTGAGTTTAGTGGTGGCGCTCCCGAGGGCCTAACACAAACTCCATATAACTTCAGTGTCTCAGGAGCTTCAATTACCTTGAAGGCCTTGAAGTGCTTGAGCAGCACTGTCGGAGGAATTTGCAGTGCTATCTTTGTCACCCCTCACATCAGGCTCATGCTGCAGCTGATAGATATTCCAGTGCCTAGCATGTCTCCTGAGGGTCATGCTGCAGCTGATAGGTGTTCCAGTGCCTAGCATGTCTCCTGAGGGTCATGCTACAGCTGATAGATATTCCAGTGCCTAGCATGTCTCCTGAGGGTCATGCTGCAGCTGATAGGTGTTCCAGTGCCTAGCATGTCTCCTGAGGGTCATGCTACAGCTGATAGATATTCCAGTGCCTAGCATGTATCCTGAGGGTCATGCTGCAGCTGATAGATATTCCAGTGCCTAGCATGTCTCCTGAGGGTCATGCTGCAGTTGATAGGTATTCCAGTGCCTAGCATGTATCCTAAGGGTCATGCTGCAGCTGATAGATATTCCAGTGCCTAGCATGTCTCCTGAGGGTCACGCTGCAGCTGATAGATATTCCAGTGCCTAGCATGTCTCCTGAGGGTCATGCTGCAGCTGATAGATATTCCAGTGCCTAGCATGTCTCCTGGGGGTCATGCTGCAGCTGATAGATATTCCAGTTCCTAGCATGTATCCTAAGGGTCATGCTGCAGCTGATAGATATTCCAGTGCCTAGCATGTCTCCTGAGGGTCATGCTGCAGCTGATAGGTATTCCAGTGCCTAGCATATATCCTGAGGGTCATGATGCAGCTGATAGATATTCCAGTGCCTAGCATGTCTCCTGAGGGTCATGCTGCAGCTGATAGGTGTTCCAGTGCCTAGCATGTCTCCTGAGGGTCATGCTGCAGCTGATAGGTGTTCCAGTGCCTAGCATGTCTCCTGAGGGTCATGCTGCAGCTGATAGATATTCCAGTGCCTAGCATGTCTCCTGAGGGTCATGCTGCAGCTGATAGATATTCCAGTGCCTAGCATGTCTCCTGAGGGTCATGCTGCAGCTGATAGGTATTCCAGTGCCTTGCATGTATCCTGAGGGTCATGCTACAGCTGATAGATATTCCAGTGCCTAGCATGTCTCCTGAGGGTCATGCTGCAGCTGATAGATATTCCAGTGCCTAGCATGTCTCCTGGGGGTCATGCTGCAGCTGATAGATATTCCAGTGCCTAGCATGTCTCCTGAGGGTCATGCTGCAGCTGATAGGTATTCCAGTGCCTTGCATGTATCCTGAGGGTCATGCTACAGCTGATAGATATTCCAGTGCCTAGCATGTCTCCTGAGGGTCATGCTGCAGCTGATAGATATCCCAGTGCCTAGCATGTCTCCTGAGGGTCATGCTGCAGCTGATAGATATTCCAGTGCTTAGCATGTCTCCTGAGGGTCATGCTGCAGCTGATAGGTATTCCAGTGCCTTGCATGTATCCTGAGGGTCATGCTACAGCTGATAGATATTTCAGTGTCTAGCATGTCTCCTGAGGGTCATGCTGCAGCTGATAGATATTCCAGTGCCTAGTATGTCTCCTGAGGGTCATGCTGCAGCTGATAGGTATTCCAGTGCCTAGCATGTCTCCTGAGGGTCATGCTGCAGCTGATAGATATTCCAGTGCCTAGCATGTATCCTGAGGGTCATGCTGCAGCTGATAGATATTCCAGTGCCTAGCATGTCTCCTGAGGGTCATGCTGCAGCTGATAGGTATTCCAGTGCCTAGCATGTCTCCTGAGGGTCATGCTGCAGCTGATAGATATTCCAGTGCCTAGCATGTCTCCTGAGGGTCATGCTGCAGCTGATAGATATTCCAGTGTCTAGCATGTCTCCTGAGGGTCATGCTGCAGCTGATAGGTATTCCAGTGCCTAGCATGTCTCCTGAGGGTCATGCTGCAGCTGATCGATATTCCAGTGCCTAGCATGTCTCCTGAGGGTCATGCTGCAGCTGATAGATATTCCAGTGTCTAGCATGTCTCCTGAGGGTCATGCTGCAGCTGATAGGTATTCCAGTGCCTAGCATGTCTCATGAGGGTCATGCTGCAGCTGATAGATATTCCAGTGCCTAGCATGTCTCCTGAGGGTCATGCTGCAGCTGATAGATATTCCAGTGTCTAGCATGTCTCCTGAGGGTCATGCTGCAGCTGATAGGTATTCCAGTGCCTAGCATGTCTCCTAAGGGTCATGCTGCAACTGATAGGTGTTCCAGTGCCTAGCATGTCTCCTGAGGGTCATGCTGCAGCTGATAGGTGTTCCAGTGCCTAGCATGTATCGTGAGGGTCATGCTGCAGCTGAAAGATGTTCCAGTGCCTAGCATGTCTCCTGAGGGTCATGCTGCAGCTGATAGATATTCCAGTGCCTAGCATGTCTGCTGATGGTGCCACACGTTGCCTCCTGCTACTGGTGGCTGCACCTCAGTTGTGATGCCTTCGATGTATATAGTAATGCTAAATATTATATTGAGTTTTAAAGCAAGCGTTTTCACTAAAGTCACTTTGTAGTCCTCGCTTTTACACAGAAGGGATACAAAGGCACCACGCCCCTTCTATCCCCATGGCCTTGATCACGAAAATGGAGCAGGCTGCACTTCAGCTCTGTCCTAACCTCGGATAAATACAGTGCCATTTTCAGGATTCACTGTGGCCCCAGTGGAGTGAATGCACACACTTACTTCAGCTAGCATGCAGCACCTTGTCAAACCCACCAAGCTTGTGACGGACACTAAGACCATCTCCTTTATTTCCTCGTGTGCACCTGTCAGCATTTTCTTTGAGCATGCTGTAAAGACAAGTACTAGCAAATCCAATAAACCTAGCTTTAATGGCTAATACTTCTAAACACCAGAGGTGGGCGAGCCACTGAAAGCCTGAGCCAGAAACCTGACTCTAGCTCAGCTCGAGGGATCCGAGCTTTCACCGGAGGGGATGTGGCATAATGCCTACAAGGTGAATCCCAAGGGGAACCAGGTTCGAACCCTGTCCTTCGCTCAGCATCCTGTAAATCCGGCAAATCTCCCTGTCCCTAAAAAAAGGTACGATGCAGTCTGTGTCTGTTGTCAACGTGCTCCTAAGTCCTCATGCAGGGTTTGTGTTATCTAAAACCACCATACATAAAAGGTGAAGGCTGCCTGTTGCCCATGCTCTAAAAAATTAGGGATAAAGAACCTTTGATGTCAGAAACAGCTAGCCATAGTGGCTCAATTGCACAGTGTGAAGGTGGAAAATCTGGGACCAATCCTGGCATCCCTGCTTGACCAAATTCTGTGATACTAGGTTAGTATTACGATTCACTGTCTTTACTGCACAAATTTAAAACAGCCAATTAAGTCACAGTAAACTTAAAATTACATGTCCCATGAATATCATGTACATGACACCCATCACTTGCTCAAATCAAAATGTAGTTGGTCCCTTAAGTAATGGAACTACCATTTTTTTTGATTTTTTATTTTGTTTAAGAAATTTTTATTAATCTTTTTTTGAAAGAAGGAAAGAATACATATGCAATATATAATTGATTCCTAATTTTTGCTCCCTAGAACTAACACACCTAACAGTCTGAACCATAAGAAATAACATAACCATACCAAAAGTTAGAACCAAAACATCCCAAATAGTAACACGTCAACTTCCACCCAGGCTCAGCATGACGGACAGATCAGATCCTGTCCTGCGTTGAAAGCCACTTGTAAGAGATGGACGGGAAACTTCAGACCTCTTCGACTGGCATCCACTGCAATCAGCTCCACCATATCCTAGTCTCGGCTTGTATCCAGAAGAGCAGAAATAAAAAGCCATAAACTCTGCCCCACTATGACCAGTACATGGTCATCATCTGACAATGCTGGATGGGTAAAATCAAACAACATTGATACTCGTTACAGGAAGTATACCCGGGTGAGAATCCTCGCCTACGTGTCCTTAATAAAATTGAAAACTCTTGTCACGTAAGTTAGAATGTTTTTTATTCTATGTCAGGACCAAAGGCTCTGATTATACTTGTTTTAAGTCGCGATACCACCAATGAAGCCACATTTAGATTTGTAATAGAAAGATTTTAAAGTAGACTCTGATGACCAATCAGCCACCCTCATGTCTTCCAAAAAGCTCCCCCAGTGGAATGGTTGACAAACTTAGAAACATTAATGCCTGCATCAGCTAGAAACCAGAGCACCCACCTGGCCAAAGTTGCTCCAGGAACCGGCCTGAATGGTTTCTGCAATGCAATTAAATGTAAATGTGTTGTATTTGTAAAGCGCACGGCTGCCCACGTGACAGGGCGTCCCGGCGCTGCACTCATACCGCTGTGGAACCCTTCCGGGCTTTTCCATGTGAATAGTCCACTCCTAGGCACCCCCAAGGTGAAGCCAGGCATCCAAGCGCTGCTGGGGCCGTTGTGGAGATTAAGCAAGCTATTGCCCAGTCACAGAGTGGGACCCAAGGTTAGACTAGTACCGAGGCGAGAATTATCAGGTCCAGGGAGATTGAGTCCAAGAGCCACTGAGGCGGGAATTGAACCCTGGTCCCGGGCCAGACCTCTGCATCAGGGTCTGCCGCTGTAACCATTGAGCCACGCTTCTCCACATTAGCAACTGTCCGCCATGGTCTTGTCTAAACTCTCCAGTACGTGGTTCATACTCATTCATGCAGCATACCACACACAGTTTCACGTTATTGGTGAAAGTTGGATAGGACACAGACCTGGAATTGTACTGAGTGCTTCTAGAAAAAGAAAAAGAAACTGCATCTGGTGAAAATACTTGAAAAATCCAGAGCACGGATATCTGATACCATCTTACAGGAAATGAAACATAACAGAATTGTGAGTTCAGCTGATAGCGGTTTACGGGATAATGCACCATTATCCGGCCATTGTCCAGAAATCTGAAAACGACATTTAGATCCCATAAGTATTTCAGTTAAGGGGCTTTGCTAATCTAAAGCCCCACATTAGTTTACTCACCAAAGCCTGCTTGCCAATTGGTTTCCCTTCAATGGACAACAACCTGCGGAGTTCGCTGATGGAAAATTATTCACTGATCTATACGCCAGACTGGAATCCGCCATGGTTGATAGCAAATTAATTGCCAAGTAACAGTCCACCATGTTATGTTATGTTATGTTAATCAGCACATGTAGCGTGCACGGATACTCAGGAGTGTCCCGGTGCGAGAGCCAACTGCAGGAAATGTGAGAAAAGGGGATGGAGGGCTACAGTTTTAGTTGAAAAGCAAGGTCTTTAGCTGCTTTTTAAACAGCCTGAGATCCTGTGTGTGTCGCAGTATGTATGGGAGGGCATTCCACACCTTGGCCGCCCTGAAGGAAAGACAGCTGCCCCCTGGTCGAACAAGGCGGAAGCGGGGGATAACTGCCAAGCATTGTGCTGCTGATCTCAGATGTCTTTGGGGCTCATAAAAATCAAAGCGTCTCCTCAGATATGGCGGCTCAGATTTGTATAAAGCGCCGTGAGCAAGTGTCAGGGCCTTGAACAGCACATGTTGCGCCACAGGAAGCCAATGCAAATCTCGGTGGTGTTGCCTTGTACTAGATCTGCCAGGGATGCCCAGCAACACTCTAGCTGCTGCGTTTTGAATGGTTTGCAGTTTACTTAGCTATACTTGACAAGATGAGGGCACGAGTCACCATTTCCTTAGCATATCAAGGCTGCAGTGGCAGAAATTTCTTCAGTGATTTAAGTGTGCCGAAGCACACTCCAGCCAGTTTTTTTTATCTGCGGTGAGAATTTGAGGTCCTCGCTGAACCAGACCCCCATATTCTTCACAGGGCTGCCCGTTGGCCTGAGATAGTTTGCCGGCCAGAGATCTTCTCTAAAACGGGGAGGAAAAGACCCATACAGAAGAACATCAGACTTGTCATCATTACATTTGAGCTGGGCCCTAGCTGTCAGCCTGGAGGCAGCCTTGGAACGTTGGCATTATGATGCTACCCAGCTGGGGGCACCGGATGATTGATAACTAATAAAATCATCACATCTTACTCTCTGTGTAGTGTCACTTTACTACACTTTTTGGCGACGAGGGTCAAGGAGCTGAGCCAGGGTCAGCGTGGTGCACCCCCCCTGGAGTGAATTTGCGCTGGGGAAGCAAAAGGATATTTAAGACTGATCTCCTACCCGTTCCGGTGAACCTCTGCCAGGCATCTTCGCCGAGTGTCTTTTCGGTTTCTCTTCCTCTGGATGCAGCACGGATGGTAAAGCTATATGGTTTTTAAGAGGCATCCAGGCACTTTCAGGAAGGTTGCTGTGAGCCGACGTAGATCAGCGATGGCGGCGGAGCTGGCTGGTAGTCCCGATTCCTGAAGCGAAGGTTCGTCTTCATTTGAAAACGGAGTCGTGGACGTGTGAGGTTGACAGCGGAAAGGTGACTGACTTTAGCTGAGGCGGCGGAGCTGGCTGAAAGTTCCGACTCCTGAAGCAAAAGTTCGGCTTCAATTGGAAACGGAGTCGGGTGACGTGTGAGGTGAATCCGCGGAAAGGTGCTTGACTTTGGCTGTGGCTGTCGGTGCTGGTTAAAAGTAGCGGGCATCGACTTCCCTTCGTGCTATGCCGCGCAAAATAACTTTTACAAGTAAGATCAGTTGCCTGGCGTTGGAGAAGTAGTTACATCGCCTGTGTGCCGAGTCTCCGTTGAGGAAAGAGCCGCGTTGCGGAGAAGGGAGGCGATTTGGTGAAGGGCGGTGATTCTATGAGGCGCATTCCTTCCCCAGTCCCGGTTTGATTTACCAGAAGGTGTTGAACGTTATTCCCCTCATTTCTGTCCTTCCACGTCAGTTCTGTGAGGGAAATCAGCGCTGCGGGGGCATAGAACAGAGTCAGTATTCTTCCTGCACGGTGAGGCTGGGAGAAAGCGACGGCGCCCACCACAGGAAGTTCCCGCCCATTTCCACGAACTGAGTAAAATCGAGGAAACTGAAAGGGGACTGGGGGGATTTATTAAGCTAGGAGCCAGGGATAATATCAAGGTGAAGTGCTGTGTTATTGGGATTCCTGGGGAGCTTTACACTCGCTATTATTTTTCTTCAAGTGTTATGCCTAAGCAAAAGTGTTCCCATTGATTCTACTCTGTGTGACATTTGTTTATGCTTTTTCAATTTTGAGTTTGGTTAATTTGTGTGAAAGCAAGTAATCCTAGCCCCCTACTGTATGGCCATGGCAGGTGCAGGTATGAGCCAGCCCCCACCTTTCCTAAATGATCTAGGAGAGCCAGAAATACCTTGGAAGAGATGGGTTGGAATTTTCAAGTCTTATCTCATAGCGATAGGGAGGGCTAATTATAACAATGTAAGGAAACAACACATATTGTTACATAATTTGGGCATACATGGAAGAAAGGTGTTTGAAGACATAACTGGGAGACTAGTAGATGATGAGCAAGAAGAGGTAGAAGGTGTGAATGTTTATGATTACACCTTGATAAAATTGGAAGAACATTTTAAAATGAAGCTCAATGTGGTGCTGGAAAGGCATAAGTTCTATAAAAGGGTACAGAAGAAAGATGAGAAAGTCACAAATTACGTAGCGGTTCTTAAGGGTTTAGCTGCTACATGTGATTTTGGTGCATTAACGGACTCTATGATAAGGGAGCAGATTGTGAGGTGCACGAATGACTCAAGGATTCAGGAAGAGCTCCTTACGAGAAATCCTGACCTGGAAGAGGCTTTAAGTATAGCTAAAGGGTTAGAGCATACAGCCATGTGTATGAAAGAGATGAAAATACATGATGGAGCATTAAGGGAGAAGAATGAGAGTAAAGGGGCACAAGAGGGGGAAACCATTTGCAAGGTAGGGGAGAAAACTAAGGCTGGTCAGCGCAATAACCCCCAGGGTTGGTTATGTTACAAATGTGGTAGCCCTAATCACCTGGCTAACAGCTGGAAGTGTCCTGCCAGGGATACTCTGTGTAGGAAATGCAACAAAAGAGGGCATTTTTCCAAGGTGTGTAAAAATGTAAACCAGAAAATACATATGGTGGATAATGTTGAAATTGAAGATGTAAAGGAAAAGACGTTTATTTTCCAGGTGGGGGATGAGGAGGAAAGTGAATGTAATGAACACCCTAAATGTGAAATTACCTTGGATGGGAAAAAATTTGAAGTTTTTGCTGATTCATGTTCCCGTTACACTCTCATAGACAAGAAGGAGTTTGAGGAAAAGTTTGCGGGACAGGGGATTGTTTTGGAGAGAGCAGACATAAACCCAGTAGGATATTACAAGGAGCGCATACCGCTAGAGGGAATGACAAAAATGAGAATAACTTTTAAAGATAGGCACACAGTAGGGACAGTATATGTTGCCAGGAGGGGTTCGAATCTGTTGGGGTGGAAACACCAGAAGGATCTTGGTATCAAATTGGATCCCAACAACAAGGAACAGGTACTCTTAGTAGAACCCTCCAGGGTTGCGGAAGAGGTTATCCAGGAGTTTGAGGAAGTATTTAGTGAAAAGCTGGGTGTGCTAAAGAACTATATGCACAAGATTACACTGAAGGAGGGGGCAAGGCCTGTGATACACAAAACACGTTCCATACCCCTACGCATGAAAGAACCTTTGAAAGCCGAGTTGGACAAACTGGTTAGCCAAGGAGTGATCAAAGAAATAGAGACATCTTCATGGTTGGCCCCGGTCGTGATCACGACCAAGGACGGAGGAAAGAACATTAGGTTGTGTGTGGACCTGAGAGACTTGAATGCAAACATTCTTGTAGACCGATACCCCCTCCCAAGAATTGGAGAGATGTTAACCACCATACAGGGGGCGAGGTATTTTAGCGTGCTGGATTTGTCCTCAGCCTATTATCAGATAGAGCTACATCCAGATTCACAGTCCATGACAGCGTTCACTACTCCGTTCGGCAATTTCAAGTTTTTAAGGATGCCTTTTGGTTTGGCGTCGGCGGCAGCTGCTTTTCAAAGGGTTATGCAGCACATCCTAAGGGAATGCAGTAAGACCATGTGCTTCCAAGATGACATTCTCACCTATGGCTCAAGTGAGGAGGAACACAGTGAAAACTTGAAAGGAGTTTTAAGAAAGCTAAGAGATGTTGGATTTACTACCAGGCTGAGCAAATGCAAGTTAGGAGTGAGCTCCGTGGACTACTTGGGGCATACAATCTCCGAAGAAGGGATTAAACCAAAAAATGATTTGGTCAATGCAGTCAGAGATGCACCTACGCCTTCCAACAAAGAGGAATTGTTGTCATTTCTTGGTTTGGCAGAATACATGGCTAAGTTCATTAAAGACTTTGCTATCAGAACACATGCCATGAGAGAATTGGTGAAGAAAGACAGCAAGTTTGAGTGGCGTGAAAGGCAGGAAGAGGCGTTTAGAGACATAAAGAATGCTATAATTCAGGCCCCTTTCATTGGCAAATTTGATCAAAGAAAAGAAATTGTAATAACCACCGATGCAAGCAACAAGGGAATAGGAGCAACATTATCACAGAAGGTGGAGAAACAACTCAAGGTGATTGCATTTGCGTCAAGGACACTTACTCCCCCAGAAGCAAATTATTCTACAGTGGAGAAGGAGGCTCTGGCAATATTCTGGGCCATCAAACACTTCAAGTTCTATGTGTGGGGGGTACCATTTGAGGTACACACGGACCACAAGCCATTGGTCCCACTATTCAGCAAGAAGAATATGGAGGACATGACCCCACGCATAGCCAAGTGGGTCTTGGGCCTACAGGGGTATAATTTCCGAGCAGTTTACATTCCTGGACAACTTAACAGAGTGGCGGACTTCCTCTCTAGAGCTCCGGTCTCCGATGAAACAGCTGAGGAAAAAGTGCAAGATGACATCTTGGAGATAAATGTAACTGCTGTATTGAAGGGAGAGTGGGAAGAGCACTTAAGAAAAGATGAGACTTTGAAGAAGGTTAAGGAGTACATTGTCAAGGGATGGCCAAAAAAGTGCAAGGAGCTGGAAAGAGAAATCCAACCGTTTTGGAATGTAAGAGAGGATCTCTCTATTGATGCGAACTTTGTCATGAAGTCAGGGAAACTAGTGCCTCCGGAGGGAGTGAGGCAGCAAGTCATCAACTTAGCCCATGAAGGCCACCTGGGCAGAAGTTTGTGCAAGAATAGATTAAGAGCAGACTATTGGTTCCCAGAGATGGACCGTGAAATGGAGGAAAAAGTTTGTGACTGTTATGCTTGCAGCATCAGCGACAAGTCAAAAATCACCAAGCGCGCTCCATTAATACCAGTTGAAGTACCTGAGGCTCCGTGGAGTAAACTGGGATTTGATATCACAGGACCGATTCATGGAAGAGGATCACAGGAGATGTATCTATTGGTGCTGATAGACTACTTTACCAACTGGATCTCTCATAAATTCGTGGTTAACATCAACACCAAAGCTTTGATAGGTTTCTTGAAAGAGGTGTTCATGAGAGAGGGGTTTCCCGCTACTATAATAACAGACAACGGTGTCCAGCTGGTTTCAGAAGAAATGACTGAATTCTTAAAAGATTGTTCAATTTCCCACGTCCGCACGCCGTTGTACTGTCCCAAGGCCAATGGCAAAGTGGAAAGGGCAAATCGTTTACTTAAGGAGAGCATCAAGTTGGCAGGAAGATCAGGAAAAAATATGGAAGACGCTATTGTGGAAACGTTGTGGGCTTACCATACCACCCCTAATTCAACAACAGGGCATTCACCTTTCGAACTTATGAGAGGGAGGAAAGCTGGATCTAAGCTGTCCCCACAATGGATGGAAAGAAGAAGTCGTCTAGAAATAGACTCTGGAGAGGTGAAGAAGAGAATTGAAGACAAGCAAGACAAATATAAAGAGTGGTATGACAAGAAGTGGGGAGCTAGAGAAAAGAAACTCAGTTGTGGACAGATGGTGTACATCAGGAAGCCTGACAGAATGGGGAAAAGTGAAGACAGGTTCTACCCTCCAGGGAGGATAAGAGAAGTCAAGAGCAACGTGGTAGTTATGCAGGATGGGAGAGTGTGGAGTCAGGATAGGGTGGTTCCTGCCACAACAGAGGGAAACAAGTTAAGGGAAGTTAGGGCTGGTTCCAGCGACAGAGCAAGGGAGCTAGGGCACCGCAGGGAGAGTCAAAGGAAAAAGAGCATCCCAGCCTGGCACCGTCAGTATAGCATGAGGTGATTCTGTCCAGCCATTAATGTTTATCCCGGGGCTCTGCCCTAGGTATGGTATTTGCTGCATTGGCCTGTTTCGGGGACACATGTTTTACCTTCCTGCCTTACCCTTTTCGTCCTTTCCCTTTTCCTTCCCTTTTGTTCTCTTATGGAAAAAGATGTGTTGTAACTTTAATCGACCCCACTTCCTTGTTGCCGTTTCCCCCCTCCCTTCTCCACCACCTTGGTTTAACCCTAGCTGTCAGCCTGGAGGCAGCCTTGGAACGTTGGCATTATGATGCTACCCAGCTGGGGGCACCGGATGATTGATAACTAATAAAATCATCACATCTTACTCTCTGTGTAGTGTCACTTTACTACAGGCTGAGAGACAGTTTTTGGCTAAGTCCGGGGATAGGTCATCTTCCTTCCACATAAAGAGGAGCTGGGTATCATCAGCGTAAGCCAAGTATAATAAAGGCGTGATGTAAACAGTGAAGAGAAGGGGGCTCAAAGTGGAGCCTTGCAGACCTCCCGTAGTCACCTTTCTTAGAGACGAGGAAAACGGGGGCAACCATACCTGCTGTGTTCTACCTTCTAAAAAGGATTTAATCCAGTCGCAAGCCGAGCCCGAGATGCCAATGTTAGAGAGATGGGCCAGAAGTTGACGATGAGGCACCGTGTAGAAGGCGGCAGAGAGATCCAGTAAAATGCCGCCTGCATCCAGGCATTCTCTAATAGCCTCCGACATCTCCACAAGTGCCGTCTCATTGCTATATGTGGCCCTAAATCCCAACTGGGCAGGGTGGAGGGCACTGGAAGTCTCAACAAAGTTGGAGAGTTGTTTGTAGAATTCCTTCTCGCACACTTTTGCCACAGCTGGGAGGAGAGAAATGTGTTGATAGCTAGCTAGCATGGCCGGATGTAAGGAGGGCTTTTTCAACAACGGGAGCAGCTTAGCCTGTTTCCACTCATGTGGAACTGTGGCGGTCTGAAGCGATATGTTAATAATATTATTAACTTCGGGATGGACCACCTCGGCAACATGGGTCGGCTGGTGAACCAGATTTCAGGGATTTGAGAATGGCCAGAGAATCCTGCAGGTTGATGGGTAAGAAACTCCTCAGGGAGGCGAGGGCTGGCTCCGAGACCGGGTCTTTCTGGGAGGCGAAGCCCCCTGCCCTTGAGTGCTCATCCCAAAACTATCCTGGATCATTTGAATCTTATCTATAATGAAACCAGACTGGTCCTCGCACCAGGCGTTGGAGGCCGGGAAGCTATACGTTCTGCGCAAGTGTTCAGAAAACTTTGAACAATGGAATTTCTTTTGAGTTGTTTTCGGACTAAACAATGCGCCCGTGTAAAAATTGCCTTTAGCCTTCTTGATAGCAGCATAGAATTCTTACTGGGATTTTCTAAGCGCTATTTTAGCCAATGGGCAGTAAGCCTGTCTCCAACTGCGCTCCAGTTTTTTACAGGAGTGTTTTAGCTCCTTAAGCTCGCTAGAGAACCAGGGTTTAGAGGGGGTATGTCTTATTCGTTTGTTAGAGAAAGCTTAGGAAAGGTGTGCCACAGCTTTCGAGATACAGTTATTATAGCTCCCTATAGCGCCAACCAAATCCTTGGGAGTGTTAGGGCGGGTGTCGAACAGAACTCTTTATAGTGCAGTGGGCTCTATTTTTTTTTTGATGGTCTGTCCTGAGTGTATTTTTTCGCTGGACAAGGCACCTGAAAGGTCCAAGAACAATGAATTAAAAAGTGGTCAGACCAAATTACTGGAATAGGTTCTTGGGTGCTTAAAGGGAAATTGGAACAGATTGCATCTAGCGAATGCCCCCCCTATGAGTAGGGGAGCCAATCCATTGGGACAATTAAGACAGGTTCAATGATTCATCCAATTCCCTTGTACCATTGGGCTCAGCACAGTCCAAATGAATGTTGAAGGCTCCTAACAACAAAAAGGTTGAAAAATGCAAGGCCCTTTGCACAATAGCTTCATCTAGAGTCTTCAGGAAGGTGCCCGAGGGGCCCGGGGACGATAGACCAGGGAGCCCCCCAGCGTAAAGTAGGGGGATATGGTGAAGGAGAAATCGAGCACCTCCCCCTCACTGATACGCAGGGTCTCATCCTGCATAAAGACCCAAGTGTCCCAAAACATTACTGCGACCCCTCCACCTCTACCTACTTTATGGTAGGCCCTTGCTATTTTATATCCAGTGGAGATGGCTAGAGTTATGACCGGGGCCAAAAATGTGTTAAGTCATGTCTCTGTTATAAACAGTAGATCCAGCTGAGTGTCTGATAGGAGCGCAAAGATGTCCAGGGCATGTTTTACCATGGAGCGGGCATTGATTAGCGCCGCTCGTATGTACCGGACATTCTGAGAAGCTGTGGAGGCAGGATTATGCCGGGCATTATTTGCTATGTCGACGTGGAAGCTGAAGTTGCACTGCATACATGTGCTGTTAGGGTCGTCCAACACTGTCCCATGACTCCCACACTTACCCATGTGGGCGCCCATACTCAGCAGTTCTGCAAGGCTAAAGGTCAGATGACTGTGAGACTGCTCCCGCGGAAAATGCACAGAATAGCTGGCGCTGGCCACTTCCGGGATGCTGACGGGCGCAGACAGGCTCGCCTTAGGTGCGTCTTCGGTACGCCAGCAGCGCGTCCGCGCCTCGTGCATTATTATTATTATTATTTATACGGCTTATAAAGCGCCTGGTTGCACTGGCTAGTGCGTCCCCGCGCTGCTCCCTCCTGAACACTCTCCTGGGTCGGTGCCGGTGAGATACGAGTTTCCTCTGAACTGGCTTAGTCTTTGGGGAACAGAGTGGTTTTAAGTTCTCTCCTGAAGATGGACTCTGACGCTTCAAGACGTAGCCTCTGTGGCAGTTTGTTCCACTCCGTAGCAGTCAGGACCCTAAAAGAGCGTCCTCCCATTCTCACTCTGTTGAACCTAGGGACATGAACATTGAACTTAACTGTCTGGTAGGCTCATACCAACTAAGAAAACTATGTAAGTATTTAGGGCCCCTTCCCTGAAGAATACGGTGACCTACACGGAGGGCCTTGAATCTCACCCGCTCCCGAACCGGTAACCAATGCAAGGTCCTGAGTGCTTTTTTTGCTGATGCTCTTCTGGGCAGCAGCAAGATCAGGCGGGCAGCCGCATTTTGTATTCACTGTAGTCTCTGGAGCCATTTTGCACTGGCCCCCAAGTACAGGACATTCCTATAGTCCAGTCTGGACGTTATTAGGGCATGGACCAGGGTTTGTCTGACCGGCAGAGGCACGAGATCCAGTGTTTTCCTGAGGACCCATAGCATTCCAAAACAAGTGCCCGCCACCTGTTTGGTCTGGTGTTCAAACGATATTTTAATGTCTATCCAGATCCCTAAGTTCTTCACTGGGTTTCTGGGAGTGGGATGTACACCCAGCCTATCCGGCCACCAGGCTGAGGTCCAGACTGAAGGGGTTCTGCCTGCAATCAGTACCTCCGTCTTGTTACCAATTAATTGGAGACCGTTGTCAGCCATCCATGTGGCAAGCTCCTGCATACATGCAGACAAATTGGCGGCACATTGTTCCTTGGGTTGTGACAAGGTCACAAACAGTTGAGTGTCATCAGCATACGACACTACCTCAACCCCAAATCTATCTGTGATATCTGCCACTGGTGCCACGTATAGATTAAACAGTGTGGGGCTGAGGCTGGACCCCTGTGGTACTCCCTGTTTGAGACTTAATTCCTTAGACCGAAAAGGCCCCTGTGCTACCTGGAAGCTACGGTCAGTTAAGAATGACTCCAACCATTTCCATGCATTGCCCACCACTCCTCCCTTTTTCAGACACTGTAGCAGAGTGTGATGAGCTACAGTGTCGAATGCGGCACTAAGATCGAGCAAGATCAAAGCCGCTGTTTGACCTTCGTCCGCATATATGCGTAAGGTTTCCGTAGAGAGTAGTAGGGCTGACTCCGTCGAGTGGAGGGCACGGAAGCCAGACTGGGAAGAGTGGAGCAAGCCGTTGGCCTCCATATGGGCAGAGAGTTGTTTATTGACCGCTGTAACCCGGTGACTAGTAATCAGGACAGCAAACAGGAAAGGGACTGGTGGTCTTTTAATGAAGACTTACTTAATCCTTCCTCACAGGACGAGCACTGTTCATGGCGAGTACCTCCCGATGACCTGCAGGTCGGCCCCTTTAACTGGCAGAGTGAAACGGACGTAGTGACAGCCCACCGTGACGTTTCCTTCCTCACATTGGATAAGAATCCGGAACGTGGGGAAACGGCGTGTGACGTCACCGGAATTGAAGTGCAGCAAGAGGAGGAAGACGCGAAGAAAGAACGCCGGGGAGGAGAAGAGAAGAACGCCCAGCCAGGACGAGAAGCAGACGAAGTCGGGGAAGGCGAAGCGCTGCTTGCTGAAAAAGACGAGCCAGGAGGCCAACGGGACCACGCTGCGCCGTGCCAAACTCCCGAGGGAGGAGTGTGGCTCCGACAGGTGCGTGACAGGTTCTCGAGCTGGGTGGGACGGAGGGGATATCGGCCCACAGTAAAAAGACCCTCTACGTCCTAGTATCCTGCACACCCCCTCCCTACCCCGTAAAATACTTCCCTCACTTCATTGCACTAAAACGCGGTAAAAGCTTGTAACACGAGAAGGTGTCCCTCACTCCCTGGTACCCCCCTGAAGAATATTAAGAGGACGAGAAAGTAATCGGTCCTTTTCTTTTGTTTTATTTTGTCTCCCGGAACCCTGTGAGAGAGGCCCCTTGGGGAGCAGCGTCACCCGGACCCAGACAGTCCTGGAAGACAGTCTTCACACCAGCCGACACCACGGATACTGCCGAGTTCGCTAAAGAGAGACTAACTTTAAGACAGAAAAAGTTGTATGGAAAAATAAAACCAGCTTTACCCAGACCCCGTGTCCAGCACATTCCTGACCCCCCTTACAACCGCTTTTTCCGCGATCTTAGCGAAATATGGGAGCAACGAGATGGGACGTAGATTTTCTAATTTCTCCATACTAATATTGGCCTTCTTCCTCAGAGGAAGGACCACTGCTTTCTTCCAGGTTTTAGGTACATGTCCTGAGTTGAAGGAGAGTTCAAGTAAATGTCTGATGTGGGGCTCAAGAGTTTCTATACTGCCATGGAGTATTTTGGGGGGTGCTGGGTCTCTGGGGGAGCCAGATTTAATGCTTCCTATAATCTGGCATAAAGCGTCTCGAGAGGGTACCACAAATGCAGTAAGGCAGTTCTTGTCTTGGATAATGGGGGTTTCAATCTTGCCATCATCCATCCTGGCTGAATCTGGAAAGGCGGAGTAGATCTTGTCTACCTTACTAGCAAAGAACTCTGCTCCCTGATTACATGATTTAACTGATCCACTCATGGGGGCTGCTGTCCCGGCGAGATCTGACAGTTCCTTATATACTAGAAACAGCTCCTTCATGGAGTTATCCGCACCTTCAATTCTGGTGCAGTAGTAGGCTTTGCGGGCTTTCCGGATGAGAGCGTGGTATTCTCTCAGGCCCCTTTTATATCCATCCCTCTCTATCTCGGAATAGCTTCCTCTCCATCTCCTCTCTAGGCGTTTGCACTCTGCTTTCTTTTCCCGCAGTTCACCGTTGAACCATGGGGCTGATTTGGATTTTCTCAGGGGTGTATTCTGCGTCCATGGCGCTGTGCAGTCTAGCGCTTCTAGGATACGCGTGTCTAATGCCTCACAGGCTAACTCAATTCCCACACCCTCAGGGGGGCCTCCCTGTTCTATTGCCTTATTGAATGCTTCCGTAGAAAACTTTGCCCATTTCCTGCGTCTAATTCCGGTACTAGTCCCTTTCTGTACCATGGTTTCAGGAACTGCTGCTCTAAATGCGACTAAGAAATGATCCGACCAGACCACTGGAGTGGGGGGTGCTACGGTCACTGCTTCCCAGTTAGCAAAGATCGGATCCAGGAGGTGGCCTTGGCAATGGGTGGGCAGTTCAGATTTCAGTTGCAGGTGTAAACCCGCTAATTCCTGTCTGATTTCCTGTGCTTCCGCGTTCGAGAGGTCGTCAAAGTGGAGATTCAGATCCCCTAAGAGGAGGAGCCTCTCATATTTTAAAGCTGGTTGTGTGAGACTTTCTACTAGCTGTGCCGCAAACCGAGCTCCTGCATTTATGCAGGAATGTCCCCTCAGCAACTAGAGCGCGCCTTGAGCAAAATGGCGGCCTAGATTTATCCAGCCGGTACTCCCCGTGATGCGTGGTGAGTGTGTGAAAGAGATCCTTCGTTATCAATTTTAAAAAGCCGTCTAGCAGCAAAGTTCGTTATAAAATAAATGTGGCAGCTCAAGTTAGCAGCAGAGTTGGATTTTAAAATTGGAGGAGCCGCACAGGTTAGCAGCAAAGTTCGTATTAAAAATAGAGTCACAGCAAAGTACGTTTTTAAAATTAGAGTCACAGCACAGTTAGAAGTAACAACATTAAAACACTCTCCAAACACTCTTAAAACCAGCTCAGTGCAGTACGATCAGGAATGAAACAGCGTACTAGCATCTCCCTGCTCCTAATGGCGCTGGCGTCCGCGCAGCGCTCATTATTTATGCAGGAATGCCCCCTCAGCAACTAAAGCGCGCCCTCAGCAAAATGGCGGCTTAGGTTTATCCAGCTGGGACTCCCCGTGATGCGTAGTGAGTGTGTGAAAGAGATCCTTCGTTATCAATTTTAAAAAGCAGTCTAGCAGCAAAGTTTGTTATAAAATAAATGTGGCAGTTCAAGTTAGCAGCAGAGTTTGTATTTTAAAATTTGAGGAGCAGCACATGTTAGCAGCAATGTTCGTATTAAAAATAGTCACAGCTAAGTACGTTTTTAAAATTAGAGTCACAGCACAGTTAGAAGTAACAACGTTAAAACACTCTCCAAACACTCTTAAAACCAGCCGAGTGCAGTACGATCAGGAATGAAACAGCGTACTAGCATCTCCCTGCATCACCCCACTCCTAATGGCCTACCGCCAAGGGATGAGCACCCCGTTTGTTACACCAGCGGCACCATCTCCATGACAAAGCATAATGCTTATGGGTATTTGCCGAACAGGCTTCTTCAATTTAGAATACAGCTTGTTGCAAAATGCCTGGCAAATTTCATCTTTCCCTGAAACCTTCCAGGCTAGCAGGGTAAGCTGTTCTTATAGGCTCAGAGGATGAGGTTGACCTATAGGATCAAATAACAAGTTTGATCGGACAGACACATGCCATCTCAAACAGAACTGGAAACCAAGACTGGGCCTTTCACATCGGGGTCTCTGCTTCCTGCCTCCTGACTTGAGAGAGAACTCTGGGAATCATCATGAAAGGTGGCAATGCATAACCCCAAGTTTGCAGCCAATCCTGAAGAAAATCATCCATTGCCTAAGCCATTGGATATGGCTGCCAGCAGAAGAAAGTCTGAAGCTGACAATTGACTCGGGACACCAAGAGATCCAACCTTCAAGGGCCCTAAAGGTGATTCATGGCATCCCTGATGTACGGTGATGCCAATTGACTATCCTATTTTTCTGACCCGGCAAACATTCGGCAAGACCGAAATGTGATTTTAGAGACAAAAGCTGCAGAAGTCTTTGGCAATCTCTGCCAAAAGACGGGATTTCGTCATGCCCAACTTGTTGACATACTGTACCACTAAGATGCTGTCCATCTTCAGAAAGACACAACAATCCGTCCTCAAGGAGGACAGACTCCTGATGGCAAAGGAGCCCGCTGGGAGCTCCAAGCAATTGATGTGAAGATGTAATACTATCTCCGACCAATGGCCCGCCCCCCTGTGGAGTCTGGAGCTCATCTTGCTCCCCAACTGCTGGCATCCGACTCCATGATGACCTCAGGGGAAGTGCCAAAAATGGCTTTGCTGTTCTAGGACCCTATGTGGTCCAACCTCCACAACTTCTCCGTCCAGGCTTCCTCTGATAAATTGATCTCATTTTAATAGTAAATGCCTTCCTGCAGTTGTTGAATCTTCAACCGCTGCAGAGCTCTGTGATGAAGAGGCCCTGGGAAGGTCGCTTGGATTAACGAGGCAAAGAGACCGAAAATTACGGTCAGTGACCTCAAACAAACATTCCTATTGTTCACAGCATATCGCAACTCTCTCTTGATCGTCCTTTTCTTCTAAAGGGGAGGATCAGGAGAGACTGCACTGATGCCAGCCATTGACTGGGAGACAGAACTAACTGCTGCTCATTGATGATGAACCCCAGATCTTGGAAAAGTTGAACGGCCTATGCGAAGTGGAGGAGTGTTGTTATCTGATCCTGGGCCATTAGTATGAGGTCCTCCAAATAAATGATCAGGTGACCTCCCCTGTTCATAGTACTCCATCACAGGTCTCATCAGCTTGGTGAAACACTAAGGGGCTGATGACAGCCCGAAAGAAAGGACCTTGATCTCGTAAACAGCGACCTGCCCAGAGAAACTCGAGGAATCTCCGGTGCAGAGGAAAAATAGAAACTGTGAGATATGCATTTTTCAGGTTCAAACGAACCATCCAGTCGCTTGGTTGGAAAATATCCTGTAAGAGATGGATGCCCTCTATCTTGCAATGCCTGTACATTATCCAGGCATTGAAGTCTGTCAAGTTCAACACCAAGTGTGAGTCCACTAAGAAAATCGTGCTGATGAAACTGTTGGGGTGGAGTTCGGATGGGCAAATCGCTTCTATCTGAAGAAGCTATTGGATTTCGAAATCTGTGAACTTCTGCCTGTGTAGGGAAAAATACAGCACTTAAGGGAGTTGGAATTAGGGTGGAGTCTTATAAAATTCCAGTTTGTGACCTTGAACTACTCTAAGACCCAAGGATCGTGAGAAATATTTTGCCAGTTGTCCAGAAAAAATGGAATTATGCCCCCAAAATAACCCCTGAAGAGGGATAACTCTCACCTACAGCACCAGAGCCTTGCCCTGCTCTGTGTGCTCCTCAGTGGTTTCCTCTGCAAAAACGGCCTCGCGATTTCAGGAGGGCAAGAAAGTGGCTCCACTTGGGGCATGATACCACCCTCCTCGGTCACAAGGGGCATAATCTTGTTGGGAGCATTGGAAGTGACTACGACCTGATGATTGCCCCTGAATCAAACGTTCTCCCAAAAAGGATGGAACACCTTTCTAAGGAACAGTTGAGCTTTGTCCAGGGTGCAATATATAGACACACACTTTACCAGATCTTTTGCAAATGGGCCCCTGAAAAGAAGACCTTCCACTATCAGTGTGGCTACAGACTAGTGCAAATCATTCAATTTTGGGTCAATATGCATCGCTATAGAATGTCTGCGCTCTATAAAGATGATACAGCTGGTGTTTTTTCACCTGGCAGATCGCTCTTTTGCCCACCCCACCAGGGCGTCCACGTGAACAGGAATGTCAGTGTCCTTCGCATGATACGCAATTTTTGTTAGAAGACCTGGCATATCTAATAACTTATCTTGGAAGTTACTCCAAACTATGTCCAGGCCTTTTTTAGGGTCTTCAAGCACTTCTTCAAGAAGGTGACCATTCTGGGATCTACCTCCAGAGTATCCATGACTTTGCCTGGAAAATCCGGTCTAGTCCATTCTGCTCGTAGCCGAGCCCCAATCACCTTCTCAAAACGTGATCTGCACATAGTCTGCTACTTCGGCGGGGTACCCAACTGGATGACCTCAGATGTAAAATTGTCATGAGGCTCAAAATCCATCACTTTCATCAATTTAGAGGACATTGTTAGCCCACCTGGCAAGTTGTAATGTTTCCTTTTACTTGGTCCCTGTTTGTTATCTTCCCTGCTAGAATCTGAGCGGGAAGAAGATGAACCAGTGTCATCCAGAGTCCTGTCTGTGGCTGGCTTAACAGGCCTAAGGACATCTAGCAGCAGGGGCGCACAGTAACCGTGCTCACCCGCAAACGTATCCATCAATTTTTCAAAGGCTTTGCCCTTTTTGGGTTCGGTGATGTTCTTGTCATCCCCTTTGACTTGTGTGTGCTCCACCTCTGCTGTTGAGCGTTTTAGTGCAATGGTTAGTAAATGGGCACAATGCTAGGGCCAGATCCCTGTTCACGGAGTGCTGGACACTGTTATCTAATGCACCCACAAGATCAAGTTACAGACTAGATCCAGGTTCCTCCTTGTAAGTTTCGTAGTCACTCTCATAGGGGTCTTATTTGGCCATAGTGAATAAGACAAACAACAGTCCCAGAACCCGCTGCTCTCTGAGCAATTTGGAACTTGCTGCACCATGAGCAATCTCAACAGTCCCAGAACCCGTTGATGCATGAGCAATCTCATCAATCCCAGAACCCGCTGCTCTGTGAGCAATCTCATCAATCCCAGAACCCACTACTGCATGCGCAATCTCATCAATCCAAGAACCTGATGGCATGTGAGCAATCTCATCAGTCCCAGAACCTGATGGTGTGTGTGGAATCTTATTTGTAACAGAACCTGCTGCTCCATGAGCAATCTCATCAATCCCAAAAGCAGCTGCTCTGTGAGCAATCTCATCAATCCCAGACCTCCAGACCCTGCTGCACCCTGGGTAATCTCATCAATCCCAGAACCCACTGCCGCATGAACAATCTCATCAATCCCAGAACCTGCTGATCCATGAGAAATCTTATCAGTCCCAGGACCTGATGGTGTGTGAGGAATGTTATTAGTCCTAGAACCTCTACTCCATGATCAATCTCATCAATCCCAGAACCAGCTGCTCCATGAGCAATTTCATCAATCCCAGAGCTGGCTGCTGCATGAGCAATCTCATCAATCCCAGAACCCACTGCCGCATAAGCAATCTTATCAGTCCCAGAACCTGATGGTGTGTGAGGAATGTTATCAGTCCTATAACCTCTGCTCCATGAGCAATCTCATCAATCCAAGAACCCGCTGCTGCATGAGCAATCTCATCAATCCCAGAACCCACTGCCACATGAGCAATCTCATCAATCCCAGAACCCACTGCCGCATAAGCAATCTCATCAATCCCAGAACCCACTGCAGCATAAGCAATCTTATCAGTCCCAGAACCTGATGGTGTGTGAGGAATGTTATCAGTCCTATAACCTCTGCTCCATGAGAAATCTCATCAGTCCCAGAACCAGCTGCTCCATGAGCAATCTCATCAGCCCTAGAACCTACTGCTATGTGAGAAATCTCATCAATCGCAGAACCCACCTGCCACGTGAGCAATCTCATCAATCCCAGAACCGCTGCTGCATGAGCAATCTCATCAATCCCAGAACCCTCTGCTCCATGAGCAGTCTCATCAATTCCAGAACCCACTGCCGTTTGAGCAATCTCATCAATCCCAGAACCCCCTGCCACATGAGCAATCTCATCAATCCCAGACCTCCAGTCCCTGCTGCACCCTGGGTAATCTCATCAATCCTAGAACCCACTGCCGCATGAGCAATCTCATCAATCCCAGAACCTGCTGATCCATGAGCAACCTTATCAGTCCCAGAACCTGATGGTATGTGAGGAATGTTATCAGTCCTAGAACCTCTACTCCATGAGCAATCTCATCAGTCCCAGAACCTGCTGCACCATGAGCAATCTCATCAATCCCAGAACTGGCTGCTGCATGAGGAATCTCATCAATCCCAAAACCCACTGCCACATGAGCAATCTCATCAATCCCAGAACGTGCTGCTCCATTAGCAATCTGATCAATCTCAGAACCTCCTGCACCATGAGCAGTCTCATCAATCCCGGACCTCCAGACCCTACTGCACCCTGTACAATCTCATCAATCCCAGAACCCACTGCCCCATGAGCAATCTCATCAATCCCAGAACCTGCTGATCCGTGAGCAATCTCCCCAATCCCAGCATCTGCTGCTCCATGAGCAATCTCATCAATTCCAGAACCCACTGCCGTTTGAGCAATCTCATCAATCCCAGCACCCTCCGCTCAGTGAGCAATCTCATCAATCCCAGAACCCTCTGCTCCATGAGCAATCTCATCAATCCCAGAACCTCCTGCACCATGAGCAATCTCATCAATCCCAGCATCTGCTGCTCCATGATCAATCTCATCAATCCCAGAACCCACTGCCGCATGAGCAATCTCATCAATCCTAGAACCTGATGGCATGTGACCAATCTCATCAGTCCCAGAACCTGATGGTGTGTGAGGAATGTTATCAGTCCCAGCACCTGCTGCTCCATGAGCAATCTCATAAATCCCAGACTGGCTGCCGCATGAGCAATCTCATCAGTCCCAAAACCTGCTGTTCCATGAGCAATCTCAGCAATCCCAGCACCTGCTGCTCCATGAGCAATCTCAACAGTCCCATAACCTGCTGCTCCCAGAGCAATCTCATCAATCCCAGAACCTGCTGATCCGTGAGCAATTTTATCAATCCCAGACCTCCAGACCCTGCTGCACCCTGAGAAATCTCATCAATCCCGGAACCCACTGCCGCATGAGCAATCTCATCAATCCTAGAACCTGATGGCATGTGCCCAATCTCCTCAGAACCTGATGGTGTGTGAGGAATGTTATCAGTCCTAAAACCTCTACTCCATGAGCAATCTCATCAGTCCCAGCACCTGCTGCTCCATGAGCAATCTCATCAATCCCAGTACCCGCTGCCGTATGAGCAATCTCATAAATCCTAGACTGGCTGCCGCATGCGCAATCTCATCCGTCCCATAACCTGCTCTTCCATGAGCAATCTCCGCAATCCCAGCACCTGCTGCTCCATGAGCAATCTCAACAGTCCCAGCACCTGCTGCTCCATGAGCAATCTCATCAATCCCAGAACCTGCTGTTCCATGAGCAATCTCATCAGTCCCAGAACCTGCTGCTATGTGAGAAAACTCATCCGTCCCAGACCCTCCTGCACCATGAGCAATCTCATCAATTCCAGAACCCACTGCCGCATGAGCAATCTCATTAATCCCAGAACCCGCTTCTGCATGAGCAATCTCATCAATCCCAGAACCCGCTGCTGCATGAGCAATCTCATCAATCCCAGAACCCGCTGCTCCGTGAGCAATCTCATCAATCCCAGTACCCGCTGCTGCATGAGCAATCTCATAAATCCTAGAACCCGCTGCTCCGTAAGCAATCTCATCAATCCCAGAACCCGCTGCTGCATGAGCAATCTCATCAATCCCAGAACCCACGGCTCCGTGAGCAATCTCATCAATCCCAGAACCCGCTGCTGCATGAGCAATCTCATCAATCCCAGAACCCGCTGCTGCATGAGCAATCTCATCAATCCCAGAACCTGCTGATCCGTGAGCAATTTTATCAGTCCCAGAACCTAATGGTGTGTGAGGAATGTTATCAGTCCTAGAACCTCTACTCCATGAGCAATCTCATCAATCCAAGAACCCGCTGCCGCATGAGCAATCTCATCAATACCAGAACGTGATGCTCCATGAGCAATCTCATCAATCCCAGACCTCCAGACCCTCCTGCACCCTATACAATCTCATCAATCCCAGAACCCACAGCCGCATGAGCAATCTCATCAATCCCAGAACCTCCTGATCCGTGAGCAATTTTATCAGTCCCAGAACCTGATGGTGTGTGAGGAATGTTATCAGTCCTAGAACCTCTGCTCCATGAGCAATCTCATCAATCCAAGAACCCGCTGCTGCATGAGCAATCTCATCAATCCCAGAACCCGCTGCTCCGTGAGCAATCTCATCACTACAAGAACCCGCTGCTCCGTGAGCAATCTCATCAATCCCAGACCAACAGACCCTGCTGCAACCTGAGAAATCTCATCAATCCCGGAACCCGCTGCTGCATGAGCAATCTCGTCAATCCCAGAACCGGCTGCTGCATGAGCAATCTCATCAATCCCAGAACCCGCTGCTCCGTGAGCAATCTCATCAATCCAAGAACCCGCTGCTGCATGAGCAATCTCATCAATACCAGAACCCGCTGCTCCGTGAGCAATCTCATCAATACCAGAACCCGCTGCTCCATAAGCAATCTCATCAATCCCAGAACCTGCTGCACCCTATACAATCTCATCAATCCCAGAACCCACTGCCGCATGAGCAATCTCATCAATCCCAGAACCTGCTGATCCGTGAGCAATCTCATCAATCCCAGCATCTGCTGCTCCATGAGCAATCTCATCAATCCCAGACCTTCCAGCACCGTGAGAAATCCTAACAGTCTCAGAACCCGCTGCTGCATGAGCAATCTCATCAATCCAAGAACCCTCTGCTCCGTGAGCAATCTCATCAATCCCAGAACCCTCTGCTTTGTGAGCAATCTCATCAATCCCAGAACCTGCTGCACCCGGAGCAATCTCATCAATCCCAGAACCTGCTGCTCCATGAGCAATCTCATCAATCCCAGAACCTACTGCCGCGTGAGCAATCTCATCAATCCCAGAACCTGCTGCCGCGTGAGCAATCTCATCAATCCCAGAACCTGCTGCTCCATGAGCAATCTCATCAATCCCAGAACCTGCTGCCGCTTGAGCAATCTCATCAATCCCAGAACCTGCTGCTCCATGAGCAATCTCATCAATCCCAGACCTTCCAGCACCGTGAGAAATCTTAACAGTCTCAGAACCCGCTGCTGCATGAGCAATCTCATCAATCCAAAAACCCTCTGCTCCGTGAGCAATCTCATCAATCCAAGAACCCTCTGCTCCGTGAGCAATCTCATCAATCCCAGAACCCTCTGCTTTGTGAGCAATCTCATCAATCCCAGAACCTCCTGATCCGTGAGCAATCTCATCAATCCAAGACCTCCAGACCCTGCTGCACCCTGAGAAATCTCATTAATCCCGGAACCCACTGCCGCATGAGCAATCTCATCAATCCTGGAACCTGATGGCATGTGACCAATCTCCTGAGTCCCAGAACCTGATGGTGTGTAAGGACTGTTATCAGTCCTACAACCTCTACTCCATGAGCAATCAGTGCCGTTCCAGCCACGCTGCGGCAGGGTTTGTATCCCAGGAGAAAGCGAACTACCGCGAAAATCATTTGCCAGATCCGGCATGTGCTGATAAAGCCCCGCTGCCATCTGCCTCCCAGAATACGCTTTGGTACCTCTCCGGCCCTCCTGGATACCCTCAGCGATTCCCCGCTGTTGTTTCTTCTTGGGAGACCCATGAGAACTCCATCTATGTTACCCTCTGCATTATAGACTCCGCTGATTCGTATCCCTGCTTGCTCATCCTTCACTCTCAGTCTGAGAGTTGTTCTGATATCCCCATCCCGCTGGGTCCTGTGTCGCTAAAGCTCCGTGACTGACTGCGCCTTGTAGAGCCTTCCCCCAAACTGATATGTATAGCAGTATCTTCATCCCATCCCGCTCTTCCCCACTCCCGCCCTGATGAAGGTGTAGCTTCGGCTGGGGCCTGACACCGAAACGGGTGTTGGCGTTTTTTCTCCATCCGGCGATGACCCAAGTGATCTAGGATCTTTCCATCTAGTTTTCCCAGATCAATGACACCCTAGTGGAATTGTGTGCGTTGTGTGATGAAAGTAGTATGCCTGTTGGTATAAATGGTATTTGGATGTGTGGGATGATGTAATGCTATGTTTAAATGAATCTTGTTTCCAATAATGCACTAAGATATGGAATTTTATCTATCTCTATGATGTTTAAAGCAATTAATAAATGTATTTTGATGATTTATTAAATTATAATAAAAAGAAAAAAATAATCTAAATCTGTTATCCTGTGTTGAGAATGGTGTCTGTGGGCTCTCATCAGTCCCAGAACCCGCTGCCGCATGAGCATCTTATCAGTCCCAGAACCTGCTGCCGCATGAGCATCTCATCAGTCCCAGAACCCGCTGCCGCATGAGCATCTCATCAGTCCCAGAACCCGCTGCCGCATGAGCATCTCATCAGTCCCAGAACCCACTGCCGCATGAGCATCTCATCAATCCCAGAACCCACTGCCGCATGAGCATCCCATCAGTCCCAGAACCTGCTGCCACATGAGCATCTCATCAGTCCCAGAACCCGCTGCCGCATGAGCATCTCATCAGTCCCAGAACCTGCTGCCGCATGAGCATCTCATCAGTCCCAGAACCCGCTGCCGCATGAGCATCTCATCAGTCCCAGAACCTGCTGCCGCATGACCATATCATCAATCCCAGAACCCACTGCCGCATGAGCATCTCATCAGTCCTAGAACCCACTGCCGCATGAGCATCTCATCAGTCCCAGAACCCGCTGTTGCATGAGCATCTCATCAGTCCCAGAACCTGCTGCCGCATGAGCATCTCATCAATCCCAGAACCCACTGCCGCATGAGCATCTCATCAGTCCCAGAACCTGCTGCCGCATGAGCATCTCATCAGTCCCAGAACCCGCTGCCGCATGAGCATCTCATCAGTCCCAGAACCTGCTGCCGCATGAGCATCTCATCAGTCCCAGAGCCCGCTGCCGCATGAGCATCTCATCAGTCCCAGAACCTGCTGCCGCATGAGCATCTCATCAGTCCCAGAACCTGCTGCCGCATGAGCATCTCAACAGTCCCAGAACCTGCTGCCGAATGAGAATCTCATCAGTCCCAGAACCTGCTGCTCCATGAGCATCTCATCAGTCCCAGAACCTGCTGCCACATGAGCATCTCATCAATCCCAGAACCCACTGCCGCATGAGCATCTCATTAGTCCCAGAACCTGCTGTTGCATGAGCATCTCATCAATCCCAGAACCCACAGCCGCATGAGCAATCTCATCAATCCCAGAACCTGCTGATCCGTGAGCAATCTCATCAATCCCAGCATGTGCTGCTCCATCAGCAATCTCATCAATCCCAGACCTTCCAGCACCGTGAGAAATCTTAACAGTTTCAGAACCCGCTGCTGCATGAGCAATCTCATCAATCCCAGAACCCTCTGCTCCGTGAGCAACCTCATCAATCCCAGAACCCTCTGCTTTGTGAGCAATCTCATCAATCCCAGAACCTCCTGCACCAAGAGCAATCTCATCAATCCCAGACCTCCAGACCCTGCTGCACCCTATACAATCTCATCAATCCCAGAACCCACTGCTGCATGAGCAATCTCATCAATCCCAGAACCTCCTGATCCGTGAGCAATCTCATCAATCCAAGACCTCCAGACCCTGCTGCACCCTGAGAAATCTCATTAATCCCGGAACCCACTGCCGCATGAGCAATCTCATCAATCCTAGAACCTGATGGCATGTGACCAATCTCCTGAGTCCCAGAACCTGATGGTGTGTAAGGAATGTTATCAGTCCTACAACCTCTACTCCATGAGCAATCAGCGCCGTTCCAGCCACGCTGCGGCACCGTTTGTATCCCAGGTCCCAGGAGGAAGCGAACTACCGCGAAAATCATTTGCCAGATCCGGCATGTGCTGATAAAGCCCCGCTGCCATCTGCCTCCCAGAATACGCTTTGGTACCTCTCCGGCCCTCCTGGATACCCTCAGCGATTCCCCGCTGTTGTTTCTTCTTGGGAGACCCATGAGAACTCCATCTATGTTACCCTCTGCATTATGGACTCCGCTGATTCGTATCCCTGCTTGCTCATCCTTCACTCTCAGTCTGAGAGTTGTTCTGAGAGCCCCATCCCGCTGGGTCCTGTGTCGCTAAAGCTCCGTGACTGACTGCGCCTTGTAGAGCCTTCCCCCAAACTGATATGTATAGCAGTATCTTCATCCCATCCCGCTCTTCCCCACTCCCGCCCTGATGAAGGTGTAGCCTCGGCTGGGGCCTGACACCGAAACGGGTGTTGGCGTTTTTCCTCCATCCGGCGATAACCCAAGTGATCTAGGATCTTTCCATCTAGTTTTCCCAGATCAATGACACCCTAGTGGAATTGTGTGCGTTGTGTGATGAAAGTAGTATGGCTGTTGGTATAAATGGTGTTTGGATGTGTGGGATGATGTAATGCTATGTTTAAATGAATCTTGTCTCCAATAATGCACTAAGATATGGAATTTTATCTATCTCTATGATGTTTAAAGCAATTAATAAATGTATTTTGATGATTTATTAAATTTTAATAAAAAGAAAAAAAAATCTAAATCTGTTATCCTGTGTTGAGAATGGTGTCTGTGGGCTCTCATCAGTCCCAGAACCCGCTGCCGCATGAGCATCTTATCAGTCCCAGAACCTGCTGCCGCATGAGCATCTCATCAGTCCCAGAACCCGCTGCCGCATGAGCATCTCATCAGTCCCAGAACCCGCTGCCGCATGAGCATCTCATCAGTCCCAGAACCCACTGCCGCATGAGCATCTCATCAATCCCAGAACCCACTGCCGCATGAGCATCTCATCAGTCCCAGAACCTGCTGCCACATGAGCATCTCATCAGTCCCAGAACCCGCTGCCGCATGAGCATCTAATCAGTCCCAGAACCTGCTGCCGCATGAGCATCTCATCAGTCCCAGAACCCGCTGCCGCATGAGCATCTCATCAGTCCCAGAACCCGCTGCCGCATGAGCATCTCATCAGTCCCAGAACCCACTGCCGCATGAGCATCTCATCAGTCCCAGAACCTGCTGCCGCATGAGCATCTCATCAGTCCCAGAACCTGCTGCCGAATGAGCATCTCATCAGTCCCAGAACCTGCTGCTCCATGAGCATCTCATCAGTCCCAGAACCTGCTGCCGCATGAGCATCTCATCAGTCCCAGAACCCGCTGTTGCATGAGCATCTCATCAGTCCCAGAACCTGCTGCGGCATGAGCATCTCATGAGTCCTAGAACCTGCTGCCGCATGAGCATCTCATCAGTCCCAGAACCCGCTGTTGCATGAGCATCTCATCAGTCCTAGAACCCGCTGCCGCATAAGCATCTCATCAGTCCCAGAACCCGCTGCCGCATGAGCATCTCATCAGTCCCAGAACCTGCTGCCGCATGAGCATCTCATCAGTCCCAGAACCTGCTGCCGCATGAGCATCTCATCAGTCCCAGAACCTGCTGCTTCATGAGCATCTCATCAGTCCCAGAACCTGCTGCCGCATGAGCATCTCATCCGTCCCAGAACCCGCTGCCGCATGAGCATCTCATCAGTCCCAGAACCTGCTGCCGCATGAGCATCTCATCAGTCCCAGAACCTGCTGCCGCATGAGCATCTCATCAGTCCCAGAACCCGCTGTTGCATGAGCATTTCATCAGTCCCAGAACCTGCTGCCGCATGAGCATCTCATCAGTCCCAGAACCCGCTGCCGCATGAGCATCTCATCAGTCCCAGAACCTGCTGCCGCATGAGCATCTCATCAGTCCCAGAACCTGCTGCCGCATGAGCATCTCATCAGTCCCAGAACCTGCTGCCGCATGAGCATCTCATCAGTCCCAGAACCCGCTGTTGCATGAGCATCTCATCAGTCCCAGAACCTGCTGCGGCATGAGCATCTCATCAGTCCTAGAACCTGCTGCCGCATGAGCATCTCATCAGTCCCAGAACCCGCTGTTGCATGAGCATCTCATCAGTCCTAGAACCCGCTGCCGCATAAGCATCTCATCAGTCCCAGAACCCGCTGCCGCATGAGCATCTCATCAGTCCCAGAACCTGCTGCCGCATGAGCATCTCATCAGTCCCAGAACCTGCTGCCGCATGAGCATCTCATCAGTCCCAGAACCTGCTGCTTCATGAGCATCTCATCAGTCCCAGAACCTGCTGCCGCATGAGCATCTCATCCGTCCCAGAACCCGCTGCCGCATGAGCATCTCATCAGTCCCAGAACCTGCTGCCGCATGAGCATCTCATCAGTCCCAGAACCTGCTGCCGCATGAGCATCTCATCAGTCCCAGAACCCGCTGTTGCATGAGCATCTCATCAGTCCCAGAACCTGCTGCCGCATGAGCATCTCATCAGTCCCAGAACCCGCTGCCGCATGAGCATCTCATCAGTCCCAGAACCTGCTGCCGCATGAGCATCTCATCAGTCCCAGAACCTGCTGCCGCATGAGCATCTCATCAGTCCCAGAACCTGCTGCCGCATGAGCATCTCATCAGTCCCAGAACCCGCTGTTGCATGAGCATCTCATCAGTCCCAGAACCTGCTGCGGCATGAGCATCTCATCAGTCCTAGAACCTGCTGCCGCATGAGCATCTCATCAGTCCCAGAACCCGCTGTTGCATGAGCATCTCATCAGTCCTAGAACCCGCTGCCGCATAAGCATCTCATCAGTCCCAGAACCCGCTGCCGCATGAGCATCTCATCAGTCCCAGAACCTGCTGCCGCATGAGCATCTCATCAGTCCCAGAACCTGCTGCCGCATGAGCATCTCATCAGTCCCAGAACCTGCTGCTTCATGAGCATCTCATCAGTCCCAGAACCTGCTGCCGCATGAGCATCTCATCCGTCCCAGAACCCGCTGCCGCATGAGCATCTCATCAGTCCCAGAACCTGCTGCCGCGTGAGCATCTCATCAGTCCCAGAACCCGCTGCCGCATGAGCATCTCATCAGTCCCAGAACCTGCTGCCGCATGAGCATCTCATCAGTCCCAGAACCTGCTGCCGCATGAGCATCTCATCAGTCCCAGAACCCGCTGCCGCATGAGCATCTCATCAGTCCCAGAACCTGCTGCCGCATGAGCATCTCATCAGTCCCAGAACCTGCTGCCGCATGAGCATCTCATCAGTCCCAGAACCCGCTGTTGCATGAGCATCTCATCAGTCCTAGAACCCGCTGCCGCATAAGCATCTCATCAGTCCCAGAACCCGCTGCCGCATGAGCATCTCATCAGTCCCAGAACCTGCTGCCGCATGAGCATCTCATCAGTCCCAGAACCTGCTGCTTCATGAGCATCTCATCAGTCCCAGAACCCGCTGCCGCATGAGCATCTCATCAGTCCCAGAACCTGCTGCCGCGTGAGCAATCGCTTCAATCCGTGACTTCCAGACTGCACTCAAAGCCCTTCTCTTCCTACTAAAGCTTTTTAATGGCCATAGGTTTCAACACTTCAGTTCCTACTATAGATGTGGATGTTATGTTCATAATATGATTTGTTTTGCTTGGTGTCCCCATGTGGTTGACTTTACTTCCCATCGAGCAGGATTGCTACCGCCTTTATTAGAGTATCCAGACAATCTGATACTTCCATCCCACTGCTTCGTTGCTATGTGTAGCACGTCTTGTTGTAGTATTTCTGCTGCTGTAATAAATGCAATCCATGTGCAGTGGGTAATTGGACGGGCCTCATTCTTTACGGAACAGTTCGCTCAGTTTCTGTTCCTGAACTTGGCAGCTGTAAGTGTATACTCACAATTATTAACATATTTCCTGGTGTAATGGATACATTTCAAGTAACAAATTCACACACACGCACTCTCACGCAAGCACACACACAGAAGCACGCACACACAGACACTCGCACGCGCACACACGCACCATCTTCCTCACTAATTCTTACCCTAACGTCTCTGACCATTGATTCCCATTTTGATCGCCTGAAGATGTTTCTAGCTCTTTCTCTAACTCTCTCTCTCTCTCTCTCTCTCTCTCGCTTCCTTCCTCTCTGTTATTTTTTGCTGTTTCGCTCCTTGAGGTTTTACTCCCTCTCCTGAAGTGTGCGCCTCTTCTATTATGTTTTCTCCCTGATTCCCTCTCACGCTATCACGTGCTCTCTCTTTGTCCTACTTTCTCTACCAGATCCCGCCATCCGTAAACATCTGGTAGTTGACACATCGACACCCACTAACTTGGCACATTTTTTTGATGTAATGTTGGGATTCTTTATAAAGAGTAGTTGATTTTAAAGAGGAAATCTACTGCCCTCTACCGGAGAGTCTGTGAAGTTTCAGTTGCCTCCTGGTTAGAGGACTAGCTTTGTGACTTGCTCTACTTGTGTAGTCTATGCACGCACCGCTTACTCAGAAGAGCGTTATTCCGAGCAACATTCGAGTACTGTGAGTGACTTACTCAAAGAAATGTTCACAAATCAATAGAGCTCCTGAACTGTTGAATGCGTGCGGGTGAATCCTGTCTTGTATAAGAAAAGAAATTATTTCCAGTACCAGTGCAGGGTGTCAGAGCACCATACAACACACACACACACACAGACGATGAATACTTATTGTATAAATCGGTGTATAGAAGGTGTAACATAAGACAAACTCGACTACGAGGTGTAGGATTCACGTCATCAATACTGGTTAGCTTTTTAAGAGGTCTTGGCCTGGAGAAGCACAAACTCAGTATTCCAAACAGAAATGAACAGCAGTGGCTTTACTAATACGATTTTATTCCTACCCACGCAAATAATTCTTTAGCAACATTATGATAATGAAACACTGGGAAAAACATAACTTTTTAACCTGTGCCACGCAGTTTGCATGCAGCTCTTTGACAGCAGTACATAACTCACTTTGCTAGGTTACGATTCTAACTTATGAAGTGCACAGTAACAACAGGATCTCTGTGACAACAGCAGTAACCCACTGAGCTAGGCACATACAATACTGTTCTGGGATCTGCATGGTACATGTTCTTTTCAGCAGGCATAATAATCCTCTGCACTACCTTAGATGAGTCAAAACTACTACGAGGCAACACTTTGATCTCTCTCCAGCAGGCACATTAATCACCTGAGTTATCTTGACCTTTGTATTGTTGCCTGAAAACTGCTGGATATATAAGAAACTCTGCAGCGGGTGCTTTTAAAACCAAACCATGTTTCTAAACACAGGGAGGCTGGAAACGAAACTGAGCGATGAGTGGATGAAGCTGGCCTGCTGATCTTGCTACTGGGGGCCGATATTGTAGCCCTGCTGTAAAACTGGACCACAGTAACAAAGTTTGCCCCCACCCTTCCAGCCTCCTGTGGAAATGCCTGATGCCCGGTCTGGCCAGTCCGGCCGTCCTTCCTATACCTGGCAAGTTCCTCTTCGTCTTCCTCTATTATGTGTTTTTTTATGTCCTGTGCATGGAGCAGCATGTAATTTTTCTGTGCATGGAAGCAGTTCTCTTGTTGAGGGGGAGTTCGTGCTCATCCTATACTGCAGTGCTCTTGCAGAGATGCGGAAAATCATTTTGGAGTGGGGTAGTGGGGCTACCATCAATGTTACATCACAAAAGTCATAGGATTTTTGAAAAATCCAAGTGTCACACAAAGAATATGTATAGCTAATGAGCCACGCCCATTCAGCAGGAGAGCGGACAGGGTGTGGTATGGAGCACACTGTGGCAAATCTATTACTTTTACAGACAGCATTTTCTATTAAAATGACCGCAATATTCACACTGGCAAGCAGTTTTACTGATAAACCATAGCACACAATAGATAATGTGTGACAGTCATATTTAAGTAAATATTTATAATTTGTACATCACCAAATAAAATATCTCGTTTTTTTATCCTAATGAAATCTTTGTTTTCATCACACTTCACAATCACACAAAAAGTTCTTCATTTGTGCTCTCCTAACTGCTTATATATTTTGAAATATGTGTAGTTTTTTACATGTATTTCAATTGTGTTGTGTGTCCTGCCTAAATCCTAATACCCCTGTTCCTGCCTACTTTATACTATTCACGACTTCTGCCATTATCCAAGAAGGTCTATACCTGCCTGCATTCTTTTACGTCTATGCCTACCTATATCTTACTACCTTTAGTCTTCCCTACACCCCGGCATCTCTACCACTAAATAAACCTAAGCAACACTACCCATGCCTACACTGTAGTGTCTATAACTTTACTGACGTTATAATTAATCAGCACATGCCCTGGCATCTCTACACTGCCTATATCTTACAACCTATACTCCCACCTACACCGCATCATTTTTGGTCAAATTTCCTCAAATTATTTGAGGAAAAAGATTTTCCTGATTAGATCGTGACAGAGAGTGCATACGCTGCCGCTGGCAAAATGTTGTTAACTTATATGGGGCATGGAGCCTGCCTATTGCTTACCATTTGTTGGCTTGATTGTCACTCTTATTATTTGGCTCCTGATTGGTCAGTGCATGTCAGTTTCACTTTCACTTTGTTTGTTTTTCCCTTTCGTGGAGCATGGACCAAGTACTGATTGCTTTTTGTTTCTTACTGTACCATCCTTTCACTGCTCGCACAGGGAATGAGGTGCTTCTTTTTTTCCTTCTTCCACCGTCGTCGTTGTTGTTGGCTGTTCCCTGTACCCCTCTCGCATCATTGCTTCCCCTTGCTACATCATTTTTGCTTCCCTCTACCCCCTTCTGTGTCATCCCTTGGCTGTTGTTTTTGTATTCTCCAGTCTCCCCTCCCTTCTCCTGAGTTTTTGCTCTTCCCTTTGTTTGCTTGCTTGTTATTGCTTGCACTATTCTTGTTGCTTTTCCCACCCCCTCCATTGTTGCCTGCTCCATGACACCAGCCATCACCCATCTCCCACCCATTGTTACTTGCCCCATCCCACCAGCACCCATCCCAACACAAAAAATTTGTCAAATTTGAATAGCCGGGTAGCAGGTGCTCTTTACATGACTTACCACCATGCCCATCTGATGGTTCATCTTTGCAATCAGATTTACACCTGTTTTTTTCGGTAAATTCTATGACGAGCCAAGTAGAAAATGGGTTTTGGCTCATGTGCGGAGACACCATTTTAGACAGTGTCGGGTAGCACTTTATTTTATCCAAATGCTTGGAGATCAGTTTGTGTGCCATTGTATCACATTGTTTTTGTGGTCAACCTTAAAGCTATGGTGAACCCAGCTCACACTTGTCCTCCTAGAGAACAGCAAAAGTTGATGACATGTTTTAATACTTTATACAGATTCTGTTTTTAATTATATCAGTTTTTATATCATTTTTAGATGGACAGTATCTTTACGATAGATTTGTATATAATGAAATTGTTTATACTTCTTCACTTTATAAGCAATTGAAAGATTGCGAAATAAAGGAACTTGATTGATTGACAAATTTGAATAGCTCTCACATACACAGGAGCTATTTGGCTTTATGAATGTGTTTTAGACATGTTGTACAGCAGTACTGCTGTGGTGCAGCGTGGTTGCATGTAAAAAACAAATACTTTATGAAGTGACTAGCATTGATTGCGTCATATATATATATATATATATTACTTCCAGTCCTTCTGAGTTGCAGCTGCACTGCTGTACAACATTGCTAAGTAGAAAACATTAACAAAGCCAATAGATCTCACAAAGGCGCGACCTGCTGGCATTGCCAATGCTTGTTTTAAAAATTGGAGTAAACAGGAGTTTGGGGTCATCAGGGCAATATTGTGCATTTGTGTTTCTCTCCAAAATGCTTAAGAGCCAAGACAACACTCAGGGATACTTATTTATTTCCAAGTCCTCAATCGTATGTCTTGGATTAATCTAACAAGGAGTTTGTGCAAAACTGTTAGTTTTTTTATACCAAACAATCACAAAGACTCTCACAAAGGGAACATTTGCCGAGTACAACCGTCTTTGATCGAGGTATTTGCACAACAAACCGGCAGAGCTGGTATTTGTGGTGAGATGTGAAGCAAGGAGGGAGTCATTCCTTTGTATTCACAGAAGCCATAAATCTTGTGGGCACTAGTTGGTCACCACTGCTACACCTACTCTTAATAACCCTGTGAGAATAAAGGTTTTCCCCTCTCTTTTGAATCTCTGGGCCTTACTTACAAGCAGGACACAAGTCCTAAAAAATGAAGTGGGGGGACGCAGTCACCGGAAGTGAGGTCACGACAGGAAGTGTCGTCATGAAAGGTGGCTTGCACCATCGGGCTCATGGCTTCCCCTCGCTCACCCCTTAGATGCGATTGCATCAGAGAAGCCAGCGCATGAGCAGCGTGCTGTGAGCTCCCATCTCATCCCAGAGAGGCCAAAGAGTGAAGTCCAGCTGTTTGGCAGGGGGGACGTCGTCCACCCGGTAAAATAAGTGGGGGGATGCTGTCCACCCACGTGGTACCCCGACTTGAGGACTGCTTTCAAGGCCCTCCCCATGGTTGGCGTAGGTTAGGCTCAACGAGGAGAGGGAACTTTATTTCTCTCGCTTTTTCCTCCTATGTTCGCTGCATTCTGTGGCAGACATAGATTGTTTTTGTGCAGGAAGGTAGACCTTCCTGCACAAAGACAATCACCCCTAAAACGCATACACTCTAGTTCCATGGCGCAAGGGTACCTGCATTGGTGCATTGCAGCCATTTTTGTGCCAGTGCAGGGGAAACAGAGGGGAATGTGCCCTGTCTGATAGATATGGTGCTTTCCTTCCCTTTTCTTTTGACATAGGGCAGTACAGCAGGGAGGATTGTGGAGAAGTGTGGCTCAGGGGTTAGAGGCAGCAGACCCGGAAGCTGAGATCGGTCCTGGACCAGGGTTCAATTCCCTGCCTCGGCGGGGTCTTGGGCTAAAAATTCCACGGACTCGATAATTCTCGCCCCGGTGCCTCCTCGACTCACGGGTTCACACTCTGCGACTCTGGGCAATAGCTTGCTTAATCTCCACAACGGCCCCTCGCGGCGGGATGCCTGACTTTCACCTTGTGGATACCCTGCTATCTCACAGGGGAATACCAGGAAGGGTTCCCTAAGCAAGCGCCGGGAAACCCACTGCGGGTAGCTGTGCGCTATATAAGCTCAACTACATTTACATTTACATTTACATTGCGGCGCAGCCCTATGTCAATAGATTGTAAACAGTGTCCTCTGTTTGTAATCTTTTTTCAGTTTGTTATTCCATTTTTCTAAAAGTTCTTCAAATACTGCCAAAGACCGCATTTTCAATAGTGTGGGAAGTTGAAGGAAGTCATTTCTATGTATTGGCATTTCGTTTGTTGACAGAATATATAGTTAACTTCAGTACTCTACTTTGCTAAATAAACAGGCAAAGTTAAGTAGACATTGAGATGGTCAACAGCCCACTTTTTTTCAAAATGCATTTACTCAGAACTTAAAAACACAAAATAATAAGCATAAAGAAGTGTTTTAAATATATGTTCAATCTTTTTGGAATCTGCAACTTACACATTTTGTGGACCTCGAACTGCAAAATATCTGTACATTCCTAGGACTTGGCCAATTACTGGAATGCCAGAGGCCAATTTCTAGCAGCTTTGCACCAGGGTAATAAAGAAGAAGCTCTCCTATTGGTGAAGTGCATGTGTGACGTGTGCTGCCCAAGCCTGACAGATGAGCCAGAAAGAACACTGCAGGCCTGATGTAGCAAGGGCTTACCCATTCTGTGCCTATGGGGAAAGTGCAGATACATAAGGGTATATGTGTTTGTAATGTACCCATCTTTCGAAGTGTCTGCTGGTGACCCTCGAAAGTGGTGGGCGTACCACCGGCCCTGGCTGTGGTGGGCTAGCAAAGCGAGAACCCCTGATTTCTTCTGTGGCCTTGATACGATTGGCTCTGAGCAGGGTACCCCTTTGGGGATATTGAAAGAAAACAGGGCTCCCTGCAGCTAGTCAACTGGTGACCATCTGCCCCCTACCTCCTGACCAGCACAGCCCCCCTTATTTATTTGCTGCCTTCTGAGATCAGGTGGTAACTGGCATTGGTAAACCCCATGAAATTGGGGAAAACCTACAGAAAGGCCCAGTAACAGTGAACAGGCAGGCTGTTAATCATTCTGGTGAGTTTAACTCGTGATCCCTGTTAACTCACAGGGGAATACTGGCCCTGGAACCTCTTCATTGAGTTAACAGGAACTTGCAAGGAGGCAGTAAGTGGATTCAGGCACCCAACTCAACCATGTTAATTTTTTATTGATACTATCCTAATAACAAAGGTGTATTAAGGCATGGGCAAAAGGGGCAATTGTCACGGGCCCCACCTACCAAGGGCCCCCTGGGAAAGTCACTTTCTCAGTCGGACCTCTGTCTATTCTTATATCTGAAACTTTCTCCCCTGCCTGTGTACCTCTAACTCGTTCTTTTATTGCTCAGGGTCATTGTCATGATATTTGTGGCCTCCTAAAAAGCATAATTATTTTTATTCAAAACTTTTTCATTGGTTTTAATTAGCAATATAATCAATAAACATTTCCAGCCTTATGTGGGCAAGGCAGATTGAAACTCATTCTGACTCGCCCCAGAAATTATGTTTTGCATAATGCGGGCTTCAATCAGCTGAAAATGGGTAAGAAAATTGAAGTTGTCCCAAACAAAAGCCCCCCCCCCCCCAAACTATCTCTTGCCCAGAGCCCAAAATACCTTAAGTCAACACTGCCAATGAAACCCTTCATATCTATTGCTGGCCTGTAGTCTTGTATCTACCCACCAGGAAGGGTGCCCTTGTTAGTTGTGCCATGTGGGAGCTCCAGCTTCAGAGTTCTGTGTTTCCACCTTACTCCACCCCTTGAGGGGCCAAGGGAATTATTAGGCTGCTGGCACACAGGGCTGCAAATTCCGTCTTGTGTCTCACAGAGCTTTCCATACTCCTTTTCCTGATCTCTTGTTCAGGAGTGCTTGATCTTAAACCTCTGTAGATTTCCAACCTCACTTTTTAACCAATGGGGTGATGTTTCATATTTCATTGAGAACAGACACAGACTCGCTACCCCGACTAAGCGACTCTGCTATGTATCATGGAGTGCCACAAGAAGAATGGTTTTGATACCAAATGTTCTGGGTCCACCATAGCTAACCCGTCTCGTGTAGGAAACTGTACAAGCTGGTCTCCTCGCCTACTTAGGCGCAGTGCCTTTGAAAGCCTGTCGTCAACCAATACTCATATTTCAGTTCTAGGCTCTTGTTCAGACCTCGTGCTATCCAACCGGGGCCTACTGGGTGGATTTCAGGCCAGAGGGCATTCACCAGGTGGGGAACTAGGCCTGCACCTCCACCTTCAAAATCTGAAGGAATCTCCTTAGACAAACGTAAGTAAACAGGTGAGTTTATTCATCAATCTCTGCTTGTTCCCCGCCAACTCAACCCAGGAGAACTCCTCACATCAACATTCTAGAAGAGCTCAGGCTAACATTCTATGACTCACTGGAATTAAACATCCCAAGGTGGGAGGGAGGTGAAACAAGGACCGGAATGTACCATTATAACTAAGTCTCCCTGTTTTCCGTTTTTACTGATTTTTACAGATAAAGGCAGACAGAAAACATTTATTTTCATGTCTGTATTTATTTTTAAATGTGGTTAACAACCGAAATTGGGTTGCTTTTTGAGTAATTGTAAATACTGTCTGCCATGACTTCCCGGCCAAGAGCTGTGTGGATTGATAGGTAAGGGGGCTAAAAAGAAAGGTATGTTAGTAAAGAGGCTTTAACAGCAGTAGATATGCACAAGGTTGGTACTGAAATATGCATATTTTCTTATACATTAATTGATTTATTTTCTGTGGGGGTTTACAACATTTAAACCTAGTAGGCATTCAAGCCAGAGTGTATATTGATTGGTTAAATACATGAGGACATTTACTAATTTCTGCTATATATTCCCACAAAACCCAAAATAAATATGGATAAAATTCGCAAAAAGAAATATGGATAAATACAGACGGAAATGTAAAAAATAAAATACCATAAAACCAGGAGCCCAAATTATAACTAAAGCTATAACAATGCTTTTAGTCCTTGTTGAGCTTTGCGTTATTATCTTGACTTGGAGTGTGAATTTTCCAAGTTAATCCTGAGACAATCAGTTATTTTTTTTATGATAAGGAGATATATATTAGATCCCTCTTTATTATCCGCCTCTTTCGGTGTCTGCACCCAGATCAAAGGTGGCATCCTCTTGTTAAACTACTTTGTCACAATGTACAAACTCTGTTGACTCTGTTTGCTATGTTCTTCTTGTCAACCTGTCCTAATATTATTATGTATCTTTGTTCGCTTCTCTGCAGCTTTATGGCTCTTTAATACAGTCTTTGTGCTCCAGCCTGGAGTTTTCCGGTTCCGCTTTCCATACATCATCATTGGTTTGGCCTCAGATGGAGTCACTTCCTTTTCCTTCAATGCTCTGGAGGGGTAGAAGCATGGTGAGGAGCAGTGCTTAATTTGTAAATCAAAAAGTGCCAGAGCCCTCGTCAGGAGGTCACTGCAGCTTCCACCACCCATTGCCCCTCCGATGCTGCCAATGACTCTACCAACACAACTACTAACCATCAAACTCCTACAATTCTGACAATTCAGACTATTCCAAGCCCAAACAGCTATAAGAATGTCTTAGGCAGCAGGTATTAGTCATTTTAATGTACATTGAATTAATATCTGTTGTTGTGCTCACATCTAAATTTCACAAACAGCGCCGCCATGTGGCAGACCGTCATTAGTGCAGGTGATGGCGATCAACCCCCAGATGCATCAAGCATACATTTTGCGAATTCTAAATTGCGAAAAATACCGAATCGCAATTTAGAATTCGCAGAATGGTATGCATCATGAAAAGCGATGATAAAAAGCAAATCGCAATCGGCCGCAATTGCCAATTGCGATATTGGCAAAATTCCATTAAATTCGCAGATTCGGCCGTTTCCCATGTATAAATTGCGAACTCGCAATTACCGAAATCGCAATTGCGATCTCGCTAATTGCCCCGTCCCCTAACAATGCCCATGACTCCAGAGCTAGCTATCTGATAATCCCAGTAATGCAGGCCATGCACACCTTAAATGCCCTATTGCATTGTGGTACTTGTAGTGTGACCACAATTCCCGGATACCCCCACACAGCCAGACCTGTCAAGTGAAAGTAATTCCTAAAGCCAGTCAGGGAATGCAAGCCTGCATGCATGTAGCAACATCCCATGTGCAAGATACATATCATTAATCATGCACCCATTTACATCACAGGTGCGTCTGAACAACCCAGCACCGACAGTGAGGCCCTACACATAGAGGAGAACCCGGAGGACACCGAGGTTGAGGGCCATCCAGCCCCACCCCCCGGACCATCTCAGCCAGCAGCAGCAGTACCACCACCTCCCCATGTGGACAGGGCCACCCCTGCAGCCACAGGTGCCCAGCAACCACCCCAAGTGACACCCATGGCAGTGGTACAGGCCACACCACCAGCACCCAGGAGGCAGACACGGGGCACAGCCAATGTGCGATCCCAGTCCAGCGGACTGAGGCAGCAGCGCAACATCTCAACACGTGCTGGCAGGGGGGTACCTGTCCGGGATCTTGGGCTGGCCATCGAACGCCGGATGCTTGCAGTACACCAGAAGCAGGCACGGCACTTGGCAGCCATCCACCTGCTGCTGAATAAGACCGCAAGAAATGTGGGCCAGCTCACAGAAAGCATGCAGGACATGACCGCAGCTGTCCGTGAGAACAGCCAGATCCTGGTGTACCAGCAGGATATCACCCGCCGCCGCCACCGCCAGCTGCTGACCCGCCTGTCAGCCTACACCAGATCCAATCACATAATAGGAAATGCCACCCCCAACTTTCGCGCCGCTCCCTAGCGATGCAGGTGCAGATGGTCCAATGCTGCCAGAACATCGCTAGGGCCCTTGAACAGGTGACAACAGCTGTGCAGGGTCTGCAGGCGCCTGGCCATGGCCAAGCCGGTGGGGGGATGATGCCAGTGAGGGCACTTCCAGTCACAGCAGCCTGTCCTTGCTGCTGGTAACGGAGCGTCGCTGAAGCACCAGGCCGACTGCTGCATCACGAGCCAATGGTGTCGTGGAGGACGCGGAGAGGCGACTGGGTGCGTCCGGCCGGAGGCGCCAGTGACACTTTTGACTCCACCAGCAGGGCCATGCTGATTACACAAGCACGACCTCTAACCCATCATGTGGCTGTATGAGGGAATACAGTTTGCATGTAACATTTAAAATAATTGTAGTACCCATTATTGTGAAAAAACAATACAAATTTATGGTCACAAGTTAATCCGGCTCATGTCATTATTACATTTGTCATGCATGAGTGCAGTGTTGTGTGAGGGGAATGTGTGCACTAGAAATAGTTCATTGTGATTTGGTTGCGGCACCTGTGTCCTTCAGCAGGATTCTCCCCACGTGCATGATGCACATTTGCAGGTGGGCGGTTGTCCTCTTCCGACTCACTGCCAGAGATATCCACAGGTATTCTCCGCTTGGTAGCAATGTTGTGGAGTATTGCACACACGGCCACGATGCGGCAGCAGACCTCAGGCTGGTATTTGATGGCCCCACCAGTCTTGTGTAGAATGCGGAAATGGCTCTTTAAAAGCCCAAAGGTCCGCTCTTTGCAATTTCTAGTGCGAATGTGTGCAGCATTGTAACGCCGTTGCTGTGGTGTGGCAGGGTTGAGGTATGGGGTGAGGAGGTACTCACGGAGGCCGTATGCGCTGTCACCTGAATGAAAGGAGCAGAGGGTGAGTGCCTGTCATGCGCAGCTACATGGTCTCGATGTACTGTTTGTTGGCATGTGTACTTACCAAGAAGGTGTCCTACGCCATAGTCTCACCTGGTCAGTCGTGTGTGCATGCCGCTGTGCCGGAATATGAAGGAATCATGCGTGCTCCCCGGGTATTGTGCCACTATGTCGGTGATGATTGTCTTAGCGTCACACACCATCTGGATGTTCAGTGAGTGGTAGGACTTGCGGTTCCGGTACATGTATTCAGTCTCTGCGAGTGGGGAGATGTGGGTGTGGGTACAGTCAATGCATCCAATTAGATGTGGGAATTGCGCTATGTTGTAAAATTGTAGCTTGGTTTGATTCAAGTCCTGTTGGGTGGTTGGAAATTTGATGTAATAGTGTAGCCGGGTCAACATGGCCTCCAGGAAACTCCTTAGGCAGCGGGACATGGTGCTCTGTGAGATCCCCCCTGCAACAGCAACTATCCCCTGGAAGCTTCCGGAGGCCAGGAAGTGCAGGCTGCACAAGACCTGGACATGGGTGGGCATGGCATTGGTCCTCCTCGTTGGGTGCTGCATCAGAGGGTCAAAGTCCTGGATGAGCTTTGTAATCATTGCCCCATTCAGCCGGTACTTTGAGTAGATTTTCTCCTCAGTTTGGCCCAGAAGGGTGATCCGCTGGCAGAAAATTCGCTCCTGGATCCTGCGTTTGTTCCTTGCTGCAGCCTGGAGCCTTCGCCGCCTAACCACCATGTAGAGTCCTGGCATTGTGAATGTCCTCATGCTCCTACTGTGCCTCCTTAAGTGTGTTTGATCAGCCCCGCACCTGTGGCTAGTTAGGAATTTTTGGGGGGATTTTTTTTTAACTTCATGGTTACCACCTGGTTTGGGTTCTCCTTAATTTGCGCCTCGCAAATTGCAATTTTTAGGTTTTTCACTATTTGCGATTTGTCATGCATTGGGTTAGCGATTATTTTGCGACTTCGCAAAGAAAATCGCAGAATCATTGGGAACTTGCAATTTCAGAATCGCAAAGGGGGTTCCACCTTGATTCTGTGATTTTCTTTGTGAACTCGCAAAATATGTTTTGCGAATTCGTAATTTGGTCAGGTTTTATTTCATGAATTGCGATTCATGGAATTGCGATCGCAATAGCTATTTTGCAGCTATTGCGATCGCAATTTGTGTTGATGAATCTACCTGCAAGTTCCAGTACTGAGCACCAGAAACCACTAGCTTAAATTAAGCACGGCTGAGCAGGCTTTTAAAATTCCATTGGTATTACTGTGATACACCAATATTTTTGTTGCTTCTGATAGAACAGTAAATCACACGAGTATAATATCCATCTTGCCTTTAATGATACAATATCCCATATTTTCTGCAAACATTTTAGACAATCATGACCCAGCATTATACCAGTAATTCTTTTTTTCTGAAGTGAATAGATGAATCTATCAGATATCCAGTGGGACTTGTTCATATGGAAATAGCTTCAGTGCTTCCAGATAATCCCCCTCCAGGCAGTCCAGCTCAGAGGGGAGTGTTATGGATTGTACACACGCTCAGATGTTCTCCCTCTGGTTTGGATGTCATCTCTCAATGGGCACGTGGTTGAGTGTTGCATCACATGAAGTCCTACTCATAATCTCCGAAGGATACCTTACCTCTTGCACCTAGTCCTGAACACCAGGGCTCTGCAGCATGAGAAAGGTTTCAGCTCCTGTAGTTGACTCATGCTTCAGTTCTGTCTTTCCTAGCTTGATCTCTACTGGGTTGGGGTCAGTCGCAGAGGTGTGGTGTCTGGGATGGTGTCTGTTACAGAAATATGGTGTCTGGGTTGGTGTCTGTCGCAGAGGTGTGGTGTCTCGGTTGGTGTCTGTCATAGAGGTGGGGTGTCTGGGTTGCTGTCTGTCGCAGAGGTGTGGTGTCTGGGTTGGTGTCTGTCGCAGATGTGTGGTGTCTCGGTTGGTGTCTGTCACAGAGGTGGGGTGTCTGGGTTGCTGTCTGTCGCAGAGGTGTGGTGTCTGGGTTGGTGTCTGTCACAGAGGTGTGATGTCTGGGTTGGTGTCTGTCGCAGAGGTGTGGTGTCTGGGTTGGTGTCTGTCACAGAGGTGGGGTGTCTGGGTTGCTGTCTGTCGCAGAGGTGTGGTGTCTGGGTTGGTGTCTGTCACAGAGGTGGGGTGTCTGGGTTGCTGTCTGTCGCACAGGTGTGGTGTCTGGGTTGGTGTCTGTCACAGAGGTATGGTGTCTGGGCTGGTGTCTGTTGCAGAGGTGTGCTGTCTGGGTTGGTGTTTGTCGCAGAGGTGTGGTGTCTGTTACAGAGGTGGGGTGTCTTGGTTGATGTCTGTCATACAGGTGGGGTGTCTGGGCTGGTGTCTGTCACAGAGGTGTGGTGTCAAGGCTGGTGTCTGTCACAGAGGTATGGTGTCTGGGTTGGTGTCTGTTGCAGAGGTGTGCTGTCTGGGTTGGTGTTTGTTGCAGAGCTGTGGTGTCTGTTACAGAGGTGTGGTGTCTGGGTTGGTGTCTGTCACAGAGATGTGGTGACTGGGTTGATGTCTCTCGCAGAGGTGTGGTGTCCGGGTTGGTGTCTGTTGCAGAGGTGTGCTGTCTGGGTTGGGGTTTGTCACAGAGGTATGGTGTCTGGGTTGATGTCTGTTGCAGAGGTATGGTGTCTGGGTTGGTGTCTGTCACTGAGGTGTGGTGTCTGGATTGGTGTTTGTCACAGAGGTGTGGTATCTTGCCTGGTGTCTGTCACAGAGGTATGGTGTCTGGGTTGATGTCTGCCGCAGAGGTATGGTGTCTGGGTTGGTGTCTGTTGCAGAGGTATGGTGTCTGGATTGGTGTCTGTCACAGAGGTATGGTGTCTGTAGCAGAGGTACGGTGTTTGGGTTGGTATTTGTCGCAGAGGTGTGGTGTCAGGGCTGGTGTCTGTCACAGAGGGGTGGTGTCTGGGTTGGTGTCTGCCACAGAGGTATGGTGTCTGGGTTGGTGTCTGTTGCAGAGGTATGGTGTCTGTCGCAGAGGTATGGTGTCCGGGTTGGTGTTTGTCGCAGAGGTGTGGTGTCAGGGCTGGTGTCTGTCGCAGAGGTGTGGTGTCTGGGTTGATGTCTGCCGCCGAGGTATGGTGTCTGGGTTGGTGTCTGTTGCAGAGGTATGGTGTCTGGGTTGGTGTCTGTTACAGAGGTATGGGGTCTGGGTTGGTGTCTGTAGCAGAGGTACGGTGTTTGGGTTGGTGTTTGTCGCAGAGGTGTGGTGTCAGGGCTGGTGTCTGTCACAGAGGTGTGGTGTCTGGGTTTTTGTCTGCCGCAGAGGTATGGTGTCTGGGTTGGTGTCTGTTGCAGAGGTATGGTGTCTGGGTTGGTGTCTGTCACAGAGGTATGGTGTCTGGGTTGGTGTCTGTTGAAGAGGTATGGTGTCAGGGCCGATGTCTGTCGCAGAGGTGTGTACCTTTCTTGGCGCCAGGACGCCCCTTTGCTGGGGCAGCTGTGCGCGGTATAAAAACCGTTAACATAACATAACATATGGTGTCTGGGTTGGTGTCTATCGCAGAGGTGTGGTGTCTGGGTTGATGTCTGCCGCAGAGGTATGGTGTCTGTTGCAGAGGTATGGTGTCTGTGTTGGTGTCTGTCACAGAGGTATGGTGACTGGGTTGGTGTCTGTAGCAGAGGTACGGTGTTTGGGTTGGTGTTTGTCGCAGAGGTGTGGTGTCTGGGTTGGTGTCTGTTGAAGAGGTATGGTGTCAGGGCCGATGTCTGACGCAGAGGTATGGAGTCTGGGTTGGTGTCTATCGCAGAGGTGTGGTGTCTGGGTTGATGTCTGCCGCAGAGGTATGGTGTCTCTTGCAGAGGTATGGTGTCTGGGTTGGTGTCTGTCACAGAGGTATGGTGACTGGGTTGGTGTCTGTAGCAGAGGTACGGTGTTTGGGTTGGTGTTTGTCGTAGAGGTGTGGTGTCAGGGCTGGTGTCTGCTGCAGAGGTATGGTGTCTGGGTTTGCGTCTGTCGCAGAGGTATGGTGTCTCCTAGACACTTTCATATGGAAACATATCTGGATAAGAACGGGTGTCCACTTACCAGGCATTCCAAATCTGTTGTGCTCAGTGCTATTTTGACAAATCTCTTGAACAGAAAAACTATTTATGAAGCCAAACCGAGGTCAAATTCTTCATCAGTTTCTCAGCCAACAAAATAACCAAAAATTAATCTACCTGTAAAAGGAAGATAAACACACTGATACGCTCCAACTTAAAATAATACAATCCACACCCTAAAATACAGAAAGCCACATCAACCCTGGTTCTCACTATGCCAGAGACTTGGATACTCTCATGTGTGTATGTGCTGCACATTGACTCAAGGATGTAGCGTTATGGGTGTTGTCCGGGGTGTTACTCCCCCTCGCAGAAACTCATACTTGGCTTGGTAGTCTGTCCTGAGTCGGGTCTGCTATGTCTGTGTTGGTTTTTTCTGGTTGTCCTGATTTCATTAAGAAGTTTGCATTTTTTTATTTTTTGTATCAGGAACTTAAATATATATATATAGGGAACAGCTTACCCAAAAGTAGTGAATCGGCACCCGTAGAAGCACTCCTTGGATGTCTGCAAATTTGCTACTTTTTGAAATTCACAATCATTGGCAGCGGCAGGCTTGGAAAGCTGTACCAGACTCAGGTTTCCAAGGGATGTATGATGGTACAACGCGTACCGTTACAACGCGTACCTTTACGACGCAGGTTTAACAACGCAAGTCGTTACAACGACTTGCGTTGTGGGGCGCTGGATAGTGAATAGTTTAATTTACTATTCCAACTCCAGTCCCCGTGGATAGTAGGGAAGTCGTTGGATAGTAAATTAAACTATTACCTATCCTAGAGCGCCCTCCAGCGAAAGTCGTTGTAATGACTTTCGTTTTTAAACCTGCGTCGTAAAGGTACTTCGTTGTAAAAGTTCCGTTGTAAAGGACGTTCCCCGTTTCCAAGCATGCTACTGTCAACCCAATACCCAATAGGAAATGGGACAAAAGCAGTCCAGGCTATTGTTTTTCCCAACTGTCCCACTCTAGACAGAGGGCCTGATGAAGGGTTTGGCAGAAGGAATAAAGACTTTACACCCTGCCAGCTTGCCTTTACTGCCACCAATTTTAGAAATATCTGCCGGCCCCACGGACATCTCTGCATGTGGGAAGGAACCGTTATCAACATTGTATTAACAGTATAACTCATGTAGTTCAAAAGTTACAAAAATGTATTCACAAAACTTTAACACATAAAGTAGACCATGTAGATATGTGTACAATCCTCCTAAGAAGAAATAATGCCAAATGTATGATACACTTAGTACAATGACAGAAGAACAGAATGTGTTCATATACATCAACAAAGGCATAGCCCTATCACCCCATGCATACTCCACACTATGCCTCTTTCCTTTACACCGCTCCACTCTACAACACTCTAATCCATTGGATGTACTTCCACTCCATGCCATGTCACGCCACTCAACTCCAGGCCACGCCACTCTGCGTCACTCACTCCATTACACAACCTGCCACTCTACTCTACGTCACTCTACGCCCTTCTACTCTATGCCTCTCCACTCGACACTCCTCCCCTTCAAACCTCTTACCCCTCTCCACTCCAATCTCCCCAAATCGCCTCCACTGGACTCCAATCTACCCCACTCTACCCCAATCTACCTTAATCTATCTCACTCCACTCCAGTCTACCCCAATCCACTCCACTCTACTCCACTCCAATCTTTGCTTCTCCACTTCACTTAAATTTACGCCAATCTACTCCACTCCAATCTACCCCACTCCAGCCATTCTACCCCACTCCAAAATACCCCAATCTACCCCACTCCAATATACTGCAGTCCAATCTATTAATTCCACTCCAATCTACCCACTCCGCTCCAATCTAGTCTAACCTAATCTACCCCACCCAACTCCTCTCCACCCCAAACTACCCTACTCTAATCTACTCACTCCACTCCAATCTGACTCAAGCAACCACAATCCACTCCACTCTACTCCATTCTATCCCACTACATTTCAATCTACCCCAATCCACTCTATAAGCCAATCTTCCCCATTCTACTACAATCTACCCCACTCCAATCTACGTTATTCAATTCCAGTTTACCCTACTCCACTACAATCTATCTTACTTCACTCCAATCTACTCCTCTCTACCCCACTCCAAACTACCTCAGTCTACCCACTCCAGTCTACCACAATCTACCCCACTCCTCTCCAATCGCCCCACTCCACTCTCCCCTCCACTTCACTCCACTCCACTCTAATCTGCCCTCCACTCCTATCTACCCCACTCCAAACTACCTCAGTCTACCCACTCCAGTCTACCACAATCTACCCATATCTGCTCCACTCACCTCCAATCTACCCGACTCCACTCTCCCCTCCACTTCACTCCACTCCACTCTAATCTCCCCTCCACTCCAATCTACCCCACTCCACTCCCCCCACCTCACTCCACTCCACTCTAATCTACGCTCCACTCCAATCTACCCCACTCCACTCTACTCTAATCTACCACCATCTACACCACTCTACTCAAATCAGCTTGATCTGGAGTAAATTGAGATGCAGGTCTTTGATACTTTTTAGGCATCTTCTCTTTCTAAGTCATAGGAATGGCTTCAGTGCTGCCGGCTTAAACCTCTCTGTGCCATTGTAGAGCCTTTGCCAGCCAATCCCTCACTTTCACCTTTGACCTCTGTGATAATGTTCAGCTTTGCATATCCTTCCAAATGGATCACTGACAGAATATCGAGGAGCAAAATATCGACCTGGCAAAATATTGAGGAAAAAATATAGAATGCCAGAATATCGGTCGGCAAAGATGTTCATCTGAAATACAACCAATTTTAATCAAAAATGAATATATCTATCATTCATAAAGCCTTGAGAAAGCCCCTGGTCGCACTGACTATACAGGGCAAAACACGTGTCGGCTGCCACAGTACTTACAATGTATTCTATATAACAACCTGGAAAAATTAAGATGTAACTGATAAACGGTGCTCAAAATAAAAATATAAAAAAGAACAATAAAGCAAAGAGTTTTTCTATAAATTGAATGGGATTCTTCTTTGAATTATTATAGAAAAAGCCAATCAAGGAGGAGTTAATACTCATATAATTTTTCAGAATGTTCTACTAAGCACTGACTTGAGGCGGTTAAGCAAAGCAATAAGCCCAGTGACCAGTGGTGTAATTAGCTGATCTCAGTAAAGCACCTCTGTTCTTCAAGCTCAACCTTGGAACTGGCTAACTCCAACTAGACATCCACCCTGATGTCAACTCCTTTACCGTGATGGTTAGGCTGTGTTGCTGCAAACGCTTGAGTTTTGGTGTGTCATCACCAGAAGATGCATAGGAACACTCTATTGTAGGAACCATCCCCAATGAAGACATGCTCGCAGCACCTTTGTTTTCAGTATTACCACAAGCTACTAGAAAAACACATGGTCTGTTAAGCTGATTTATTAATCGTTTTATTTTGTGTGTGGCTCCCGCTGTCTGTCTCTCTATCTATCTATCTATCAATCAATCAATCAGCAAATTTGTAGAGCGCGCTTGGAGGAGGGGGAATCGCTACTGCTCGAACAGCCAGGTCTTGAGTTGCTTTCTGAAGGAGAGATGGTCCTGGGTCATCCGAAGGTGGGTGGGGAGGGAGTTCCATGTCTTGGCCGCCAGGTGTAGAATGTGAGGTGGCTGTTGAGGTATTTCGAGCCCATGTCGTGGAGAGCCTTGTGTGCGTGGGTGAGGAGTCTGAACGTGATCCTCTTGGTGACAGGGAGCCAGTGCAGGTCTTTCAGATGGGCAGAGATGTGGCTGTGGCGGGGGATGTCCAGGATGAGCCGTGCAGAAGCGTTCTGTATGCGCTGGAGTCTTTTCTGGAGTTTGGCTGTGGTTCCGGCGTAGAGGGTGTTCCCGTAGTCCAGACGGCTGGTGACGAGGGCCTGGGTGACCGTCTTCCTGGTTTCGGTGGGGATTCACTGGAAGATCTTTCGGAGCATGCGCAGGGTGTTGAAGCAGGAAGACGAGACGGCGTTGACTTGCTTGGTCATAGTGAGGGAGGAGTCCAGGATGACGCCCAGGTTGCGTGCATGGTCCGTTGGCTTGGGTGCGGTGCCCAGTGCAGGGGGCCACCAGATCTATCTATCTATCTATCTATCTATCTATCTATCTATCTATCTATCTATCTATCTATCTATCTATCTATCTATCTATCTATCTATCTATCTATCTATCTAACCGTCAGTCTGTCTGTCTGTCATTCTGTTTATACAGATGCAGATTTAGATGCAGATTTATGTGCAGGCATACAGTGTGGCTGGAAGCAAGGTTTCCTGGTGTCATCTCTGCTTTTTAAAATCTTCTCTCCTTCCCTCCTACTATTACTCAGTTACTCTCTCTTTCCTTAATGTCCTTGGGTGCTATACCAGTTTAATGGTCTCTCTATGTGGAGTGGTGTGGTGCATGCATTTGATCACTTGCTCTGCACTTAGTGTTTAATAAAGAAAGGGGACAGTATGCCACTCCATGCACCTCTCTTACCAGCACCTATCTGCAGACCACATGGCATTGAAAGAGGATAATGTTTTGATAAGAAGTGGGGTCTAACTGGGTGATGTGTTCCCTACTGGTAGAGACTCTGGCCCAGTGTGAGGAAGTGTGTCCTAGTGTCCCCGAGGGTCCCTTGCACCATGGAGCAAGGGTACCTAGGTTGGTGCTAGAAATTTATCTAAGGCCATACATTGCCTTCCTAACTATGCGAACAGGTGGAAATAGTACTTGTGTGAAACAGGTGAGCATGGAATTAACCGTTACCAGATAAGTGATGCCCATTTCCATTCCACACAACTTTGACCAATCAGCAACAAGTAGCTCCCATTCGAGAGCAGCCTGAAGATGGGATGAATTACGACAGCCAGAGAACCCTTCAGATAACAGGACAAGTTCGCAACTGAAGCACTGCATGCCCCATGAATAGAAATGCCCTTGTAAACTAAGGACCAGCTTAAAGCATCCTCGCAGTCGGAACTACCAAGGAAAACTTGCCTGTCCCCATTCCTGCATCCAAACCTGCATGGCAATTCCCAGTACTCATGCACATAACCTTCCCTTAGGACTTTGTATCTGCCTACTTTAGGTCGAGCATTTGAGACTTCTTGTATATACTTTAGTATATACTTATATGTTTATGTACTTTGTGGGCTCTGGAGATCAGCCATAGGACTTGTCTGCTTTTGGACTTTTTTTGTTCAACTGCCTCTATTTACCTGTCTTGATAGAAAACAACCAGTAGAGGTCAGTAAAATACCAGAATTGCTTTCTGCTGAGGGACTTTCCTGTTTTTATTTTTCTGGCAACTGCCTCTATTTAACTTTCTTGATAGAAAACAACCAACAGAGGTCAGTAAAATACCAGAATTACTTTAGCATTCTCTAGATTCTAGTACATAGAAATTGTCTTCCGCAAGCACCTGTAGACAATATTATTTTTTTCAAATCTTGTATTTTCAGTGATATGACCACCGAAGGCCCTGATTTTATATTAAAAACAAAGCTTTGCACTATACCATTTCCCAATGAAAGGCAATATTTCTCTCCATGTGTTCCCATACCTGGCTTACCATGTAGTTTGGTGCTTCCTTTTCCTCCATGTTAAAGAACAGTAGATGTTTTAGCACCCAGGCTAATGTGCTGCATAGCTAAATACATATAAGGTCCCAAATGCGAGACCAATTGCATTGCAAATGCTTGTTGGTATTGTAGACAAAATTGGAATTGAAAAGTTGTCACCTGGAGGGTGATGTAACCATGGATTATCCAGTGTGAGGATGGTGTCTCAGCCACAGTGAATTGTAATTGGTCCAGTTTTTGTGCAACCTGATATACTTTGCATATCTGCGCACCATGTCTTTCCGTTAGATCATATGCAGAAAACAGGTAAACATCACTTACAACGAAACTTTTACAACGCACTACCATTACAACGCAGTCATTACAACGCAAACCATTACAACGCATTGCGCTCGGGGGCGCTCTAGGATAGGAATATATTTAATTTACTATCCAACACCTTCCCTACTATCCACGGGGACTGGAGTTGGAATAGTAAATTAAATAAATCACTATCCAGCGCCTAAAAGCACTATGCGTTGTAAAGGTTTGCGATGTAAAAACCGTGTTGTAAAGGCAGGCGTTGTAATAGCCTGCGTTGTAACGTCATACATCCCAGAAAACAGACTCATACTATTGATATAATTCAATGGCACGTGGCCAGAATGTAACGTTTGCAAGTTCAGCTCAGTATTACAATGGACCAGAGTTGTGATTGTCCATGTTGTAAAAAGATGTGTCCCCATAAGTGGGAAGGGTATGCCCAGACGTGGGTCCCGCTCTTGCTACGCCACCAGATTCAAGCTAGCCTGGCTGATGAGGGGTGTTATCCTGAAACCGGTCCTAGGATGCTAGTTTCTGGTCTAGGGAAGACCTGGCCTGGCAGTATGGGATGGACTGTTCCCACGGCAAACAGTGTCAAGACTGATTTGCATATGGCTGAGTCTAAACTAGGATGGAGTGGCGTGCAAATAAGCCATAGATTTAACCCAGGTCTGTGACTGGGGGTGAATGATTGATTAATTCAGCATTCCGTCCATAATCTGTTCTTTTTGTATTTGTCGCCCTAAGTGGGAAGGGTATGCCCAGACGTGGGTCCCATGATCGCTACGCCACCAGATTCAAGCTAGTCTGGCTGATGAGTGGTGTTATCTCGAAACTGGTCCCAGGATGCTTATTTCTGGTCCAGGGAAGACCTGGACTGCCAGTTCAGGCTGGACTGTTCCAATGGGGAACAGGGTCAAGGCTGATTTGCATGTGGCTGTGTCTAAACTGGGATGGTGTGGCATGCAAAAAAAACTATGGATTTAACCTAGATCTGTGACTAGGGGCGAATGTTTGATTAATTCAGCATTCCGTCCATCAACTGTTCTTTTGCGCTTGTTGTTAAATAGACACATCTTGCTGTATTATTTCAGTTGCGGAAGATACTATGTTGCCCAGTGAATACATTCTCGATGATAATGTGGTCATTCCGTTGTCAACCACATCTAAAGCCTTTTCTAAGTTAACCCTATCGATCTCATGCAGTCTCTCAGCAGCTTCCTGCTAGGAAATTGTCCACAGCTCATTGTATATTCCATACAAGAAGCACTTTTGATATGGGTTCCGGGGACCTATCAAGAAATCCCTGAGATCCATGTCATCAATCAATCAATCATGGGTTTGTTAAGTGTGACTACTCCCACATAATGGTCTCAAGGAGTTGGGGTGAGGTGGGGTGGGGTGGGGTGGGAGGCGATGTCATCAGAAAGAAGGGTCAGGTGTTGCTTCACCTGAGAAAGTGCTGAGGTTTTTAGCCAATCAAGGCACAACTTCCCAACAATATATGATGTCACTACCCAGAGTGTTCTGTTTGTACATATTGTTGATCTGGCCTATTGATCCTAAACCCTTCAGTGTTACCCAGGAATCTAGATTGACACCCATTTGTGTCCGCAGGCCAAATCAACCGTCCTTCCAAATGGGTTCTTTTAAAAAAAAAAAAAAAATTTTATTAAGTTTTATATCAGCAAACAGGTAGGACTCAGTACACAAAAAAACTAATCTGAAAGATATCAAGATAAGGTTTGGACGTTATATCATTATACAATCACTTCTTAAATTCATAGCCAGTTAGTAATCGGAGACCATAATTGCAACCTCTGAGTTTTCCTCCTCATACCCTTAGTTTTATAAGCCGCAATCTCCAAATAATATATAGACAATAGTCTAGATTGCCAACTGAATAAAGTTGGTGGCTCAGGGTCAAGCCATTGAGATGTGATGCATAAACGAAAGATAGACATACATATAAATATAAATCCTTCCTCCATTACAGGTCGAGGGTTAACTACCCCTTCTAGCCGGCCCAAAATCACCAACTCCGAAGATAGCTGTTGCAAAATACCTAAAGCCTGAAGAAATTGCTCCACATCTTCAACAAACGTAATCAATTTAGGACAATAAAAAAACACATGGAGTGCATCTGCAGCATGCAGTCCGCAACGGCTGCAACTATCCCTCGACTAGATTTCCATTTAGCAATTTTCTTCTTTGTATAGTATAGATCATAAATTGACATATAATGTTGGCTTTTCAGGAGGCCATTAAATAAAACATTCACGGCTAACTCAATTACCTTTTCAAAATTAATTAGATCCACCCCAAATCTGTTTTGCCATTTTGTCTCCCAGCCCTCAAGATCGTCCTCCGCCTTATTTATAAATATCTGATACAGAGGTCCCATTCTCATTCGTGATCTAATTGCTTCTACAATCTCTACCTTATCTAGAAGAATTTGTTTTTGCGTTATTTTTTGTTAAAAAAAATACGTAATTGAAGATATTTAAAAAAATCATTTCAAGCTAAATTATATTTCCTCTGCAAGAACTCAAAAGAAACAAACTAATTCCCCTGAAAAAAATGACCAAGTATAAAATTCCCGGCATTATGCCATCTGTTCATAACCTGGTCTCTAAATATTTCTGGAAGAATCAAACAGTTATGAAGTGGAGTATCTAGATTCAAATTAGCCCCAATACCCAGTTTCTTCTTCACTTTCCTCCATATTTCAAATGCAGACATCACTACATTAAATTTAGTTTTCTTGTAATAACTGGGTTCTATTATTCGTTTAAGACATTGCCTTGCCTCGACCCCTAATAACATCTCATAAATAGAGGGGGGCGGCGAAATCTTCCGTTGGGTCTTCCTGAAATATTAACACCCCCATATGTTGTAATATAGCGACCCAATGATATAATCGAAAATTAGGCACTCCCCAGCCTCCTTTTGCTCTAGGCAGCATGCACCACTTCAGGGCTCTCCTAGAGCGGTGATAGCTCCACAAAAACCGCGCACACATTCTCTCAATGTGAGAAAAAAATGTATATGAAATAACTGAAGGCAAAGTCCGAAATATATACAAAAATTTAGGAAAGATTAGCATTTTCAAGACGTTACTACGCCCTTAAAGAGATAGATGTAAATTATTAATCCGTTCCAGCGTCTTATTAGAAGAAGCAATAATTGGGTCCAAATTCAAGGGGATGATATCTTCAACTATTGGAGATATTTTAATCCCTAAATAAGTTACTACAGGTTCAAAATTAATATCCACTGGAAGGCCGGCCACTGAATGAATCAACTGTGTTTTAGAGACATTTAATTTGTACCCAGAAATCCGTCCAAATACCTCGGCTGCTTCAATAATCTCCAGTAAAGCATTGCTAATGTCTGATGTTACGACTGCAATATCATCTGCATACGCAAATATTTTGTATGCCTCGTTATTTATCACAACCGTTTTTATTATATATAAAGGGCTCAATATATAAAGCGAATAACAGGGGGGAGCAAGGGCAACCTTGCCTTGTCCCCCTCCCTATCGCAATATCCCCTGACAAGGTACCTGAAATACGTATAGCAGCCACTGGATTGAAATATAGCGTCTGTATGGCTGTAATAATACTGGCCGGGAACCCCTTCAATGCTAGGACTGACCACAGGAACCTCCACGAGACCCTGTTGAATGCTTTTTCAGCATCCAACAGGGCCACTCCGACCGGGGCGTTAGTACCCTGTGACCAGTCCAGCATGAAGACGATCCTCTTAACATGATCCGTAGTGTCTCTACGTTGAATAAAACCATGTTGTCTAAGGGACACCAACCCTCGCATCAGCTCATTCAACCTATTCACAATTAACTTCGAGTATATTTTGCTATCTGCATTAAGTAATGAAATTGGCCTATAGGACCCCAAATCAGTATCCTTTTTCCCTTTTTTCCTGAAAACAACTATCGTCGCTTTGGACCATGAGTTCGGAGCGATGCCTAAAAAAGCCTGCTGGCAAACCTCTAGTAGTTCATTTTTCAATACATTCCTAAAAGTTTGATAAAACTCCAATGGAATTTTATCTGGGCTCATAGCCTTCCCCTGAGCTAGCCCTAGTAAGGCCAGCTCAACTTCTTCCCATACCAAAGGAGCAGATAGTATCGTTTTTTGCGTATCCGTCAATACCCCAGATACCAGATCTTTCAAATATTCTCCCTCGTCGTTTAGCTGTGAATCCGACCCTGCTTTACTATATAAAGATTGATAAAACCCTTGAAATGCTACAAGAACGCCCTCCTTTGTATCCTGCAGCGTTCTGTCTAGGTCAATAATCTTACTAATCTCATTATAGGCTGCTTTTTCCCTTAATCTTTTGGCCAGAGTTCTGCCAGTTTTCTCACTGAATTCATACGCATCCTCCTTATGCTGTGCATACATTTCCGCAATGTAGTCAGCTATGTTGGCGTATACAGCTGTCCTTTTAATAGTGAGATCTCTTTGGGCCCTAGTCGGATCTAAGCCCGACCCGATGACAGCAGCCAATTCCCTTTCTGCCAGCATGACTGAGTCAAAATCCTTTTTATGTTTGGCCCATACCTTTTTACGTTTAAAATTAGCAACACTCAATGTTTCTCCTCTAACTACAGATTTTAAAGTATCCCATACTATTTTCAAATCAGCTGTTCCTTTATTGAATTCAAAGAACTCCCGAATTACCTTGGTCATGAATTGACGGTACTCTTCGTTCACCAATAGCTTTCTCTCAAAAGACCATATTTGGTTTCCTTCTTTCAAGTCAGGTCCCAAAGAAATCTGCAAATGTACAGGATTATGATCCGAAACCAATTTGGGATGAATCTCAATGCTAGCCTTCCCTAACAAAATAGATGATACAAAAAAATAATCTAACCTAACGAATTTAGAATGAGGGGCATAGAAAAAAGTAAATCCAGGGTCACCGGGGTGTAATCTATTCCAAACATCATAAAGACCATGTTCTAAAATCAGCCCCCTCAGTGACTTAAATACTTGTTTCTTTCTGCCTTTATATACATTGCTAGTCCTCATATCCATCTGGGCTTCAATATGAATGTTAAAATCGCCACACAAAACCATTGGCTGTGTCCATTGGGCCAATTCTACATTCAAATATTTCAACAGTTCAGCGTCATCCAAATTAGGACCATATACATTGCACAAGGTAAACCTGCTTTGATTAATCCTGAATTCACTGATTGCCCAACGTCCCCATTTATCTGACGCCGATTTTATGCAGACACCCAAGCCTCGTTTAAAAAAAATCCCCACCCCCCTTTTGACCCCTGTTTGTTTAGAACACACTGCTAATTCCAGCCCCAAATTTTTCAAATACCCCCTATTGGCCCATGAAATATGTGTTTCCTGCAAACATAGTAAATCAAAATGTAACAACTGTACAATCCTGGCCAGTACCCGCCTCTTCTTAGGATCATTGATACGCATATATTCAAAGTACAGATCCTTAGTTTCCTATCCATTTTCCCTAATGCAAAAAATACACATCAATGCATAAAGATGAGAAAAATAACTGAGGAATACATCCAAAAAAACGACATCACATAACATTAAGCATACTCCACCCTTATATAGGATCTCCTGCCTTCTCCAAAGTCAGCTAACCTGTGCCTTAACTGTTGCTGATTTTTCACCCCCACACCCTACACCCTACCCCCACCACCTTGCCCCTCCTTCCCCCGCCCACAATCCTAGCTCTCCTCACCCTACCCTCCCCACCCACCCTTCCCACCACATGAGGCCCAGGGGCTATCAGTCCCTGTATTATATGGAGTGCCGTGCCCGCCCCCCCCCCCCCCCCGGGCAGATGAAAAATAAGAAAAAATATATTAACCTAGTCTCTATATTGAGAGACTCCAGAGCACTAAATAACCAGAGTTAGCTATCCTAAGAAAAAGAAAAAGAGAGGGCCCATTTTGCGGTGGCCTATAATTGCCACCTCCACCATTTAAGCTTTACTTATTTCTACAATGAGCCCAGATACTCTTTGGCCTCAATCTCTGAAAAAAAAATCTACTCTGGCCCTTTACAATTACTTTAAGCTTAGCTGGATTCTGCAAAAAAACAGTAGCCCCTTTATTCTGAAACCAGGAATAAGCTGCCGGAGATGCCAGGACTTAGATACTGTAGCCTGACAGAAGTCTGGCCTAACAAAGAAGTTACAATCTTTAGCAACACCCTTCTTATCAGGCCTGGCAAGTGAGAATATAGCCTCTCTAGCTAGAAAGCTATTGAAACAGACTAAAATCGCTCTTGGGCTTTCTTCTTCTCCTTGCCGTGGTTTTTTCACAGTAAATGGGGACCTATGAGCCCTTTGTATTTCTCTTGACCAGTCCCATGAGGTGAGCTCAGGAAAAGCTTCCGTTAAAAGATCTGCAATAAATTTCCACACGTCGGCCCCCTCCTTCTTCTCCGGAATGCCTAGAAAACGCAAATTGTTCCGGCGTGCATGGTTCTCAAGTTCGGACAGTTTATAAATAATATCGTCCCGATGTGCTTTAACGGCATCCAATTCGGTTTTCTGAGCTGCTGCCTCGTCCTCTAAAGACGCAATTCTAGTCTCGGCTTCCGTAACTCTTACCGTAATGTCTGAGCAAATTTTAATCACCCGGCGCACAGCATTCTTTACTTTACTGCATGTCGCTTGAGTTCTCTTATTTTCAGCCTTTATCCCTGCTCTATGCCTCATCATCGTTTCATAAATTGTGGCAAGAGTAATCTCGTGGGGCAGATTCCCCTCATTTAGAATCTCCTCCTGTTGTGACCGCAGTATTTCAGGCAATACCATTTCTGGCAACCTTTCATTACTCCCCAAATTTGTCTCCTCCACATGGGGTTTTTTACGGAGAAGTGTGGAGAAGTGTGGCTCACTGGTTAGAGCGGCAGACCCTGATGCAGAGGTCTAGCCCGGGACCAGGGTTCAATTCCCCGCCTCGGCGGGTCTTGGGCTCTAAAATTCCACGGACCTGATAATTCTCGCCTCGGTGCCTATTCCAATCATGGAGTCCCACTCTGCAACTCTGGGAAATAGCTTGCTTAATCTCCACAACGGCCCCCACAGCGCTAAGGATGCCTGGCCTCCACCTTGGGGGTGCCCAGGAGTGGACACCTCACAGGGAAAGCCAGGATGGGTTCCACAGCGGTATTCGTACAAGCGCCTTGAGACCCTTGCGGGTGAGTAGTGCGCTATACAAGTATCAATTTACAATTTTACGTTGGCTCCCTCTCTTCTTTACTCTTTTCACTGTGGCAGCACTCGCATTTGGGGAGGCAGAATTTGATGTTATTTCGATCTCCAAACTACTCCCCTCTTCATAGTCCAGCCAATCTTTACTCACATTTGTACTCTCATCTGAGGAGGGGTCAGAGAGTAAGTAAAAATTATCGATCGCTTCCTGCGACCCTCTAAGATCTTGTAAGGAGTTCCATCACTCAATGCCAAAGAATCTATTACTGACACAAGATTATCCAAACTGCCGGATACTGCTTCCTTAGAAATAGGAACTACGTCTACCATAATGCCTTTCTCAGCTTCTGAAGACTCCACAACCACTAATCCCTGCATTGGTGAATAATGTCCAAGATTGATACAAGCTTCGCCTGTACGCTCTTCTCCCCCTTCTCCATTTATCCTAGAAGGGGTTTTTTCAACATTGGGTATTTCACTTGTATTCCCCATTGCAGAGCCATCAACAGACTGCCGTACCGCCCCTTTCGCAATTTGTCGTTCAAACAGCGCAGGTAGAGTATTTACTCCCTGTTTCGCAGCTCGTGCAGCCGACTTCTCTACAGGTTCAGCTTTTGGTGTAGCTACCTGTTGTCTGCTACACTCACCTCCAGCCAGCTCGCCAGCGATAGTGTCTTCAGCCGCGGGCTGCTCTTTCCCTTTACCGCTACGTGTCACAACCTTTGGCGGCATGTCTTTTCTTATTGTTCAGGGGCCTCCACGCCCGCGCACAACACCAAGCTGAAAACCCAGAAAAAGGAGTGGAAGCCGCCAAGCCGATAGTCTCTGCCGAAAAAGAAGGAGCCCCACCGTCATCCGGATGCCGCCGAAAACGCTCCAACCAAGCAACTACAAGTGTGCGTGAACCAATATGGCGAGCGCGGATAACCTCAGGTAAACGCCTCTTGCTACTCGCTGCTGCAGGCTCGTTTGCGTATTTTTTTTACCGCTCCAAGAACTCCTAGCATTCAATTCATTCCCGCAATAGTTCTCCGTGCTCCGGATCCTTATCGTATCTGCCCGGGGTCAAACCACTGCATTTCATCCGCCACCGGGAGCGAGGACTGAGCTGCTCACACTGCCCACGCCACGGCCACCATGTTGCCCAGTGAATATATTCTTGATGATAATGTGGTCATTCCGTTGTCAACCACATCTAAAGCCTTTTCTAAGTTAACCCTATGGATCTCATGCAGTTTCTCAGCAGCTTCCTGCTAGGAAATTGTCCACAGCTCATTTTATATTCCATACAAGAAGCACTTTTGATATGGGTTCCGGGGACCTAACAAGAAATCCCTGAGATCCATGTCATCAATCAATCAATCATGGGTTTGTTAAGTGTGACTACTCCCACATAATGGTCTCAAGGGGCTGGGATGAGGTGGGGTGGGGTGGGGTGGGAGGCGACGTCATCAGAAAGAAGGGGCAGGTGTTGCTTCACTTGAGAAAGTGCTAGGTTTTTAGCCAATCAAGGCACAACTTCCCAACAATATATGATGTCGCTACCCAGAGTGTTCTGTTTGTACATATTGTTGATCTGGCCTATTGATCCTAAACCCTTCGGTGTTAGCCAGGAATTTAGATTGACACCCATTTGTGTCCGCAGGCCAAATCAACCGTCCCTTCCAAATGGGTTCTGCTGAATTAAAATAACTATTTTGTATCATGGTTTCGAGTGTAGCCTCACTGTAGTGTGTGAAGTGCTGGCAGTTGTCAAGGTGTGAAAATGTGGTAATACGAAGGGTGTTCAAATCTTTCATCGTGGCTAGTCCAAGACAAGAAGGGCCAGATGTATCAAAGGATTTTACCCATTCTGTGTCTATAAGAAAATGTGTTCGTACATATGGCCCGGAGTCTGTTGCACTGTTTTATTCAGGAAAAATATTTGATGAGGTATGAGGCATGCTCTGAATAAGGCCTCAGTTCCCTGAACCTGCCAATATGTTGTCCCCCAGACAGCTTTTGTGTTTATGGTGTATCCCCCCAAAGTAAAATCAAAACCGTGTACAGACAGTTGGGAAATAAAGGAAGCAGAGTATATCAGCTTGTTGTTTGCTAGTAAATTTTTCTTTGCAGGTGTAGTTGCAAGCCTATTATATTAAGAGGCTGGTTCTGATGTGTCAAAATCAGAAAAATAAGAAACCTTTGATGCAAATGTTTTTGAACTACCTTTTGGTGATGTTTGTCAGTACTCCCATTGAGTGTAATTGTGAACAGAGCTTTCTGTAAAAAAATGGTGACCATATTGGTGCCAAAGTTGGTTGTACCATCATACAATTCATCATTACAAAATGCAGCTGATTGCTCTAGATCTGCAAGCAAATTGTGCACAGTCTCAATGTCCCAATCATCAGAGAAAGGACTAGAGGTGATGATATAATTTAATGAAATTCTGAACAAATAAGGTATTTGCAAAAGTTCAGTAGGACCATACACATCATACGATACCCTGTTCCCAACCATTCTTTACGGAACTGCTATAATATTCACCATGGACAGCTCTCTTAATTCATGGTACGGTGATGCACGCGGTTGCAGAACCAAGTTCCCAAGTTATATTGCAGAGCATTCTGGGAGATAGTGTCCATTCAGAAGTAGGAAAAAGACATTCACCAGACAAACTAAACAAAGAAGGGTGCGCAGTACCCCATTAGAGGATGCTAAAAGAAGGCAGGGGATGAACCAGACAATGGGTGAAGGCACACTGAAAAGGGGGGGAAAACTCCCTTTCGGAACTAAAACCCTCACACACCCAGCAAGCTAGGTGTCATTCTTCATCATATGGGTTTGCTCCTTGTCGGGTCGGTGGTGTAATACCCGACGGGCACCCATAGAGGGGCTCTTTGACAGGGATCTTTTGTTCCTGCCGTATAGTGCCGTGGGTGTGAGGGCCCTATGGAAGAGTGTAGATGTGGATGGGTGGTGTATTAAAAAAGGTTAGATAGTCCACTGAGTAAGTTTAATAACGTGGAGAAGTGTGGCTCAATAGTTAGTTAGACCCTGATGCAGAGATCTGGCCTGGACCAGGGTTCAATTCCCGCCTTGGCGGGTCTTGGGCTCAATTTCCCCGGATCTGATAATTCTTGCCTCGGTGCCTATTCTAATCTTGGGTCCCACTCTGCAACTCTCGGCAATAGCTTGCTTAATCTCCACAACGGCCCCAACAGCGCTAGGATGCCTGGCTTCACCTTGGGGGTGCCCAGGAGTGGGCACTTCACAGGGCAAGGAAGGGTTCCACAGCGGTATGTGTACAGCTCCTTGAGACCCCTTTGGGGGTGATTTGTGCGCTATATAAGCACTACATTTACATTTTTTTTTTACGTGGTAATCTACTTTATTAAAAAAGATTAAAGAGAGGCTGCTCGCTGGCTCTATGGTCCAGGGGAGCACTGCTCTACTCTGTGTTACTGGTCGACATGTTTCATGCTAAGTGTTCAGTAAGATACAGTGCATTTCATCAGGACCTAAAGGTAACTATCTACACGAAGTGGTATGTGGAAATGTCCTACCTACCACTATACTGGGCGGCGGGCTAGTAGATACGCCACTTCTAGTGAAACCTGTTCAGGGATGACAAGAGGGAAAGACATGCATATAGCAGTAAAGAACATCATAAAACCTGGCCCAATTGCTCATGATTCATCTTGGCTAGAGCAGGCTGGAACCCACCCTAGCCACCATTAAAAAAAGGGGGAGTGTTGGATAGGCGGAGACAGCCGTTTCGTTGGCGTCTCTCCGTTTGGCATCTGCATTTAGTAGACTATCAAAAGCATATGAGTGAGGCCATAGCTCACTACCTGTCCGAGAATGTAGGGACGGTGGCGGATGCGATGACGCTTTGGGAGGCAATGAAACCCACACTGCGGGGAATATATATTGCGTGGTGTGCGGCGGCTCGAAGGAGGCGCAGGGCGACCATAGTCCAAGCTGAGGCGGAGATCAGGGAATTGGAGCATTGCGGCGGGGTTGAGGGGGAGGACCAGACGGTTGGGCAGCTCTTGCTGGCGCAGCAGTCCTATGCCTCTCTATTGCTGGATGAGGCTCGAAAGTTGTGGCTTGCAACCCGTAGTAAAGTATACCAATGGGGCAACAAATCCGGGACAATGCTACACAGATTGTGTCAGGGCATATTTCAGACTCAGACCCTCCCGAGGAATCAAGATGACACCGGGTCCCCATCACAGATCCCAAGGAGCTCGCTAAGGGCTTTGCTGCCTATTACGCAGACTTATATGCCCCGAATGAATGCCTCTCCGCAGATTTAGTCAATAAGTTTATAGCAGATCTGCCACCGCGCGCGGTTTCAGATGAAGCACGAGACTGCCTTGAACTCCCGTTAACGGAGGATGAGCTGGGTGCCGCCCTGGGTGAGCTGAACACTGGCAAGGCTCCCGGCCCCAATGGGTTCCCAGTGAATTCTTCAAAAAATGTCATCTACAATTCGGGGCCCATTATAAGGCGGTGGTGGAGGAGGCCAGGGATCGAGGCTGCCTACCTCCGGATTGGAGACACGCTGAGGTAGTGGTGTTTCACAAGCCCGGTCGGCCCCCGGACCAGCATGCCTCGTACCGCCCGACTTCCCTATTAAATGTAGAGGACAAAGTATTGGCCAAGGCGTTGGCTAATAGGTTATTGCCGTACATTGCAGATCTCATACACCCTGACCAGGCTGGCTTTATGCCTCAATGGGCGACACGGCATAATATCAGGCGGGCTCATGTTGCGGTAGCAGCGGTTTGGTCGGCGGGGGTGCAGGCAGCGCTTTTTCTGGCCGACATGGACAGGGCGTTTGATTTGCTAAGCTGGACGTACTTGTTCTCACTCCTGCCCCGGCTAAACTTTGGACCCCACTTTATGTCCTATTTGAGATTACTATACACTGATTTGACGGCTTCGGTCAGGGTGGCGGGGGTCTCGTCCTCGAATTTTGCTATCGGGAGGGGTACCAGGCAGGGCTGCCCCCTCTCGCCCTACCTGTTCGCCTTGGCCATGGAGCCATTGGCTGCGTGGGTACGTATGGATGCGCAGATGAAGGGGTTGGAATGGGAGCACGGCCCGTCGCATAGAATAGCGTTATATGCCTGTTCTTTTTAACAGACCTCAATAGGTCGGGCCCGTCTTTTGCGCATCCTCCAGATCTTTGGCGAGACTTCGGGGCTGTACATGAACCCACGTAAATGTACCCTTTGGGTATTGGGGAGTGGCCCGGTGGTAGGGGACTGGGCCTCAGCGCTACAGGTAGCAGTCGGGGGCATCAAATATCTGGGGGTGTTCCTGTCGGAGATCCCGAGGTATCTTGGGAGCGGAATGTTGCACCGGTCTGGGAGCGGACCCGGGCGGATATTAAAACGTGGTCCCGCATGCCCCTGACTATATATGGCAGATCGGCCATTTTTAAAATGGTGGCCCTGCCTCGGCTGCTCTACCAACTGCAAAACCACCCCTATCACATCCCACCTCATTGGTTTAAACAGGTGGACTCCGTTTTAGGACAATTTCTTTGGGTGTGCGGCTCGGTTCGGGTGGCGCTGCGCACGTGCTTTAGGTCAACGTATAGTGGTGGCTTGGCGACCTCTGATGTCCTCTCCTATTACCAAGCTTCGCATCTCCTGGTATTGAATGAATGGTGGTATGGGGACAGGGGAGACCCAGCCTATGCCCTGGAGCGGTTTCTGATGGAACCTCACACACTACATACTATTCTATATGCGGCACAGAGGCGTAAGGCGCTGCCACCAGTTACACAGGTAGCTCTGCGTAGAATGGGGTGGTGGCGGACCCTGACCGAAGAAACCCCCCTTTGGCGTAACGGCCACCTACCCGGCCTGGCAGCGCTGCAGGGCTTTACGGGGTGGGACGCCATAGGGATATCTAAATTGGGGGATGTCGTGTCAGGGACGTCACTTAAGTCGTTCCAGGAACTGAGTACAGAATATAATATGCCCGCACCCAATTTTTTAGGTACCTACAGCTCCGCCATGCTCTGACCCCTTACTTGGAGGGGTTGACCTCCCTTCCCAAGTTTAGCCCCCTGGAAGCTAGGGTTTTCATGGGCGATATAGAAACTAAGAAAATTTCACACATATACCAGTCCCTGATCATACATTGCTCCTCCACATTGCAGAAGCTGAGGGAGACTTGGGAGGAAGACATTGGAACACTGGAGGAAGAGGACTGGAATGAGGCTTTCACAAGCCCTAGAGGTGCTGCCATATCCGTCCGCCTTAGGCTTATCCAATTTAAATACCTACATAGGGTGCATTTTACTAGGCGGAGGCTGTGGCGGGCGGGCCTCATTGCATCTCCGGATTGTACTAGATGTAGCCAGGAGGAGGGAATGTTCCTGCACACTGTGTGGAGTTGTAGCCACTTAGACAGGTTCTGGAACGGGGTATGGAATGGATTAGACGAGGCACTGGGGTGGGTGTTCCCACATACACCACAATTAGGCCTTTTGCATGTGATAGATGGGGTGGGGGGTAACCTCTACGAGAGACACTTACTGATGTTGGGGCTCACAGTAGCCAAAAGAGATATAGCCAGGGCGTGGAAGGACCCGAGGGCCCCATCACTGGTGGTGGGGAAGAGAGGACTAGATTTTTGCATGGGGATGGAAAAGCCGATATTTCTGGCCCGGGGATGCCCACGTAAGCACTATAAAATTTGGAAATGCTGGGCCGACTTCAGGGGTCTATGCTCAAACCTCCGCCAGAACTGGACCCAATACTGGACATTTGAGAGTGCTGTGTCGATGGATGTTTGTGTGCTGATTGCCGGAAAGTTCGTTACCGTGCGTGGGGGGGGAGAGGGATCTGGGAAGGGGTGAGGGGCATTTGGGGGGGGAGGGTTGGGAGGGAGGACTGTTCTTGGCATAAATTATGTTCTTTTGTTACCTATGTAAATTGTCAAGATGGATTGCGATGTCACTCACGTCTACATTTGACTCGCAGATACCTCTGGGGTACAGAGCTCTGTGATTTGTGTGTGATCAATCAATAAAATCTGTTTAAAAATAAAAAAGGGGGGGAGTGTTCGGAATACTAAGGATAGGTGAGTTAAAACCCAAATGGTTAGACTGGGACTAGTAACAACGCAAATTAAAATTAAAACAAAACTGTAGACATAAGGCGCAGTGGTCTCACCTTACTAAAGAGAAGCGCTTGCTTTAACGGTCTTCTCTCTTTTTTTTTTTTAATCACCAGACCAATCCAGAGGACCAGTAATCAAATTGTAATCCAGAGATGTGTCCGCAGTGCAACAAAGTATGTCTTTTTCAGCCAAAGATAGAAAACATACACTCATATCTTGAATGGGAGAGGCGGTGGTGGTAGTTCAGGTTCACTTGAATCCAACGAGAAATCGTCATAATGAACGAAGTAGCTAGACGCCGTTCTGTCTATTTTTGGCCGCTAGCAGGTTTTGTGGAACTGGAAGGTGACTTGATCTGTGGCATATTTGCATTGAAATATGAGTTTCTGTACTTGTTGACTATACAGTTGTAGTTGTTTCAACAGGAAGGCGTAATACTTCATTGTTGTTTAAAGCTTCTCTTTGGTAAGGGGAATCTTCTGTAGTTATTTAAACTTCTATCTGAACTTCCTAATCTGTAGTGACAGAAGGGTGGCGGCTACCTAGGAGCCCATGCAGCCTCTCTCGAGGATCGGCCACATAGTGTGGTTTTATTAGCTCAATGGAGACTAATATTTTGTCTCTGCGACCAGCAAGGGGCTGATGAATTTCAATTCTAGTACAATCAAAAGCCAAGACCGGTACAGACACTCTGTAAGATGGCCCAAAGTTTTTTTGTCCACAAATGCTTCTCTGACCAGGTCCCCAATTTTCTGGACCGAGGCAATTCTTGCTGATACAACCTTCACTTCTCAAGTGGTGGTGCAATTTACTTGGATATTGTTTTATGCACCCTGAAATTCATTGCGTTCCTGCAAAACAGCCAATTGTTAATTAATATCAAACAGTGTTTTTTACCTCCACTTAGCTGACATTATCGAGGTCTGGTACCCACATTTTCAAACCAAACAATACTTCGTATAAAGTACGACCTCCTAGGGATTTTCTTGGCATGTTATTGAGTGCCCTCTGGACCCCATATAGGTTATTGACCCAACTGTCAAGCGAGCCTAATACCCATTCTATTAAGGACTTTGAGTCATGTTTTTCCTCTCAACTACTGAATTTCCCTCAGGACGGTAGGGGTAAATAAAATACTGCAATGCCGCACCTAAACTTTCCATGGCTTCTATATAAGCCTGGGAGCCAAACGCCGGACCCTGTACGTAATGAGGGTGCCAATTGCATATGTCCCAATGAAGTCTCGCAAATCCTTTATAACAGTTTGAGAGTCAGCTGAGTGCTGTGGACAAACCCACAGAATCTTGAGCATTAATCCACTGCCACCAAGATGTACTTGTACACCCCATCTGGGTGCAAAGGCTTGCAGTGATCCAAATAAACAACCGCTTTAGGCTTGTCTGAAATCAATAGAAGTGTCTGTGGAGGACTTGTTGTGGTGGAATCCTTCATCTGTAGGCAGATGTCACATTTGAGGAGGAAGTCCTTGGTCTGTTTTGTAAGATCAGTCCCACCAATAGCGCTGCTTCAGTAATAAAACTGAAGCAGTAACCCCAGTGTGTGCTGAGCCCAGACCCTCATGCGTGGTTAGTATTAAATCCGATCTGTGAGCAGTGTTTGGTATTACTCTATCTCCCGCTCCTGGAATCTGAGCATATGGAATGTTTTGTACATCTAATTTGTAAGAGTACTTGAGTGGAAAGTCCTTCGGCAGGTGGTTGTCGTTGCAAGCAGAATTGGCAGCCACCATGATGTCTAGTCTCGTGCTTGAACGAGTGATTGCACTAACAGCAGCAGTGTGGACTGTTAACTTAGCGGCTTCATCAGCCATGGTATTTCCTTCAACGTGAGTTCCAACACGTTGATGACTCAATGTATGGATAGCATGATCACATGGAAAGCCTTCTTTCAGCTTTGCCCCTTGTTCCCAAAGCAGCTTGTGCTTGATTGTGCAACCCTAGGAATCTCAAAATCCATTTTGACCCCAATAGTGAAGATATTCATTATAGGACTGGACAAAGTAGTATGAATCACACACGATAAGTGTGGAGAATTTGTGATCCATACTTTGTAGTGCCAGTATTAGGGCTTCGAGTTCTGCCAGCTGTGCTGTACAGTCCCTTAGGGACTGAGTATATGTTTTTTTCAGGACAGAACTTTCTGTCATGCATGCGCCCCTTTACGATTGTGTATGCTGTGGAATATTGCTGTTGTGTCTCTATGCCTGGTTGAGCAGAACCATCAGTGTAAATGATCTATTCATATAGATCTAGAGGCATTATTTAATTCAGCAGAGGATATTCTTGTTCGTACTGCAGGAATGCTTGTGTTTGTAATGCGAAATCAAATCTGTAGTCTACATCTATTGCAGTGCGAGATTTAGCCCATTAAATGCATCGTGGATGTAATGCTTTGGCATTTGAAAAGGCCCGCTTTTGTAATGGCCTTTAAGGTCGATACTGCAGTAACAACAATTATTCACTTATCCTGAGGTAGTGCTCTTTCCTCTCACTACAGGAGTCTGTACAGCTGTGAAAATCTTCTCAGTGGGTGCAAAACACATTTCATCGTTCATGTACAAATATGATTTGTATGCAATAGGTACCATATCACCTTCATTGAAAGTGATATAGGTGTACCTGGTTGGTCCAGCAACTATGCTCGTCACCAGGTTAGCTGTCTTTACAAGTGTGTGTACATGTTTGAAAACTATCATGTCAGCTTGTACGGAGCGTAAAATGTTTGTATGTTCCTGTGTCCAATGGTTGATTGAAAACTCAGGCCTGATTAAATCATAGAATGTTTTTACTCGTTCAGTGTAGTCCAAAATGTATGTTCTGCAAATCTCAGAAATCCTAAAATGGATTGTAGTCTCTTTAGAGTTGTTGGAGGTTAGAGCAGTGCACAGTTGTCTGAAAAATGTGCTGCCAGGCTTTTGCCTTCACTTGACAACTCATATACTAGAAACGGGGACACTGCGGTGAGCAATTTTTGATTTTTCTAAATTAAATGTGTAACCCTGGTGAGCAAAATCCAGAATTATGTGTTTCACTTCAGCCAAGTGTTTTATTAACTCGTCAGATAAATATCAAAATTTTGAAGTAACTCTGTTACCCTGGCTGAGAACAACACTGGGCCGTTCTTATACCCTTGAGGTAAACTGCAAAATTGACGCTGTGAACTGAGTGCTGAAAATGCTGAAAATGCTGTCAAATATCTGCTTTTAAGTCATATATTCTGCCAGAAAATTTAGCTTGAGATATCTAGTGTTTTTTCTGTTTTTTTCCACACAATGTTAATTATTAGTGCGGCACTATGTGCATTTTGTACTGCAAATGTTATGTGTCAAAATGTTAAGGTGTCTGTAGTCTAAAACTAGACAGTATGAATTATCAGGTTTCATCAACGAAATAGGGAATTATTCATGATAAGGTGCAATTTTCTACTACACCCTGATATTCAATTTGTTCCATGATTTCCCTAACTTGTTTTTTTTAGCTTCATGTTTTATTGGGTACTGTCTCTGGGGTTGAGGAGCTGATTTTAATGGGATCTCATGATGAGGAGACTCATCATCACACCCAACCTGATTGCAGTATAGTGCAGGAGCTAGCACTAATGCCACTCCTGCACAAATGAATGTTTAACTGATTCTGGAACAAGATCAGAGAAAGCAGGTAAAATTACCATTTCTCCCACTGGCATTAACTCAGGTGGCCAATCCTATTCAGCCAAAAGTATGCCGTAACCATATGTCAGGTTCTCCCAGAAGAGAGCCTTGATGTTTCCGGGTATGCCCCCTTCATTTAGAGCATTATTTTGTATAAACGATGAGGGACACTTACCCTTGTATCAGGTTTTTCCACCAAGATATGCTCATTCAGCGCTACTACCGCCAGATAATCCAGCAGGTTGTGACTTCTGCCACGCTGTCCAGCATCGTCACTGCCCACTCCCCGTTCCAAAGCAAAGCCCTTTGTAGCTTGGGCATGTCTTATTACAATACCTGCTACCTTCTTTTTGAATTGAGGTCTAGGAGTCTTTTGTTTGTCCTCTATAAGGATGTGGTATGAAGTGCATGTGTTTCCCGTTTTGGCTTCACGCGCTCTTCTGATTTTCACTCTGACCCTCCACCTCTCTCCAAACGCGTATTGGATGAATCCTCAAAGGAACGAGAGGAACGTGTATCAGTATCCTGATACTTGTCAGGCATTATGATATTATCACAGTTGTAATTTTTGTCACTGGTTTCCTGCTGAGGAGACCCTCCCTGTGATTGTGTTTTATTTTGTTTATTGTCCCATTTCTTCTTAGAAGAATGGGGTGCTTGCTTAGAGTTGTCCTTTTCAGAATTACTCTTAACCTGTGGTTTCCCAGGTCTGGCATCCAAATTATCTCTGCCTAGCATAGCATAAGTTTCTGGGATAATTTTAGGCAATTATTGCTCCTGCTGTACAGGACTGAACTCCCTCAGGCATAGGTGTATAAACAATGCTTCTGCTTCCCCCTTTATGTTACTTAACATAATGATTAATACCGCTGCAAAATTGCCCTTCAGTTTTATCCCCAAGACTAGGGCAGGTCGTGCCCCATACTCATTTGTTACTTATTTCAGTACCTCAGGTATAACTGCTATTGTTGGGGTACCATGAGTTCTGGTGTAAGCTGCAGCGAAGACTGTACCCCAAGTGGCACAATCTTCCACCAGGAGAGCCATCCGCATTGGCAAGCAAATTGTTAACCCCTTAAAGGTGGCTTGTTTTCTGTGCTATTCAGAATGGAATTTGCTCCTAACTGTTGGGAACCTTTCCCATAACGGCATTCTTCGTTTGATGGCTGATACCCGTAGCAGCCAGTTTTTGTTGACCAGCCTGAGCCGCCCTCACAGGGTTAACTGTCATTGTTCATATAATATATTGTGTGAGGTTTCTGTAATGTTTTACTAGATCTTTTTATAGTGTTGTTATTTCAAGATTAGGCAGAAGTGTATAAGCAGCTAGGACTGGCCAAGTAGCCTCTTCTTTATTGAGCAGAGTGAGTCTCACGTTTTCTACTGTATGGGGAGGGTGCCTTAGTTAACTGCATTTCTATGTCCACAAATGGAAAGCATTCCTCTGGTGTTTCATCTTCAATGTAAGTGTGAAACAATTGTGTATGTGCATCCGCAGCCGGAAGCTTAACCCAAGAATTAAATACCTCTGTTCTCAATGCTTCCTGTGCCTTGACCATGAAGGAAATGTTGCCACCCTTTGCCGGAAGGTCGTAATGTAATAATTTTATAGAAACTGCATGTCTGCAATTCTCTGTAATATATTTAGAGTAACTACTTCTTCTCCACAGGTTTCTCAGTTAACGAACATTGGGGCCGATTATGATGGCGGACGGACCTGAGTCCGTCCGCCACCATAGAGTAGGAGGGACCGTCCGCAGGGGCAGCGGCGGTCCCTCCATTCAAATTAGGATGTGACCGCCACCCTGGCTGTCACATCCTGTATTTTTATCATTACGGCGGGTGCTACTTGAAGCAGCACCCGCCGCAATGATAACAAGCATTTGCAATGCAATAGGTCTCGCATTAGGAAAGTTTGAGCTATTGGTATTGTAAATGACAAATTTTTTATTTATGTTTTGTTTTTGAAAATTGCAAAATTAATAGCTTTGTTATTTACAATGCCAATAGTTATAACTTTCGCAAATGTGACACCTATAGCATTTGTAATGCAATATGGCAAATAACAATAGCTTTTAATTTTTTTAATAATTAATACTCAAATAAAAGTTATTGTAATTTATAATGGCAATAGCTTAAACTTTTGTAAATAACTTTTGTGAAGATTATGTTCAGTGTATTTTATTGTGACGAAAATCCAAGAACAGAAGTGAAATATTAACATCTTTTTGTTACATTTGTAATAAAGCTTGAAACATTGAGAGAACATATTTGAACCAGTTGTTGTTAAATGGTTGCACAGATTGATGCTATGGTGGCACTGAGTGATGTTGTGATCGCGAACGAGTGCTGTAATGTTCAGTGACGCTGTGGTAGCGCATAGTGATGTTGTGGTGCCCCTGAGTGATGCTGTGGTGGTGCTGAGTGATGCTGTATGCTATGCTATGTTTTGTTTTGTTATCCTATGTTTTGTTTTGTTATACTATGTTTTGCTATCCTATGCTTTGATTTGTTATGCTATGTTGTGTTTTGTTATGCTATGCTATGCTATGTTTTGATATGCTATGCTATGTTTTGCTATGCCATGCTTTGTTATGCTATGTTTTGTTATGCTATGTTTTGCTGTATTTTATTATGCTATGCTTTGTTTTGCTATGCTATGTTTTGGTATGCTATGCTATGCTTTGTTGTGTTTTGCTATGCTATGTTTTGTTATGCTATGCTATGCTTTGTTGTGTTTTATTATGCTATGCTTTGTTTGACTATGCTATGTTTTGTTATGCTATGCTAAGCTTTATTTTGTTATGCTATTCTATGTTGTGTTTTGTTATGCGATGGTGTGTTTTGTTATGTTTTGTTATGCTATGCTATGTTTTGCTATGCTATGTTGTTATGTATGCTCTGTTTTGTTGTGTTTTGCTATGCTATGTTTTGTTGTGTTTTGCTATGTTTTGTTATGCTATGCTTTGTTTTGTTATGTTATGCTAATTTTTGTTATGTTATGCTATGTTTTGTTCTGCTATGTTTTGTTGTGTTTTGTTATGATATGCTATGTTTTGTTCTATTATGCTATGTTTTGTTCTATTATGCTATGTTTTGCTTTGCTATGCTTTGTTATGTTATGCTATGCTTTGTTTTGTTTTGTTATAATATGTTTTGTTATGCTATGTTTTGTTGTGTTTTCTTATGCTATGCTATGTTTTGTTGTGTTTTGCTATGTTTTGTTATGCTGTGCTTTGTTTTGTTGGTATGCTAATTTTTGTTATGTTATGGTATGTCTTGTTCTGCTATGTTTTGTTGTGTTTTGTTATGCTATGCTATGCTTTGTTATACTATGCTATATTTTGATTTGCTATGCTTTGTTATGTTATGCTATGCTTTGTTATGTTATAATATGTTTTGATATGCTATGCTTTCTTTTGCTATGCTGTGTTTTGTTTTTTATGCTGTTTTGTTATGCTATGTTTTGTTATGCTATGTTTTGTTATGCTATGCTTTGTTTTGTAATGTTATGCTAATTTTTGTTATGATATGCTATGTTTTGTTCTATTATGCTATGTTTTGTTCTATTATGCTATGTTTTGCTTTGCTATGCTTTGTTATGTTATGCTATGCTTTGTTTTGTTTTGTTATAATATGTTTTGTTATGCTATGTTTTGTTGTGTTTTCTTATGCTATGCTATGTTTTGTTGTGTTTTGCTATGTTTTGTTATGCTATGCTTTGTTTTGTTGGTATGCTAATTTTTGTTATGTTATGGTATGTTTTGTTCTGCTATGTTTTGTTGTGTTTTGTTATGCTATGCTATGCTTTGTTATACTATGCTATATTTTGATTTGCTATGCTTTGTTATGTTATGCTATGCTTTGTTATGTTATAATATGTTTTGATATGCTATGCTTTCTTTTGCTATGCTGTGTTTTGTTTTTTATGCTGTTTTGTTTTTCTATCCTATGCTTTGTTTTGTTATGCTATGCTATCCTATGCTTTTTTTGTTATGCTACGCTATGCTGTGTTTTGTAATGCTATGCTATGTTTTGTTATGCTGTGAGGGTGTGTGAGGGTGAGGAGGGGTGAGGGGGGTGAGGGTGAGGGGGGTGAGGGTGAGTGAGGGTGTGTGAGGGTGAGAGGGTTGTTAGGGTTGTGAGGGTGAGGGGGTGTGAGGGTGAGGGTGTGAGGTTGAGTGAGGGTGTGTGAGGGTGAGGGTGTGTGAGGGTGAGGGGGTGTGAGGGTGAGGGGATGTGAGGGTGAGGGGATGTGAGGGTGAGGGTGAGGGGTGAGAGGGTGTGTGAGGGTGAGGGGATGTGAGGGTGAGGGGATGTGAGGGTGAGGGGGTGTGAGGGTGAGGGTGTGTGAGGGTGAGGGTGTGTGGGGTGAGGGTGTGTGGGGTGAGGGTGTGAGGGGGTGTGAGGGTGATGGGGTGTGAGGGTGTGTGAGGGGGGTGTGAGGGTGTGTGAGGGGGGTGTGAGGGGGTGAGGGTGTTAGAGCATAGTGCACATTCAAAAATCACACAAGCTACTGAAAATACCTCGACAAAATACCGATCAGAGAACAAAACATCTCAGTGTAAAGGTTGAGGGTGGTTTCTATGCGCATAATGGTAACTCACAAAGTAAAGTTCCACTATGGACCTGACAAAGTGGCTGTCACCCTTCCAACACTTAGAATGGACATTTTTCACCCAACTTGATTCGCCCCCTCCAACGCTAATAAGCCGCGCAACTTATCAGTGGTTATTTGGCAAGTAAGAATCCATCCCAACTCATATGTTGCCCTTCAAAATTATTACCAGTGACTTACCAGTTAGTTAAACATCGCAAATCAAACGGGAGCTGCAATATTTAATGAATGGTTGAGCAGCAGAAGATTGTCAAAATCTTGGCACAGTTCTACTACAACCCCTCTATAAAGATGCAAATAAGTCAACGCCTACGTTTTACCACATTTTTTCCCGCTGAAACACAATAGGTAAACTTTGGTCGCGGCTTTGCTAGGTAGATTGCAAACAGATAGAGCATCGGAATGCGGCGCTCCATTTTAGGCGGGTTTTTACACAATACTTACCCGGTGCGAGAGCAAATATTTATTTTGCCTCATTTATCTAATAAACATAGAAAGAGATGAAAGGGCCTTTTATATACTTGTTATAAACACCTACATTAAACAAGCTTGAGTGCGGCAACTTCTTTTTGAAATTCCTCCACCAAAGTCCCGTGGTTAATTAAACCTGTTATTTTGAAGTGTAGTTGGGGGTTCAGTGAGCCTGCAGTGTGCTCTGGCCTGACTCATGTGTAAGAAAAACAGGAGTAAACCCATAGACCGTGTTGGGATGGGTATGTAGTATAAACAGAAACAATTCCCAACAGGTATCAATAAAAGTCAGTTAAACAATGTATGCAATCTGCATTACATCAACAAGAAACAAGGAGTCTCGGAAAAGTTTTTAGAGGCTTATTATTCACCAATTAAAAGAAGGGTCTTTCACATGGCAATACAGTTAAACAGCACTGTACAGAGCAAATCATGTGACAACCCGAGGGCACTTGGTGAGTAGTGATATATACAATAGGTGAACGTGCAAGTTCTAAGGTGAACAGCGTGAACGACGCAAAGTGACAAAGAAAAATACAGTAATTGCTCCACAAGGTCAAGTTGCAGTCACTTAAAGCATGATTAAATAAATTCACAGGAGCACAAAACGTAAAATGCGCCATATAATTTTATGCTGTGATGTCGACGGCGTTTCGATCCCCGTGAGTCGGGATCGTCATCAGGACAGGGTTGTAGATGCGGGCAGTGTATAACACGCACAATGAGGTTGCGTGAGTTGCTGGATTCCGAGAAATGTCTTCGGGATCGGCGGCTGATCGTGGATTACTCAAACCGATCAGCGACGATGTGCCTGAAGGAAGCAGGGCAGCGGAGGGCGATTAGGGCTCTCGAGGTATTAGACGGCTCGCAATGAATGCAGGAGCTACGCTTCATCGCTAGCTGCAGGGACACTGCTTTAGAGCCAGGTTGGGGGACACGCCAAGTTCAGGCCGCCCCAAGCTCCAGCTCTAATAGTGACACAGGAAATCATAAATGCAGAGGATGACTACAGCAGGCCTCTGCTTGCTGGCTGCAACATTTAAACTGTGCACTGTGCCAAAGGTTACAACTCTTACCACAGCAGTACGGCAATGCTCACTAGTAAGTGCGTGATGCAAGTCCCCATCACAGCGTTGCCAGACTCCTGCTGGCGCAGCTGCTGCGCACCGAGTTCAAAGCTATCATACATAACAGATTCTGTTTATGAAAAATAAGTTAGCATGCATACTGATGATCTCCTGACAAATGTCATTCTGAGCCAGGAGTCGCAAGCACATCGCCTGACATCACAGCAGTTTGCTCCGCCCGCTGGCAGCCCCTAATGGATGTAGATGACTCTACATATATTTTTCAAGAGATTTAGAGTTAGATCAATCATGCTGCAATGAAAGAGTTTTTGTTTGGCGTGGATCTTCAGCCTATGAGTTGTGTACTGAAATTGATGGTGCTCGAGAATGTTAACGAGGCTCCTCGTACACCGACTTGCACTCTGCACTAAAGGTCCCCACTGAATGAACTATGCACGCTCCAGGTGCAATGGGAAATTTATAATGTGACATTCAAAGAAGGCTTAGTGTGAAACATCAACCAGTGGCCCGCAAACAATCACCTGCCCAAAAGAATAACGGGTCGCTTTCAACAAGGCAGCGCTGGGAGGGGGGCTGGGCACGAAGGAAGGAGAAATGCGAGTCACGGCCGGCCTGCAGCGCTCGTGAAACTGAAAGCACGGCCGGCCGGCCGGCCGTGAAAGCCTTTGATGCCGCAGGGGGTGGAGCGGCACCAAGCTGGGCAACAGATGGCTGACGATTTGATGCTGTGCACGCGCATTTTAGGTCAATGCGCTTGCGCATTGACCTAAAAGCGCACGGGCACAGCATCAAATCGCCAGTTAGTTGAAGTCTGTTTAAGCCCCTTTAGTCTCGCTCCGCTCAATGCGCATGCGCATTGACAGGTCGCGAGACCTAAAAATGTAAGTTGTGCATTTGCATGCACAAAGCGGCAGGCACCGCGCGGTGCCTACCGCTTTGCGCAGGCAAATGCAGGGGGGCACCATAGGTACCCCCCATGTGCACCCCCACCCCCCTTCACCCCTGGGGGCCCGCAACGGGCCCCCAAACAAAAATCCGTATGCCTTTGCACGGCGGAAATGCCGCCGTGTAAAGGCATGTTCCTCCAGACATCCTAATATGACTGGCGGTGTCTGATAGACACCGTCAGCCATGGTAGTGCTTTTCCGCCGCGGACGGGAGGCGACCGCGGCGAAGAGCTGCGGACTGAAAAACGATCCCCCAGCCATCCTAATCTGGCGGGGGGTCTTTTTCAGTCCGCTGCGGTTTTCCCGCATCCTCCGGGCCGGCGGTGGCCTCCGCCGGCCCAGAGGATGCGGGAAAACCGCCATCGTAATCGGGCCCATTGTGCGAAGAGGGAAGAATTTTAGTAAATTAATTTATGAAGCTAGGGTTTGCGCAAAGTGTGATTTTTTTTAAGCCTACAAATTTGAATAATCTACAGCCAATACATAGGGTATACATACTCAGTTGAGGTGGATTTTCCTTCCCAACATGGACGTCTTCGGTTTGGAGGTAAGTAGTAGTCTCTGACAAAAGCACAACTGAACTACTCAGACCGTTAAATAAGATCCCAACCAACATTGGCGGTGCCATGTTGTGTAGTTCCCACTAATTCGTAGGACCTGCATGTTTGTTGGACAATATACACTTTGGGCGAGATGCCTAGATGATTGGCACTCCTGCAGGATATGTTGGCCTAGAGATCAGCTAGCTCACAGTGGCACCGTAAGCCTACCTAACCTTACTAGGGAGCAAACGATTTCTGGCAACCACTGAACATGAGAGCTGTTAACCCTCAGGGATCGTAGAAACAGATCATAACTTTTTGCTCAGTCACTCGTGCTTGCTAGTGCTCAGAGAAATATTCAGAATACACAGTGGGATGTTTTCAATATATGTGAAGCAGATGAAAATAATTAAACCATCCTGAAGGCTCTTCGAGCACTTTGGGTAAGTGCTTAGAAGCAGTAGCCAACTGGATGGCCCTTTCCCATCTGAAATTGAACGGAGAGAAAATGGAACTAATGTTCCTGGGGAAGTCCCTCTCTCCCGGATCAAGCATTGACTGGCCATCTTGTATGAGCACTATGCCAGAACCTAAAGACCAGATCAAAAGCTTTGGAGTATGGCTTGATAACACCCTAGGGTTCAAACATCAAGCCACCAAACTTTCGGCAACATGCTTCGGGCTGATGAGGATGCTGAGGAAAATCTTGCCGCTCCTCCCCTTTCATGCCCGGAGGATCATGGTGCAGGCTATCATCTTGTTCCGCCTTGACTATGGGAACTCCTTGTACTTAGGCGCCCCGGCGAGTACCATAAAAAAACTGCAGGTTATTCAGAACTCTGCAGCCCGCCTACTGCTCGGTCTTTCTCATAGACACTCAGGGTCAGCCGCATTGGAAACACTTCAGTGGCTGCCAATGCAGGCTCGGATCGAATTCAAGGCGATGTGCATAGCCCACAAAGCCATGTGGCACACTGGTCCAGCATTAGTATGTTCCCTTGTTTCCCCTTACCACCCACCAAGAGCCTTACGATCCAAAGGGACCTGTCTGGCTATAACTCGCAAAGTCAAAAGAGCAAGATGGGGGGGGCGCTCGTTCTCCCGGAATGCCGCCTCCCGCTGGAACTCCTTGCCCTTCTCCTTACGCATTGAACCAGATCTACTCAAGCTCCGCAAGCGGCTGAAGACCTTCCTCTTTCACTAATATGCACGTTCTGACAGCTGCCTCTCCTCACCCGTCCAAAGCACTACGAGGCCTTAGGGTAGAAGTGCGCTCTATAAAACTCCATTACATTACATTACATTACATGAAAGTAATGGAATATTTCACAAAATGCCCTTTCATAACCTACAGCCTTTTATGATATTTACCTGAGAACAGTGGTGTGAATTTCCCTGTTTGGCACCGTGTTATCAAAACTTATAAGGGGGAACGCTCAAACCTCACAGATGACATCCAGATCCTTTGCTTGTTGCAATTCAGAGCTGGAATTTGTAGTCCAACTTTCAGAGACCAACTTTTATGCTATCTTATGTTGGTTTTTCCTGCACTTATTGCCATGAATTAATGAATTAATAAATGAATGAAGGTGTTTTGTAGAGCAAGCAGTTAACTCCAAAGAGTGGCCCGTGCTAAAGAATATGAAGTTCAATCATCCTCTGCCATAGCTTTAGCACAGTGAGAAAAGCCATGTCTTGAGCTATTTCTGGAATAACAATTTGGACCCAAGGGACACAGGTTCCAGAGGTAGCTGATTCCAAGCTTTAGCTGCTAAAAAAGTATGCAATGACTGTAGACAATAAATGAGATAGTGTAATAAATATTGTGCAACACATACCAATTTAGCTTTACTACACAGTTTGTTTCTTAGCAAGGGATAGGGTTCTTTGGTTAAAGGTGAGTGGAGCCTTGGGGATGGGGGGAGGTAGAGGACAAAAGAAACCACCAGATATTTTTGTCTGGGATACCCACATAAACCGATGTCCTTCCTGCAGATGGTTTGCAGTCTTTATGAAGTCTAGAGAGATTGTTTTTTATTGTAAGCGACACAGGGTGAGGTCAAGAACTTGTCAGCAATGTTTAGGACACACATATCATACATATGAATGCTGGGCGGCATGACTCCAAAGTGCCACCTGTACAGCATGGAGTCTAAAATGGGGTCCGGACTATAGCCAGTCGCTAGAGGGAGGCATAGTTAGACTGCGTACCGAATGCATGGCCAGGCCACAGAACCGCAAAGACTCTCATCTTGCAGTCTGGCACACACCTTTGTAGACAGGCATTTAGAGTTGAGAGACGTGAGATGTCTCTCCCACTTGTGTGCCATCAGCAAGGGAGTTGGATGACCTCACCCTAAAACGTCTTGGCAATAGTTTGGCCAGACGCACTGCCTGAAGATATTAAAATAAACTCTCCTGGCACAAGACGGGGCAAGTTAAAACAGCATACTGGAGTGAGTCTGGTTTGTTTGCACAACTACTGTCCAGGCCGCATTCTACATTGGTGGCAAGAAGGCCTGGCTACTCGCCTCCTCTGCTCGACACTATCTGCCCTTACCATGGTCCACTGACACACGCTGTGGTGCCCACGGGGATCCAAATCTGGAGTTGGTGGCTCGTGCAGCCGGCTGACAGCCTGACACCCGGTGGCTAATGTGCTTCTGCATCTCGAGCAAGTGCTGGTGCCTGCACTTGCTCTCACAATGCCTGGCTTCTGGCCGCCCACGCAGCCTCATCAAACCACAACAAAACAATAGCTCAGCCGCACCATACGTCAAAGAGGGGGGAGACAATGGCTGCAAAATCAAGGAGGCCTCTCCTCCAACAGTGGCGCCCTGTCAAAGCTTACCTCCTGCCGGTCTCCACATTTAGATCAGTGGCAACGCCTAACATGCCCCTCCACCAGGCACGCCAGCGTCCAGAGAAGTCCATCCATGTTTTCTTCGCCCACAACTAAAGAATTGGGCAGGACCTGCACCCTGCCTGTTGAAGACGACGAGATCTGGGCTCAATTCACATAGGGTTGTGCCCCATCCAAGCTCCGAGCTCATATCCTTCAACCTCCCAACATGCCAATGAAGGATATATTTGCAGTGGGTTGATCAAAAGAGCTGTCCAAAGCCAGGCTATCACACATGTAAACGGTCTTACAACGGTCTGTGAAAACCGGGTCAGTTAATACAATCCATTAAGATGCTCCAAAAACCCAAGCACAGCCTAGCAAGACACCCTGGACTGTACACTCATGTCCGTGGTGCGGAGGTGCATAACTAAACCTGGGGAAATGCCCAGCGGCTGGAAAGAGATGCATCGAATGTGGCAAGCTAAATCATTTTGGAAATGTGTACCACTTAAGCCAGAAGTCAGCGAAACCTTGCCAGAAGCAGGTGCGAGCCATCAACGCTGCACCAGCAGTCTCAGAAGACAGTGATATGAATGATGATGACCAAGGTAGTGCACATTATTCATGCTGTCAAACCAGGCTCCAAGCACCCCCGGTGCTACATCGAACTGCCAGCTCCACCTCCAGTGTGCCCCAGTAATGGCCCTCAAAGATACGGGGGCATCCATCAACCTGATGGCCACAGAAAAATATGCATCACTACCTCTCCAGCCCACGAGAATAAGGGTCATGCATTCGGAAATGCAATATCTCTGCAAATATCTGCTAACCTCAGCCATTGTGACTCCAACACAAGAGCTAAGGTGTATGTCCCACAAGAATGGACGAGGTTACTACTCCGCTGCCAAACTGCGCAGGATCTGGGTCTTTTCCAGTTTTCCTTCTCTGTCCATGCAGTTGACAGAGATGTGTTGTTGCAAGAGTTCTCTTTGCCGTTACAAGGAATTGGGTGCCTAAAGAATAAAGCGGAGTGCTTTCACATAGAAAAATCAATCCAGTCCATTGCCCTCCGTCATTGATGGGTGGCATCCAAACTGCACCCAAAGTTGAACAGGAGTTAAAACAACTTGAAGAGACAGAAATTATTGAGAAAATTACAGACCCACCTCTGGGACTTCCCCATCATGGTTGCTAAAAAAAACAACAACGTGAGGCTGTAAAAATAAATGCAAAATGAGGATACCCAACCTGGAAACCAAACAAGAGAGTCATTTGACCCCCACTATTGATTATATCATAGAGGAACTAGCTGGTTCGAATTGGTACTCACTGGACCTGTGGGTGGGGTACAACAAGATAACCCTGCACCCCAATTCATGACACATAACTACTTTGTCATCGCACATGGTGTTATGGCAGTACAAGAGACTGAGTTTGGTATCTCCAGTGCATTGACATTTTCCAGAATATTATAAAAGAAATACTCTTGAGGCTCACTGCTGTGCTGAATGTCAGAGACATTATCCTGGCACATGCCCCTACCATTGAAAACCATCTGACGCGGCTGCGGCCAGGCTTCATATGGTTACAGGATCATGGTCTCACTCGCCACAAGGAGAAGTGCGAATTCCTTTGGGAAGACATATTTTTCTTTGACTACCTTTTCATGAAAAATTGAGTTGCCACTTACCCAGAAAAAGTATGCTACATATGAGCAGCATCTGCCCCCACGTCAGTGTCCTGAGTCCAAAGCTTTCTGGAGATGGTCACTTATTGTAGCCATTTCAAACAAAACCTCTCTGATCCTACAACACTGCTCTGAAAGCTCACTCAGGGCTCAAACTCCCGGATTGGGGGTGAATCTCAAGAGATAGTGTTCCAGAAATTCAAATCAGATCTGTCTGCGTAAAGCGCGCTTGCATAGAGAAGCATGGAGAAGCGTGGCTCAGTGGTTAGAGGCGGCAGACCCGGAAGCTGAGATCAGCCGTGGACCAGGGTTCGATTCCCCGCCTCGGCGGGTCTCGGGCTCAAAAATTCCACGGACTCGACAATTCTCGCTCCGGTGCCTACTCGACTCACGGGGTCACACTCTGCGACTCTGGGCAATAGCTTGCTTAATCTCCACTACGGCCCCTCGCGGCGGGATGCCTGGCTTTCACCTTGTGGATACCCTGCCGGGGTATCTCACAGGGGAATACCAGGACGGGTTCCCTAAGCAAGCGCCTTGATACCTTCGGGTGATACGTGCGCTATATAAGTCGCAATACATACATACTTTGGCCCCCTGAGAACATCAGACCTAGAGGTAGGTGCAGTCGCCACAGGGTTAGGAGCCATGCTGTCACAATTCCAAGGAGTTGGAGAATAGCCCCTAGTTGCATACTCAAGCTGCGATACTGACTCAGACTGAACAAAGGTCATTGTGGTGCACTGGGGATGCTGCCATTTCCATTTGCATCTGTATGGGCACCCTATTATGTCCTACACCGACCATAAGCCACTGATTTATCTCTTTAAAGGATCTGCTTCTCAACCCCTACTGCGATTTGAGAAATGGATCCTACAGTTCCAAGAATATAGCTTCAGTGTAGAGTGCAGACATCCTCTCAAGACAACAGAGCAGAAATGTGCTGAGGACCAAGCAACCAACCTCTCTGGCCCACTAGCCCCAGTTTTCACTGAAAAAGGTCCAATTGTCCTGTGGCAAAAAGTCCCTGCCGACAAATGGCAAATATCCGAAAGTCAATCTGATACCTTCCACATCTACTGAGAGAGCACCAATCTGGGAAAAAAATGTATAAGTGCACCATATCTACAAGCACGTAGTTAGTTAACATATACCTTGCACCAGAGTGTCTTATATTCAGTAGTGAAATGTATAGAGTGTTCAAGTAGGGTAACAATAATCATAGCAGTGTGAGACTAATGTAGAAATGTTGGAATGAATATGAAAACCTCACGTTCTCATGTTAAAGGAATCATGTAAGAGTTAAGTGGAACCTTGCAAACCAGTTAAATTGTGTAGGCCTCATGGCAATTCACAGAAAATCTAAACGTGCTGCTAAAGTAATGTGAGGTGGGGTTAACGTGGTTCTTCCAAAAATGTATTATCGAATTTAGTATTGAAATATATGCTTTATAGATGTGTTGCTTTTAGAAATGTATGTTAGTTAAGAATGCTGTTTAAATCAAGTTAAATGTTTTCAGAGTGCAGGGACCCGCTTCATGTAAATCAAATAGGTTAGAACTGATAGTGATGTTCCTTTGATCTGCAATGTGCTCGTTAGAGAAGAAGTCAAGAGGCGCCAAGTACTGTGCTTTCCATATGTTTTACGACCTATAGATATGGTGGAGCCTGGAATTTGAGGCCCACTGTAGGACGGCCTGTATGCAGGTGCGAGGGGTCCTAATCAGTCGAAATGAATGGAGCTTTGTTCAGTGGCGCTTGGCGCAGGCCTGTAGGAGTCTTCAGGAATTTCAGGGGGTACCGGCGCACTGAAGAAGAAGCCTGGGAACCAAGGTCAACTTTAACGAGGGTCTTGAAGAGTACCATCATGGAGTTTACCGCGCAAAGATGTACCACGTGAGGGGCGTCCCAAGGGGCGTTCCTATCGGAAATGTGATTTTGTATTAGGGAAAGCGACCCGGGAGAAGAGCAGAGCAGATGATTTTGGGAGCCTAAGGAAGCGGATGGGTAGGCAGATAGGCTGATCACCAGAGACCAATTTACAGAAAAGACAAAGAGAAGTGCGTGATCTTCTTAGGAAGTCACCACGGCTGACACCTTTTTGGGGTAAAGATCTTGTTAAGTAGGGATGTCACTTAGTCTAGTGTAGGGACAGACTAACCTGGATTTTCTTTTCTGTAATGACTCTTAAGTTGCAACTTGTATCCATTTTGGCAACACTAATGAATTTGAACTTGTACTTATTATTCTGTTTTGTAGACTCAGACTATTCAAAGAATTTATGTTTATAGTGATACCAGTATACCTTTTAAACCTTATCTTGAGAAGTTTGTATCTTCAGTTATCTTTGGCTTTATATTAAATCTTTAAACTTTATCACTGGTCAGTGGTTATTTAGAGTGGTGTAAGTTCTTAATTGACTAACCTAGTAGTAGATTATCTTTTACTCAATGACAGGTACCAACGATCCAGTCGACTTGATTTGGGATCTGGTAAGGTAATTAGAAACCAGAAACCCCGCGTTAACAGTTGGTAGCAGTTTAGGATGGTTATCTTCTTGAGGAAGGTAATCTAGAGAGGTTAGTTTACCCCAAGGCCCCTAGACATCGAGAGACGAGCAGCGGAAGAATCGTGAGCCGAAGGTGCAGACGGTGCGAGAAAAGCAGCAGTATCGGAGGAGAGTGAGTATAACAAGGGTCATGCGTGAACAGATTGCGGTGTTTTGTGTTGTATTTGTATTGTAATGTCTTGCGGAGTTGAATGCCTGTGGTGTGAATGAGAGAAGGTTGTGAGCGCGCGCAACCTGGTGAACTGGTAAACCTGGTAAACGGGTGAACTGGTGAATCTTAAGTTCAGGCCAGAGCTTAAGTGGTTTTGGGTGTATCGAACATCCAGAGTAGTTGTCGACCATAGTACGGAGGTCACGAGGTACCATTGACCGCCGTGGGACCGAGATAGGGGGAGTGTAAGAGTGAGCGTATGAGTAACGGACGCTGGTCGGAAGTTACTGTGTGTGAGTAACCTATCAGAGAAGGCGATTGTCTGGAAGGAAACGGAAAAGACATTTCGTCAAGTCAAGGTGACAACTACAGAAAAGACTGTGGGCGTACAGTCAAGAAAGGTGATCGCTTGGACGGAAGTAATCATTTTTCAGAGTATGAATGGGACGCATGCATGACCGAGGAGACGAGCTGAGAAAGGAGGGGAACTGCTGCAAAGGGGGAACGAGTGACGTCCGAAAGAGCCGCGCTGAGATAGGGTGGCGAGTGAAGAGCCGCGACGCGATAGGACTGTTGGTGTGACGTCGGCAAGAGCCGCGACGCGATTGGGCGGCTGGTGCGACGTCAGTGAAAAGTCGCGCTCGGATAGGCCAGTTAGCGGGAACAGAGCGGCGATTGGTAGATTGTCATTAGGAAGTAAACAAACGCGGAGAAAAGAGAAATCATGAAGTGCTTTAAGTGTTTGAAAGGGATTTTTAAAAGAAAAAGAAGTGAACATTATTACGGGGAAGAGGCACCGCCGGAGGGTACACCAGCTCATTATATGGCAACGAATGTGGGGCTGCATACAATATTATGGATTGGGGCTTGGAATAAGCTTACGGAAGGGAATGAGGAAATGCAGTTTCCGAAGTATGGGACGTTTAAGTTAGAGGTGTTGCATCGGCTGAAAGCAACCATGTCCTCATTGAAACCCTCGCCTAGACCAACACAGTTTGAGGCCCTTAATGCATGGATTAGGGCAGCGCATGACAGGAATTTGAACAGGCGTCAACAAAGATTGACGCGATCGGTAAGAGCAGTGCGAGATTCCAAATGGGACGAGGAGGCAAAGAGATGGAGGGTACAGGCTATTGAAGTAGAGAAATTGTATCCCATGAGGGAGGTGGGAGGAGGAGGAAACCTCATGGAAGAGGACGAAGAAAGTGAGTCGGAAGACAACCTGATAAACAGGTTGCTGTTAGATAGACCACCTCCGAGAGGGGGGGATATTGAAAATAGTGGGACTGTAATAGAGGGGTATACACCACTCCCCGTATCAGAATGGACACCTATTAAAGGCGAGGAGACACCTCACAACAACACTGTGCAGAGTGTAGTGGGAAGGTTTGTGGTGCAGAAAACGCCAACCACCGAAAGGGTTGAGTCTTTTGGATTGCCAGACGCTCTTCAAGTGCCTGTTACCATAGGACCTATAGTATCGATCTATAACCCTGAGAGAGATAGAGAGGAAGAACAGAGGCAATTGGATAGAGAAAGGATTGAGATGGAAAGGAGGAATAACGTGACAAATGCATGGAAGCAATTGCCAGGTTCGGTAACGTGGAATACCTCATTAGATACAACGGTAGGTCCCAACTCAGGACAAGGAGGTCAGAGAGGACCGATGGACCTAAGGGGACCGCGGCCGAAGTCCTATACAGAATTAAGAGCTGATTTGAGGGAATGGGATGGGTCCGCAGTAACCCCGAGTAACAGGCCAAGAACAGAACCAGAGTGGGAAAACAGAGGTAACGGGACTGTATCTCATTGTGGGGCCAGCGAAAGCAGTCAGGGGCGGGAAGGTCAAAGTCAGGAGAATAGAGGAGTTACACGTCCTACGGATGAGAGGGAACAGCAGGAGCAAAATAGTAGGAGTGTAGAGTGTGAGGAGATGTCCTGTCTCTGGGAGAAAGGTGGAGACCAAATGGTACATGCTTTTCAGAATAGGTTTAGGTGCCTTCATCATGCACTCGGAGAAGACGTCCAACATTGGAGAAAGGAGAACAGTGATAGGTCCCGCCATGCCTCGAGTAATCAGGAATCACAGGGAAATAGTGAGGAAAGGGGGAGCAATGGAATGCCTTACTATACATCCAGAGAAAACAGGCAGAACGGGGAAGGTGGGAATATGAGAAGCAATGGAGTATTTCACCATCCACCCCGAGAGGATGGAAAAGCCTGGGATCTAGAGAGGTGGGAGCATGGGAAGACTCCGCATAACTCACCGGAGCCTAAACGTAGATCTCGGAGCTGGGATGGGAGAGATGCGGATGGAGTAACTAAATTTAGTGTGTTGAAAGCCGCAATTAAGGCAAAGAGACTTGATGTCACCAGTTTAAAATCAGATGTCGATGAGATAATTGATGGTACATTGCCTTTAGAAAGGATAGAATTGTATGAACAGGATGAGCTGTTGTTCATGGCAAAGGATATTACTAGGAAAGCTAGAGCGTTTCATGAGAAACTGACCAATTTGGCAGACAGGTACGCCGTAGATTTATCTAGGACAAGGGCATTGCAGAGTAACCACAGATTGCAGTACTCGGACCAAGACCTAGATGAGAAGAGAACTACCGGATTAAAAACACACATAAGAGAATTGGTATCAGGAATAAGGGTGTGGAGAGAACTGGACAAATGGGAAGAGAGGTGGTCGAAGAAGGGCACTGTTAGGCGGAGTACAAGTGTGATGACCCCAGAGGGAAGGGTAATGCAGATGGAGGCATTCCCTTTGCGAGAAATATCAAACGGAAATTATGTACATGTGCCCTGGAGTAGAGGAGACTTAGCTGCGTTTACCAACTCATTTCCGAAGTTAAGGGACAATCCAGTAGAGTGGTATAAGCAGGTAGAAAGGTTTGTAAAGATCTCGAAGGTATTGTGGATTGATTTGAACACGTTGTTTGACATCGTGGTCCACATCTGATTTATGGACATCATGCAAGACTAGTGTTGAATGGCCGAATACTGAACCAGTGAGGGATGCTCGGACTAATGGACCGTCCGAGATTGTCATGCAAAAGTATGAAAGGTTAATAGCTTGGCTGAAAGATAAGGTACCACCACAGGACATAGATTGGGTAAAAATAGACCGAACGAGACAAGAACCAAAGGAGACCGTTCATGAGTTTTATGAGAGGTTGTTGAAAACATTCAAGCAATACAGTGGACTCGATGTAATGGATCCCAAAGATATAGGGCAGTTTGTGTCAAAGTTTGTTTTGGGGTTGAGACCTGATATTTGTTTGATGATTCAGCAACATTTAATATGTTGGCAAAACAAACCACTAGATGAGATCCTGCGATATGCGAGATACTGTAGTGACGAAATAGATTCTAAAGCCAAGAATCTAAAGGAGAAATTGATGGTGGTGCAAATGCAGTCAGCCGGGAAGGGCGGACAGCAGAAACAGGGAACGGGGACAATGGGACGGAAGTCAAGTGGTCAGAACAAGGATAATGAAGAAGGTCAGAGACCTAGGGTAGACTTTGCCACTCTTAAAAAGACGACAAAGTGCCACCAGTGTCACCAGGTGGGACATTGGCGACGCGAGTGTCCCTTTAACCCTGAAAATGGAGAGCTAGAAGTAGAAGAGCAGGTTCAAGAAGTTCCAGCTCCGAAGGTGACAGTTCCAGGAAGCAAGGTGGCCAAAGGGGGGACTTCGGCTCCACGGGCCCAGTTCCCACAGCCACCGAAAATAGCGACAGGGGGAAAGGTCTATAAACAAATGCCTCTCTTTATCGAGGAAGAAAAGTGTTATTATATTGATCCATTGACAGGACGACGTGTGAGTGGAGAAGAGGACTGTACCCTTGGGGCAGTCCTAGAGGTGGATCAGAGAGGGCCGTTTGTAGAGGCAGAAGTGGCAGGGTGTCCTACAACGTTCTTAGTGGATACTGGAGCTACTCGATCAACTCTGAGATCAGCGGTGGTTCCAGACTTGCCGATGTCAGGGGAAACAATTCAGGTGGTAGGAGTCGCAAACAAAAGGCTGACTAGTCCATTGACAGAACCCGTGTCTGTGAAGATAGGAAACCATATGAACGAACATCAGTTTGTGGTTTGTGATTCGAGTCCTGTATGTCTGTTAGGAAGGGATTTGCTGTGCAAATTGAACTGCACAATATACTGCACCCCGCAAGGAGTGGAGGTACAGACTACCGACGATGATGCTACTTTCAAGGTAGCCAATTCAAAATCCTGTGTAGAACTATATCCTACTCTGACAGTAGAAGATCTTCCACAAGACTTACGAGATGCAGTAGCGTCAGAGGTATGGGATTTCACAGGAGAAGAAATAGGATTGATTAAAGGGGTAGAACCAGTAAAAATAATGGTAAAGCCAAATGCCGAGTTTCCAAGAACGCCTCAATACAAATTGTCCCAGGAAACCATTGCAGGAATAAAACCTGTGATCGAGTCAATGATTCAACAGGGAATACTGAAAGAAATCGTGGGTAGTCCCTGTAACTCCCCGATTATGGGTTTGCAGAAACCTAGCGGGAAGTTCAGGATAGTTCAGGATTTACGAAAAATTAACAATATAGTCGTTTCATGTTGTCCCGTGGTACCGAATCCATCAGTGATACTGTTTTAAATCCCATGTCAAGCAGAATGGTTCACAGTGATAGATCTTTGCCAGGCTTTCTTTTCAATCCCATTGGATGAAGAGAGCAGGTATCTTTTCGCTTTCAAAATGGAAGATCGCGTTTTAACATGGTGTCGAATCCCACAAGGATTCACAGACAGCCCATCTATCTTCAACCAGTTGTTGAAGAAGAATCTCCAAAATCTAGTACTGCCGCAGAATTCGGTTCTGGTCCAGTACATAGATGACCTACTTGTTGCGTCAGAGACTGAGGAAGCTTGTAAAGTAGATTCCATTGCCTTATTGAACCATTTAGCTGAAAATGGACATAAGGTATCTCCGAGTAAGTTGCAGTACTGTCTGACAGAAGTACAGTATTTGGGGCACCGGTTAGAAAAGGGAAAGCGCAAGGTGTCCCCAGAGAGGATTGAGGCGATAATGAAGATGAATGCGCCTACGACACAGAGAGAAGTTCGGATGTTTTTAGGAATGGTTGGTTATTGTCGACAGTGGATAGTTAACTTTTCACTGAAAGCAAAACCCTTACAGAAACTGACGCACAAGGAGGTGAGTGATCCGGTACCATGGGACGACGAATGCCTAGTGGCGTTCTTGCAGCTGAGAGACGACTTGTGTCGTGCTCCGGCTCTGGGGATGCCCGACTACGAGAAATCATTTTCACTCTATTGCTGTGAGAGGGAGGGATGTGCTTTGTCAGTCTTGGCACAGACCCACGGAAATGCCCGTAGACCAGTTGCATACTTTTCGGCTACATTAGATCCGGTAGCCGCAGCGTTGCCCGGATGTCTCAAATCCGTTGCTGCAACGGGTGTCAGCATTGAAAGGAGTGAGAGTATAGTGATGGGACACCCGTTAGTGGTGTATGTACCGCATTCTGTAGAATTGTTAATGACCAGGACGAAGACGCAGCATCTGACTAATAGCAGGCTCACGCGCTACGAGCAAGTTATCCTTGCCGCGGAGAACGTGACCCTCAGGAGATGCTCTGTCTTGAATCCTGCTACTTTGATGCCATTACCTACTGTAATAGAAGGCGAAGGATGTGAAGACCACGATTGCCTTGATGTGACTGAACTATGCACGAAACCCAGACCAGATATTGTGGATGAGCCGTTGTCTGACCCTGACGAGATTTACTTTGTTGATGGCTCATGTTTAAGAGACGATACTGGTCGGTTGAGAGCAGCTTATGCTGTTTGTACCATTACTGGGGTTGTGGAAGCCGCTTGCCTGGAAGGAGTACATTCCGCACAGGTAGCAGAAATTATTGCCCTAACTCGTGCCTGCATAGCAGGAAACGGAAAGAGAGTCACCATATACACTGACAGCCAATATGGTTTCGGTGTGGTTCACGATTTCGGGCAGTTGTGGTCTCAGAGAGGTTACATGACCTCCTCTGGTTCGCCCATTCGAAATGGAGAATTTGTGCGATTGTTGTTAGAAGCACTACAAGGTCCAGTTGCCATAGCAATAGTAAAATGTGTAGCTCATACTAAGAATACAGATTTTGTATCACAAGGCAACAGGTACGCTGATGAGGTCGCACGCTATTGTGCGGAACAAGATTATTCTTTCTCAAAAGTGGAAATTGATGGTGCTGAAGAAAAGACAGAATTAAGCATGATGTTAGAGACCGTGGATACCTGGGAAGATTTAAGGGTAATGCAGGAGAACGCACCGGAAACTGAGAAAAAGGCATGGGAAATAGCAGGTTGTGTGCGAAGTGAAATGGATTTTTGGGTTTCAGCAGATGGGAGGGCTGTGTTACCTGAAGAATTAGCTAATCCCATGGCAAGAGAAATACATGGTCCAGTACACCTAGGAAGAGACGCTATGATGAGAGTGTTTAGGCAGACTTGGTATTGCCCAAAATTTAGAATAGCAGCAGAATCAGTATGCAAGCGATGTGTTACCTGCCAACAACTGAACATAGGCAAAAGGACACCAGTCACACTGAGTCACATTGGGAGGTCGGGGGGGCCTTTCAATAGAATGCAATTAGACTTTATTGAAATGCCAAGAGTTAACCGCCTTAGGTATGTGTTGGTGGTTGTATGTATATTTTCCAGATGGGTTGAAGCGTACCCTACACGTAGGTGCAATACACTCACAGTAGCTAAATTGTTGCTCAGGGAGCTGATACCGCGCTTCGGGGTGCCTGCCTCTCTGGAATCGGACAGAGGAAAACATTTTAACAGCGAAATAGTGAAGATGTTGTGCTCCACATTAAAGATCGATCAGAAACTGCATTGTAGTTATCGACCAGAAGCCTCAGGGATTGTGAAACAAGTAAACGGCACTCTGAAGAATAGATTGGCTAAAGTTTGTGCATCCACATCTTTGAGTTGGCCAGATGCTCTTCCTTTAGTGCTCATGAGCATGCGCAGCACACCTGACAGGAGGACAGGTCTCTCTCCACACGAGATTCTGATGGGGAGGGCCATGAGACTTCCCACGGTTCCAACTGCTGCCCTATTGAATATTACAGATGATCTGATCTTGGATTATTGTAAGGGACTGTCTGACGCCATCCATTCTGTGTCCCTTCAGGTGCATGCGGCTGAAGTTCCAGCATCAAGGAATCTGTGTCATGATCTGAACCCAGGGGATTGGGTGTTGGTCAAGAAGCATGTCCGGAAGAACTGCCTAGATGTACGCTGGCGTGGGCCCTTTCAGGTAATCCTGATCACGAACACCGCGGTGAAGTGCGGAGGGCTGCCAAATTGGATCCATGCATCCCATACTCGAAGAGTTCCAGCACCTCTAGAAGAAACAGCTCCTATCCCAGACGAAAGTTCAGTCGTGGAAGAAGAGTCACAAGAGGGGATTGGATCAGCCGAGGGGGTGTCGGAAGAAGGTGGGAACGCATCGGATCCAGAAGAAGAGAGAAGACAGGACGGCAGTGAGACTGAAGACGCAACTGAAGGGGAGAGCTGCAGTGAATACGACTCAGACACAGATCAGTACCAGAGCGACCAAGAATCGAGTGTGAGGACGAGAAATAGGAGAACAAGGCTTGGAGCTGCCACTTGGCCGGAAAGAAGAAGGAGGCTAAGTTTAAGGTCGGCTCAGGAAGAAACGCTTGCTCCTATATCCGAAGACTCGGATCCAGAAGAAGATACCCAGGATCAAGCCGAGGAAGGTCTTAGAAGATCAAGGAGGGTGCGAGTGCCTAGCAGAAGGTACTCTACTCCCGATTGGACCTACCTCGTTGCAGATGTCCGTGGGACACAGAACCGGGAGGGTCAGGGAAGTGAGCCTGATCAGAACTGATCCGATCATCACAGTGCAAATAAGATTCCTGCTGCCAGGAGCGGAGACCGAAAGGTTGCTGACACTCAACATCGTCTATCCTCCTCTCCTGAGCGGAATAAGAAAATTGATTTTAGAGACAGTTGATTTTCCGGTTTGCTGTTCACGATATCCAGTGTTGGAGGGAACTCTTCTTCGACTGGAAATGCTTGAGCGAGTAGTGGAAGTTCTTGGAACACTCATTGTCTTGGACTAATACTTTGTTGTAAATGTCTTCAAAGGGGCGTAGAACTGGGAAAGTGAAGAAGGTGATCCTGGTCAGAACGGACCCCTTTGTAACTGTGGATGTAGAACTGATAGTACCAGGAGTGGAGATTGAAAAGACATTAACTCTTCATTTTGTTCGTCCACTTGTCCAGAGTGAAATAAGGAGAATAATCCTAGAGACAGTCGAATTTCCATGTTGTTGTGAGAACTGCCCAATATTTGAGGGAATCCTTCTTCGTATGGACATTTATGAAGACGTAGTGTCACTCCTTGCAACATTCATAGATTCTGATTGATAAAAGACTTTTGAAAAGGAATTGTAAATATTGCTGCAAGATAACCTAGCGCCGAGTGGAAGAAGAAAATGATAGGGTCTCCCTTTTAGAGGATGGAGAAGGGCTAGGGTTGTCTATTTCCTACAGGACTTTAAACTGTTTTGCGGAGCAAATTGTCAGCTTCATAGTGTTCAAGAGAGAGATGTTGTTTGAAAGAAAATATTTGTTCAGAGAGAAGGAGAAGTTGATGATGGAAGAACATCCAGAGCTACACTGTTTGAGAACATGGAGGCTGGCAACCCGAACCGCAGGGCAAAATGTATAGTTGGCACACTTTTAGGGGTGGTGATTTCACTTATAGTTTTAGTGGTTACTGTCTCATACATAGTGGGACATGAGAGAGATGCAACTGCAGTCAAGGAAGTCAAGGAAGTCAAGGAAGTTAAGGGAGTGTCAACACAGAGAACAATCACTGTTAATCATAAGGGAAACATCAATGATAAAGACAAAGCTTTGTTAGACGCGGAAATTAAGAGGTTGCATACAGATGAATCACAGGGGAACTTCAGGTCAAATGCTTATGCCAAATTGCTTTACGAATACATTGATGTCATGGAGGCGAAGAATTGCTACGTTTGTATGCAATTACCAGCTTCGGTGGAGGAGGGTATCAGATACCATCATCTTCCATTGACATATGGAATTACATGTAGTTTATTGTTAAGCATATTCTATGGACGAGAGGGGTTCGAGTATTATTTCTCGAACTTTGACTCGACATTGCCAGAGGTCCCAAATTACAAGCATCTGAACAAGTGGGACTATTACAAGAGCGAAGACAGATTACACAAATGGTTCATTCCATGGAAAACGTTAGATACTTCACATGCCCGAAGAAATAATCTGACTTGTCAAGTGTCAGAAATTGAGAAAAAGTTTATAGGGCAGGTAGATAATAGATACAGGAGGCAGAAGATTCTAAAGGCTTCAGGACAATGGGAAACAGATTGGACCAAGGAAGAAAGGATACATCAAAGAAAGGGTAGCTTTGGTCCAATTGCTTTAGACAAGGAGAAATGGGGGAAACTGTGCATTCACAGGAGTTACTCCTATTATGAGAATCTGTATGTAGGTCAAGTCAGTTGTGAACATGCTTTTCAATTGGAGTACTACTCCAAAGATTTTCTGAAAGAGATGCAAGCAATTCCAAATGTATATTTTGTATGTGGAAGAAATGCCTATGTGAAGCTACCAGATAATTGGTACGGATCATGCTATCTAGCAATTGTCTTCCCCAAAATATATCATGTTGAGAATTTGGAAACGATAAAGAAAGGAATACCAACTAGAGGGAAGAGAGGGCTAGGTGCAGCAGAAGTAATTGGGGATGTATTCGGTGCTGCATTCCCTATCTTGGGATTGATACTGAATAACATCAAAATTAGGAGATTGGCTACAGTCGTAGATAGGTTATCTGCCAGTACTGCTAGATCATTAATGCTGGTGGAGGGTGAGATGCAATCGATAAGGGCAATGGTTCTTCAGAACCGACTTGCTCTAGACGTTCTGTTAGCCAAAGAGGGCGGAGTCTGTAAGGCTTTGAGGTCCAGGAATGCTGCACTTACATTCCGGACAATTCAAAACCTCTAGAAAAATACATACGAAACATCACTGCAATACACCACGAAATTGAGGATCTGACAAAGATAAACGTGTGGGAAAAAGTAGGTCATGGAATGGGTAAAGTTGGAGGTTGGTTTGCCAACCTAGGAAAGGGCATCGTTTGGTACATACTGAAACCCATCATCATAATTGTGATTTGTGTAATCACTTTGTGGGGATTGGTGCGTTTGTATCAGTGGTACAGAGCAAACAGATTGCAGAGATCTATGAGAGAACAGGAGAAAAGGTTGACAGCGATGCAAGATACACAATATAAGAGTCTGAAGGCATTGGAGACAATGAAAAGAAGTGGTACTGCCACGACTTCACTTTGAAGAGTCCTACATTTTTGTGATGGTGTTTTGATGGTGATGACCCCTGAAGGTCATCAAAGGGGGGACTGAGAGAGCACCAATCTGGGAAAAAAATGTATAAGTGCACCATATCTACAAGAACGTAGTTAGCTAACATATACCTTGCACCAGAGTGTCTTATATTCAGTAGTGAAATGTATAGAGTGTTCAAGTAGGGTAACAATAATCATAGCAGTGTGAGACTAATGTAGAAATGTTGGAATGAATATGAAAACCTCACGTTCTCATGTTAAAGGAATCATGTAAGAGTTAAGTGGAACCTTGCAAACCAGTTACATTGTGTAGGCCTCATGGCAATTCACAGAAAATCTAAACGTGCTGCTAAAGTAATGTGAGGTGGGGTTAACGTGGTTCTTCCAAAAATGTATTATCGAATTTAGTATTGAAATATATGCTTTATAGATGTGTTGCTTTTAGAAACGTATGTTAGTTAAGAATGCTGTTTAAATCAAGTTAAATGTTTTCAGAGTGCAGGGACCCGCTTCATGTAAATCAAATAGGTTCGAACTGATAGTGATGTTCCTTTGATCTGCAATGTGCTCGTTAGAGAAGAAGTCGAGAGGCGCCAAGTACTGTGCTTTCCATATGTTTTACGACCTATAGATATGGTGGAGCCTGGAATTTGAGGCCCACTGTAGGACGGCCTGTATGCAGGTGCGAGGGGTCCTAATCAGTCGAAATGAATGGAGCTTTGTTCAGTGGCGCTTGGCGCAGGCCTGTAGGAGTCTTCAGGAATTTCAGGGGGTACCGGCGCACTGAAGAAGAAGCCTGGGAACCAAGGTCAACTTTAACGAGGGTCTTGAAGAGTACCATCATGGAGTTTACCGCGCAAAGATGTACCACGTGAGGGGCGTCCCAAGGGGCGTTCCTATCGGAAATGTGATTTTGTATTAGGGAAAGCGACCCGGGAGAAGAGCAGAGCAGATGATTTTGGGAGCCTAAGGAAGCGGATGGGTGGGCAGATAGGCTGATCACCAGAGACCAATTTACAGAAAAGACAAAGAGAAGTGCGTGATCTTCTTAGGAAGTCACCACGGCTGACACCTTTTTGGGGTAAAGATCTTGTTAAGTAGGGATGTCACTTAGTCTAGTGTAGGGACAGACTAACCTGGATTTTCTTTTCTGTAATGACTCTTAAGTTGCAACTTGTATCCATTTTGGCAACACTAATGAATTTGAACTTGTACTTATTATTCTGTTTTGTAGACTCAGACTATTCAAAGAATTTATGTTTATAGTGATACCAGTATACCTTTTAAACCTTATCTTGAGAAGTTTGTATCTTCAGTTATCTTTGGCTTTATATTAAATCTTTAAACTTTATCACTGGTCAGTGGTTATTTAGAGTGGTGTAAGTTCTTAATTGACTAACCTAGTAGTAGATTATCTTTTACTCAATGACAGGTACCAACGATCCAGTCGACTTGATTTGGGATCTGGTAAGGTAATTAGAAACCAGAAACCCCGCGTTAACAAGAGATGTTATTCCAAAGATGCAGAAGATCATGGCGGCGCATCTACTAATGGGCGAAATCCGGACAGATTATGGACCTCCATTCAACAGCGCTGGATGGGAGGAGTACCTCCAGTCCAGGGACACCCAACACCGACGCATCATGCTACGGTGGCCCCAAGGCAATGTGGAGGCAGAATGGTTTGTGAGGAGCCTAAAGATAAGTGATCCGCATTGCAGAGACAGAAAGGAAGGCATAGAGAAGGCGATATACATGTTTCTGCGAGAGTACAGAGCTACACCACACTCCACCACTGGCATGTGGGGAACAGCTACACATGCAGTTTCCCATCATCGTCAGTAGGTTGATAGTCATGAGCCACAGAAACAGTTATTCAGCCAGAGGCAATGCCCTAATGACTATGCCAGTAGAAGACGGCGAGCCTGGTAGAGAACATTTGAGCCAGGGGACAAATTCCTAATCAAATACCGGTACCCTGGAAGAAAATTCTAGCTGCCTTTTGAGCCCCATTCATGGACAGTAACTGAGATGAAGGGAGCAAGGGAGACAGCTCTACAAGGAAGAGGCAGTGTCTCAAGGAATATATTACACTTTAAATGTTTTCTGACAGGAGAACATCGCAAGTAAGGGGACACCATAAGCCCGAATGAGGGGAGTGTAGAAGTGTATTCAGAAAAAGAAGATGAAGAAGATAGTTTCGCAAGCCCACCACACGAGAGGACCACAGTCACTGTGACATGAAGATGATCTAGGCAGAGACTGTCACACCCTGGCAGAGGGGTTGGGTGCCAAAACATGGCGTATGCCGACGATACACAGCTTTTATTTACATGGAAAGGCTCTGAATTGGGCACCGGGGAGGCGCAGAGGTGTTTATCTGCTGTGTTCACCTGGTTGGCCAAGGCGCATCTCAAGTGTAATGAAGAAAAATAAGAGATGCTGCTGTACGTCAATTTCCCCCCGCAGTTTAGAGAGGCCTTGTGGCCACCGGACTTCCCATGCCCACGGTCAGTGGGTAGCCCAGCTAAGAACTTGGGAATATGGTTTGGGGAAGATCTCCGGTTTGCCGAGCATATTAAAAAACTTACTGGTATCTGCTTCGGCACTCTCAAGATCTTTAGGAAGTTCTTCCCTCTGTTACCACAGCAGGCTAAGGAAATGGTGGCTCGGGCACTTATCCTTTCCAGGCTTGAATACGCCAATGCCCTATTTATTGGCATCCCTGGCTATCTCATGAATAAACTCCAACTGATTAAAAATGCGGTGGCCAGACTCCTATTCAACACCGCCAAACGATCCAGTGCGAGGCTACTCTTACGTGACCTTCATTGGTTACCTGTGGCCCAGCGGGTCCAATTTAAGATCTTGACCATGGCTCATAAAGCCTTGCATGACTCGGGACCTTTGTGCATCAGGAAGCGCGTGGCCTTTTACAAGCCTGGCCGCTCGCTCTGCTCCTCCTCCCTCCGCCTAGTGGCCATTCTTCGGTTTCGCTGCTCTAGGATGGGCGGCCAATCGTGGTCAGTAAAAGTGGTCATTCTATGGAACAGCCTTCCTGGTCTATTGCTAAAAACTCAGGACTTCTGCACTTTCAAGAAACTGCTCAAAACTCATCTTTTCAGCCCCCTCATTTAATCTCATTTGTGCTCTTTCGACCTCTGTCCATCCGCGCCAGGAAACTCCTGAGTAGTTGTGCGCGCTACAAATCATATATAACATACCACCTCTAATGCAAAGTGGAGAGTCCCAGGGATACCATTTGAGAATCAACCCAGCGCCGTCACAAACGTACAAAGACTATGGTGTCGATTCCGATCCGGTAAAATGCGCTCCGAATGGTCGTACGGAGAGTTTTTTCCCCGTACGAATCGTATCCGTAGACGTCCCGTACGTACGATGAAGTACGATCCGTACTAGGTGCCGAACTCCGTACGAGTTGTACAGGACTCCGTACAACTCAAATCTCCATACGAATCTCACTCGGAACCCGCTGTACGCGACATCGCGGCACGTTTTTACGACCCAGCAAGTACGATTCGTGTCGGGTACGTGCCGTACGACCCTTTTCCTACGGGAGCCGAAAACAGTCGTAAACGCAGAGTTCGCGCTGAAACAGGTACGGAACGCCCCCCCCCGGGTACGGCACGTACCCCCCATGATCGCAGGGGTACGCGGCGTACCCCTGCGGTCATGCGGGGTACGCGCCGTACGGTGTGTAGGTGATCGTGCGCTTTTCCGTACGAATCGACGTGTACCGTACGAATCGCATACGGGTCGGCCGATCGGGATCGGAATCGTCCGGTCGTACGGCGTCTGTACGAGTCGTACGGAAACGGCTCCGGATACGATTCGTACGCCGGATTATTTTAGCGGATCGGAATCGACCCCTATGTGTTCGAATGAGTGAGCAGAAGATGTATTGGTCCTTAGGTAAGGACAGTCGAGAGGTATAGAGTCAAAATATCGAGTTTTTATTATCGACTAGACATAATATTGAGTAAAAAATATAGAATAGACATAATATCGACTAGACAGAATATAGACTACCAAAATATCGACTAGAAAATTTTAATATCGAATAAAATGGACATAATATCAAATCAAAAATATAGAATGGACATAATATCGAATCAAAAATATAGAATGGACATAATATCGACTAGACAGAATATAGACAACAAAAATATCGAATTTAAGGTAAGTTAATAATAATGTTTAATATTTGTGTAATATAATTACACAAATATTAAAAATGTGTGGGTTTATAGGGGAATAGGGTGGGAAGTAATTTAATTATAATTAATTAATATGTTATTTTATTTATTGGTATTTATTTAAAATTAATTGTCAATTAATTATTAATTGGTAATTAATTAAAATATAATTGGTAATGAATTTTAATTGATTAATTGATAAATATGTTAATTTTAGTAATTTGTTTTCTGTAGCGGGTTGTGGGTTTATAGGGGAATAGGGTGGGCAGTAATTTAATTATAATTAATTAAATATGTTATTTTATTTATTGGTAATTATTTAAAATTATTGTCAATTAATTATTAATTGGTAATTAATTAAAATATAATTGGTAATTAATTTTAATTGATTGATAAATATGTTAATTTTAGTAATTTGTTTTCTGTAGCGGGTTGTGGGTTTATAGGGGAATAGGGTGGAAAGTAATTTAATTATAATTAATTAAATATGTTATTTTATTTATTGGTATTTATTTAAAATTAATTGGCAATTAATTATTAATTGGTAATTAATTAAAATATAATTGGTAGTTAATTTTAATTGATTAATTGATAAATATGTTAATTTTAGTAATTTATTTTCTGTAGTGCGTTGTGTGTTTATAGGGGAATAGCTTGGGAAGTAATTTAATTGTAAGTAATTACATTTTTTAAATATTTTTATTTGTGTATAATTTTTAATTATTTTTATTTTGTAAATTAATGTATTGGTAGTTGGTAAATAATTAGTATTAGTAGGTAATTTGTATTATTAGTTAATTTTTATTTGTAATTTTAATTGATTAATTAATATATTTTATAAAATTGTAAAATATTTTAATTAATTTGTAATTGGTATTAATATTTATGTTATTTATATTTATATATGAAGTATTTACTTTCCCTACTATTGCACTCACTGGAGTGGGAATAGTAATTTTTACCCCTACGCTATCCAACGCTTTCCCTACTGTTGCACTCTCTGGAGTTGGAATAGTAATTTTTATCCCTACACTATCCAACGCTTTCCCTACTGTTGCGCTCTCTGGAGTTGGAATAGTAATTTTTACCCCTACGCTATCCAACGCTTTCCCTACTGTTGCACTCAGTGGAGTGGGATTAGTAATTTTTATCCCTTCGCTATCCAACGCTTTCCCTACTGTTGCACTCTCTGGAGTAGGAATAGTAATTTTTATCCCTACGCTATCCCTACTGTTGCACTCACTGGAGTGGGAATAGTCATTTTTACCCCTACGCTATCCAACTCTATTCTCTACTGTTGCACTCTCTGGAGTGGGAATAGTTATTTTTACCTCAACGCTATCCAATGCTTTCCCTACTGTTGCGCTCTCTGGAGTGGGAATAATAAATTTTACCCCTACGCTATCCAACGCTTTCCCTACTGTTGCTCTCTCTTGAGTGGTAATAGTAAATTTTACCCTCCCACTATTCAACGCTTGCCCTACTGTTGCACTCTCTGGAGTTGGAATTGTAATTTTTACCCCTACACTATCCAACGCTTTCTCTACTGTTGCAGTCACTGGAGTGGGAATAGTAATTTTTACCCCTACGCTATCCAATGCTTTCCGTACTGTTGCGCTCACTGGAGTGTGAATAGTAATCTTTACCCCTACGCTATCCAACGCTTTCCCTACTGTAGCGCTCTCTGGAGTGGGAATAATAATTTTTACCCCTACGCTATCCAACGCTTTCCCTACTGTTGCACTCTCTGGAGTGGGAATAGTAAATTTAACCCTCTCGCTATCCTACGGAAAAAATATTGTATATGTTTTGTTAATCATATGTATATGTATATATATATATATTTAATAAAACATTTTTTTTAAAGTTACATTAATTATTTATTAATTTTAAGTTTATGTAAGTATTTTAAGTATTTTTAAATAATTATATTTGTTATTATATTAGTTTTACATTAATTTTAAGATATTTAAAATTTGATATTTTGACTGTCTGTATTTTTTCCTATCGATATTTTGGAGTCGATATGTTTTTTACTTACCTGTTTGTAGATAGGAAGTCGATATTCTGGCATTCGATATTTTTACCTCGATATTTTGGCAAGTCAATATTTTGACTGTCGATATTCTGTCAGTGATCCAGTCGAGAACAGCCAGATGGTAAACTACTGTGGGGTACCTGCCTGTCTAAAGCACGATGTTAAATGTGAAGTATATTTGATGTGTTTTCCTATGTTTCCTATATCGCTACGTCTGAAGTCTGACGTGATAGGTAACATATTTTTGTTTTCCTGTGGTTTTATTCTATGCTATACCTGCAGGGACAAGGTTTTTTATTTTTGTTGGAAAGTGGGTTATTGGTAGGGGCAAATGTAGGTGTGCCACTGGTAATAAGGCCACTAACACAGGGTAGGACCCAGCATAGGTCTTAGAAAATTGTTCCTATGCTCAACCTTTGGTAACGTGGCTGCGAGCAGACAGGCTTCAATTCAAAGACAGGTATGTAAAGCATTTAAAAACACAATTTCAGTAAATAATTAGGACACAACACAAAATAAAAATCCGACACCAATTTATAGAAATAGGTAATATTTTTATCTTTTAAATGACACCAAAAATGAAAAGAAATCCACAGTAGGGAACCAGAGATATGAATTTTTAAAGATTAGTCACTTTCTAGTGCTTAGAAACCAATAATGCCCCTTTTAGTCATTTCGTTTTCTCTGATAGGGACGCCTTTGAACATGGTTCCGGAGAATCTCACCAAATGAGTTGCGCCTTCTCCAGCAGGCGGGTCCAGTTAGAACTCCTTCCTGGTGTTCTGCTTGCGGGTCCCAAAGTATCCAACACACAATCCAAGGTTCTGGAATCTCCAAGAGGGTGCTTGAAAGTGTGAATCTTCAATCCCGCAATCCACTAGAACACAACCCTTACAAATCCACTGATGGGTCTCCAAGGTGTAGATGTAGTTGGTGATGTTCCAGTTGAGCTTCTTTTAACCTGTAGCTTTCAGGGAGTCTACTCTTTAGTTCTTTTCCAGCAAGATAATCAACAGGGCTGTAGTTTCAGATGGTGCAGTCTTCAGATCAGGCCTTAAGAGTTCCTTGCGCATCAAAATCTTTTGAGCAGGGCACTTCTTGCTTCATTCAGTATCAAGCAGCAGATCTGGAGGGCTCTGCCCGTCTCAGATGCTTATTCAAAATTCTCTGGGTCAAGCACCAGGTCACTTCTGACCAATGAGAGCAGGGCAACTCATCATAGTTATGACCACATCCTGTTGAGTGTGGCATTCTGTTGTCCCAGAGTGCACCAATCTTCCAAATCCATAATGGCTGATTCTCCAGCAAGACCCCGTGGGATGGCTTATTTCCATGGCCTCTCCCCCTACTATCTGCACATACCTTCCTTAAGCCTAGCCCTGACTCTGGGTCAAGACTGTAAGAGTGAAACTGAAACTCAGGCCTCCCCTCTGCCTTTGAGGAGCCTGGTTTATGACTCCACCCCCTGGCCTGGCATTCCTATGGAACAACACATTGTCCTCCCAGGACGGTTGGTAACCCCAGGGGCCCTTTATCACCTCTTCAAAGCAGCCTGGCTAATCCACTTAAATCTGACCAATCAGGGCAGACCACTGGAAGGCTGACTTTGGACTTACAAACAAGTAAGTCTTATAACTTCTTGTATGTACATTTTAGGAGAAATTCAATAATATGACATTGTTGGATTTAGCACTGCTATTCTGATAAGTCTTTGAATGGGGGCTCTAAGTCCTTCCTATCAAGAGTTATTATTTAATAACTTCCTGCAATGTTAACCTATGGGCCATGGGGTTAGCAATCAGGGGCGGTGGGTGACATTTGAAAGTGGTGGGGCGCAAGTGATTTGCGTACAGCACCGTAGCGAGCGAGCGCAACGAGCGTGCCCGAACCCCAAAAGGGGGGTTTGGGGGGATAACCCCCCCCACGAAAATTTGGAAAAAAAAGAAGAAAAATCGTGCATTTTCATGCAAATTGGAGAAAGCAGGAAGGTTAATAAAGCAATTGTGAAAGTGCAGTTATTACATTAATAGATGGCATAACATAGGTAGCTGCTTATTCAGTATAACCACAGAGCTTCATACATTCCGTCCTATTATTTATTTATTTATTTATGTATTCAACTTGTATAGCGCAATTATCACCGATAGGTCTCTAAGCGCTTATGGTGTAAACAGCCGAATCAGTACAAAGGAGAAGATCACCCAAATCATGCCAAACCCCAAGCTTCTCGGAACAGAATCGTTTTTAGCTTACGCCTAAAAGGCAGTAAGTTTGGTTCTTTCCTCAAGCAAAGCGGTAGTTTATTCCAAGCTGCCGGTAGAGTAGTAGAAAGAGCACGCCCACCATAGGTGGTCGTGCGGTAGCGAGGACAAACTAGAAAAGACTCCTCAGATGAGCGCAGTGTTCTTTTGGGGAGGTAGTGTCTCAGCTTATCTTTGATATATCTAGGAGCATTGCCATAAACTGCCTTATGCGCAATGCACATGCCCTTAAATAAAATCCTTTGCCTAATTGGAAGCCAATGTAGTTGGCATAGGAGAGGGGAAGCATGTTCTCTTCTAGCCTTTCCAAAGATCAACCTCGCAGCATCATTCATTACAATTTGTAATCTTGAGAGTTGCTGCTGCGGGAGTCCAACATAAAGGGAGTTTCCATAATCGAGACGCCCTAAAATTGTTGCGGACACTACCGTCCTCAAGGTAGAGAAAGACAACATCTGCGAGATTTTCCGCAGTTGCCTAAGAAGGCCGACACATGTGCCCACCACCGACGACACCTGATTCTTCATTGACAGCTTCCCGTCAATGTGGATGCCCAGGCTTTTCACCACCGCAGCTGGTACCGGAGTCCTCCCCAACTCCTTAGGCCAGAGGCAATCGTTCCAAGGGTTTCCCGAGATGGTTATGGGCAACACCTCAGTCTTCTCTGGGTTAATTTTTAAGGAGTTGGAGGACATCCAGTTGCTTGTGAACTTTAAGATGTTATGTAATCTATCCTGGGCTCCAGATGTATCTTCAATTTGTATAATGATCTGGGTGTCGTCGGCGTAGTTGTAGGCTTGGCAATCCATATGATTAAGAGCATGAATCAGAGGCTGGAGATATATATTAAAGAGGAGCGGTGAGAGAGCTGACCCCTGCGTAACTCCGCAGGTTAAGGCTGCTGCAGTAGAGACCAAGTCCGACAACTGGACCCTCTGCGATCTTCCCTGCAGGAAAGAGGTCAGCCAACCTAACACAGTCCCCCCTATGCCCAGATCTCTCAGCCGCTTCAACAACAGTTTATGGCACACCGTGTCAAACGCGGCCGAGAGATCTAAGAGCACCAGGGCTCCAGGGATCTTCTTGTCAGCTCTACATCGTAGTTCATCCAAGATGGAAACCATCACCAGCTCAGTGCTGTGGTGTTTACGAAAACCAGCTTGATTTTGCTCTAGCAAGTCCCAGGTCTCCAGGTGTTGTGACAGGAGTGCCAGGACGTGCTGCTCGATTACTTTAGCTAAGAAGGGAAGTTGGGAAATGGGCCTATAATTCTTTAAAATTTTTGCATCTGCCCCTGGCTTTTTTAAAAGCGGAATCAGCCGAGCTTCTTTGAAGGACGTCGGCACCTGTCCAGTTTCCAACGACTTGTTTAGGAGAGTAAGGACATCTCCTTCACAGCCTAAAATAGCGACCTTAAAGACGCTAGGGGGGCAGGGGTCTGCCTGGGAACCTGAGTTAACTCTCTCCACCAAACTGGAGAGCCTCTCCTTAGTAATCAAGGGGAAGGTCTCAAGTTGTTGGCGTACGTCCTGAGTAGTTGGCAGAGTACAGGGTGGACAATCAAAGATAGGGGTCCGTGCTATCTCATCCTGGAGATCCTCTATTTTACTTATAAAGAAATCTTGGAAATTCTGACAGTCTGTGGCGCTTACCCTGGGCGGAAGGTTCAGGAAGGGTCGAATAACGGAGGACAGAAGATGTGGATCCCGCAAGTCGCCACTGGAGGGAGCCAGGCAACTGCGGGACTACAATTCCCAGAAAACCGGCCGACACGGAAACGGAAGGTTCGAGTTGACAAAAGCCTTCCGAGGTAACGGCTCGGGGCTTGTCAATCAGGACCTTTCGTTTGTTCAGGACGGAGCCTTGCCTGTGTAGCCAGAACGGAGATCTCAGGTACTGTTTCAGTATTAGCAGAACGGATTTCTGCCTCTCAGCATACCTCGAACCTTTGGTGATACTCTTTGCTTTCAGCGAGTCCCCGCAGCTATAAGACGGGTGGTCTCGCTCTTTCTTAGTGGCGTTTGTGAGACCCGCGCAGGAGCGCGTTGTCGTCTCCGCCACTGTATTTTGTTTGTAGAGTGTGCTTTGGTACAACCTGGCGTGCCGGTACCGGTGCGCGCCACACAAGGAAGACCCTTGCTGATTTTGTTTCTTCTTTTGTTTATAACTACCTTGCTGATTTTGTCGACCCTTGGAACCTTGCCGCTTGTGAGCAGGCTATTCTTGAAAGACTTGGCTCCTTTTCGACACTGCATTGTTTCCTGCATTACATACCTGGGGGCTTTTTCAAGCGCTCCGGTCCACTCCAACAGTCAGTACCTATAAACTTGTGTATGTGTGTTCCCTTGCTTCTTTGCTGTGCTGGGTGTCTAATTGTTGGTTCTTGTTTCCTATTATCTGCAGCAAACACCCGGGGACATAGAAGCTGGCGAGAGAGTGGGTGGACGGCCTCCGTACAGTTCTCAGAAGCCCTTTGGGACATTCTTTATTGTTTTCTCCCCTTCCCCTTTTTCCCTGGGAGGCATTCATACATAGTTGTGTTACCCTTACACTGTGTAGTGTGCGTTCCGGAGAGGAGGGGGACTAGTCATCCATCCATCGTTCCTGCTGACATCTTTCAGAGGTTAGTGGTACGCCATTGACGTCGTGACAGATTGACAAGCCCACGAAATTCGTCAGCCTGAGCGATGGATACTAATACCGTGTTGGCATCCCTATTGGAGAGTATAACTTCTCTCCAACAGGAGGTACATGCCACAAGACAGGAGAACGTTGACCTCCGAACAGAAGTGAGTTCGCTAAGGCGGGAGGTGGCAGGCATATCACGAAAGGGAAGGAGTTATATAAGAGAGGGAACGCTTCCCCCCCCCTACTCAAAACCCGGATGGGGCGTCTATGGGGGGTGGGTTCTTTGCTTCACAACCCTCTACTCCCTCTCCTTCAGGTCCCGGGCCCACAGTCCATGTTATTCAAAATCCAGGTATACCATTAGCACCTCCCGAGCGATTCTATGGTGACACCAAGAAATTTGAGACCTTTTTAAACCAGTGTAGACTTCATTTCCTCTGCAAACCAACCGTTTTCGTGGATGATGCATCAAAAACGTCATTCATGATGTCCTACATGGGGGGAAATGCCGCCAGCTGGACTATTCCACTGATGGAAAGGAACGACCCAGTGCTACACAATTTCCAGGATTTCTGCAGCGAAATGAGAAAACTGTTCGATCGGAAAACACACATGCTGTCTCTGGATCGAGAACTGATGACCCTCCGTCAAGGATCACAAGATCTGTTGACCTATATCACCACCTTTAATCGACTAATTGTGGAAACGGAATGGCCCCCTGAGAAACGCACCTCTTTGTTTTACCAAGGATTACGGGGGGAGTTGAAAGACGTGCTCTCCCAAGTTGTGCAACTACCCAAAACATGTGATGAAATGATCGACCTTGCAGTTCAGCTTGATCACAGAGTGCAAGATAGAAAAGGGGACAAGAACAGAGGAGAAGTACGATCGTATTTTCCAAAACCTCGCCCTCCTCCAGAGGATTACAACAAGACCGGGACGGGAGTGGAGCCCATGCAGATTGGAGGGGTGAGGGGTCCTTTAACTCCTGAAGAAAGAGAGAAAAGACGCCTGCAAAAGCTGTGTCACTATTGTGGGAAGAGCGGCCATTTCATCAGAGAATGCCGAGCGAGAGGAAAAACGTCCAATCCTAGTCCGGGTTCCCGGAAACAAGTAGCAGTAACCCAGGAGTCGGAAAACTAAAGAGCCCAAGTACGGACGGGGTCTCCGTCTTGGGTTTGGAAGAAGAAGAAAGGATCCCGTTATACCTTGCAAACACCATGCAGTCTGCAGTGGCTCATATGAATATCACGGTTACTTTGATGCTCGCCGAGGACATATCGCTTACAGTGTCTGCCCTTTTGGATTCAGGGGCTACAGGGAATTTTATCGATCAACAGTATGCCCGGAGAATGGGCATTCCCTATGAGAAGAAAAAGATCCCTGAAATGGTGAAAGCCGTGGACGGAAAGGCTCTGACCTCTGGCCCTGTTCGTTATCACACGGTACCCCTTAACATGCACATAGGAGAGAACCACCAGGAGATCATACATTTTGACATCATAGACGCCCCCCAGTTCCGCCTCATTCTTGGAATGCCCTGGTTGACATTACATGATCCAGTAGTGAAATGGGCTGCACGCTCGGTGTCTCTGACTTCCCAGTACTGTCGTGAACATTGTTGCCTACCAGAGGTCCCCGAAGAAACGCAGGCTACTCTACTCGCCCAAGGATGCGTGGACGAAAAATATTGCTGTGCCACCCTGCTCCCCAGTGAATATTCGTCTTACCTGGACGTCTTTGACAAAAGGAAGGCAACAAGGCTACCACCACACAGACCTTACGATTGTCGTATCGACCTCGTTCCTGGAGCGGACATTCCCTGCAGTCGAGTCTATGCCCTCACCGAGCCTGAGACACGTTATTTGAAGACATACTTGGAGGAACACCTTGCTTCGGGGTTTATTCGCCATTCAACCTCTCCTGCTTCCTCTCCTCTTTTTTTTATATCGAAAAAAGACTGCGATGAACTTCGAACGTGCATAGACTACAGGGCTATCAACAAAGTGACTATAAAAAATAGATACCCGTTGCCCCTCATACCCGTCCTTTTGGACCAGCTTCGAGGGGCTCAGGTATTCACCAAATTGGATCTACGTGGTGCCTATCACCTGGTACGCGTGAAGCCCGGTGATGAATGGAAAACCGCCTTCCGCACGAAGTTCGGTTTATTCGAATATCAAGTGATGCCCTTCGGACTATGCAACGCCCCTGCCGCTTTTCAGTACTTCATGGATGAGGTATTGAGAGGGCTGTTGGAAACCATCTGCATAGTGTATATTGATGATATACTGGTCTATTCACGGAACATCTCAGAACACATCGGCCACGTGAAGACAGTACTTGATCGTCTTCGTGTCCATTCCCTGTTCGCCAAACTGGACAAATGCCTTTTTCATGTATGCGAGGTGGCCTTTTTGGGGTATGTCATCAACGCCCAGGGGTTCCAAATGGACATGAGCAAAGTAGAAGCAATCACCCAGTGGACAGCTCCCTCTCATGTTAAGGCCGTACAAAGTTTCCTTGGGTTTGCTAATTACTATAGGAGGTTTATCAAGGATTTCTCTCGCATCATCACTCCCATATCCAGACTACTGAGAAAGAACGTACCCTTTGAATGGACTCCAGAAGCGAATCAAGCCTTTGAAGCATTGAAAAGACAATTCACTCAAGCTCCTATTCTGCGGCATCCGGATCCCAAACTGCCGTTTGTAGTTGAGACGGACGCCTCACAGTATGCAGTGGGAGGGGTGTTGTCCCAGCGACATCCTGATACAGGTCAATTACATCCAGTGGCCTTTTATTCCAGCAAACTCACACCCTGTGAGGTGAACTATTCTATCACGGACAAAGAACTGCTGGCCATTAAAAGGGCATGTGAAGAATGGAGGCATTATCTGCTAGGGGCTCTTCATACAGTCGAGATGTATACAGATCACAGGAATCTGCTGTTTCTGAAAACGGCACGAGCACTGACTCCCAGGCAGCTACGGTGGTCACTCTTTTTCTCGGACTATGATTTTATCATAAAGTACAGACCCGGACCTCAAAATGGCAAGGCCGACGCTCTATCCCGTAGGGAGGACCTCATAGGACCCCTTCAGAAGACCGATATAGAGCCACCTACCATTCTTTCTCCCTCGGCTTTTCCGGAACCGACACTGGCCTTTGTGATATCACAGGATTTCTTGGAAGACGTCAAGGTAGCTGTGTCAGGAATGGATGGCGCGGCATGGATACAGGAAGAACCGGAGCACAGAAGCTCCAAGGATGATCTACTGTACCATTATCATGCTTTGTTTGTACCCTTGAGCAACCTACAGGAACAGATCATGCTTTGGTGTCACGACTCTACTTTGGGAGGACATCTGGGTGAATACAAGACCATCGCTACTATTGAACGTTCCTTTTGGTGGCCCTCACTGCGAAAAGATACCAAAGACTACGTACAGAAATGTGCTGTTTGTGCTCAGAGTAAATCCAGCCATTCCAAGCCGGTGGGATTACTACGCCCCATTCCTATTCCTCCTTCACCCTGGCATACAGTGTCAATGGACTTTATTGTTGAACTGCCCCCTTGTGAGAACTATACCACGATTCTGGTCTTAGTAGACCATCTGACTAAAATGGGTCATTTTATTCCTCTGAAAAAACTGCCTACCTCTTCCGAGTTAGCCTTGGTGTTTCTCCAGCATGTCGTGAGAGCTCATGGTATACCTAGAGTCCTAATCACCGACAGGGGATCTCAGTTCACCTCTCGGTTTTGGAAAGCTCTCTGTCAAGCATTAAATATGGAAGCTCGGTTATCAACCAGTTTCCATCCCCAGACAGATGGCAAAACCGAGAGGCTTAACCAGTCCCTGGAACAATACTTGCGGTGCTTCACCCTGCAGAACGCGGGTGACTGGTTTCCTCTGGTATGGATGGCAGAATTCGCCTACAATAACGCTGAACACTCAACATTAGGGTGCTCGCCCTTCTTTTGTTCCTATGGGTTCCATCCTGATATGCTCCCTTTCGAGTGGCCTGTCACCTCCTCGCATCCTTCCATTCAGGAGCATCATGCTCACCTCAGGGCAGTATTGATAGACGCTAGGAACCAATTGACCCTATCCCAGGCTGCCCAAAAACGATGTGCTGATCGGAAGCGGGTCCCTGAACCCGATTACAAGGTAGGGGATAAGGTCTGGTTATCCACCAAGAACCTGCGTCTGAAAGGGAGGGGTAAACTGGCTCCCAAGTACATAGGACCCTATGGGATTGAGGGGATCATAAACCCTGTGGCTGTCCGTTTGTCCCTCCCTCCTTCTTGGCGGCTTCACCCCGTGTTCCATGTGTCCCTGCTTCGTCCCTGTCGGGTGGGTATGCGTCTCCCTTCTCGCCCTGGCCCCGTTGATCTGGATGGGGAGGAGGAGTACGAGGTGGAGGAGATTCTGGATTCCCGTTTGTCCCGTGGGAGGGTGCAGTACCTGGTGTCATGGAAGGGGTATGGTGTTGAGGACAGGACTTGGGAACCTGTGGCCAATTTGCATTGCCCTCTCTTGGTGGACCGGTTTCACGCAGCTCATCCTGGCAAGCCTGGTGGACCGCCGGGGCGTCGGTCCTTGAGAGGGGGCTCTGTGGTGCTTACCCTGGGCGGAAGGTTCAGGAAGGGTCGAATAACGGAGGACAGAAGATGTGGATCCCGCAAGTCGCCACTGGAGGGAGCCAGGCAACTGCGGGACTACAATTCCCAGAAAACCGGCCGACACGGAAACGGAAGGTTCGAGTTGACAAAAGCCTTCCGAGGTAACGGCTCGGGGCTTGTCAATCAGGACCTTTCGTTTGTTCAGGACGGAGCCTTGCCTGTGTAGCCAGAACGGAGATCTCAGGTACTGTTTCAGTATTAGCAGAACGGATTTCTGCCTCTCAGCATACCTCGAACCTTTGGTGATACTCTTTGCTTTCAGCGAGTCCCCGCAGCTATAAGACGGGTGGTCTCGCTCTTTCTTAGTGGCGTTTGTGAGACCCGCGCAGGAGCGCGTTGTCGTCTCCGCCACTGTATTTTGTTTGTAGAGTGTGCTTTGGTACAACCTGGCGTGCCGGTACCGGTGCACGCCACACAAGGAAGACCCTTGCTGATTTTGTTTCTTCTTTTGTTTATAACTACCTTGCTGATTTTGTCGACCCTTGGAACCTTGCCGCTTGTGAGCAGGCTATTCTTGAAAGACTTGGCTCCTTTTCGACACTGCATTGTTTCCTGCATTACATACCTGGGGGCTTTTTCAAGCGCTCCGGTCCACTCCAACAGTCAGTACCTATAAACTTGTGTATGTGTGTTCCCTTGCTTCTTTGCTGTGCTGGGTGTCTAATTGTTGGTTCTTGTTTCCTATTATCTGCAGCAAACACCCGGGGACATAGAAGCTGGCGAGAGAGTGGGTGGACGGCCTCCGTACAGTTCTCAGAAGCCCTTTGGGACATTCTTTATTGTTTTCTCCCCTTCCCCTTTTTCCCTGGGAGGCATTCATACATAGTTGTGTTACCCTTACACTGTGTAGTGTGCGTTCCGGAGAGGAGGGGGACTAGTCATCCATCCATCGTTCCTGCTGACATCTTTCAGAGGTTAGTGGTACGCCATTGACGTCGTGACACAGTCATCCTGGGAGAACTCCGGCTTTTGTTCTTTAACATTTTTCAGTTCATTGAGAACTTTGAAGATTTCTTTCTGTGGGACCCGGGCTGTCGCTATCCTAGTTTAAAAAAAACTGCTTTACAAGACACGATAGCTTTTTTATACAATGCTAATTCTTGTACATAGCTTTTATGTGCCACCGAGCAATAGTCCTTCCTCCACGCTCTCTCCAGTCTCCGAAGGGCTTGTTTCTTGGCTCTTAAGGTCTCATCAAACCAAGGTGCCCCTGGCCCTCTGTCCACCCATTTCACCTTTTCTGCTGGAGCGACCACGTCCATGGCTCTCATCAATTTATCAGTGAGCTTTTGACTGCCCACCTCAACGTTTTCGTTGGTCATATTTAGGGCGGTGGAATTCGCTAGATGTTCAATCAAATCTGTCTTATTGATGTGATTCCATCTCCTAACGGTTTTCCATTTCATTTTCTGCCTATATGCCCCCTTGCCAAGCTTCTTTTGACTTGTAATTAAAAAGTGGTCTGACCACACACACGGCACAGAGGTGGGTTGCCCTGATGCAGAGTCAGTGGTCCATACCAAGTCCAGAGTATGGCCTTTGGAATGGGTAGGGCCAATTACCAATTGCGTCATTCCTATAGCCCCGAGGGCCTCTTCTAAAAGAAGAGCCTGCCCTTCCTTTGGGGAGAGCTCCCAATGGAAATTAAAATCTCCCATGATCAACAGATTTTTGTAACGGGATCTAAGATCATGAGCAATTTCCAAAAAGGAATCCAGAAAAATAGGTTTAGCCCAGGGAGGACGATATACTAATAAAACAATCCAGCAGGTAGCACCTATCTCAAATTTTACTCCCAGCACTTCTGCGCCTCCGCAATTTTCTGCGCACACCCTCTCAGTGCGCCGATGGCCATTATAGAAGATCGCCACCCCCCCTCCTCTCTTGGGGCCCTGGCGATTAAAGCAAATAGCCTTGTAGGTCGGAGGAAGCGCGGCCACCAAATCTGGGTTGGAGTCATCTTCGAGCCACGTTTCCGTAATACCCAGAATATCAAGACCCTCGCTCTGAAGTAATGAAAAAATTTCTAAATTGTGCTTTTGTAAGGAACGGGTATTTAAAAGGCCGTACCTCAAGATGTTATCAATTCGTTTATTTTTCCTCTCCTCCCTTGGACGTATAGTTATATAATGACCCTCTTGTTGTAATGTCATTATACATCCCTGTGAAGGTATGAACCCGGCGTGCTGTAGCTGTAGCAAAGCCGCTTTACTGTACCTGATGGAATGGCCAGGGGTTATGGCCCCAGGTCCCGGCTGGTCGTGGATGGGTGTAGATGGGCTCGCCTCTGGCGAGCCTCCGGCGCGCCCACGGCGCGCACGCTGCGCGCCTGCGCTGCGCGCTTGCATGCGGCCGGTTAAAGTAGACGTCGTAATGAGCCTCCTGACAGCTAGAACGCTGCCCTAGAAATGGCGGCCCGAGACCAAGCGTCCCAACTACCCCCAAGATGGCGGTGATGAACGAAGAAGTAGGGAAAAGATCCGCGAAATAGCGGTGGGGCCACAATTTAGTGTGCAAGTAAGCGTGAAAAGAGTACTAAACAGTGCACAGTATTATCAAGTTAAAAATACAGCCAAAAGTAAAATGTCAGCCAATATTAAAAATTCTCATAGCATGAGTACTAACAGCGCGCTACTATGCTTGTTGCTTGTTGCTTGCTATAGCTCTAGGAATACTCTCCTGAATCAAATTAAAGTCACCATTAACAGGGCCAGCCTGGGAACGATGCGTCTTAAGTAGACGTCGTAATGAGCCTCCTGACAGCTAGAACGCTGCCCTAGAAATGGCGGCCCGAGACCAAGCGTCCCAACTACCCCCAAGATGGCGGTGATGAACGAAGAAGTAGGGAAAAGATCCGCGAAATAGCGGTGGGGCCACAATTTAGTGTGCAAGTAAGCGTGAAAAGAGTACTAAACAGTGCACAGTATTATCAAGTTAAAAATACAGCCAAAAGTAAAATGTCAGCCAATATTAAAAATTCTCATAGCATGAGTACTAACAGCGCGCTACTATGCTTGTTGCTTGTTGCTTGCTATAGCACTAGGAATCCTCTCCTGAATCAAATTAAAGTCACCATTAACAGGGCCAGCCTGGGAACGATGCGTCTTAAGTAGACGTCGTAATGAGCCTCCTGACAGCTAGAACGCTGCCCTAGAAATGGCGGCCCGAGACCAAGCGTCCCAACTACCCCCAAGATGGCGGTGATGAACGAAGAAGTAGGGAAAAGATCCGCGAAATAGCGGTGGGGCCACAATTTAGTGTGCAAGTAAGCGTGAAAAGAGTACTAAACAGTGCACAGTATTATCAAGTTAAAAATACAGCCAAAAGTAAAATGTCAGCCAATATTAAAAATTCTCATAGCATGAGTACTAACAGCGCGCTACTATGCTTGTTGCTTGTTGCTTGCTATAGCTCTAGGAATCCTCTCCTGAATCAAATTAAAGTCACCATTAACAGGGCCAGCCTGGGAACGATGCGTCTTAAGTAGACGTCGTAATGAGCCTCCTGACAGCTAGAACGCTGCCCTAGAAATGGCGGCCCGAGACCAAGCGTCCCAACTACCCCCAAGATGGCGGTGATGAACGAAGAAGTAGGGAAAAGATCCGCGAAATAGCGGTGGGGCCACAATTTAGTGTGCAAGTAAGCGTGAAAAGAGTACTAAACAGTGCACAGTATTATCAAGTTAAAAATACAGCCAAAAGTAAAATGTCAGCCAATATTAAAAATTCTCATAGCATGAGTACTAACAGCGCGCTACTATGCTTGTTGCTTGTTGCTTGCTATAGCTCTAGGAATCCTCTCCTGAATCAAATTAAAGTCACCATTAACAGCTTCATACATTCCGTCCTATTACGCTCAGGTGCTGAATTCAGACTATAAGACTTTCATGGAAATCTCAGCTCTAAGAGTAGAAGAAGTTGCACAGCAGTTGGGAAACAGCCTTCACAAAGCATTGGGAACCACAGCCCACACAGCTCTCACAGCCCACACAGCTCTCTCAGCCCACACAGCTCTCTCAGCCCACACAGCTCTCTCAGCCCACACAGCTCTCTCAGCCCACACAGCTCTCTCAGCCCACACAGCTCTCTCAGCCCACACTGCTCTCTCAGCCCGCACTGCTCTCTCAGCCCGCACTGCTCTCTCAGCCCGCACAGCTCTCACAGCCCGCACAGCTCTCACAGCCCGCACAGCTCTCACAGCCCACAGCTCTCACAGCCCACACAGCCCACATAGCCCACAGCCCACACAGCCCTCACAGCCCACACAGCCCTCACAGCCCACACAGCCCACACAGCCCTCACAGCTCTCACAGCCCACACTGCTCTCACAGCCCACACAGCTCTCACAGCCCACACAGCCCTCACAGCCCACACAGCCCTCACAGCCCACACTGCCCTCACAGCCCACACAGCCCACACAGCCCTCTCAGCCCACACAGCTCTCTCAGCCCACACAGCTCTCTCAGCCCACACAGCTCTCTCAGCCCACACAGCTCTCACAGCTCTCACAGCCCACACAGCTCTCACAGCCCACACAGCTCTCAGCCCACACAGCTCTCAGCCCACACAGCTCTCACAGCCTACTGCTCTCACAGCCCACAGCTCTCACAGCCCACACAGCCCACACACCCCTCACAGCCCTCACAGCCCTCACAGCCCACACAGCCCACACTGCCCTCACAGCTCTCACAGCTCTCTCAGCCCACACAGCCCACACAGCCCACACTGCTCTCACAGCCCACACTGCTCTCACAGCCCACACAGCCCTCTCAGCCCACACAGCTCACACTGCCCACACTGCCCTCACAGCTCTCTCAGCCCACACAGCCCACACAGCCCTCACAGCCCTCACAGCTCTCACAGCCCACACTGCTCTCACAGCCCACACTGCTCTCACAGCCCACACTGCTCTCACAGCCCACACTGCTCTCACAGCCCACACTGCTCTCACAGCCCACACAGCTCTCTCAGCCCACACAGCTCTCTCAGCCCACACAGCTCTCTCAGCCCACACAGCTCTCTCAGCCCACACAGCTCTCTCAGCCCACACAGCTCTCTCAGCCCACACAGCTCTCACAGCCCACACTGCTCTCACAGCCCACACTGCTCTCACAGCCCACACAGCTCTCACAGCCCACACAGCTCTCACAGCCCACACAGCTCTCACAGCCCACACAGCTCTCTCAGCCCACACAGCTCTCTCAGCCCACACAGCTCTCTCAGCCCACACAGCTCTCACAGCCCACACAGCTCTCACAGCCCACTGCTCTCACAGCCCACACAGCTCTCACAGCCCACACAGCCCACATAGCCCACACAGCCCACACAGCCCACACAGCTCACACAGCCCACACAGCTCTCACAGCCCACACAGCTCTCACAGCCTACTGCTCTCACAGCTCACACTGCTCTCACAGCCCACACTGCTCTCACAGCCCACACAGCTCTCACAGCCCACACAGCTCTCTCAGCCCACACAGCTCTCTCAGCCCACAGAGCTCTCTCAGCCCACACAGCTCTCAGCCCACACAGCCCACACAGCTCTCACAGCCCACACCTCTCACAGCCCACACAGCTCTCACAGCCCACTGCTCTCACAGCCCACACTGCTCTCACAGCCCACACTGCTCTCACAGCCCACACTGCTCTCACAGCCCACACAGCTTTCACAGCCCACACAGCTCTCAGCCCACACAGCCCACACAGCTCTCACAGCCCACACCTCTCACAGCCCACACAGCTCTCACAGCCCACTGCTCTCACAGCCCACACTGCTCTCACAGCCCACACTGCTCTCACAGCCCACACAGCTCTCACAGCCCACACAGCTCACAGCCCACACAGCTCACAGCCCACACAGCTCTCACAGCCCACACAGCCCTCACAGCCCACACAGCCCTCACAGCTCTCACAGCTCTCACAGCCCACACTGCTCTCACAGCCCACACTGCTCTCTCAGCCCACACAGCTCTCTCAGCCCACACAGCTCTCTCAGCCCACACAGCTCTCTCAGCCCACACAGCCCTCACAGCTGTCTCGATTTTGAATAGAAGTGATTACAGATTACACAGAAAATCACGATGGGGTGCGTTTAAGAGGCGTCTTTTCTCTCATGCCTTTTATGACACCTAACTAAATTAAGGTATTTTAACTGCATTATATCTGATTTGTGATTTACAATCTGGAGGATAATAAAAATAAGTTAACTATAAAGCCTGAGCCCCTTGTAAAGTAAAGGGATGTTTTGTCACACTCAAATGTGTGTATTTTAATACAGAAAGGTATTCATGTATCTATAGTTTTAAATAGCGCGCAACCAGCATATCGACGTGGTTATAAAACAGTTGCAAAATAAGTAAGTATAAGTATAAGTATAAACCATTTTATAGCGCGCTCCGTTACTGGGGAGTATGCTGGCGCGGGAAAGGGAAAGGCAGACAGCAGAACACAGAGAAAAAGCATCTTAGATTGCACTCTTGAATAGATGGGTTTTCAGGTGTTTTTTGAATGCAGCCACTGTTGGCATGGAGCGCAGATGGAAAGGGAGAGCGTTCCAGGCCCGAGCCACAATCACAGATATCGACTGGCCACCAAGTCTAGCACGTTTGAAGCGGGGAAGGGACAATTTAAACAGAGTAGAGGATCTCAAGGTGCGTGCAGGGGCATAGCTAGTGAATCTCTTTCTCAGATACAGGGGGCCTTGATCATGAGTTGCACGAAACGCAAGCACCAAGGATTTAAACAAAATGCGCTGTGCAACAGGAAGCCAGTGGAGCGTGCGCATCTCAGCGCGGACGCTCTTCCATCTAGGGATGTTAAATAATCCGCATTCTGGATGATTTGCAGGCGTTTCACCAGATATGCCGGAATGCCACTGAACAGTGCATTCGCATAGTCCAACCTAGCCAGTATGAGCGCCCGGGCAACCGACTCCCTAGCATCCCTAGGGAGCAAGGGGAGGAATTTGCGGAGCATTCTCAGAGTAGCAAAGCAGGTGCCTGTAAGCTTTTTAATATGGTACTCGAATCTGAGATCCTCTGTGAACCAAATGCCAAGATTTTTGGCAGGTCTCCCCATCTCTTTCGGGCTGGGAATATTAGAAGGCCACAGTGTGCTTATAAACGAGGGGGGGAAGGAACCATAAAAAAGCACTTCAGATTTGTCCTCATTGCATTTCAACTGGGCCTTTGTTAACCAGCGAAATACAGAGGACAAACACAGATGGACTGTGGACGTGTCCAGATTATCATCTGGCCAAGTGAACAGCAGTTGGGTATCATCTGCATACCCTATGATCTTAGCCCCAAACTGTTCCGCTAGATAAACCAGGGGGGTAATGTAAACATTGAACAGTAAAGGGCTAAGAGTGGACCCCTGCGGGACCCCTGTAAGCAGCGGTTTGGGCTCAGAGGCATGGGGAGGCATCCAGACCTGCTGGGTCCTATCCGATAGAAAAGAGGACAGCCAGTCTAGCACCACCCCCCCAATGCCTATGGTAGACAGCCGGCCGAGGAGGAGCTCGTAAGGGACGGTGTCGAACGCGGCAGAGAGGTCCAATAAAATTAGGACCGCTCTGCCACCTCCGTCTAAACAGTCCCGAATTGCCTCGGTCATCTCCAACAGGGCCGTCTCGGTGCTGTATGCAGCCCTGAAGCCCGATTGAGCAGGGTGGAGGGCGTTAGAAGTTTCAACAAAGCTCTCCAATTGTTGAAGTACCACCTTCTCACAGATTTTCGTGAGTGCCGGTAAAAGGGAAATGGGACGGTAATTCCCAGGAGCCGACACATCCAGTCCCGGTTTTTTCAAAAGCGGCAGAAGTTTGGCCTGTTTCCAAACAAGAGGAACCTCACCCGCAGCCAGGGAGAGATTTACTATCTGCGTGATCTCAGCGCAGACTGTTTCCGCCACCTCCGAAAGCACTCGGGCTGGACACGGATCGGCTGGAGAGCCGGATTTCAGGGACTGGAGAAGGGGGAGAACGGCACCCTCCGCAATTTGCGCGAAGTTCGTAAGTTGCTGTCCAGAACGTGGGCAAAAGGAAGGACACAGGCCTACTGCAGAGCAGTCGGCGGGAAGAGCCGCTAAGAGGTCCTGCTGAATCCTCGCTATTTTAGTAATAAAAAAGGTGGACAACTCCTCGCACCATTGTGCCGAGGGCGGGAGGGAAACAGCCTCAGCGACAGGTGCCACAAAGCTTTTGACAATAGCAAAGATCTCTCTGCTGTTGTTATCTGCTTTGGCGATGCGCCTTGCATAGTAGTTCCCCTTAGCTACCTTAATGGCTGCATAGTAGTCTTTTTGGGCGAGCCGTAGGGCGGATTTAGCCTCAGAGCTATATACACTTCTCCACGCTCGTTCAAGTTTTTTGCACCCCAGTTTCAACTCCCTCAATTCAGGGGAGAACCAGGGTTGGGAGGGAGAGCGTCTGGCTCTGGTCAGCATGGTTTGCTTAGTAGAGGCAGTAGCCGCCTGCCGTACCCACTCATTAAACTCACAGACCGCATCGTCCAGAAGCGTCTTAGATTTTGGGCGAGTTTTAGACAGAGCCTGTCTAAACGCAGGCAAATTAATCTTTTGAGAATGACATATGGAAGGTGGGAGACTAGGTTCTGCCATCTCCCACATAAACCTGACCAAATCATGGTCGGACCAGGTTGTTTTTTCAACGATCACGGACTGAATGGGGAAATTAGAGCACACCAAATCGAGCAAATGACCACCCGTATGCGTCGGAACAGTCACCCATTGTTTGAGCTGAGCAAGCTCGAGAATTTCACCAAGCCTGCGGGCTTCAGGGGAGTCAGGAACATCCATATGAATATTTAGGTCGCCGACCAAAAGAAACTTAGGAAAACCTAAGGCCCGCGGCACTATATATTCTTCTAGGGAGTCCAAAAAGTGAGTAGCCTGGCCCGGGGGCCTGTAGATCAGAGATCCACCTAAGGTGAAATGGGGGGAGGTTTTAATGGAAAAATGGAGAACCTCACCCCCAACACCCGCAGTCGGAGGCTCAGAAGCAAAACTCCACCCCTCTCTGAAAACAACTGCTAATCCACCCCCTCTACCCAAAGGTCGATCTACCCTAGCAATCTTAAACCCCCTGGGGACAGCAAGTTCCACGCTGGGAGCGGAAGTACTGGTCATCCATGTCTCCGTGAGGAACAGTACCTCCAGCTGGCCGTCCACCAGTAGTTCAAAGACCTCAGCGGCATGTCTAACCGCAGATCTAGCATTAATCAGTCCCGCCCTAATGTTGGTAACAGTGGCTTTATTGACTGACCGTGGAGGGGGGGAGGGTTGGGCAAAGAAACCACAGATGGGGCACTTGGTCAGAACACAATCTAAATCCGCACATGTACAAGGCAAACCCTTGGCGGGAGGGGCATAGAAATTATGCATAGATAAAATACTATATAAATATATCAAAATGACATTGACTCCACATTATCAGGCTAGAACACGTTGAATCATTAATTGCCCATGATATACTTTTATGTCTCGTGGCGGAATTTGGCGAAAGCAATGACAATTTTTTCAAAAAACGAGAAACATGACAAAAGTATCGCTAACGCCCCACAAGCTCAATCAACTACACACCTGAAAAACACAGAAACTAAATAATGGGTTCATCTACATAGCGCATTCCAAAAATTCTAAATACTTCTGCGTGCAACAATTACATTGGCCTAAAACATTAATTAAAATGCACGGACCTAGCGAAATTCCCACGTAGTACCTAGCCGTACTATTAATGTAACATTCACTGCTTGAACTTCACAAACCTTACAATTAATTACATAAAAGTGACATCGTATCCGTTTGACAGATTCTGCCAGGATTTACCGAGTGAATCTGACCCGGAAGGAAACACGTCCCCGCCGCCGTTGAAACTCACCGAGCAGAGCGGCTTTTTTTTTTACAAAACACACAAACAACACGGTAAAATAAAGTTAAGTAGGTAGAAAGTGAGTACTTCCCGGAGTGTCTGCACTTACCCTGGGATGTAGTGCGGGTCTGGGGTCATCAGCGTGGGGCTGATCTTGGGGGCAAACTCGGTGGCCATGCTGCTGGATGTGGAACACACATCCACCCCCCCACGCAAACACACATCAACCCCCCCACCCAAACACACATCCACCCCTCCACCCCCATCCAAACATACATCCACCCCCCCAAACACACATCCACCCCCCCACATAAATCCACCCCCCCTCCCAAACACACATCCACCCCCACTCCCCACATTGCATTTTATTTTCCTTAGGCATGGCAGAGTCAATATATTTCGACACTGGAGTACCTCCTTCACACACTTTCCAGTTATAGTTGACACATATCTGTAAATCAGCAGCGACTAAGAGAAGCAGCCCTTGGTGTCAGCTGGAGATTTCAAAGCTGACTTGTCCAAAACTATTCTGAACTAACCCTTACTAACTTGCACCCCAAGGGGAGTGTCAGTGGGCTGAAAATACCGCTTTCATTTGATCTTAAAATGATTTAGGAGTTTGACTTCTAAGGAGTGAAAGCCAGAATTGTGTAGAATATTAGAGCATGCCTGCGCCTTACACAAAAGTGTCTTTAAGACCGGGTTCTCGCCTTGCACGCCTGTTAAACCACAGTTCCTCGAGGATGCGGCCGCAGCTTCAGTGTACCCCCTGATGTCGAGGCATGCCCTGGACCAACAGATGGCCATATCAAACACGGCAGATGAGGACATCCGACTGCCTGAGCGAACCTGTGAGGCTAGTACAGGCTGTGAAGACAGCTCAGACTTTTTAACAGCGTTTCAAAAACCCATCGGCTCCAGACATTAATCACACCTCCGGGCTGTGAAGCGCCAGCGTTGAGGCTGCGCTGAAACCCACCAACCCTAAACAGCAGCCACCACTTAAAGGCGCCTATTTGCAGCGTTTAACACACTAATGCTCTCCATGGCCCTCCTTGGCCCTGGCTCCTGCTCTGCGGCAGCTGGTGCAAGCTTCTCGCCCAACCCTCTCAGATTCCGCTTCCTGTGTCAGAGTTCAGCATGTCATCCACATGGATTTTCCATTTTTTTTATTATTCTTTGATGCCAGGGTTTTTCTCTTGTTTTTAATTGCTCAATTCTACATCAGCCTTGACTTCTACTCGATATACAGGAAGAGTAGAAGGATGAAGATCACAAGATAAGTATTTTGTTCAATAATGAAAACTGATGTGGCACCTGAGTTGTGTGCAAGTCGTGAATTAACGTTTACTTAAAATACATCGATAAGTTTGACTAGAAATAGTGAACTGGGCCTACTAAAACTTTGGCTTTGGCTGGTTGTTATAGCACTGAAAGGTATGACTGATGGGTGCACACAACATGTCACGAAACAAGATAAATGGAGTTTCTCGGTTTCCACATCCTGGTTTGAACACATAGCTGAAGCTCTCTGTGTTCTCATTTTTGCTTAGGCAGCAAACCCATCGCTGGCAGAATGGCTCTGTGAGTTAAATGCATGTCACTGAGATATGCTGCGGTCCGCATGTAACTGGTTTTAAATCCTGGCAAGCTGACTCTCTTCCATCATTCTGAGATAAACAAACTACATACTGTTAAACTGGGTAATGGTAGCACGGAGTCATATTCCCTTTTATTTATAGCAGAGGCCGCCTAATGTCCATCTCTGTGGTGTGCTGTCACGCCACCCTGTCGCTGCCTTGTTTACGCTGCTGCACTCATTCAAGCTAATTTATGCCGGTAGGACAGCGCCATGATTTGCACGATCGCCGCCGAGACGTGCCGTGGTCTGCATGTCACAAGTTTCAGTACCGTCATAGACGGCCCAGTCTTTCTACACTCAGAGGTGGCTAAATCGTGTACCTTTACATTGACTAATAGTACCGCCTGTCTTTTACAATGCTTAGAAATGGCAGGAATGCGATATAAAGTGCTACATAAAAACCAAGATATTAATGCGCGAATCATATCTAAAAATCATTGCACTGACTCCGTCTACCATGGTATGTATTATTATTCTCTGCTACACACAGAACGCAAAGGGCTACTTGCAAAGGAAGCTGTGAGTGTAAATATCGCTTTATACCGCATTCTTCCAGACGGTGTCACCCTGGGGATACTTCAAGAGTACCTGTAATAAAGGCAGGAACGGGAAGCGTAATAGGAAAAAAAACAGTCAAGCTTGTTGCCTCAGCCTTTATATATGACATTTAAATACAAGCACCGCGCGCCAGCCACTGCTTATTAATTATTATTAACTTACCACCAGCTCGAGTGACGGTCTGTCTGACAACGCCGAACTCAGTGTCAGACTCTAGTGCGCAACTACTGGAAACGTCACGGCGCGCACGTCCCCGACGGAGGGGGGCACAAAGACTACTCGCCCTGGCGCCATTTCAAAGGACGGGGCCCAGCAGACACACCCGCTGGTCCCTCTCAGTCAACTTGACTAAGTTGACGCTAAGGCGCATGCGCGGGCAAGTTTCCGCCCGTAATTAAATTGCGCAGCAGAGTCAGTCGACTTGTAACCTAACCCAGCCCCACCCCCTGCGCACTCCCTATTCCATCGGGGCTGTCCCGGTCGGAACCCCCGAAGCGCTGCATTTTATTTAGGTGCTCCGTGCTCTCTCTGTTGCAGCCGCAGGTGCGTCCACCAGGCTTAGTGGGGCTACGCCCCTACGCCCCAATGGACGCACCGCGGCTGTTAGCAATGGGGATAATGACTTGGGCCAGTTTTCTAGCACCAGGGCTTATAAACACATATTTTATAAGTATTTCCCTAATTTCTACAGGACCCCACCCCCTTCAGGGGTTCTGAATCTGTAGAAATATTGCAGATCCTCCTTACCTAGTGCTCCTAGCATCAAAGTCGAATTTGAGCAGCCCTTTAAACATTGTGGGATGTGAAATGTGAAATTTCACTTTACCCAGCCATATAAAAACTCATATTATAAGGGTGTACCTTATAGACAACTGACCTCCCACCCCTGGGATACCTAGGGGAGACCCTGGGAATTCTTAATATGCGACAACATTGCATGTTTTCCATTTTTAAGTGCCCCTACCACCAAAGTCGAGTTTGGGCACAATTTACTGTTTAAAAGCAGTCCTGGCAACCAGTGCTGCTTTTAAACTGACCTCAGGCTTCAGCACTGCACACATGCTAGTGCATGAAATCTGCTGGCCTCTAACCTGCCATGCCCCAGGATACTGGGGACTTCTGGGTAGTTTCAATCCCCTGCCCTATTATATACTAGGGGCTTATGGGTAGGTCATGCCAATTACAGGGGGTACCCCACCATACCATAGTGTACCCTATTGTATGTTGGGTGTCTTAACTGTATTCTAATGTGTTCCTTTCAGCTTGGCCCTGGGCCTGGGCCTGGTTAGACAGAGTCCAGGGTCAGTCAGAGTCAGTTACCACCAGTTCCAGTCAGCAAAAAGTTGAGGGGTGCCCAGGGCACAGGATGATGACTTTGCAACAGTTTTGAAAGTGGTTTAATTGTCGTTAAGGTAAAGGAGGAATATAGATTTGGGAGACATGAGATGTCTCTCCCATTTGTGTGCCATCACCCGGGGGAACTAGATGAACCCACCCTAAGACGTCAGGGCTATGTTTTGGTCCAACGTGCTGAAGGAAGAGGTTAATAAAAATGCCCGGGCCAAGGCAGGGCAAATTATAGCAGCATGCTGAAGCGATAGTATTTTGTTTGCGCACCTGCCGCCCAGGCCATGTTTTACAAGGTGGGTTCAGTCATCATTCATGCACAGATATGTAAGAGCAGGGCTCTCACATGCAGAAATATGCACGGAAAGGTAAGAGCAGGGCTCTGGCATGCACGGATATGTAAGAGCAGGGCTCTCACATGCAGGACTATGCATGTATAGGGAGCAGCCGGGCTCTCACATGCAGTACTATGCATTTATAGGGGCAGCAGGGCGCTCACATGGAGGACTATGCATGTATAGGGAGCAGTAGGGCTCTCATATGCAGGAATATGCACAGATATGTAAGAGCAGGGCTCTCACATGCAGAAATATGAACAGATAGGTAGGAGCAGGGCTCACATATACAGGAATATGCATGAATGGATAGGTAGCAGCAGGGCTCTGGCATGCAGGAATATGCATGAATGGACAGGGAGCAGCAGCGCTTTCACATCCAGGAATAGGCACGGATAGGCAGGAGCAGGGCTCTCACTTGCAGGATATGCATGCATGGATAGGTAGGAGCAGTGCTCTCACATGCAGGAATATGCACGGATATGCAAGAGCAGGGATCTCACATACAGGAATATAAACGGACATGCAAGAGCAGGGATCTCACATACAGGAATATGCATGAATGGATAGGGAGCAGCAGTGCTCTCACATGCAGGAATATGCATGTATAGGGAGCATCAGGGCTCTCACATGCAGGAATATGCACCGATAGGTAGGAGCAGGGCTCTCACATACAGGAATATGCACGGATAGGCAGGAGCAGGGCTCTTACATACAGGAATATGCATGTATGGATAGGTAGGAGCAGTGCTCTTGCATGCAGGAATATGCACAAATATATAAGAGCAGGGCTCTCACATGCAGGATATGCATGAATGGATAGGTATAAGCAGTGCTTTCACGTGCAGGACCATGCATGTATAGGGATCAGCAGGGCTCTCACTTGCAGGAATATGCCCGGATAGGGAGCAGCAGGGCTCTCACATGCAGGACTATGCATGTATAGGGGGCAGCAGGGCTTTCACATGCATGACTATGCATGTATAGAGAGGAGCAGGGCTCTCACATGCAGTACTATGCATGTATAGGGAGCAGCAGGGCTCTCATATGCAGGAATATGCACAGATACGTAAGAGCAGGGCTCACATATACAGGAATATGCATGTATAAGGAGCAGCAGGGCTCTCACATGCAGAACTATGCATGTATAGGGGGCAGCAGGGCTTTCACATGCATGAATATGCATGTATAGGGAGCAGTAGGGCTCTCACTTGCAGGAATATGCATGAATGGATAGGTAGGAGCAGGGCTCTCACATGCAGAAATATGCACATATATGTAAGAGCAGGGCCCACGCATGCAGGAATATGCACGGACATGTAAGAGCAGGGCTCTCACATGCAGGAATATGACCGAAGAGGTAAGAGCAGGGCTCTGGCCTGCAGGAATATGCACAGATATGTAAGAGCAGTGCTCTCACATGCAATATTATGCACGGATAGGTAAGAGCAGGGCTCTGGCATGCAGGAATATGCACAGATATGTAAGAGCAGGGCTCTCACATGTAGCAATATGCATGAATGGATAGGTAGGAGCAGTGCTCTCACATGCAGGACTATGCATGTATGGGGGCAGCAGGGCTCTCACATGCAAGACTATGCATGTATAGGGAGCAGAAGGGCTCTCACATGCAGGAATATTCATTTATAGAGAGGAGCAGGGCTCTCACATGCAGTACTATGCATTTATAGGGGCAGCAGGGCTCTCACATGCAATAGTATGCACAGATATGTAAGAGCAGGGCTCTCACATGCAGGAATATGCACAGATATGTAAGGGGAGGGCTCTCACATGCAGTACTATGCATGAATGGATAGGTAGGAGCAGGGCTCTCACATGCAGGACTGTGCATGTATAGGGAGCAGCAGGGCTCTCACTTGCAGGAATATGAACGGATATGTAAGAGCAGGGCTGTGGCATGCAGGAATATGCACAGATATGTAAGAGCAGGGCTCTCACATGCAGGAATATGCACGGATATGTAAGAGCAGGCCTCTCACATGCAGGAATGTGCATGAATGGATAGGGAGCAGCAGGGCTCTGGCATGCAGGAATATGCACGGATCGGCAGGATTAGGGCTCTCATATACTGGAATATGCATGTATGGATAGGTAGGAGCAGTGCTCTCACATGCAGGAATATGCATGAATGGATAGGGAGCAGCAGGGCTCTCACATGCAGGAATATGCATGAATGGATAGGTAAGAGCAGGGCTCTCACATGCAGGAATATGCATGAATGGATAAGTAGCATCAGAGCTCTGGCATGCAAGTATATGCATGTAAAGGGAGCAGCAGGGCGCTCACATGCAGGAATATGCACAGATAGGTAGGAGCAGGGCTCTCACTTACAGGAATATGCATGAATGGATACGGAGGAGCAGTGCTCTCACATGCAGGAATATGCACAGATATGTAGGAGCAGGGCTCTCACATGCAGGAATATGCACGGATATGTAAGAGTAGGGCTCCTGCATGCAGGAATATGCACGGATAGGCAAGAGCAGGGCTCTGGCATGCAGGAATATACACAAATATGTAAGAGCAGGGCTCTCACATGCAGGATATGCATGAATGGATAGGTATAAGCAGTGCTTTCACGTGCAGGACTATGCATGTATAGGGATCAGCAGGGCTCTCACTTGCAGTATTATGCCCAGATAGGTAGCAGCAGGGCTCTCACATGCAGGACTATGCACAGATATGTAAGGGCAGGGCTCACATATACAGGAATATGCATGTATAGGGAGCAGCAGGGCTCTCACATGCAGGACTATGCATGTATAGGGGGCAGCAGGGCTTTCACATGCATGACTATGCATGTATAGGGGGCAGCAGGGCTCTCACTTGCAGGATTTTGCATGTATAGAGAGGAGCAGGGCTCTCACATGCAGTACTATGTTTTTATAGGTGCAGCAGGGCTCTCACATGGAGGACTATGCATGTATAGGGAGCAGCAGGGCTCACATATACAGGAATATGCATGAATGGATAGGTAGGAGCAGGGCTCTCACATGCAGAAATATGCATGAATGGATAGGTGGGAGCAGGGCTCTCACATGCAGGAATATGCACGGATAGGTAGGAGCAGGGCTCTCACATGCAGAAATATGCACGGATATGTAGGAGCAGGGCTTTCACATGCAGGAATATGCACATATATGTAAGAGCAGGGCCCACGCATGCAGGAATATGCCCGGATAGGTAGGAGCAGGGCTCTCACATGCAGAAATATGCACGTATAGAGAGGAGCAGGGCTCTCACATGCAGTACTATGCATGTATAGGGGGCAGCAGGGCTTTCACATGCATGAATATACATGTATAGGGAGCAGCAGGGCTCTCACTTGCAGGAATATGCACATATAGAGAGGAGCAGGACTCTCACATGCAGTACTATGTATTTATAGGGGCAGCAGGGCTCTCACATGGAGGACTATGCATGTATAGGGATCAGCAGGGCTCTCACTTGCAGTATTATGCCCGGATAGGTAGCAGCAGGGCTCTCACATGCAGGACTATGCACAGATATGTAAGGGCAGGGCTCACATATACAGGAATATGCATGTATAGGGAGCAGCAGGGCTCTCACATGCAGGACTATGCATGTATAGGGGGCAGCAATCAATCAATCAATCATGCCATTTGTATAGCGCACTACTCACCCGGGAGGGTCTCAAGACGCTTGGGGGGAGGGGTATGCTACTGCTCGAATAGCCAGGTCTTGAGTTGTTTCCTGAAGGCGAGATGGTCCTGGGTCAGCCGAAGGTGGATGGGGAGGGAGTTCCAAGTCTTGGCAGCCAGGTAAGAGAAGGATCTTCCTCTGGCAGTGGCTCTTCGGATGCGTGGTACAGCTGCGAGGGCGAGGCTGGTGGACCGTAGCTGGCGGGTGGGCGTGTAGAAGGTCAGGCGGTCATTGAGGTACTTGGGGCCCAGGTCGTGGAGAGACTTGTGTGCGTGGGTGAGGAGCCGGAACGTGATCCTCTTGTTGACGGGGAGCCAGTGCAGGTTCCTCAGGTGGCTGGAGATGTGGCTGCGTTGGGGGACATCCAGGATGAGTCGGGGGGAGGCGTTCTGGATGCGCTGGAGTCTTTTCTGTAGCTTGGCTGTGGTTCCGGCGTAGAGGGCGTTTCCGTAGTCCAGTCGGCTGGTGACGAGTGCCTGGGTGACAGTCTTCCTGGTCTCGGTCGGGATCCAGCGGAAGATCTTGCGAAGCATATGCAGGGTGTTGAAGCACGATGAGGAGACGGCGTTGACTTGTCTCGTCATCGAGAGGGAGGGGTCCAGGATGAAGCCCAGGTTGCTTGCGTGGTCGGTTGGCTTGGGTGCGGTGCCCAGGGCTGGGGGCCACCAGGAGTCGTCCCAGGCGGAGGGCGAAGATTCCAGGATGAGGACTTCCGTCTTGTCCGAGTTCAGTTTCAGGCGGCTGTCCTTCATCCACTCGGCGACGTCTTTCATCCCTTCGTGTAGGCAGGTTCTGGCGGTGTCGGGGTCTCTGGTGAGGGAGAGGATCAGCTGGGTGTCGTCGGCGTAAGAGATGATGTTGAGGTTGTGCTGGCGTGCGATGGCTGCGAGAGGTTTCATGTAGATGTTGAAGAGGGTGGGGCTGAGTGAAGATCCTTGCGGGACGCCGCAGATGACTTCGGTGGCCTCCAAGCGAAACGGGGGGAGGCGGACTCTTTGTGTTCTTCCGGCGAGGAACGAGATGATCCACTCCAGTGCCTTCTCTTGGATACCGATGTTGCTGAGGCGCTGGACTAGGGTGCGGTGGCAGACAGTGTCGAACGCAGCGGAGAGGTCCAGGAGGATGAGGGCTACTGTTTCCCCCTTGTCGAGCAGGGTCTGGATGTCGTCGGTGGCTGCAATGAGGGCGGTCTCGGTGCTGTGGTTGGCTCTGAAGCCGGACTGCGAGGGGTCGAGGGATCCATTCGTCTCAAGGAAGGCGGTCAGCTGTCTGTTGACAATCTTCTCGATGACTTTAGCAGGAAAAGGGAGGAGCGAGATGGGGCGGAAGTTTTTTAGGTCGGTGGGGTCCGCTGTAGGTTTCTTCAGGAGGGCGCTGATCTCGGCGTGCTTCCAGCTCTCCGGGAAGGTGGCGGTGTTGAAGGAGGCGTTGATGATGTTCCGGAGTTGGGGTGCGATGGTGGAGTCGGCCTTGTTGAAGACGTGGTGTGGGCAGGGGTCGGTCGGTGATCCGGAGTGGATGGTGTTCATCGTGCGGGCTGTGACTTCGGTGGTCACCGTGGTCCAGGTGCGAAGGGTGGCGGTGGGGGGCGTTGGTTCGACGGTTGGGTGCGTGGGTGGGGCACCGAAGCTGTTGTGGATGTCGGCGATCTTGCGGTGGAAGAACGAGGCGAGGGAGTCGCAGAGGTCTTGTGATGGAGTGATGTCGTTGGTGCCGGTGCTGGGGTTGGAGAACTCCTTGACGATAGTGAAGAGCTCTTTGCTGTCGGGGGCGTTGTTGTCCAGTCGTTCCTTCAGGGATTTCTTCTTGGTGGTGCGGATGAGCTGGTGGTGCTTGCGGGTAGCGTGTTTGAGGGCGGTCATGTTGTCGGTGGTCCGGTCGAGGAGCCAGGCTTTCTCGAGGGTGCGGCAGGTCTTCTTGGAGTCCTTGAGGTCGTCGGTGAACCAGGATGCCTTCTTGCTTCTGGGTCTGCTGGGAGGGTTCTTTAGTGGCGCGAGGTCATCGGCGCAGGCGGTCAGCCACTGTGTGAAGTTGCGGGCTGCTTCGTTGGGGTCCGTTGTGTTGGCGGGTGGGCTTTGGCTGAGGGAGGTGGTGAGCTGGTCTGTGGTGATCTTGCTCCAATTCCTGTGAGGTACCTGTTGCGGGTGGTGGTGGGTCGTGGATCTTTTGAAGCTGAAGTGGACGCAGCTGTGGTCGGTCCAGTGGAGTCCGGTGGCGTGGCTGAAGGTGATGTACTTGCTGGAAGAGAAGACGGGATCAAGCGTGTGGCCGGCGTAGTGGGTGGGGGTGTTGACCAGTTGCTTGAGTCCGAGGTTGGCGAGGTTTTCCAGCAGGGCGGTGGTGTTGCGGTCCTTGTAGTTCTCCAGGTGGAAGTTGAGGTCCCCGAGGAGGATGTAGTCAGTGGAGGGGAGGGCGTGCGGGCTGATGAAGTCTGTGATGTCTTCGCTGAATTGTGTGCGTGGTCCCGGGGGTCTGTAGACGAGGGTGCCTCTGAGGGTCGTCTTAGGGTCGGTGTGAATCTGGAAGTGGAGATGTTCGGCTGCGGCGAAGGAGTTGTTGGCGTCGGTCGTGATGCGGATGGTGTTCCTGTGAACGATGGCGATGCCACCTCCGGTCTGGTTGATGCAGTCTCTCCTGATGATCTTGTACCCGTCCGGGATGGCGATGGCGATGTCGGGTGCAGAGGAGGCGTTCATCCAGGTTTCCGTGAGGAAGGCGACGTCCGGTGATGTAGCGTCGAGGAGGTTCCAGAGTTCCACGGCGTGTCTGTGGACGGAGCGGGTGTTGATCAGGATGCACTTGAGGTGGTTGCTGCTGGTGTTTGTCTTGGCAGGTGCGGGGCAGGTTCGGAGGCAGGTGAACTTGCAGGTGCAGCAGGTGAAGGGTCCGTGGGTGCGTCTCGGGGTAGCTTGGCAGCAGGCGTGGGTCCGGCCGGCATTGAGTGCGTTGAGAGTGGCGGCGTCGTAGGTCAGTCGGGTCGTCTTGCCTCGGCGGGGAGGGCCAGGGGTCCTGGCGCTGGGTGCGGGCCAGGCGCGGACGGAAGCAGACGGGCTTACCTTTGGCGCACCTTCGGCGCTCAATCGGTGCTCCCGCTGCGCGCGTCCGCTGCGCGGTCGCTCTGGGGGCCTCATAAGTAAGGAGCCGGGAGGGAGGAGCAGCTGGGTGGCGGGAGCTGGGCGGCGAATGGAATCACAGGGGGGCGGGGCCGCAGGGAGGCAGCGGCGGGAAATTCCAAGAAGCAGCGGGCAGCGGGAAATTCCCAGGAGCAGCGGGAAATTGCCAGGAGCAGCGGGCAGCGAGCGAAGGAATCTGCAGGCAGGAGGCGGCAAAGGCAGGCAGGAGCGGCAGCAATGAGTGGGGTGACCAAGCCCTGTGGAGGGCTGAGCAGGGCTTTCACATGCATGACTATGCATGTATAGGGGCAGCAGGGCTCTCACTTGCAGGAATATGCACGTATAGAGAGGAGCAGGGCTCTCACATGCAGTACTATGTATTTATAGGTGCAGCAGGGCTCTCACATGGAGGACTATGCATGTATAGGGAGCAGCAGGGCTCACATATACAGGAATATGCATGAATGGATAGGTAGGAGCAGGGCTCTCACATGCAGGAATATGCACATATATGTAAGAGCAGGGCCCGCGCATGCAGGAATATGCCCGGATAGGTAGGAGCAGGGCTCTCACATGCAGAAATATGCATGAATGGATAGGTAGGAGCAGGGCTGTCACATGCAGAAATATGCACGAATAGGTAGGAGCAGGGCTCTCACATGCAGGAATATGCACATATATGTAAGAGCAGGGCCCACGCATGCAGGAATATGCAAAGATATGTAAGAGCAGGGCTCTCACATGCAGAAATATGCACGGATAGGTAGGAGCAGGGTTCTCACATGCAGAAATATGCACGGATAGGTAGGAGCAGGGCTCTCACATGCAGGAATATGCACATATATGTAAGAGCAGGGCCCACGCATGCAGGAATATGCACGGATTTGTAAGAGCAGGGCTCTCACATGCAGGAATATGCCCGAATAGGTTTGAGCTGGGCTCTGGCCTGCAGGAATATGCACAGATATGTAAGAGCAGTGCTCTCACATGTAGCAATATGCATGAATGGATAGGTAGGAGCAGTGCTCTCACATGCAGGACTATGCATGTATAGGTAGCAGCAGGGCTCTCACATGCATGAATATGCACAGATAGGGTGCAGCAGGGCTCTCAAATGCAAGACAATGCATGTATAGGGAGCAGAAGGGCTCTCACATGCAGGAATATGCATTTATAGAGAGGAGCAGGGCTCTCACATGCAGTACTATGCATTTATAGGGGCAGCAGGGCTCTCACATGCAATAGTATGCACAGATATGTAAGAGCAGGGCTCTCACATGCAGGAATATGCACGGCTATGTAAGAGCAGGGCTCTCACATGCAGCAATATGCATGAATGAATAGGTAGGAGCAGGGCTCTCACATGCAGGACTATGCATGTATAGGGAGCAGCAGGGCTCTCACTTGCAGGAATATAAACGGATAGGTAAGAGCAGGGCTGTGGCATGCAGGAATATGCACGGATATGTAAGAGCAGGCTTCTCACATGCAGGAATATGCATGAATGGATAGGTAAGAGCAGGGCTCTCACATGCAGGAATATGCATGGATATGTAAGAGCAGGGCTCTTGCATTGCAGGAATATGCACGGATATGTTAGAGCAGGGCTCTTGCATTGCAGGAATATGCACGGATATGTTAGAGCAGGGCTCTTGCATTGCAGGAATATGCACAGATAGGCAGGTCAGTGATAGCACGATTCACTGCTCTAGGAATAATAAGTGATAGGATTCAACTGGGTTCTACCATTGCAGTATTATTGCATTTGTGACATTGGGACTCTGCATGTGCAGAAATAATAATGGCAAGTTGGCAGCAAATAGTAATCTTCAGCAAAGACAACTCACTCAGGGACTCCCCCTGATGCCCTGCAAAACTCCGATCTACATCCCTCCCGGCAATCCATGCAAAGCTCCTCGGAATAATCATCGACTGCCAAATCACCATGACCGGCCAAGTGAATGCCATTCCATCTCCTGATTCCACACATTCAAAAATGGGGAAAAAAAACTGATGGCTCCCCACCAACAATCAAAGAACTGTCACTCAAGCCCTCATTGCCAGCAAGCTGTCCAACAGCAATGCACTCTATGGTGTAATCAATGCTCAACTGACCAGAAGACTTCAGACCTTACAAAACTCAGCCACCAACATCATCCTCAACCCACCAGAGTGCATGCATAGCATGTTACACCCTATCAGACCTTACATAACTCAGCCACCAGCCTCATCCTTAACCTACCAGCCTGTATGCATAGCATGTTGCACCTCACAGACTTTACAAAACTCAGCCCGCCTCATCCTCAACCTACCAGCCTGCCTGCATAGCACGTCACACCTCACTGACCTTACAAAACTCAGCCACCAGCCTCACCCTCAACCCGCCAGCCTGCATGTATACCACGTTATACCTCACAGACCTTACAAAACTCAGCCACCCGCCTCATCCTCAACCCACCAGCCTGCTTGCATAGCACATTACACCTCACAGACCTTACATAACTCAGCCACCAGCCTCACCCTCAACCTACTAGCCTGCATGCATAGCACGTTACACCTCACTGACCTTACAAAACTCAGTCACCAGCCTCACCCTCAACCTACTAGCCTGCATGCATAGCACGTTAAACCACACAGACCTTACATAACTCAGCCACCAGCCTCATCCTCAACCCACCAGCCTGCATGCATACCACGTTACACCTCACAGACCGTACAAAACTCAGCCACCAGTCTCATCCTCAACCCACCAGCCTGCATGCATACCACGTTACACCTCACAGACCTTACAAAACTCAGCCACCAGCCTCATCCTCAACCCACCAGCCTGCATGCATAGCACGTTACACCTCAAAGAGCTCCACTGACTTCCTGCAAATAAGCATTAGCCTTATGTACTTCAACAACAGCATAAACTTCCACAAACCTACCAGACATCTCTGTTAAGCCAGACTCCTGCTTGCACCCCTTCTCCTTCATACACAGAACCAGGTCCAGAGTTTGCGCCTTCTCCCATCTCGCTGATAAAGCCTGAGACGATCTGCCCTTCTACATCAGAGCCTCCGCCTCAGTTCTGGAATTCCCCAAGAAACTGAAGCCCTGCTTAGCCCCGAGCCTGGCTCGGCCCGTATAACTCCAGCATCAGTGACATGATACCCTCCATGGTTACTTGCGTGCTTTACAAATACAAATAACATAACTAACATAACATGGCATAACACAACACAACACAACCTAATGCAATACAACACAACATAACATTCTGTTATGCACAGCACAACACAACATAACACAATACACTAGAACACAACATTGTTTGTTGTACTTTTATTCCTGTTGCCGTTGGGAGGTTATTTTACTACTTGCGGAACCCTCTTCGCGGGTCCCGCTGCGCTGTTGCCGCCACCGGAGCCCAGGAGTCACAGGAGCCAGCTGGGCGTGAGAGCGAGAGACAGGGCTGCGAGCGAAGGAACCGGGACTCGCTTTCCCAGGAGTCCCGGCAATCCTCCGGCCTGTCATCTGGCCCGCTCTCCCTGACCGCCCCGCCCAGCTCACCTTTTTAAAAATCCCCGCCCTCCATTGACATTGGGGTCGTTTGCTGTACTTTGTTCCTGTTGCCGTTGGGAGGTTATTTTACTACTTGCGGAACCCGCTTCGCGGGTCCCGCTGCGCTGTTGCCGCCACCGGAGCCCAGGAGTCACAGGAGCCAGCTGGGCGTGAGAGCGAGAGACAGGGCTGCGAGCGAAGGAACCGGGACTCGCTTTCCCAGGAGTCCCGGCAATCCTCCGGCCTGTCATCTGGCCCGCTCTCCCTGACCGCCCCGCCCAGCTCACCTTTTTAAAAATCCCCGCCCTCCATTGACATTGGGGTCGTTTGCTGTACTTTGTTCCTGTTGCCGTTGGGAGGTTATTTTACTACTTGCGGAACCCGCTTCGCGGGTCCCGCTGCGCTGTTGCCGCCACCGGAGCCCAGGAGTCACAGGAGCCAGCTGGGCGTGAGAGCGAGAGACAGGGCTGCGAGCGAAGGAACCGGGACTCGCTTTCCCAGGAGTCCCGGCAATCCTCCGGCCTGTCATCTGGCCCGCTCTCCCTGACCGCCCCGCCCAGCTCACCTTTTTAAAAATCCCCGCCCTCCATTGACATTGGGGTCGTTTGTTGTACTTTGTTCCTGTTGCCGTTGGGAGGTTATTTTACTACTTGCGGAACCCGCTTCGCGGGTCCCGCTGCGCTGTTGCCGCCACCGGAGCCCAGGAGTCACAGGAGCCAGCTGGGCGTGAGAGCGAGAGACAGGGCTGCGAGCGAAGGAACCGGGACTCGCTTTCCCAGGAGTCCCGGCAATCCTCCGGCCTGTCATCTGGCCCGCTCTCCCTGACCGCCCCGCCCAGCTCACCTTTTTAAAAATCCCCGCCCTCCATTGACATTGGGGTCGTTTGCTGTACTTTGTTCCTGTTGCCGTTGGGAGGTTATTTTACTACTTGCGGAACCCGCTTCGCGGGTCCCGCTGCGCTGTTGCCGCCACCGGAGCCCAGGAGTCACAGGAGCCAGCTGGGCGTGAGAGCGAGAGACAGGGCTGCGAGCGAAGGAACCGGGACTCGCTTTCCCAGGAGTCCCGGCAATCCTCCGGCCTGTCATCTGGCCCGCTCTCCCTGACCGCCCCGCCCAGCTTATTCCAGTCTTAGGCCCATTTAATCCATCGATTCACGCTGCGCGGGAGCGCGCGGGAGCGCCCGGGGCGAAGCCCGGGCAAAGGGCGGGCCCTCTGAGGCCCTCGTAGGCCAGAGTAGGCCGGGCTGGGCCCATTCTCTAAAATTTACTTCGTGGGCTTGTGTCACAGGTTAGTTAATGGCTACCCTACGGGATGGGGGGTCACCTGGGAAGAAGGCCAAACTTCGTAATGGGTCACTAGACAATTATTTCCCCAAGGTACTGTCCGAGGGGGAGAAGGAATTGACCATGGCCGAACGCAGGGCTGAACGGCGGCGTTCAATCGAAAGTTTGAAAAACAGATCCTTTATTGACTCTGCGCCTGCTTCCTTGTTCACTGAGGGGGACTTAATTGACCTTGGGGGGGAAACCGTTAGCCAAGAAGGCTTCCCACTTTTACTGCGTGACTGCACCTCTTACCCTGGTATGCCCCTTGATTCTATCGTGAGCGACCCCCCTTCCCAGATTCCATGCCACACTGCTGTTCCCCCGAAGCTTAAAACAAACAAATCTAAGCAACTAGTGGTTGCACAGATACACGGGCCACCTCCAAATAAAAAAAGGAGGAAAACAAGGGCAGGACAAGGCAAAGTTAAAATTTCCCATCTAGACTTTGGCAAAAGCCCTAAATTACCCTCACCCCATGTAAGGGCTACCATGGTAGGTGCAACCACAGTAACATCTGAGGCATCACCACTGGTGGTTACTCCGCTTGTTGAGGTCCCCAATATAGCAGTATTAGATAACAGTCATGGGCCCTTATCTACAAACACATTGATTCCTTCTCCATCTGTAGGGGATTTTGAACTTTTACTGAGGTCTCTGCTGCTACCCGTGATTGAGAGTCTCAGGAAAGTCGAAAATAGATTGACCTTAGTAGAGGCTGCCATAAATAGTATGGCCACGGTGACCAAGGCCCAGGGGAGTGGGGGTATACAACCAACACCTTGTACCGGGGTTTCGTCTAACCAGATTGTAAAATCCCCAGTAGATACCCCCTCTGCTCCTCTCCAGCTGTCCAAACAGTCGTCTCAGCATCAGGGAAACGTGGTGCCTGCTATTCATAAAGAAAACCCCACAAAGAACTCGAATATTTCTGTATCTGGGATAGAAGGTGGCCCTCAAAGGCCAACGATAAAGGCTCCCCCAGTTAACAGAAGTGAGAGACAGGGGGAAGGGGTGCGCACCAGAGGCCCCTTAACTAGGGTACCACAGGTGGAAATTCCACCCCAGGCGGTGCCCTTTGTAGTAGTCATGACCGGGGTTCCCCCATTAGCAGACAATAAGAAGGAAGGTTACGTCCAATTGAAAAATAAAATAATTCATTGGTTGAGGACCTTCAGGCCCATAGCCCCAAATGTGGATGGAGATATTGTACATGTCAGACGGATCCCTTGGTTGGGTAACACAAGGAAAGATATTGAAGGGGATCTAGTGGTGGTCAATTTTAGAGATCCTCGGGCAGTAGACTACATTTTAAACTGGCCATATGCAGGAGGAGGAAACTCTATTACACCTAGGCCCTTAACCTATTTTTACCCGAGGCCGGTTCCTTACCCCCCCCAAACATTGGGAAGAGTCTTATGCCCCATGGCCCAAGCACTTTGGTTTCAATAGTACTTATCAGGTACTTGGTCAGCATCAGTTTCAGCCTAATGGTCAGTCTGGTTGGTCCACGATTCCGCAGAGACATCACCTAAGTCACAATAGTGCAATGGAGCATCTTAGACCCTTCACCCCCTTAGATACCTTCAATAGGTTTTCGCAGCTTACTGGCATGGAGGACTGCGATTGATGTTTACAGCCTAAGGAGGAGGGATGCGGTCGACACGGAGTGGATCCCCAGCAAGGAAGAATTACTTCCGACAATTCCCAGGAGGTAACCACAGATGTCTCTAATGTCATCCACTCGAATATGCCTCTTTTTGCTGCCCCGGGTATGTCTATTGCTGTTGATTGTTCTGAACCTGACAGGCAATCTTGTTGTGTGAGTAATAGCCACCAATCTAGTTGTGCGGGATTGGAGCTGGGGGGGGTGATCACGGATGGGCCCTCTTTAGTGCACAAGGGTCCTAGGGTAATAAACCTTATTTCCTGGAATGTAGCTGGGCTAAAAAGGAAGTTAGACATTCCTGAATGGCATGCATTCATCGAGAAGTTCGATGTCTGCCTGTTTCAGGAAACTTGGTGCCTGTTACCAATTGATAAATCTGGCTATACTACCTTTTTTTCCCCAGCGATAAGTAGAGGAAAGGGTAGACCAGCAGGAGGTCTTTTAGTCTGGTTAAGAATTGACTTAGATTGGGACATGGTTTCAAATGACACTCAGTGTAACGACTTAATGCACCTTTCTTCTAGGGGTCACATCGAGGGGATTAGGCTTGAACTTTTTAATGTGTACGCTAGAGGGGCTGCGGGGGATAACACTTCAGCAACCATATCGAGCCTTGATTCTGCTCTAGCTAATTGCCCTCCCTCAGCCAGAATTATGGTGGGTGGCGATTTTAATTGTACGTTCGAACCCCTTCTTGGTGATGATCCACTAGGTTCTGAGGAGGACGACTCCAGGTGGTCTATTCCCCCCCTGACAGTACCCCCCATTCGGAAATGGTCTGCTAGGGCAATCCAACTGAATGCCCTTACCAGGGAGCACAAATTAAGAGCCCTTAATGGCAGGACCCGGTCTGACACATTAGGCGCAATGACTTTTAACAGGCTATCGGCCCCGTCCAGAATTGATTACATTTTAATGAGTGTTAGAATGTGGCTTGACCTCATTGATATGGAGGTGGTACCCACCCAGGATAGCGACCATAACCCGCTTTGTTGCAATTTTAAATGGGGTAAAATTAAAGAGAAAGGGATGAGTGCGCCGTTGAAATTAACCAAAGAGATCATCCCTTACGAAAACAATCGTAGATTGAAGTGGGATAAGGCCCAGTTAAATGTAGACCAACTAGGGACCATTAAATCTACCATTGAAGACCTGTATAGGGACTTGGAGGCAATGGATCGGGTGGCTGCTAGTTCTCCTTGCCTTTCTTCAAAACTCGATTCTGCATACAAAGGCACGATAGACCAAGTGAGTCTTTATTTCACCTCTAAAGGGAAAACCCCTAGACTAAATAGGACCCCCCCCATTTCCAGCAATCCATGGTATTCAGCGGACTGCAAGGGGAAGAGGAAAAGTTTGTCAGTTGCCTTGCTCGCAAGGAATCCTACTCTGGTTAGAGCGGCCAGGAGGGAGTACTTGAGAGCAATTGCACTGGCTAAGCGCAATTGGGAGGAGGAGCACTGGAGGGAAATAACAGACGCTGTCAGCAGGAGGGATTCGACGTTATTTTGGGATTTAATTAATAGAGCTAGGCAGGGTAAATCCCAGCCTTTAGCAACCCATATAACCAGCCTGCAATGGTTCAATCACTTCTCATCTCTGTATGGCGGCAGTGAAGATACAACTGGCCCCTTGGTTACTTGTGGGGAGGGAAGGGATCCTGGCGGGGAGACTGAGTGCTTGTTTGTGGCCTCTGAAGTAGTGGCAGCAATTAAGCATTTGACCCCTAAAAAGGCAGCTGGGCCGGATGGGATCCCTGGGGACCTCTTGATCGCTGAACCCCTAGCCTGGGCAAATCTAATAGCCACCATAATGAATTTGTTAGTAAAGGGACACCCCGTGCCAGATTCATGGAAGGGTGCCGAGGTGGTTACAGTGTACAAGAAGGGGGCAAGAGACGACCCTGCCAACTACAGACCGATTAGTCTGATAGACATAATCCAGAAAGTGGTTGGCAGGGTCATTATCGCCAGGGTGGGTGACTGGATGGAGGAGGAATGTATTCTCTCTCATCTGCAGGCCGGATTTCGCCAGAGGGTGGGCACGTTGGACCAGGTCTTTCGGCTGTTTGGGATCTACTGGAAGGCAGTTACCATCAAGAAGGGCAGCCTATATATGGCCTTCATAGATCTCAAAACGGCCTTTGACCTGGTCCCCCGTGCTAAACTGTGGGAGGTTCTGAAAAGTATGGGCTTTCCTGGCTCACTCTTGAGATTAATTGTAAGACTCCATGAGGGGACATACGCTAGGATCAGATGGGGTACACAGGGCCAACTGACAGACAGGGTACCTGTGAGGAGTGGAGTCCGCCAAGGGTGTGTCATGGCTCCGACTCTCTTCTCCTTGTTTGTGAATGGAGTGGTGGACCATCTGAGGGGAGAAGAGACGGATGCCCCAACCCTGGCGGGGGAAAAGATTCAGACTCTGCTCTTTGCTGACGACACCTTACTGATAGCTAAATCCCCGATAGGCCTGCAAAAACTTCTGCAGCGATTCACCTCTTTTTGTACAGAGAGAGGCTTAACAATCAATACCTCCAAAACCAAACTGATGGCCTTTTCGCCCGCCAAAAATTGTAAAAATAATTTTCTGCTTAATGGGACGCCCTTGGAGTTGGTCGAGGCATTCGACTATTTAGGGGTCCGGATAAACAGCCGAATGACCTGGAAGGATCACTTGGCTAAAATGCTATTGGGCCACAAAAGAGTGTCGGGGGTGACCTTACGAGAGTACCGGGCATCAATTAGTAAACCAGTGTCCCCGGTAATGGCCATCTATGATGGCCAGATACTCCCGGCTGCATTGTACGGCTCCGAATTATGGGGGTTCGACAATGTTAATGAGCTAACCTTAGCAGAAAATAAGTTTTTTAGAGATGTGGTGGCCCTGCCTGTTTCCACCCCGCTGATCCCCCTGCGGTTAGACCTTGGTAGACGTGCCTTAAAGGATATAGTGAGGCTGCGCCCACTGCTCTTTTGGGTCCGCCTGAGAAGGACTAAGGAGCTAGCCAAATACGCCGAAGGTCTGGACGAGCTAATTTTACTAGATTCTGGGTTCAAAATTGGCTGGTTGAAAAATCTGAGGCTATTAGTCTCCCAATTGGGTTTGAGAGATATATGGGAGTCCCAAGCGCCCCCGCCCAAAATGGTGATCAAGAAACTATATTGGGAGTGGGTACAGGCCGAAGCATCACGCAGTATAACAGGGGGCTCACTTACAGAGTTTTTTCTTGAGTGTAAGTGGGTAAGGAAACTTGAACCCTTCCTTGACTTGATAACCAAGCCACTAGACAGGGCCCTCTATTTAAAATTAAGGTACGGCACCCTCCCGGTACACGAATTTACTTCAAAATGGTCCAATCAGGACGGCTCTTCACGATCTTGTCCCGGCTGTGCGGCCCCTAAAGAGTCTGTGGCCCATCTTCTTTTTGCCTGTCCCGCGTATAAAGTGGCTCGGAAAAACTGGCTGAAACCAGTTTGTAAAGGACTGGGGATGAGGTGCCATCGCTCGGCCCTACAAGTGATTACAACGGATTTATCATCTACCTCATTGATATGCGGGGTGGAAAAGTTTTTAAGTAGTGCCTGGATTACTAGATCAAGATCTTTGGGAATGATTGCAAGGACACTATCTACCCAGAGTGGAGCTATCTGAAGCTGCCTACTCTGAGTGCCCGGAGTATTTTTGTCCGTGGTCTTATTATTGTGATAGTGTTCAGTCGTATTTTAATTATGGTCAACCCTTGTTGTTGCTAGTATATCTTGATGAAATGTATTTTAAAATGTATATTGTTGTCTTTTATGGTGATCAATTTTACCGAATAAAGATTTATACCGTAAAACATAACATAACAACATAACATTCTTTTATGCATGGCACAGCACAGCATAACATAACAAAGCACTGCATAACAGCATGACGTAACACTACTTAACTAACATAACTTTACACATGCAGGAATATGAATTTGATAATGGCAGTCCCTGTGGCAGGGAAGTGGCAACTGCCCCTAATTCTAGTCTTATTGACCATGACAAACCAATGCAGTCCTGTGGGAAGCAGGGTGGTTAAGAGAGATTATTTATTCCCCCGAGAGGATAATGATGAACACTGTCTGCGGCTCCTAGCCAGCTACTGGCAAGACCATGCTCCTGCACCACGGGTGAAGCGGGGAGATTGCACATGCAGAATTTCCAAAGTTTACCCCCCAAAGCTGTACCCCCCTCTAGAAGAGCAGCTAGGGAGCCAGCTTCTCATTTTAATATTTACCTAGTCTACCACCAAGTATCCTGTATTTGCAGACAATAAGGTCTTCAGCAGTAGTCACACTATCTCTGCACCGGCACACAAGATAGTGGCTCAGCACTCAATTCCAAAGTTGTTCAATGTATATAGTGGAACTTGAGTCTATTGTACACAATGTGTAACTTCAGGCAATGTTATCATATAGTCTCAATAAACAGATGTGAAGATAATTTCTTCTTTCAGTAAATCTTCATCTCTTTTTTCTTAAAATCACCTCAATCGAACAGTCGAAGTTGGCTGTTGTATATAAAAGTTTAGAGTGCAATTGCTCCAGCTGTTTGCCAGTGTGGCATCCGGTTCAAGTAAAGGACCAGGAAAATGAGGCAACATTTGCCATTGCATCCACGCTGTATTACAGATGCAGTAAAAGACGAAAATACATAGTAATTGTACACTGTGAGAAATCAGGACTTGTTTGCAGTGTCCCCCCACTTTTAGCCCCCATTTTGCCTACTAGGTGCTGGTTTTGTGACTCTGACTGCTCCATGGGCCCTGCTAACCAGACCCAGGTCCTCTGCTCTGATTAAATGTATATTGTAATTCCGTATAATTAGAATTGGTGATGAAAGACCCCTGTTAGTCCCTAGGATATAATGAGGTGAGGGGAATTCAAACTACCTATAAGTCCCTAGTCATTAGTATATAATGGAGCAGGGAGGTTTAGAGGCCCAGTAGATTTCCCACACTTGAGTGTGCACTGCTGTTTTGCCTGCAGTTATTTTAAAAGCAGCCCTGCTTTGCAGACTGTCTTTAAAAGTAATTTATATGTAACTTCGACGTTGGAGTTAAAGGTACTTCTAAAGGAATGATCTACCCTATCTTTACATGTAAGTCACCCCTATGGTTTAGGTACCCCAGGGGCAGGGTGCCGTGTAACTATAAGCAGGGACATTATAAGAGATGTTGTATAAGTCCTGTTGTGAGAACAACTGCCAAATTTGTTTTTCCCCATTGTAGATAACTAGCTCTATAATCTAACAATGGAATATTTTATTTCAGCATAAATATTGATAGGATAGGAGGGAGCTCAAAATATCATTCAAGGACTTAAAATGATAGTTATGTTAAATCCACTAACTTACCACTGTTAGATTTATAATAACTATCACAGAAAATAAGTTAATACATTTTCTTTTCTGTAAGCCAAAATCAAGTCTTCCAGCTGCCTTATCCTGATTGGCTAGCTTTGCCAGGTTGAACGAAGCTATCTTAATGTGGTGTGAAATAGCCAAAGCATAGTCTGTGGGTGGAGAACTGCAGTGGCAGAAGCGACAGAGAGGATTGGGTGGAGTAACCAGACTGGTCTTCAAGGAGAGAAGGACACTTTAGGTCAGCACAGGCTCACTCCCACATCCTGCAACCCCAGGAACACAGGAGCCCCTTTAATTAAATTAGGGAATGGGATGGAAGAGGAGTGTTAAGGAATCTGAGCCACACCAGTGGGTTGGTTTAGCCTGTTCTAACCTCCATGGAGAGATTTTCTTTTTCTCATTTTGGATTTTGGAATAATAGTGCCTTCTGAGACAAGAATATGCCACACGTTGGAGGTAGTGCATGCCATTGTTCTGGGGTCCCCCCCCCCCGCTTGTCACCCAGGACCACTGCATAAATATGGAAAAGCTGCATGGCAACTCCAATCTGCTTCCTGAAACTATGAGGAGAAGAAATTACAAAGGTCTTCACTCTAAGTACTATGCCTTCCTTCAAGAAGGATTAAGGAGTGGACCCTCTGCAAGCTACAGGTTAACTGAGCCCACCTGCATCCTCTCCACCAAGATGTCCCTAGCCTGGAATGCGTCCAGTGGAATTTTAAGGATTTGGCCAGGTGCATTGTGAGATTTGTAGTACCAACATCTAAAGGACCATCTCAGAGACTCCAAACCACTAGAATGGTGTGGTGGACACTTTGAACCTTCATGGGGACCTTCTGGAAGAACCTTTTTATAAAAAGCTCCATAAGATGACTGACTCAACGCCGGCGACCAGGCCTGAATTCAGATTCGTCCTGCTGAAAGCTCCAGAGCTGCAGACTTCCAGGATTTCACAGGGGGATCACAGAGCACCTAGACGCTGACATTGATACAAATCTGTCTTGAAGAGGAGGATCTATCGTGGTCAGCCTCAAACTTTGACTTTGTCTCGGCCTAGAGCGAACAGATGTCTTAATTTAGAGCTATTGTTTTTGTGCACTAAAAAGTGTTCATTCTTTAAAAATTCATATCTCCAGTACCCAACATTAGATTTCTGTCAGTTTGGTGTCAATTCCTTCATAAAAATATGAACTGTTTTTATCAATTGGTTTTGAAATTTTATTGTGTGTTGTGTCTTATTTGTTCAAGGTATTGGTGTTTAGAAATGTATTACACACCTGTATCCTACCTGCTCGTTACCAGCTACCAAGGGTTCAGCAAGGGATTCATTTATTGAGACCCTATATGAACCTGGTATTTTGTTTGTGGGCTTATTATTAGTGGTAAGTCACTACTTATCACTACTAATAAACCCCTTTCCAACAAAACCAAAATGTTTTTTAAAGGTTTGTACCCAGTCATCACATTTGACTCTACTTTCCTTCAAATAATTTATGCATAGACAGGAACTGAAATGATAGCAGTTCCTGTCAATCTAGAGAGCTGTCCACAGGCCAGCGGACAACTCTACATTTTTGGTGGGTGGAGGTCTCTCAGGACATGGGTGGTATTGTCCTTATCCACCCTGACTGGGTTTACTTCGTTTTCCAAACTCTGAATCAAGCCCATAGTTTTTTTTTACTTCTGTCATGAGATTGGAATGAAGCCTCTTAAATATACTATGTAGGTCACTTCATAAGGAGCCCTAAGCAGTTGTTTACATTTTGATGAAATCATCCTAATTATTAGATGCCCCAATGTTGCTGTGATAGCACTTTTTCCATTTCTGGTTTTTACTTTTACAAATCATTGTTTTCAATTGTTTTAGTCTGATTTGCTTACTTGAACTGAACTAGAATGAATAATTCCAAAATGCACAGATTTGCTGCAGGAAAAGAGATGTTCTCATAACACGGTGTCTTTTGTTAAACCCATATCTGGCTTCTGTACATTCCCAAGGCTTTGTGAGGAGAAGCGAGTATATAGCTTTAGAAGAGTCAACAGCTTTAACTAGTCTTGCAAAGGTTCTGATCATCTTCATGTTTAGTCGCATCTGCAGGTAAATGTGAAGAAGTAAGAACCTTTTTGGAACACTAGACAGCTTTATGAAGGGCCTCCCAAGTTGCCATGTCTTGGCCCATGGTGTAATGGAGTGGCATTCTGTGCCATGTCTTTCAAAATAACTTGAAAACCTTCAAATGTTTGGGGCTTTTAGACTTAAAGGTTAGTGCCTGCATCTCAGCCAGTTTTTAGCACTAAAGGCCTCATGTTGCAAAATCACATGGTTTCTGACCACACAAATACTTATCATTATGCTCAAAACACTTTTTTTTAGTTGGAGATTTCTTTAGACTAGTAAAATGACGTTTGCGATCGTTTATGAATTGCAAATAGTAGGGTTCATGAAAGGGGGTTCCTCCCTCCCTTTTCCAATTCAGAAATGAATTGATTGATAAGTTGTGACTGCAAATCTTGTTGCAAACCATTGATCAGCTAATGGCTCTTAGTTGGGGTAGCAACTAATTTGCAAAGGGGAAGGCATCCTTTTAGGATGGATGCCTCATGGAGGGAGAGCTTTACCCAAAACTGCCGGCTAATTGTGCAGTATCTCTACTATTTAGACAATTACCAGACATATATAGAAGTTGTTCTGCTATTTTCACAGCTGATGGACAAACAGGCAGAACCTCTACTTTTCAGCCAGCAGCCACAAAAGTTTTCCAGCTATTAGCACAGCTGTCAGATGCCCAGTGCAGAATATAAACTAACCAGCTGCAGGGTAAGAAGTAGAGTTTTTCTGCCATGTGCAAGGCCACCGGCCACACAGTGCAGAATCTCTACTGTTTATCCAGCGGGTGAGTAAATAGTTAAGTTTTCAGCTAATTGCATGGTGCCAGCGGGACAGAGCAAAATCTCTATAATATAGTCAGCAGTCATGTAAATAGTCAGCGTCATGTAAATATTTAGGTTTCCTGCTATTTGTCCCGCCACCAGAAAGATAGTGTGGAGTCTCTACTATTTAACCAGTTGCCGGTTAAATTGTGAATTTGTTCTATTTACACGGCTGTGAGCTGAACAGTTTAGAATCTCAACTGTTTAGCATGTGGGCAGGTAAATGGTGACGTTTCTCTGCTATTTGCACAGTCGTCTGCAAAACAGTGAGACTATTAGTTAGCCAGTGGTCAGCTAAATAGTGAAGTTTCTTTTCTATTTTCAGGGTCGCCAGCCAAATAGTAAATAATTTCTACTATTTAACCAGTGAATGAGTAAATAGAAGAAAATAAATCCATATTTACCTGAAGGCCTGGTAAATAACTGCTAACATTTATTAATTATTGGGAAGCAGGAGGGATATGCCTATGGGCATTGGTAGGCCTGATTATTAAGAAGTTCAGATTGTGCAGTTTAGTATTGATCATTGCCAAAGAGTGTACGGCCGTTTATATAGCAGTTATTTGCTCTTCAAGGATGTGTGTTTGTCACAAAACAGCTTGGATCATCACGTACAATACAGCTGATAGTTCTTACCAATTTGTTTGGTTATTTTGAATTCGGTCTTCTTCTGGGGAGATGATTTCCTCTGAGGTTTGTAAAAAGTTGAATGTACTTGATTCAAGCAGATCTTCATCTGTTATTTGATAATCGATTAGCCCTGTGGTCTGGTTCAGTGACAAGGTGTGTTTCGTTAGCACCATACTATTTAAGTCTACTTGGACCGTTGCTCATTTTCATTTACAGCTTGGGTGGTTTTGTTGGTCGCCAGCTCTTATATCCCAAGGGCAGGGCATTCTTGGTTTTTGATGGACCATGTAAGGGAAGCCTTTGCCTTGTAGCATCTCTATAAGCTAATATTACTAAAACGTGAGTATAGAGATCTATTTAGCTGTTAGTCCTAGAGGCTTTCAATTTATCATGACCTTTTGAGTGGCTCCATGTAACTGTCTATCATGGGGGCCTGAAATGTATTTCATTTTTCTTTGGGTTTGCTCCTGCAGGGGGTATTGATAGAGGTTTTATTAGTTTTGTCGGTCTCCAGAGGGTTTAGCTTTGCATGAGAGGGTTCTATAAATATTGGGACAGATTTATGAAGCATCTGATTAGTGATTTCCTAATTGCAACAAATAGCACCTCGCAATTAGGAAATTGCTATTCAGAATGCACGATAGTAGTTGCAGCAACAATTTGAGAATCAGTATTTGTTTGGTTTGCTACTTAAGTAAGCGCATTCTGCAAATTCATAACTTGCGAATTCTGTAGCCGTCGTATTTTGGCATAGCCTGATGACCTCACAACTGAAAAGTGATGCTCAATTGGAAACAGCAGAGTGTGCATGCTGGAGGTTGTGGACAGTATCCAAACAATATCAACCTGTGTGTGTGTGTGGCATCCAGCCATAAAGATATTGAATGTCAAGAAAGGACACAGAGAACGAGGTTGAGGCCTGGAAACACAAAATTTACTATTCAAGAAAAGAACTGGAAATATTGACAGAGCCATGTGCTGGGCACCATGACAAACCTTTTGGGAAATCATTAAATATGAAAAGAAATACAGAAAAAATCAACTCTGTTGGTGTGATACAGAGATCCATTGAGGGAAATCAGAAAACGGCGGCAAGTCTCAGATCATGGTCAAACAAGAAGGTTGCAAACTGTCTAATCGAGGCTAGAGCTACTGGGGGAGGTCCCCCACTACCCAAACCAACTCCGAGAGACGAACGGGTAAAAACTACTCTGATATCAGAATCAGTCAATGGATTCAGTAAAACAGATGCATATGACATTCCAAGAGCCTCTCTAGGGAAGTATAAGATAGCATTGTTGCATACTAAAATATATGTATTTAGGCAGTGTCAAAACACATATAAATTATACAACCTTTTTAATTCTTGTGTGTATATAAATAGGGAATGGAATCCGCATAATAGTGTACATTAAAAAGCAGTGATTGTTCATAGTGTATCATGGTAGATGTAGTGAAAACACATTAACACAATAGCTTGAGTTCAATAAATTTATTAATCATGAATCCATTTTCTAACAGATGTCAGGCTCATGGAAGTGATGTGTCAGAAGCCGAAGGACATGTGAAATCTCACGGATCAATTAATCTTCATAGCCAGGGCACAGCACTCTAAGCGGAATATATAAATGACAGAGTCACAGAGCATACTCATTTAGTGCAAGAGGTGTGTGGAAGAGATACACAGCGTGGCACCCAGGAAACTGTAGGGAGGCTAAGACAAATCCGGTCGATGTGGAGCTCGCACTCGCCATGTTGCCAACGCACAATCCTAACAAATTCTGTGAACTGCTCCTAGTGACAAAAATGTGCAACTCTTTTGAAGTTTGAAGGCGTCAATGCTTAAGGTTCAGTACCTGGAATGAAAAGACAAACATGAAGAAAATCATTACATTTTGTTTTTAAAAAATTCAACATACTCATGCTTAAACCCAGATTTCCATGAAGGAAAAGCTAGACATTATATTTGTCATTTGTTATTTTTGGAGTGGTTAGGGTAACAACACACATGTTATACCGTTTATTTTATATTATTATAAGGCACACATATACCTTTTGTACGGTATCATTTATATTTTGTTTTATAGAGTAATGTTACATTACTTTGCTTTCATACGTTACCATATCTGAAAGTAAAGCGAGACTATGGTTTACCAACTACAAAGCATTTGTATTATTATGCTAAAATGATTTGGTACATTTATAACTTACCCTGTTAAAAGAATTATTTGTCATATTTGCGAGCCATCTGCGACCTTGGGCTGTTCTTGAGTCATCATCTTTTTGAGGTGCTGATGGCTCTTTGCCCTCTTCATCAGACTCTGACTCAGACACTCAAACTTCCAATTCTTTCCGAGTCACTATGTTGTGAAGAATTGCACATGTTGTCACCATTTTACAACTGATTTCTGGAGAATATTGTAAGACATCACCACACCAATGGAGAGTAAGGATTCCCTGCAGATCCTCATAATTTGTGATGGACATAGTTACAGGAGGCCCACTTGTTTTTTTTTTTAAGTTGAGCTTTCACTTCCTTCCTATTTGGGGTCTTGTTGCTTGTGTTCAGGTGGAAAGTTTTGTTTTAACGTCAATACTTTTTGACTTTTTTGAAATCATCCTGTAGTTGCTGTTGGAGTTTCAATGAGGAATGTGTCCGTTCAATATCATGCTCTTCTGAAGTTGTTAGACAACAGTTTTCAATGTGATTAGTATACGAAGGGGGTTGTGGCTCAGTTTCAATGTTTTATTTCCTTTGAAAGGAGGGAATAACATTTCGTTTTTGGGTTAAAGTTGGATGCGGTTTGATTTCATATCAAACTTGTATTTCTTTGCTTTTGAGTCATTTGTTTCTTATGCTGTTCTTTTTTTAAATACAAGGCTTAAGTTCTTCTTTTAATATATCATTGTGCAGCAGGTTTCCTTGATTTTGCGCTGCAGCAAAATCCTCATATTCTTTTATCTGTGTATATTTGTTTTTTTGTCGTTGTGTTTGCAGATTCATTTGCCAAAGGCAATAAGTCCATTGTTAAGGTGGGTGATGGATCTTCCCCTAAAACCAGAGATTTTCATAGAGTTTCACTCATTTTTTTTTTTGATGCACTGTAGGCATATTGTTAGAGAGAGATCAGACTCCAGGTGTGAAATTAGAACGCCCCACTTGGCAAATGTTGGTTTTTGTAACGTAATGCAGTTAAACACATTCTTGTATTTCTTTACCATTGTTATGGGTTTTCTACTTTCTCCTTTCAATGCAGAAAGAAATGCCATTTTTTTTATTGATTCTTCAGAAAAAAAAATTGGGACATTCTGGAGATACGTCAGGAGTTTGAAAATGTTGCTTTGTTCAAGTAATCATGTTCCCTCTAAAGTTGTATTGCGGTTCTAATAGAATAAAAAAAGACTAAAGCTCTGGGTTACAGCTGGTGGACTTGCTGAAAGGGTGTTGATTGTTCTCCTATTTCACCTATTGGGTGTTCCTGGGCCTGAGTGATCGCACCAATACCTTCCCTTTTGTGTGCAGTCAGCGTGATAATCTTGCTGGTGGTTTGGGATCCTCCCTATCTCAAAGAGCTCGGAGACATGTACAAGGCAGGCGCATCCATGTGCAGGGGATGAAGGGAGGGCTCTTCCCCAGATTTATCTAGCATTATTTGATGGACTGGTGAGGTCTGAGGACAGTGCTGGCATAGTTAGTTGCGGTTTTATTATTATGTTAAACGCACCTGAACACGATGCAGACTACCAGTTAAATATCTGCATCTGCTCTGCTCGGCGAAATGATGGAGGGGCAAATGGTGACTGCAGGGAATGGGGGAGGGAGGACAAAGCTGAGAAGGTTCCAGTACAGCTTCCATGGTCAGAGAGGACACAACAGGCGATTTGGGGAGGCCAAGCAGTTTTAAGCCCAGACAGCAAGGTAGCAGGGAGGAACAAGGAGATGGGGCGGTTCAGAGGGGAATTATTCACATAGCTTCTGCCATTGGTCTCAACTGACCGCGTCCACCCAGAGTCTCAGAGACTCCAGGAGATATGGGAAGCCAAAAAACTGGGCAGATCAAGAGGAAAGCAAAGAGTCTCACTATGTATCTACACAAAGCATACAGCAGAGGGGGCCAATTAACAGCTTTGACCTGGAATATAAATGGACTTGGGAACAAAACAAAGAGATGCGTAGAGGTTCAGTTTCTAAAACACTAGTGACATGAAGGGCAATGTTACAAGAAACAGACCAGAAGTGAAACAACTCTGAGGCAGTGATAAGGGGGACATAAAGTGCTGGCGCATTTGGGACACACATCTGACTCAAAGGGAGTAGGACTGCTAATTAAGAAGTCAACGCTCAACATATGTGTGTCGACGTCAAAGAGTGATAAGTTGAAGAGTCGGGCTGCTAGGACGACATGCAAATCAACATTTTTCTCCCTATATGTCCTACCTAAACTCCTTGCATAGACCTTGAAGATGCTTTTTTACCCTCCTATTACTCCTACCTGACTAGGTACTAATTTTAGGCAACTTCAATCTAGTGGTGAGTGATGGGGAGGATAGATACCCACAATGACAGGGATGGGCAAGGGAAATTCCTTTGGTGGGATTCCTTTGGGCCAAAGGTCTATCTGACATCTAGACAACCAGCACGCCAGGGCATGACAAAAGACTTTCCACTCCGGAGCATGCAACAGTTTATCAAATATCGATCATTATATTGGGAGAGTCACTACACTAGACTGATTGAGAATGGGATCTCAAATCACTCACAGATGTGGGCCAAGCTGCAGGACCCATATGTGGATAGAGACAGGGGCTGGGCTCAAGTCCTATAGTACCTCACACACAGAAGCATCACTCAGGAGTTGAGAAAAGGCACTGTCCACTACATTGAAGAAAACTTGGGTTTAGGAACCTCAGAGCTCATAACAAGGGAAGCCTACATGGTGGTCCTGAGGGGCTTCAAAAGTATGTAAATAAGACAGTAAGCCATACTGAGGCTACAACAGCAAGACTAAGGGGACTCGGCTGATAACCTTTGTCTTGACCTCACAGTACAGACTAAACAAGGTAAGCAATAGACCAGGGAGGTTCCTATATGACTGAGCAAGAAAGGGATAGAAATATGGTATAGAAAAATATGGAGGGAGAAGGAGACGCCCGTCAACGGGCAAACAGAAATAGTGGCAGAAATTTCAAGTTACTATCGAGACCTATATTGGTCAATCACAAGCAAGTTATCAAGTGACACAGGAGGCTTCCTCAAACATATACGCCTCCTGGTCCTCATGCCAGAGGAAACAAATTAACTAGATGAAAGACATAGTATAAAGTGAGCAAGGACCATCAAAGACAGTCATATGGGAAAGCTCCAGGGCTGAACAAATTTCCCATAGAACTATATAAAAGTATGGCTTAGCGCTGCAAAAGAGACAGATGTTCCTTGAAGCCAATTAAATAAGCGAGGTACCCTTTAATCCAGCAGTTATCCATGGTAGTGGCAGTCCTGAAAGACAGGAAACCAGAAGATAGTTGTGCCTTTCTATAGGCCTATATCACTGCTTAATACTAGCGAAAGTACTGGCCACTCGACTAAGGCAGGTCATCTTTAAACTGGTGCATCAGGACCAGTTGGGCTTTCTGCCTCATGGGGTACTAGGCGAACCTCAAACACCTATATGGCAACCTTACTAGATTGAGGGATCACTGAGCAGACTCAGCCGTACTATACCTTTACACCTCAAACGTCTTCACCACTCTGGAGAGGACATACCGCCCTGAAGTGTTGGAAAGAGCTCCTGAAAGGTCAAGGTCTTAAACACTCTGGAGAGGACATGCCCACCGGAAGTGTTGGAAAGAGTGGGTCAACGGTCAAGGTCTTCAACACTCCGGAGAGGACATACCTACCTGAAGTGTTGGAAAGAGTGGGTCTGAGGTCAAGGTCTTCAACACTCCGGAGAGGACATACCTACCTGAAGTGTTGGAAAGAGTGGGTCAGAGGTCAAGATCATCAACGCTCCGGAGAGGACATACCTACCTGAAGTGTTGGAAAGAGTGGGTCAGAGGTCAAGGTCTTCAACACTTCGGCAACGACATAGCTACCTAATGTGTAGGAAAGGGGGGTCAAAGGTCTAGGTCTTCAACACTCCGGCAAGGACATTCCTACCTGATGCGTGGGAAAGGGGAGGGTCAAAGGTCAAGGTCTTCAACACTCTGGTAAGGACATAGCTACCGAACGCATGGGAAAGGGTGGGTCAAAGGTCAAGGTCTTCAACATTCAGGCGAGGACATAGCTACCTGACGCGTGGGAAAGGGGATGTCAAAGGTCAAGGTCTTCAACACTCCGGCGAGGACATATTAGCGTGGGAAAAGGGGGTCAAATGTAAAGGTCTTCAACAGTCCGGGCGAGGACATAGCTACCTGATGCGTGGAAAAGGGGCAGTCATAGGTCAAGGTCTTTAATATTCCGCGAGTAAATACCTACCTGATGCGCAGGAAAGTGGGGGTCAAAGGTCAAGGTCTTCAACACTCCGCAAAGGACATACCTACCTGACATATGGGAAAGAGGGGGTCAAAGGTCAAGGTCTTCAACACTCCGGCGAGGACATCTCAACTTGACGCGTGATAAAGAGGGTGTTATGGGTCAAGGTCTTCAACACTCAGACGAGGACATATCTACCGGATGCGTGGGAAACAGTGGGTAAAAGGTCGAGGGCATCAACATTCCGGCGAGGACATCTCAATCTGACGCATGGGAAAGATTGCGTGAAAGGTCAAGGTCTTCAACACTCCGGCGAGGACATCTCAATCTGACGCATGGGAAAGATTGCGTGAAAGGTCAAGTTCTTTAACACTCCAGCGAGGACGTACCTAACTGACGCGTGGGAAAGAGGGGGTCAAAGGTCAAGGTCTTCAACACTCCAGCAAGGACATACCTACCGGAAAGTGGGGGTCAAAGGCCAAGGTCTTCAACACTCTGGCGAGGACATACCTATCGGACGCGTGGGAAAGGGGGGGGTCAAAGGTTGAGGTCTTCAACACTCCGGCGAGGACATAGCACCTGACGCATGGGAAAGGGGGGGTCAAATGTCAAGGTCTTCAACACTATGGCGAGGACATAGGTACCTGACGCGGGGAAAAAGGGAGTCAAAGGTCAAGGTTGTTAACACTCCGGCGAGGACATAGCTACCTGACGCGTGGGAAAAGGGGGGTCAAAGGTCAAGGTCGTCAACACTCCGGGAAGGACAATGCCACCTGACGCGTGGGAAAGGAGGGGTCAAAGGTCAAAGTTTTCAACACTCCAACAAGGACATAGCTACCTGACACGTTGGAAGGGGGGGGTCAAAGCTCAAGGTCTTCAACACTCTGGCCAGGGCATAGCTACCTGATGCGTGGAAAAGGGGGGGTTCAAAGTCTTCAACACTCTGGCGAGGAGAGGACATGGCTACCTGACCCGTTGAAAAGAGGGGGTCAAAGGTCAAGGTCTTCAACACTGCGGCGAGGACATACATACCTGACACGTGGGAAAAGGGGGTCAAAGGTCAAGGACTTGAACACTGCGATGAGGACATGCCCACCTGACGTGTGGGAAAGAGGGGCTCAAAGGTCAAGGTCTTCAACACTCCAGCGAGGACATACCCACCTGATGCATGGGAAAGAGGAAATACCTACCGGAAAGTATTGGAAGGAGGGGGTCAAGGTCTTCAGCACTCCGGTGAGGACATACCTACCTGACGCATGGGTAAGAGGGGGTCAACGGTCAAGGTCTTCAACACTCCGGTGAGGACATACCCATGTGACGCATGGGAAAGAGGAGGTCGACGGTCGAGGTCTTCAGCACTCTGGCGAGGACATACCTACCAGACGCCAGGGACAGAGGGGGTCAAAGGGCAAGGTCTACAACACTCGGGTGAGGACATACCTACCGGAAAGTGTTTGGAAAAAGGGAGGTCAAAGGTCAAGGTCTTCAACACTCCGGCGAGGACATACCTACCGGACGAGTGGGAAAGAGGGGGTCAAAGGTCAAGTTCTTCAAAACTCCGGCGAGGGCATACCTACCTGAAACATGGGAAAGAGGGACTTAAAGGTCAAGGTCTTCAACACCCTGGCAAGGACATACCTAACGGAAAGTGTTGCAAAGAGGGGGTCAAAGGTCATGGTCTTCAACACTCCGACTGAGGACATACCTACCGGATGCGTGGGAAAGAGGGGGTCAAAGGTCAATGTCTTCAACACTCCGGCGAGGACATACCTACCTGACATGTGGGAAAGAGGGGGTCAAGGTCTTTAACACTCCGGCAAGGACATACCTCCAGGACACATGGGAAGGAGGGGGTCAATGGTCAAGGTCTTCAACAATCCGGTACTTACCTGATGCGTGGGAAAGAGGGGGATCAAAGGTCAAGTGCTTCAACACTCCGCCGAGGACATACCTACCTGACGTGTGCGTAAGAGGGGGCCAAAGGTCAAGGTCTTCAACACTCCGGCGAGCATATACCTACCGGACGCGTGGAAAAGAGGGGTTAAAGGTCAAGGTCTTCAACACTCCGGTGAGGACATACCTACCTGACGCGTGGGAAAGAGAGGGTCAAAATTCAAGGTGTTCCACACTCCAGCGAGGACATAGCTACCTAACACGTGGGAAAGAGAGGGTCAAAGATCAAGGTCTTCAACACTCTGGAGAGAACATACCTACCTGACGCATGGGAAAGAGGGGGTCGAAGGTCAAGGTCTTCAACACTCCGGCGAGGACATACCTACCTGATGAGTGGGAAAGAGAGGTCAGAGGTCAATGTCTTCCACACTCCGGCAAGGACATACCTACAGGACGCATGGGAAGGAGGGGGTCAATGGTCAAGGTCTTCAACACTCCGGTACCTACCTGATGCGTGGGAAAGATGGGGGTCAAAGATCAAGTACTTCAACACTCCGCCGAGGACATACCTACCTGACGTGTGCGTAAGAGGGGGCCAAAGGTCAAGGTCTTCAACACTCCGGCGAGCATATACCTACCGGACGCGTGGGAAAGAGGGGTTAAAGGTCAAGGTCTTCAACACTCCGGTGAGGACATACCTACCTGACGCGTGGGAAAGAGGGGGTCAAAATTCAAGGTGTTCCACACTCCAGCGAGGACACAGCTACCTAACACTTGGGAAAGAGGGTGTAAAAGATCAAGGCCTTCAACATTCCAGCGAGGACATACACACCGGACGTTTGGGAAAGTGGGGGTTAAAGGTCAAGGTCTTGAACACTCCGGCGAGGACATACCTACCTGACGTGTATGAAAGAGCGGATCAAAGGTCAAGGTCTTCAACACTCTGGCAAGGACATACCTACCTGAAGCATTGCAAAAGGTGGGTCAAAGGTCAAGGTCTTCAACACACCAGCGAGGACATACCTACCTGATGCGTGGGTTAGAGGGGGTCAAATGGTCAAGGTCTTCAACACATTCCGGCGAGGACATACTTGCCTGACGCGTGGGAAAGAGGGGGTTCAAAGGTCAAGGTTTTCAAGTTTCCGGAGAGGAAATACCTACCGGAAAGTATTGGAAGGAGGGGGTCAAATGTCAAGGTCTTCTACCCTCTGGCGAGGACATACCTACCTGACGCGTTGGAAAGAGGGGGTCTTCAACACTCCGGCGAGGACATACCCTACTTGACACATAGAAAAGAGGGGGTCAAAGGTCAAGGTCTACAACACTCAGTCAAGGACATACCTACCTGACGCGTGGGAAAGAGGGGGTCAATGGACAAGGTCTTCAACACTCCGGCGGGAACATACCTACCAGAAACTGTTGGAAATAAAGGGTCAAATGTCAAGGTCTTCAACACTCCGGCGAGGACATACCTACCTGACGCGTTGGAAAGGGAGGGTCAAAGGTCAAGGTCTTCAACACTCTGGCGAGGACATCTCTACCTGACGCGTGGGAAAGAGTGGGTCAAATGTCAAGGTCTTTAACACTCCGGCGAGGGCATCCCTACCTGACGCGTGGGAAAGGGTGGGTCAAAGGTCAAGGTCTTCAACTTTCTGGCGAGGACATCTCTACCTGACGCGTGGGAAAGAGTGTGTAAAAGGTCAAGGTCTTTAGCACTCCGGAGAGGACATGCCAACTTGACGCGTGGGAAAGAGTGGGTAAAAGGTCAAGGTCTTCAACACTCCGGCGTGGACATACCTACCTGACGCATGGGAAAGAGGGGTTGAAAGGTCAAGGTCTTCAACATTCCGGCGAGGACATACCCACCTGACGCGTGGGAAAGAGGGGGTCAAAGGTCAATGTCTTCAACACTCCAGCGAGGACCTACCTACCTGTCGTGTGGGAACAAGGCGGTCAAAGTTCAAGGTCTTCAACACTCCGGCGAGGGCATACCTACCTGACGCATGAGAAAGTGGGGGTCAAAGGTCATGGTCTTCAACACTCTGGCGATGACATTCGACCGGAAAGTGTTGGAAAGAGGGAGTCAAATGTCAGGGTTTTCAACACTCAGGCGAGGACATACCTACCTGACGCGTGGGAAAGAGGGGTCAAAGGTCAAGGCCTTCAACACTCCAGCAAAGACATACCTACCTGACGCATGGGAAAGGGGGGGTCAAAGGTCAAGGCCTTCAACACTCTGGCGAAAACATACCTACCTGATGAGTGGGAAGTAGTGGGTCAAAGGTCAAGGTCTTCAACCGTCCGGTGAGGACATACCTACCTGACGTGTGGAAAAGAGTGCATCAAAGGTCAAGGTCTTCAACACTCCAGCGAGGACTTACCTACCTGACGCGTGGGAAAGAGGGGGTTAAAGGTCAAGGTCTTCAACACTCCAGTGAGGACATACCTACCTGACATGTGTGAAAGAGGGGGTCCAAGATCAAGATCTTCAACAGTCCGGCGAGGACATACCTACCGGAATGTGTTGGAAAGAGGGGATCAAATGTCAAGGTCTTCAACACTCCGGCGAGGACATACCTACCTGACGCGTGTGGAAAGAGGGGGTCATAGGTCAAGGTCTTCAACACTCCAGCGAGAACATACCTACCTGATGCATGGGAAAGAGGGGGTCAAAGGTCAAGGTCCTCAACACTCCGGCGAGGACATACCGACCTGACGCGAGGGAAAGAGGGGGTCAAAGGTCAAGTTCTTCAGAACTCCAGACAGGACATATCTACCTCATGCGCTTGGAAGAGTGGGTAAAAGGTCAAGATCTTCAGCACTCCGGAGAGGACATACCTACCTCATGCGCTTGGAAGAGTGGGAAAAGGTCAAGGTCTTCAGCACTCCGGAGAGGACATACCTACCTGATGCGTGGGAAAGAGGAGGGTCAAAGTGTTCAACACTCCAGCGAGGACATACCTACCTGACGCACGGGAAAGAATGGGTCAAAAGGCATGGTCTTCAACACTCCGCTGAGGACATACCTATCTGACGCGTGGAAAAGAGGGGGTAAAAGGTCAAGTTCCTCAGCACTCCGGAGGACATACCTACCTCATGCGCTTGGAAGAGTGGGTAAAAGGTCAAGGTCTTCAGCACTCCAGAGAGGACATACCTACCTGATGTGTGGGAAAGAGTGGGTAAAAGGTTAAGGTCTTCAACACTCCGGCAAGGACATACCTACCTGACGCGTGGGAAAGAGGGGGTCAAAGGTCATGGTCTTCAACACTCCACCGAGGATATACCTACCTGATGCATGGGAAAGAGGGGGTCAAATGGTCAAGGTCTTCAACACTCCGGCGAGGACATACTTGCCTGATGCGTGGGAAAGAGGGGGTCAAAGGTCAAGGTTTTCAAGTTTCCGGAGAGGAAATACCGACCGGAAAGTATTGGAAGCAGGGGGTCAAATGTCAAGGTCTTCTACACTCTGGCGAGGACATACCTACCTGACGCGTTGGAAAGAGGGGGTCTTCAACACTCCGGCGAGGACATACCCTACTTGACACATAGAAAAGAGGGGGTCAAGGTCTACAACACTCAGTCAAGGACATACCTACCTGACGCGTGGGAAAGAGGGGGTCAATGGACAAGGTCTTCAACACTCCGGCGGGGACATACCTACCTAACGCGTTGGAAAGGGAGGGTCAAAGGTCAAGGTCTTCAACACTCTGGCGAGGACATCTCTACCTGACGCGTGGGAAAGAGTGGGTCAAATGTCAAGGTCTTTAACACTCCGGCGAGGGCATCCCTACCTGACGCGTGGGAAAGGGTGGGTTGAAAGGTCAAGGTCTTCAACACTCCGGCGAGGACATACCCACCTGACGCGTGGGAAAGAGGGGGTCAAAGGTCAATGTCTTCAACACTCCAGCGAGGACCTACCTACCTGTCGTGTGGGAACGAGGCGGTCAAAGTTCAAGGTCTTCAACACTCCGGCGAGGACATACCTACCTGACGCGTGTGGAAAGAGGTGGTCATAGGTCAAGGTCTTCAACACTCCAGCGAGAACATACCTACCTGATGCATTGGAAAGAGGGGGTCAAAGGTCAAGGTCCTCAACACTCCGGCGAGGACATACCGAACTGACGCGAGGGAAAGAGGGGGTCAAAGGTCAAGTTCTTCAGAACTCCAGACAGGACATATCTACCTCATGCGCTTGGAAGAGTGGGTAAAAGGTCAAGATCTTCAGCACTCCGGAGAGGACATACCTACCTCATGCGCTTGGAAGAGTGGGAAAAGGTCAAGGTCTTCAGCACTCCGGAGAGGACATACCTACCTGATGCGTGGGAAAGAGGAGGGTCAAAGTGTTTAACACTCCAGCGAGGACATACCTACCTGACGCACGGGAAAGAATGGGTCAAAAGGCATGGTCTTCAACACTCCGCTGAGGACATACCTATCTGACGCGTGGAAAAGAGGGGGTAAAAGGTCAAGTTGCTCAGCACTCCAGGGGACATACCTACCTCATGCGCTTGGAAGAGTGGGTAAAAGGTCAAGGTCTTCAGCACTCCAGAGAGGACATACCTACCTGATGTGTGGGAAAGAGTGTGTAAAAGGTCAAGGTCTTCAACACTCCGGCAAGGACATACCTACCTGACGCGTGGGAAAGAGGGGGTCAAAGGTCAAGTTCTTCAACACTCTGGCGAGGACATACCTACCTGACGCACGGGAAAGAGTGGGTCAAAGGTCAAGGTCTTCAACACTCAGGGGAGGACATACCTATCGGAAAGTGTTGGAAAGAGGGGGGTCACATGTCAAGGTCTTCAACACTCCCGCGAGGACATACCTACCTGACGCGTGGGAAAGAGGGGGGTCAAAGTTCAAGGTCTTCAACACCCCAGCGAGGACATACAAACTTGACGCGCGGGAAAGGGGGGTCAAGGTCTTTAATGCTCCAGCGAGGTCATACCTACCTGACGCGTGGGAAAGAGGGGGTCAAAGGTCAAGTTCTTCAACACTCTGGCGAGGACATACCTACCTGACGCACGGGAAAGAGTGGGTCAAAGGTCAACGTCTTCAACACTCAGGGGAGGACATACCTACCTGAAGCGTGGCAATAGGTGGGTCAAAGATTAAAGGCTTCAACACTCCGGTGAGGACATACCTACCTGATGCGTGGGAAAGAGGTTGTCAAAGGTCAAGTTCTTCAACACTCCGGTGAGGACATACCTGCCTGACGTATGGGAAAGAGTGGGTAAAAGCTCAAGTTCTTCAGCACACCGGAGATGACATTTCTACGTCACACGTGAGAAAGAGTGGGTAAAAACTCCAGAGAGGACATACCTACATCATGCGCTGGAAAGAGTGGGTAAAAGGTCAAGGTCTTCAGCACTCCTGAGAGGACATACATACCCGAAGGTTTTGGAAAGAGGGGGTCAAAGGTCAAGGTCTTCAACACTCCGGCGAGCACATACCTACCTGACGCGTGGGAAAGTGGGGGTCAAAGGTCAAGGTCGTCAACACTCCACCGAGGACATACCTACCTGACACGTGGGAAGGAGGAGGTTAAAGGTCAATGTCTTCAACACTCCGGCAAGGACATACCTACCGGAAAGTGTTGGAAAGAGGGGGGGTCAAATGTCAGGGTTTTCAACACTCCGGCGCAGACATACCTACTTGACGTGTGGGAAAGAGGGGGGTCAAAGGTCAAGGTCTTCAACACTCCGGCGAGGACATACCTACCTGATGAGTGGAAAGTAGTGGGTCAAAGGTCATGGTCTTCAACCCTCTGGCGAAAACATACCTACCAGACATGTGGGAAAGAGTGGGTCGAAGGTCAAGGTCTTCAGCACTCCGGCGAGGACATACCTACCTGACGCGTGGGAAAGAGGGTGCCATAGGTCAAAGTCTTCAACACTCCGGCGAGGACATACCTATCTGACGCATGGGGAAAAAAGGGGTCAAAGGTCGAAGTCTTCAGCACTCCACCGAGGACATACCTACCTGACGCGTGGGAAGGAGGAGGTTAAAGGTCAAGGTCTTCAACACTCCGGCGAGGACATATCTAACTGAAGCGTGGCAAAAGATATGTCAATGGTCAAGGTCTTCAACACTCTGGCCAGGACATACCTACCTGACGCGTGGGAAAGAGGTTGTCGTTCTTCAACACTCCGGTGAGGACATACCTGCCTGACATGTGGGAAAGAGTGGGTAAAAGGTCAAGTTCTTCAGCACACCGGAGATGACATATCTGCCTCACACGTGAGAAAGAGTGGGTAAAAACTCCGGAGAGGACATACCTACATCATGCGCTGGAAAGAGTGGGTAAAAGGTCAAGGTCTTCAGCACTCAGGAGAGGACATACCTACCCAAAAGTTTTGGAAAGAGGGGGTCAAAGGTCAAGGTCTTCAACACTCCGGCGAACACATACCTACCTGACGCGTGGGAAAGTGGGGGTCAAAGGTTAAGGTCTTTAGCACTCCGGCGAGGACACAGCTATCTGACGTGTGGGAAAGAGGGGTCAAAGGTCAAGGTCTTCAACACTCCGGCGAGGAAATACCTACCAGAAAGTGTTGGAAAGAGGGGATCAAAGGTCAAGGTTTTTAACACTCCGGCGAGGACATACCTACCTGACGCGTGGGAAAGATAGGGTCAAAGGTCAAGGTCTTTAATACTCCGGCGAGGACATACCTACCTGATGCGTGGGAAAGAGGGGGTCAAATGTCATGGTCTTCAACACTCCGAGGAGTTCATACCTACAAGACGCGTGGGAAAGAGGGGGTCAAAGGTCAAGGTCTTCAACACTCCGGCGAGGACATACCTATCTGAGGCGTGGGAAAGAGAGGGTCAAAGGTCAAGGTCTTCAACACTCCAACGAGGACATACCTACCTGATGCATGGGAAAGAGTGGGTCAAAAGTCAAGGTCTTCAACACTCTGGCGAGGACATACCTACCTGAAGCATGGCAAAAGGTGGGTCAAAGATCAAAGTCTTCAACACTCCGGCGAGGACATACCTACCTGATGCGTGGGAAAGAGGGGGTCGAAGGTCAAGGTCTACAACACTCCGGCGAGGACATACCTGACGCGTTGGAAAGAGGGGCTCAAAGGTCAAGGTCGTCAACACTCCGGCGAGGACATACCTACCTGACGCATGGGAAATAGGGTGTCAAAGGTCAAGGTCTTGAATACTCCGGCGAGGAAATACCTACCGAAAAGTGTTGGAAAGAGGGGGTCAAATGTCATGGTCTTCAACACTCCGGCGAGGATATACCTACCTGACACGTGGGAAAGAGGGGGTCAAAGGTCAAGGTCTTGAATACTCCGGCGAGGAAATACTTACTGGAAAGTGTTGAAAAGAGGGGGTCAAATGTCATGGTCTTCAACACTCCGCTTGGACATACCCTCCTGACGCGTGGGAAAGAGGGGGTCAAAGGTCAAGGTCTTCAACACTCCGGCAAGGACATCTTCACCTGACGCATGGGAAAGAGTGGGTCAAAGGTAAAGATCTTCAACACTCCGGCGAGGACATCTCTACCTGACGCGTGGGAAAGAGTGGGTCAAAGGTCAAGATCTTCAACACTCCGGCGAGGGCATCTCTACCTGATGCGTGGGAAAGAGTGGGTCAAAGGTCAAGCTCTTTAACACTCCGGAGAATACATACCTACCTGATGCGTGGGAAAGAGTGGGTCAAAGATCAAGGTCTTCAACACTCCGGCGAGGACATACCTACCGGACGCGTAGGAAAGAGGGGGTCAAATGTCAAGGTCTTCAACACTCCAGCGAGGACATACCTACCTGACGCGTGGGAAAGAGGGGGTTAAATGTCAAGGTCTTGAACACTCTGGCGACTCCATACCTACCTGATGCTTGGGAAAGAGGGGGGTCAAAGTTCAAGGTCTTCAAAACTCATGCAAGGGCATACCTACGTGACGCGTGGGAAAGAGGCGGTCAAATGCAAAGGTCTTCAACACTCCATCAAGGACATACCTACCGGAAAGTGTTGGAAAGAGGGGGTCAAATGTCAGGGTTTTCAACACTCCAGCGCAGACATACCTACTTGACGTGTGGGAAAGAGGGGGGTCAAAGGTCAAGGTCTTCAACACTCCGGCGAGGACATACCTAGCTGATGAGTGGAAAGTAGTGGGTCAAGGTCTTCAACCCTCCGGCGAAAACATACCTAACAGACGTGTGGGAAAGAGTGGGTCGAAGGTCAAGGTCTTCAGCACTCCGGCGAGGACATACCTACCTGACGCGTGGGAAAGAGTGGGTCAACGGTCAATGTTTTCAACACTCCAGCGAGGACATACCTACCTGATGCCTGGGAAAGAGGGGGTCAAAAGTCAAGGTCTTCAACACTACAGAGAGGGCATACCTACCTGACGCGTGGGAAAGAGGGTGCCATAGGTCAAAGTCTTCAACACTCCGGCAAGGACATACCTACCGAAAAGTGTTGGAAAGAGGGGGTCAAATGTCAAGGTCTTCAACACTCCGGTGAGGACATACCTACCTGACGCATGGGAAAGAGGGGGTCAAAGGTCAAGGTCTTCAACACTCCAGTGAGGACATACCTATTTGATGCGTGGAAAAGAGGGGGTCAACTGTCAAGGTCCTCAACACTCCAGCGAGGACATACCTACCTGATGCGTGGGGAAAAAAGGGGTCAAAGGTCAAGGTCTTCAGCACTCTGGAGAGGACATACCTACCTGACACGTGGGAAAGCGTGGGTAAAAGGTCAAGTTCTTAAGCACCCGGCGAGCACATACCTACCTGACGAGTGGGAAAGAGGGGGGTCAAAGGTCAAGGTCTTCAACACTCCGGCAAGGACATACCTGCCTGACACGTGGGAAAGAGGGGGTCAAAGGTCAAGGTTTTCAACACTCCGGAGAGGACATACCTACCGGAAAGTACTGGGAGGGGGTCAAATGTCAAGGTCTTCAACACTCCAGCGAGGGCATACCTACCTGTCGCGTGGGAAATGGGCCGTCAAGGTCTTCAACACTCCGGCGAGGACATACCTACCTGACGCGTGGGAAATAGGGTGTCAAAAGTCAAGGTTTTCAATACTCCGGTGAGGACATACCTACCGGAAAGTGTTGGAAAGAGGGGGTCAAATGTCAAGGTCTTCAACACTCCGGCGAGGACATACCTACCTGACGCATGGGAAAGAGGGGTCAAAGGTCGAGGTCTTCAACATTCCAGTGAGGACATACCTACCTGATGCGTGGGAAAAAAGGGGTCAAAGGTCAAGGTCTTCAGCACTCCGGAGAGGACATACCTAACTGACACGTGGTAAAGCGTGGGTAAAAGGTCAAGTTCTTCAGCACTCCGGCGAGGACATACCTACCTGACGCGTGGGAAAGAGGGGGTCAAAGGTCATGGTCTTCAACACTCCATTGAGGACATACCTATCTGACGCATGGGAAAGAGGGGTTCAAGGTCTTCAACACTCCGGTGAGGACATACCTATCTGATGCATGGGAAAGAGGGGGTCAAAGGTCAAGGTCTTCAACACTCCGGCAAGGACATACCTGCCTGATGCGTGGGAAAGAGGGGTCAAAGGTCATGGTCTTCAACACTCCGGCGAGGACATACCTACTTGACGTGCGGAAAAGAGGGGGTCAAAGGTCAAGGTCTTCAACACCCCAGCGAGGACATACCTACCTGATGCGTGGGAAATGGGGGGTCAAAGGTCAATGTCTTCAACACTCCAGCGAGGACATACCTACCTGACACGTGGGAAATAGGGTGTCAAAGGTCAAGGTCCTCAATACTCTGTCGAGGAAATACCTACCGGAAAGTGTTGGAAAGAAGGGGTCAAATGTCAAGGTCTTCAACATTCCGGCAAGGATATACCTACCTGACCCGTGGGAAAGAGGGGGTCAAAGGTCAAGGTCTTCAACCCTCCGGCAAGGAAATACCTACCGGAAGCAGTTGGAAAGAGGGAGTCAAAGGGCAAGGTCTACAACACTCCAGCAATGACATACCTTCCTGACACGTGGGAAAGAGGGGGTCAAAGGTCAAGGTATTCAACACTCCGGCGAGGACATACCTACCTGACGCATGGAAAAGAATGTGTCAAAGGTGAAGGTCTTCAACACTCTGGCGAGGACATCTCTACTTGACGCATGGGAAAGAGTGGGTCAAAGGGCAAGGTCTACAACACTCCAGCGAGGACATACCTTCCTGACGCGTGGGAAAGAGGGCGCCAATGGTCAAAAGTCTTCAACACTCCGGCGAGGACATACCTACCGGAAAGTGTTGGAAAGAGGGGATCAAATGTCAAGGTCTTCAACACTCCGGCGAGGACATACCTACCTGGCGTGTGGGAAAGAGGGGGCCAAAGGTCAAGGTCTTCAACACTCCGGAGAATACATACCAACCTGATGCGTGGGAAAGAGTGGGTAAAAGGTCAAGATCTTCAACACTCTGGCAAGGACATACCTACCTGAATCGTGGGAAAAAGGGGGTCAAATGTCAAGGCCTTCAACACTCCGGCGAGGACAAATCTACTTGACGAGTGGAAAAGAGGGGGTCAAAGGTCAACATTTTCAACACTCCAGCAAAGACATACCTACCGGAAAGTGTTCAAAAAGGGGTCAAATATCAAGGTCTTCAACACTCCGGCGAGGACATACCTACCGGACGCGTAGGAAAGAGGGGTCAAATGTCAAGGTGTTCAACACTCCAGCGAGGACATACCTATCTGACGCGTGGGAAAGAGGGGGTTAAATGTCAAGGTCTTCAACACTCCGGCGAGTCCATACCTACCTGATGCGTGGGAAAGAGGGGGTCAAAGTTCAAGGTCTTCAAAACTCCTGCAAGGGCATACCTACCTGACGCGTGGGAAAAAGGCGGTCAAATGCCAAGGTCTTCAACACTCCATCAAGGACATACCTACCGGAAAGTGTTGGAAAGAGGGGGTAAAATTTCAGGGTTTTCAACACTCCGGCGCAGACATACCTACTTGACGTGTGGGAAAGAGGGGGGTCAAAGGTCAAGGTCTTCAACACTCCGGCGAGGACATACCTACCTGATGAGTGGAAAGTAGTAGGTCAAAGGTCAAGGTCTTCAACCCTCCGGCGAGGACGTACCTACCTGACGCGTGGGAAAGAGTGGGTCAAAGGTCAAGGTCTTCAACACTTCAGCGAGGATATACCTACCTGATGCGTGAGAAAGAGGGGGTCAAAAGTCAAGGTCTTCAACACTACAGAGAGGGCATACCTACCTGAGGCGTGGGAAAGAGGGTGCCATAGGTCAAAGTCTTCAACACTCCGGCGAGGACATACCTACCGAAAAGTGTTGGAAAGAGGGGGTCAAATGTCAAGGTCTTCAACACTCCAGTGAGGACATACCTATTTGATGCGTGGAAAAGAGGGGGTCAACCGTCAAGGTGCTCAACACTCCAGTGAGGACATACATACCTGATGCGTGGGGAAAAAAGGGGTCAAAGGTCAAGGTCTTCAGCACTCTGGAGAAGACACACCTACCTGACACGTGGGAAAGCGCGGGTAAAAGGTCAAGTTCTTCGGCACTCCGGCGAGGACATACCTACCTGACGCGTGGGAAAAATGGGTTCAAAGGTCAAGGTTTTCATTACTCCGGCAAGGACATAACTGCCTGTCACATGGGAAAGAGGGGGACAAAGGTCAAGGTTTTCAACACTCCGGAGAGGACATACCTACCGGAAAGTACTGGGAGGAGGTCAAATGTCAAGGTCTTCAACACTCCAGCGAGGACATACCAAACTGACGCGTGGTAAAGAGGGGGTCAAAGGTCATGGTCTTCAACACTCTGGCGAGGACATACCTACTTGATGTGCGGAAAAGAGGGGATCAAAGGTCAAGGTCTACAACACTCCAGCGAGGAGATACCTACCTGAAGCATGGGAAATGGGGGGTCAAAGGCCAAGGTCTTCAACACTCCGACGAGGACATACCTACCTGACGCGTGGGAAATAGGGTGTCAAAAGTCAAGGTCTTCAATACTCCGGAGAGGACATACCTACCGGAAAGTGTTGGAAAGAGGGGGTCAAATGTCAAGGTCTTCAACACTCCGGCGAGGACATACCTACCTGACGCATGGGAAAGAGGGGGTCAAAGGTTGAGGTCTTCAACATTCCAGTGAGGACATACCTACCTGATGCGTGGGAAAAAAGGGGCAAACGGTCAAGGTCTTCAGCACTCCGGAGAGGACATACCTACCTGAGGCGTGGGAAAGAGGGCGTCAAAGGTCAAGGTTTTCAACACTCCGGCGAGGACATAGCTACCTGATGCGTGGGAAAGAGGTCGTCAAAGGTCAAGGTCTTCCACACTCCGGCAAGGACATACCTGCCTGACGCGTGGGAAAGAGGGGGGTCAAAGGTCAAGGTTTTCAACACTCCTTAGAGGACATACCTACCGGAAAGTACTGGAAAGAGGGGGTCAAATGTCAAGGTCTTCAACACTCCAGCGAAGACATACCAAACTGACGCGTGGTAAAGACGGGATCAAAAGTCATGGTCTTCAACACTCAGGCGAGGACATACCTACTTGACATGCGGAAAAGAGGGGGTCAAAGGTCAAGGTCTTTAACACTCTGGTGAGGACATACCTACCTGACACGTGGGAAATAGGGTGTCAAAGGTCAAGGTCTTCAATACTCCGTCGAGGAAATACCTACCGGAAAGTGTTGGAAAGAAGGGGTCAAATGTCAAGGTCTTCAACATTCCGGCAAGGATATATCTACCTGACGCGTGGGAAAGAGGGGGTCAAAGGTCAAGTCTTCAACCCTCCGGCAAGGAAATACCTACCGGAAACAGTTGGAAAGAGGGGGTCAAAGGGCAAGGTCTACAACACTCCGGCAATGACATACCTTCCTGACACATGGGAAAGAGGGGGTCAAAGGTCAAGGTATTCAACACTCCGGCGAGGGCATACCTACCTGACGCATGGAAAAGAGTGTCAAAGGTGAAGGTCTTCAACACTCCGGCGAGGGCATCTCTACCTGACGCATGGGAAAGAGTGGGTCAAAGGGCAAGGTCTACAAAACTCCGGCGAGGACATACCTTCCTGACGCTTGGGAAAGAGGGGGTTCAAAGATCAAGGTTTTGAAAACTACAGAGATGACATACCTACCTGACGCGTGGGAAAGAGGGCACCAATGGTCAAAAGTCTTCAACACTCCGGCGAGGACATACCTACTGGAAAGTGTTGGAAAGAGGGGATCAAATGTCAAGGTCTTCAACACTCCGGCGAGGACATACCTACCTGGCGTGTGGGAAAAAGGGGGTCAAAAGTCAAGGTCTTCAACACTCCAGCGAGGACATACCTTACTTGGTGTGTGGGAAAGAGGGGGACAACAGTCAAGTTCCTCAACACTCCGGTGAGGACATACCTACCTGATGAGTGGGAGAGAAGGGGTCAAAGGTCAAGGTCCTCAGCACTCCGGAGAGGACATACCTACCTGACACGTGGGAAAGAGTGGGTAAAAGGTCAGGGTCTTCAACACCCCAGCGAGGACATAAATACCTGAGGCCTGGGAAAGAGGGGGTCAATGGTCAAGGTCTTCAACACTCCAGCGAGGACATACCTACTTGATGCGTGGGAAAGAGGGAGTCAACAGTCAAGTTCCTCAACACTCCGGTGAGGACATACCTACCTGATGCGTGGGAGGGAAGGGGTCAAGGTCTTCAGCACTCCGGAGAGGACATACCTACCTGACGCATGGGAAAGAGTGGGTCAAAGGGCAAGGTCTACAACACTCCGGCGAGGACATACCTTCCCGACGCGTGGGAAAGAGGGGGTCAAAGGTCAAGGTTTTGAAAACTACAGAAATGACATACCTACCTGACGCATGGGAAAGAGGGCGCCAATGGTCAAAAGTCTTAAACACTCCGGCGAGGACATACCTACCGGAAAGTGTTGGAAAGAGGGGATCAAATATCAAGGTCTTCAACACTCCGGCGAGGACATACCTACCTGGCGTGTGGGAAAGAGGGGGTCAAAGGTCAAGGTCTTCAACACTCCGGTGAGGACATACCTACCTGACACGTGGGAAAGAGTGGGTAAAAGGTCAGGGTCTTCAACACCCCGGCGAGGATATAAATACCCGACGCGTGGGAAAGAGTGGGTCAAAGGTTAAAGTCTTCAACACTCCAGCGAGGACATACCTACCTGACGCATGGGAAAGAGTGGGTCAAAGGTCAAGGTCTTCAACACTCTGGCGAGGACATACCTACCTGAAACGTGGCAAAAGGTGGGTCAAAAGGCAAAGTCTTCAACACTCCGGCGAGGACATACCTACCTGATGCGTGGGAAAGAGGTTGTCAAAGGTCAAGGTCTTCAACACTCCAGCGAGGACATACCTACCTGATGTGTGGGAAAGAGTGGGTAAAAGGTCAAGTTCTTCAGCACTCCGGAGAGGACATATCTACCTGATGCGTGAGAAAGAGTGGGTAAATGGTCAAGGTCTACAACACTCAGGGGAGGACAGACCTACCTGACACGTGGGAATGAGTGGGTAAAAGGTCACGGTCTTCAATACTCCTGCGAGGACATACCTACTTGACGCGTGGAAAAGAGGGGGTCAAAGGTCAGGGTCTTCAACACTCCGGCGAGGACATACCTACCTGACGCGTGGAAAAGAGGGGGGGTCAAAGGTCAAGGTCTTCAACACTCCGGCGAGAACATCTTTACCTGTCACGTGGGAAGTAGAGGGTTAAAGGTCAAGGTCTTCAATACTCCGGCGAGGGCATACCTACCGGAAAGTGTTGGAAAGCGGGGGTCGAATGTCAAGGTCTTCAACAATCCGGCAAGGACTATTTGACATGTGGGAAAGAGGGGGGTCAAAGGTCAAGGTCTTCAACACTCCGGCGAGGACATACCTACCAGACGCGTGGGAAAGAGGGGGTCAAAGGTCAAGGTCTCCATCACTACGGCGAGGACATACCTACCTGACGCGTGGAAAAGGGGTCAAAAGTCAAGGTATTCAACACTCCGGCGAGGACATCTCTACCTGACGCGTGGGAAAGAGTGGGTCAAAGGTCAAGGTCCTCAACACTCCGGCGAGGACATCTCTAGCTGACGCGTGGGAAAGAGTGGGTCAAAGGTCAAAATCTTCAACATTCTGGCAAGGACATCTCTACCAGGCGCGTGGAAAAAAGAGTGGGTAAAAGTTCAAGGTCTTCAACACTCCCGAGAGGACATACCTACCGGACGCGTGGGAAAGAGAGGGTCAAAGGTCAAGGTCTTCAACACTCCGGTGAGGACATACCTACCTGACACGTGGGAAAGAGTGGGTAAAAGGTCAGGGTCTTCAACACCCCGGCGAGGATATAAATACCTGAGGCGTGGGAAAGAGGGGGTCAAAGGTCAAGGTCTTCAACACTCTAGCGAGGACATACCTACTTGATGCATGGGAAAAAGGGGGTCAACAGTCAAGTTCCTCAACACTCCGGTGAGGACATATCTACCTGATGCATGGGAGAGAAGGGGTCAAGGTCTTCAGCACTCTGAAGAGGACATACCTACCTGACGCGTGGGAAAGAGTGGGTCAAAGGTCAAGGTCTTCAACACTCCAGCGAGGACATACCTGCCTGACGCTTGGGAAAGAGGGGGTCAAAGGTCAAGGTTTTCAACACTCCGGCAAGGAGATACGTACCAGACGTGTGGAAAATAGAGTTTTAAAGGTCAAGGTCTTCAATACTCTGGCGAGGAACTACCTACCGGAAAGTGTTGGAAAGAGGGGGTCAAATGTCAAGGTCTTCAACACTCCGGTGAGGATATACCTACCTGACGCGTGGGAAAGAGGGGGTCAAAGGTCAAGGTCTTCAACACTCCGGAGAGGAAATACCTACCGGAAAGTGTTGGAAAGAGGGGGTCAAAGGGCAAGGTCTTCAACACTCCGGCGAGGACATACCTTCCTGACACGTGGAAAAGAGGGGGTCAATGGTCAAGGTCTTCAACACTCTGGCGAGGACATACCTACCTGACGCATGGAAAAGATGGTGTCAAAGGTCAAGGTCTTCAACACTGCAGCGAGGACATCTCTACCTGACGCATGGGAAAGAGTGGATCAAAGGCAAAGATCTTCAACACTCCGGAGAGGACATCTCTACCTGACGCGTGGGAAAGAGTGGGTCAAAGGTCAAGGTCTTCAACTTTCTGGTGAGGACATCTCTACCTGGCGCGTGGGAAAGAGTGGGTAAAGGTCAAGGTCTTTAACACTCCGGAGAGGACATACCTACCTGACGCGTAGGAAAGAATGGGTAAAAGGTCAAGGTCTTGAACACTCCATAGAGGACATCCCTACCGGACTCGTAGGAAAGAGAGGGTCAAAGGTCAAGGTCTTCAACACTCTGGCAAGGACATACCTACCTGAATCACGGGAAAGAGGGGGTCAACTGTCAAGGTCTTCAACACTCCGGCAAGTACATACCTACTTGACGTGTGGAAAAGAGGGGGGTCAAAGGTCAAGGTTTTTAACACTCCGGCGAGGACATACCTACCGGACGCGTGGGAAAGAGGGGTGAAAGGTCAAGGTCTTCAACACTCCGATGAGGACATACCTACCTGACGCATGGGAAAGAGGGGGTCAAATGTCAAAGTCTTCAACACTCCGGTGAGGACATACCTACCTGACGTGTGGGAAAGAGGGGGTCGAAGGTCAAGGTCTTCAACACTCCGGCGAGTCCATACCTACTTGACGCGTGGACAAGAGGGAGTCAAAGGTCAAGGTTTTTAACACTCCGGCGAAGACATACCTTCCAGAAAGTGTTGGAAAGAGGGGGTCAAAGATCAAGGTCTTCAACACTCCGGCGAGGACATACCTACCAGACGCTTGAGAAAGAGGGGGTCAAAGGTCGAGGTCTTAGACACTCCAGCGAGGACATACCTACCTGACGCGAGAGAAAGAGGGGGTCAAAGGTCGAAGTCTTCGACACTCCAGAGAGGACATACTTACCTGACGCGTGGGAAAGAGGGCACCAAAGGTAAAAGTCTTTAACACTCCGACGAGGGCATACCTACCAGAAAGTGTTGGAAAGAGGGGTCAAATGTCAAGGTCTTCAACACTCAGGCGGGACATGCCTACCTGACGCATGGGAAAGAGAGGGTCAATGTCTTCAACACTCCAGCGAGGACATACTTGATGTGTGGAAAGAGGGGGTCAAAGGTCAAGGTCCTCAACACTCTGGCGAGGACATACCTACCTGATGTGTGGTAAAGAGTGGGTAAAAGGTCAAGTTCTTCAGCACTCCGGAGAGGACATATCTACCTGATGCGTGAGAAAGAGTGGGTAAATGGTCAAGGTCTACAACACTCCGGGGAGGACAGACCTACCTGACACGTGGGAATGAGTGGGGAAAAGGTCACGGTCTTCAATACTCCTGCGAGGACATACCTACTTGACGCGTGGAAAAGAGGGGGTCAAAGGTCAGGGTCTTCAACACTCCGGCGAGGACATACCTACCTGATGCGTGGAAAAGAGGGGGGGTCAAAGGTCAAGGTCTTCAACACTCCGGCGAGGACATCTTTACCTGACACGTGGGAAGTAGCGGGTCAAAGGTCAAGGTCTTCAATACTCCGGCGAGGGCATACCTACCGGAAAGTGTTGTAAAGCGGGGTCGAATGTCAAGGTCTTCAACAATCCGGCAAGGACTATTTGGCGTGTGGGAAAGAGGGGGGTCAAAGGTCAAGGTCTTCAACACTCCGGCGAGGACATACCTACCAGATGCGTGGGAAAGAGGGGGTCAAAGGTCAAGGTCTCCATCACTACGGCGAGGACATACCTACCTGACGCGTGGAAAAGAAGGGGTCAAAAGTCAAGGTATTCAACACTCCGGCGAGGACATCTCTACCTGACGCGTGGGAAAGAGTGGGTCAAAGGTCAAGGTCCTCAACACTCCGGCGAGGACATCTCTAGCTGACGCGTGGGAAAGAGTGGGTCAAAGGTCAAGATCTTCAACATTCTGGCAAGGACATCTCTACCAGGCGCGAGGAAAAAAGAGTGCGTCAAAGTTCAAGGTCTTCAACACTCCAGAGAGGACATACCTACCGGACGTGTGGGAAAGAGGGGTTCAAATGTCAGGGTTTTCAACACTCAGGCGAGGACATACCTAACTGTGTGGGAAAGAGGGGGTCAAAGGTCAAGGTCTTTAACACTCTGGCAAGGACATACCTACCTGACGCATGGGAAAGAGGGGGTCAAAGGCCAAGGTCTTCAACTCTTCAGCAAGGACATACCTCCCTGATCCGAGGAATGAGTGGGTCAAAGGTCAAGGTCTTCAACACTCCGGCGAAGACATTCCCACCTGACATGTGGGAAAGAGGGGGTCAAATGTGAATGTCTTCAACACTCCGACGAGGACATACCCACCTGACGCATGGGAAAGAGGGGGGTCAAAGGTCAAGGTCTTCAACACTGCGGCGAGGACATACCTACCTGAAGTGTGGGAAAAAGGGGGTCAAAGGTCAAGGTCTTCAGCACTCCGGAGTGGACATTCCTACCTGACGCGTGGGAAAGAGTGGGAAAAAGGTCTAGGTCTTTTACACTCTGGAGAGGAAATACCTACCTGACGTGTGGGAAAGAGTTGGTAAAAGGTCAAGGTCTACAACACTCCGGAGGGGACATACCTATCTGATGCGTGGCAAAGAGTGGGTAAAAGGTCAAGGTCTTCAACATTCCGGAGAGGACATATCTACCTGACGCGTGGGAACAAGTGGGTCAAAGTTCAAGGTCTTCAACACTCTGGCAAGGACATACCTACCTGAAGTGTGGGAAAAAGGGGGTCAAAGATCAAGGTCTTCAGCACTCCGGCGAGGACATACCTACCTGATGCGTGGGAAAGAGTGGGAAAAAGGTCTATGTCTTTTACACTCTGGAGAGGAAATACCTACCTGACGCGTGGGAAAGAGTTGGTAAAAGGTCAAGGTCTACAACACTCCGGAGGGGACATACCTATCTGATGCATGGCAAAGAGTGGGTAAAAGGTCAAGTTCTTCAACACTCCAGAGAGGACATATCTACCTGATGCATGGGAACAAGTGGGTATAAAGTACTATGGGTCCAACGTGACTCAGCAGATGCTCACTTGATTCATTTGGGGGTAGACAACAGGGATTCCCAGTGTATAAACTCAACCTCTACATCCCCAATCAAGGTCAACAACAATATATTGTTAGCCTCATACCTAAGATCAAAAACTGGGCACCAGTAACCTTTTGTGTGTCAAGTACTTCAACATTGTGCCAGATGCTTTCCTGTATACACACCAGCATGACAGGTATACTTAAGGAGTGCTCTCCCAGGAGACAAAGCAGGTACTGAAAGACATAAGCCTCATCGATCTTTGGAATGTTAAAAAACCAGATGGGAAGGAATATAGTGTCTTCCCACATGTTCCAAGGTCCTATTCATAGATTGACCTAATGGGGCAGCCAAGGATTGGGCGACGCCACGACCTCCATTGTGCACGGTACCATGGTGGTCTCAGACCATACAATGATTGTTTGGGAGTGAGAAAGGCAGCAAGAGAAATGTAGAATGAATAGATGGGAATTTGATTCAACTTTCCTTAAAGATTGACTAAGCCAGCAGACATTGAGTGATGCACTTAAGAGGTACTTTCAGGAGAAGGACCTGATCAAGGTCTTCCTCAATATGCTATGGGACACATGTAAAGCTGTTTGTAGGGGCAACTGTATAGGAGAAAAGGGTCCAGCAGAGTGAGTCATATACACGCAGTTCTCCTGAGTGGGAACGGGAGGGTCGAAGAGTGGAGGAATGTCAGGGGAGTGCGGACAGAAATTGATGTTAGAAGTATTTTGTATTCACTTTGACTGATGGCCCACACTGTTTTATCCTATTCTATGAAAGCAAAGAGAAAAAAGAAAGCTGGAGGCAGAATTCCCAATGGTACTGTGTGATGGAGGGTAAGTGCAGACAGCCTTGCCAAACTCACGAGGGGTGTCTATGACAGTGGGATTGCGCTACCGGATAGCTTATAATACTATTCTGCATTGCAATGAGCCATTCCTAAAAGTAGATACAGTGATTCTGGGAAATAGGGGCTACCCAACAGCTTTGCATGGACCCAAGACAATGGCAGAACTAAAGTGTCATACCAAGTCCATGATTCGATCACGGAAGGAGACCACTAGATAATTGTATGGGAGAAGGCATTAGTAAATCAAACCCTGGTGTGGGACAGTGTGGCACAGACTGAAGTGCAGAAAACGCAGATATCTGAGGGATGGGACTAGAAATGAATCCAAAAATTGGGAGCTTATGCCAAGATGGGAGGCTGATGAACTGGAGTTGTCCTTTAGGAGGACTACCAGAGGGCTGAGACGGAGGTATTTTCCAGACACACCATGCTATGTCGACTCACATAGTGGTGGAAGTTTAGGTTGCAAAGGCGCCACCGCTGAAAGATCACCCTGCTGTCAGAACCCCTTACCAAGAAACCATCTAACTTGCTTATAGCTGCTCAACAATTACTGAAACGCCGTAGAGAAGCTAAAGAGGGTGGTGGGAGTAGGCACTTAGCACCCTCGAGAAATAGTGATCTGGGTTATCTTTTACCTTGTCCAGTTGCTCTTTCTACATACATCCTACTAAACAAAATCTAGGCAGTGTAAGATGGGTGGAAAATAGAGTCAGATCTCTGTGCAAGAGGATGCAGCCAATTGGGAACCTTTCTTCACACACAATGGGGCTGCCAAATGCTAACTGGCTATTGAAGGCTACATGGGCAAGCCAGGGCAAAATTGTCTCCCAGGTTAGAGGTACTTTACATTTGGAGAGATTGAACACACCTCCCACACAGAACTCTCACCACCTTGAGGCTGATAATAGCGAAAAGAGATGTGGGCAAGAAATAAGGATCTGATATGCCTCAAAATGTGACCTCATGGTAAACTGACATAGATCGGTGCATGTTGGTGGAACAGTAGGTCTATGAGTGGAGGGGCTGCCCCTATAAGAGGGAAAACATATAGTAGCAATGAAGAATGCACTAGGGACAATAATGGTCTGGCCCTTGTCTAAGGCAAAAAAGGAAACCACAGACAGGATAGTGGAGAATGGAAACAACGATTTGGAGCTGCCAGAGCAATAAGGTTTGGTGTGCTAATCTTACTGGGTGCTTCAGGTACTCCTTCCCTCAAGAAGCCCGCGGACATGCACAAGCGAGGCCTATCCATGTGCATGGGATGAGGAGAGGGCTCTTTCACAGATTTAGCTAGCGCTATTTGATGGACTGATAGAGAGGGAGAGTAGAGCTGGGGTGTTTTGATGGAGATTTGTTGCACTATTGTTGTAGTTTTCTTGTGTCTTATAAAAAGGATGCATAGTAGTATCTGACGGATTGGAATGGATTTAGTTACAGGAGGTCCCTGTCAAATCAAATCAAATCAAATTTATTTATTTTGTTTAGTTCTCTACTGTGAACAACAAATAGAATGATAAAACAAATAGGATTACATTTTATAGCCAGCAAAAATTATAAACACTTCTCCTAATACATATTTAAAACGTTTTTAAAAATGTAAACATATTATAGCATTTAAATTCATTGGGAGGGGATTTTAAAATGGAAATCAAACTCTGTACATTTATAGAGTTACACTTTGTTTGAACTGGTTTTAAAAATGGCTTTTTAGCAGCAACTACAGCAGGGTTAGGGCAAACAAACAAAATATGGATCAGATCTTGAATTCCTCCTTTACAGAGGTCACATAAGCTATTAGCATTATTGTTGTTTGCCCATTTACAAGATTTGAGAGGAAGGATCCCAAACCGAAGTAAAATCATGCAACGCCGGGCACCATGTCTCAGTGTGTAGGAAAGATATTGTTGCCTTTGTTTCAATTCAATTGACTCAGCATATAACTTATAAGATTGTAGTTTTGTAGTTTTGTGCAGTTTTGTGCAGTGCTGGAAATCAAAAAAAGTTTTAAATGCGCAGGGGTCCACGTTTTCAGTAGATCAGCTGTAGATTTTGACAACTTCAGTGCAAATATTAAATTTCGGTAGAAAACGTATTTAGAAGATCCTTCATCAAAAATGTCCAGTTTTAGTAGCGATCTTAAGGAGCCTTGTTCAGCATGTAAAATGACATATGCCCATCGAATGATACTAGTGATTCCACTGGCGAATGTACTAGTTAGAGAAAACTCAAGGCGCAGGGCTTGCACGGGGACAGCTTGAGAAATTTTGGTTAGTTTTTGAAGATTCTTGCTTTCTTTGACTTGTATTGGATACCATTGATTTATAGGTATATGCTCGAGAGCCTATGAAAGAACTGAAGGGATCGTAATGCCAAAAACCTGTAAAAGGGTTGAGAAGTGCCTATACTCGGTAGAAGAGTATAATATCTGCAGCGCCCCAGCATGAACATCAGCTTTGAAAGCTAGGTGCCGGAGGTGGGAGTGATTTTTTAGGTTTTGAGTAAAAATATGACCTAAATAAATGTATTCTTTCACTATTTCTAACGATTGTCCTCCCAAGGTCCAGTTATAGTTTACGAGGTTCCCTGTCACTCTTTTTTCTGTTGATTTTGCTCTTACTCCCCATTATGGGGTCTTGTTGGTTGTGTTGATAACAGTTAATGCTTTTTCCATCTCAACCAGTAGATCTTAATGGAGGTGGGTGAGGATTGGGGTGATCCAATATCACGCACCTCTGAAGAACATGATCAGTTTATGAACGTGATTGTTTCTTTAAATGTGTGACTTAAATGTTGTTTTCAATTTATCATTGTTCTCCTAGTGTCCTTGACTTTCTGCTGCAGCAAAGTCTCCCTCTTTTTAGTCTGTTGCTTGTTGCCATTGTATTTACAGATTTGTTTGCCAAAGGCAATAGATTCTTTGTTAAGGTGGGCGGTGAATCTACCACTACAAGCTCAGGGATTTTTACAGGGTTTGATTGGTTTTTTTTTGTCTCATGCTGTAGGCAATATTGGACAGTGAGTCTTCACAAAACCTGTGAACATTGGTCTGCAGAGGGTTATGTTAGATGAACCGTAGCTTGGTATATCTATCCGGTTTGTTGCTGTTGCAAATTGTGTCACACCAATGTCTCTCAAATCTTGCCTTTGCGCAAGATGGTGGTGGTCTCAGAGAGTCTTCAAATTCCCTGGTGTGCTATGATTTTTTCAATTTTGAATCAGCACAATGCTGCAGTTTTACCAATTTAGAGTCAATTGTTGGAGTTGAATTTGGCTGGCTGTTTGGGAGATTCAGTCTAAATGTGCCGAACACTGATTGGAATATTGATGGAACATTCCCAATGTGTTCAGTATTGGGGGCAGTGACATGCCTATGGCTCTGGTTGGTCTTATCTTGCGGCCAAATTATTAAGGGAGAATATTCTGCCCTTAATGCAGTGGTTAGTTGCCTTTCAAACAATTTGATGTCCTCTGGAAGAACTCTAGAGAACTATAATGACAGGAGAAAAGTAATTACTGTAAGTTAACTTTAGTTAGTCACATTAACAAGAGTAAATACAACATTTAACAAGAGTAAATACAACACATGCTCTGATTTAACTGTATGAGTTGCTCATGGTGTAGACTGACAGGTTCATTTTTTCCGCTCAAACATACACAATAATTCAGGCTCTAAGCCAAAGAAGAACACTGATCCAGTTATGGACCCTGCAATGTGCTGGCCTTTGACTGGCCAATAGCAGCTGCTTCCATCCCAGATATTATATGCCGCAGGTGGCCACTTTCTCCCGGAAGGCAAATGCAGTCTCATTCTTTGTGTAGGGCAGGAGCCAGTGTAGGACAGGACTGGCCATGGCAGTTTTGTATCAGTCTGTCACATACGATCTAACATTCTTTTCAAGCTAACCTTGTGTATTACAATGAACCTTTAAACAGAAGAGCTACTTGTTTAACCAGTTAGGGCCAGATGTACAAAGCTTTTGTGAGATCGCAGACATCCCAAATCACAGAATATGGTCATTTGTGACCTCCAAATAAATTTTTTTAATGTACAAAGGCCCAATTAGAAATTCAGTAATCCATAACTGAATTGCAAATTGGGTGTGCGATTCGGTATTAGTAAGGGGCATTTATAGTGCGTCCCTTCCTAATACCGAATCGCTGTGGTATGGAGAATGTTTTGCAACCGAAATGAGGTCACAAAACATTCACATTTTTCCACCTACTTCAAGTAGGTGGTAACCCATTTATAAATGGAAACGGGCCCCCTGGGGACCCATTCCCCTGTGAGAATATTTGCAAAAACATTTTTGAAGAGCAGGCAGCGGTCTCACGCACCACTGCCTACTCTTAAAAAATTCAAAGAAAGCTTTTGTTTTCTTTTTCAAACAAATCCCATTTTCATACCTGTAATGGACACATGTTGTTACAACCACTACATGAAAAGTTTACAGTCTCACTAAAATAAAATCCCATACCTCACATACAGTGCAATCTGCCAACAGACAAATTGCATCAACTCTCTCACATCATTCAACAAATACAGTGGACTACTTTCCAACATCGAATACAATTACAACTCGCTGCACAGTTACTCATAAGTTAACTTTATAACTATTTGATAATTTTCTAGCAAGTAGTGAAACATTAAAAAATCATCTTATATTAGGGCTAATTAAAATCTCCTATAACATCAGATTGTTACTTATGTAAATATAACATCCCAGTAAACCACTATCTTATCTTATGCTGGGACAAAATCCTGATCAATAAAATCAACAAAAATGCTACAGATCAATTTAGTAAATTGAATCAGAAGAAACCAACAACCTGCAATCTTGTGCTGTGGAAAGCAGCAAGATGTTGGTATCTTAAATCACGTCCACAAATTTTGTTACTGCTTATGCTGAATAGTCACTGTCACTGTAAGAAATGCATCACTAACACTATAACAGAACCAAACATCACAGTTTTTGACTTTGGGAACATTTCTGTGCACAGCTTTTAACTTTGAGAAATGTTTCCGCAGCCGTCCGACTCTAAGCGTCTTAACGGAGCGGAAAACCTTTTCTGCAATGCACGTACTGCACTCTGAGCGTGACGGTACGTGGTAGCGCTTGGGTGCAGCTGGCTATAAAAGCCGCACCCCCTATGTTCTAGAAGGCGCTTTGCCTTCCACTTTGTTCTCCGGACAGGATCGGCTTGGGAGAGACTCTAGGAGCTTACCTGAGATTCCGGGATTCCGAGCGTTCATCTGCAACCTGACTCCAGCCTGGCCTTCGAAATCTCTTCGCTCTCAAGGACAAAACCAACCCTGCAATGAACAAAGAAAGAAGTTAAGTGCATTTTGAATTTAATAGGCGCCCATCTCAAAAAAACTACAAAAATGCTTTTTGGACAATTTTTGGGACTTTTTTCATAAAAGGAATAATCTTGTTTTCACAGAAAACATTACTAGTGCCATTAAGGAATAAAAACATTTAACAAGAGTAAATACAACACATACTCTGATTTATCTGTATAAGTTTCTCATGGTGTAGACTGACAGGTTTTCTGCTCAAACATACACAATAATTCAGACTCTAAGCCAAAGAAGAACACTGATCCAGTTATGGTCCCTGCAATGTGCTGGCCTTTGACTGGCCAATAGTAGCTGCTTCCATCCCAGATATTATATGCCGGAGGTGGCCACTTTCTCCAGGAAGGCAAATGCAGTCTCATTCTTTGCGTAGGGCAGGAGCCAGTGTAGGAGAGGACTGGCCTACACTTGGGAGAGGCTCCAGGAGCTTACCTGAGATTCCGGGATTCCGAGCGTTCATCTGCAACCTGACTCCAGCCTGGCCTTGGAAATCTCTTCGCTCTCAAGGACAAAACCAACCCTGCAATGAACAAAGAAATAAGTTAAGTGCATTTTGAATTTAATAGGCGCCCATCGCAAGAAATCTACAAAAATGCTTTTTGGACAATTTTTGTAACTTTTTTCATAAAAGGAATAATCTTGTTTTCACAGAAAACATTACTAGTGCCATTAAGGAATAAAAACATTTAACAAGAGTAAATACAACACATACTCTGATTTATCTGTATGAGTTTCTCATGGTGTAGACTGACAGGTTTTCTGCTCAAACATACACAATAATTCAGGCTCTAAGCCAAAGAAGAACACTGGTCCAGTTATGGACCCTGCAATGTGCTGGCCTTTGACTGGCCAATAGTAGCTGCTTCCATCCCAGATATTATATGCCGGAGGTGGCCACTTTCTCCAGGAAGGCAAATGCAGTCTCATTCTTTGCGTAGGGCAGGAGCCAGTGTAGGAGAGGACTGGCCTACACTTGGGAGAGGCTCCAGGAGCTTACCTGAGATTCCGGGATTCCGAGCGTTCATCTGCAACCTGACTCCAGCCTGGCCTTGGAAATCTCTTCGCTCTCAAGGACAAAACCAACCCTGCAATGAACAAAGAAAGAAGTTAAGTGCATTTTGAATTTAATAGGCGCCCATCGCAAGAAATCTACAAAAATGCTTTTTGGACAATTTTTGGGACTTTTTTCATAAAAGGAATAATCTTGTTTTCACAGAAAACATTACTAGTGCCATCAAGGAATAACAACATTTAACAAGAGTAAATACAACACATATTCTGATTTAACTGTATGAGTTTCTCATGGTGTAGACTGGCAGGTTCAGTTTTTCCACTCAAACATACACAATAATTCAGGCTCTAAGCCAAAGAAGAACACTGGTCCAGTTATGGACCCTGCAATGTGCTGGCCTTTGACTGGCCAATAGTAGCTGCTTCCATCCCAGATATTATATGCCGGAGGTGGCCACTTTCTCCAGGAAGGCAAATGCAGTCTCATTCTTTGCGTAGGGCAGGAGCCAGTGTAGGACAGGGCTGGCCTACACTTGGGAGAGGCTCCAGGAGCTTACCTGAGATTCCGGGATTCCGAGCGTTCATCTGCAACCTGACTCCAGCCTGGCCTTGGAAATCTCTTCGCTCTCAAGGACAAAACCAACCCTGCAATGAACAAAGAAAGAAGTTAAGTGCATTTTGAATTTAATAGGCGCCCATCGCAAGAAATCTACAAAAATGCTTTTTGGACAATTTTTGGGACTTTTTTCATAAAAGGAATAATCTTGTTTTCACAGAAAACATTACTAGTGCCATTAAGGAATAACAACATTTAACAAGAGTAAATACAACACATACTTTGATTTAACTGTATGAGTTTCTCATGGTGTAGACTGACAGGTTCATTTTTTCCGCTCAAACATACACAATAATTCAGGCTCTAAGCCAAAGAAGAACACTGGTCCAGTTATGGACCCTGCAATGTGCTGGCCTTTGACTGGCCAATAGTAGCTGCTTCCATCCCAGATATTATATGCCGGAGGTGGCCACTTTCTCCAGGAAGGCAAATGCAGTCTCATTCTTTGCGTAGGGCGGGAGCCAGTGTAGGACAGGACTGGCCTACACTTGGGAGAGGCTCCAGGAGCTTACCTGAGAATCCGGGATTCCGAGCGTTCATCTACAACCTGACTCCAGCCTGGTCTTGGAAATCTCTTCGCTCTCAAGGACAAAACCAACCCTGCAATGAACAAAGAAAGAAGTTAAGTGCATTTTGAATTTAATAGGCGCCCATCGCAAGAAATCTACAAAAATGCTTTTTGGACAATTTTTGTAACTTTTTTCATAAAAGGAATAATCTTGTTTTCACAGAAAACATTACTAGTGCCATTAAGGAATAAAAACATTTAACAAGAGTAAATACAACACATACTCTGATTTATCTGTATAAGTTTCTCATGGTGTAGACTGACAGGTTTTCTGCTCAAACATACACAATAATTCAGGCTCTAAGCCAAAGAAGAACACTGGTCCAGTTATGGACCCTGCAATGTGCTGGCCTTTGACTGGCCAATAGTAGCTGCTTCCATCCCAGATATTATATGCCGGAGGTGGCCACTTTCTCCAGGAAGGCAAATGCAGTCTCATTCTTTGCGTAGGGCGGGAGCCAGTGTAGGAGAGGACTGGCCTACACTTGGGAGAGGCTCCAGGAGCTTACCTGAGATTCCGGGATTCCGAGCGTTCATCTGCAACCTGACTCCAGCCTGGCCTTGGAAATCTCTTCGCTCTCAAGGACAAAACCAACCCTGCAATGAACAAAGAAAGAAGTTAAGTGCATTTTGAATTTAATAGGCGCCCATCGCAAGAAATCTACAAAAATGCTTTTTGGACAATTTTTGGGACTTTTTTCATAAAAGGAATAATCTTGTTTTCACAGAAAACATTACTAGTGCCATTAAGGAATAACAACATTTAACAAGAGTAAATACAACACATACTCTGATTTAACTGTATGAGTTTCTCATGGTGTAGACTGACAGGTTCATTTTTTCCGCTCAAACATACACAATAATTCAGGCTCTAAGCCAAAGAAGAACACTGGTCCAGTTATGGACCCTGCAATGTGCTGGCCTTTGACTGGCCAATAGTAGCTGCTTCCATCCCAGATATTATATGCCGGAGGTGGCCACTTTCTCCAGGAAGGCAAATGCAGTCTCATTCTTTGCGTAGGGCGGGAGCCAGTGTAGGACAGGACTGGCCTACACTTGGGAGAGGCTCCAGGAGCTTACCTGAGATTCCGGGATTCCGAGCGTTCATCTACAACCTGACTCCAGCCTGGCCTTGGAAATCTCTTCGCTCTCAAGGACAAAACCAACCCTGCAATGAACAAAGAAAGAAGTTAAGTGCATTTTGAATTTAATAGGCGCCCATCGCAAGAAAGCTAAAAAAATGCTTTTTGGACAATTTTTGGAACTTTTTTCATAAAAGGAATAATCTTGTTTTCACAGAAAACATTACTAGTGCCATTAAGGAATAATTAAGAATATTTCGAAACCATTTGTTATACATCTTTAGAAGATTGTTTTAGGACATGTTTACCGAGCAATGTGTTATTGTCTGTAGAACGTTTTTCTACCCCTTGTCTTTTATAAGGTGAAACTGGATCATCGGGGACATTAGGACAAGTAATATAAAGAGAAGTAAGTTTAAAAGAATTTTGTACAAGTACAGTCTGGAATTAAGTATTTGGCTAAACAAGAACGTATAAGTAATTCCTAATTGTTTTACAGTGCAAAGACAACCTAGAGATACGTTCAGACAAGCACAGAAGACGCTCATCAAGAGACATGACCAAACAATCCACATCTACACAAGTCATACTGGGCGCAAAACAAGACATCTACTGATCGCAGGTAGGAGACAAGACATATTTCTTTAGAAAGGCCTTAACAGTAGTCTGAAGAAGTCTTAGCAAAATTGTGAGGAAATTCTACAGCAGGGGTACTCATAGTACGGCCCGCGGGCTGGTGGCGGCCCGGCAAGCCTTCCCTGGCGGCCCGCGGACCTTGCAGACATTGTACCAGAGTTGTTTTTTTTTTTTTTAAGAGTGTCCGCAACCAGAGCGCGACTCAGACTCTGCTGCTCAGTGGGGGTCGGGCGATTCCCACCATAGTCAGAGTGGGGCTGCAGGGGAGCTGAGAGGTGAACAAAGCCTCATTAACATGCCAATGGTCTTTTAAAGACCTGTGAAGTGCTTGGGTGTGGCTGTGTGTGTGTGCCTGGAATCTGTCACAGCCCGGGCACACAAAAGAAGGGTGAGGAGGGAGAGCGAGGGAGAGGGAGAGCAAGTGAGGGAGCGAGGGAGGGAGAGCAAGCGAGGGAGCGAGGGATAGGGAGGGAGGGAGAGCAAGCGAGGGAGAGGGAGGGAGGAAGGGAGAGCGAGGGAGGGAGCGACGGTGGGAGAGCAAGCGAGGGAGAGCGAGGGAGGGAGGAGAGCAAGTGAGGAAGGGAGGGAAAGCAAGCGAGGGAGAGGGAGGGAGGGAGAGCAAGGGAGAGTGAGGGAGGGAGAGCAAGCGAGGAAGGGAGGGAGAGCAAGCGAGGGAGCGAGGGAGATTGAGGGAGAGCAAGCAAGGGAGGGAGAGCAAGCAAGGGAGGGAGAGCAAGCGAGGGAGGGAGAGTGAAGGAGGGAGGGAGAGCAAGCGAGGGAGAGCGAGGGAGGGAGAGTGAGGGAGGGAGAGCGAGGGAGGGAGGGAGAGCAAGCGAGGGATCGAGGGAGAGCGAGAGAGAGTGAGCGAGGGAGAGTGAGTGAGAGCGAGGGAGGGAGAGCGAGGGAGGGAAAGCGAGGGAGGGAGAGCAAGCGAGGGAGCGAGGGAGAGTGAGAGAGAGGGAGCGAGGGAGAGTGAGAGAGAGGGAGCGGGGAGAGCGAGGGAGGGAGAGCGAGGGAGCGAGGGAGAGCGAGGGAGCGAGGGGGAGCGAGGGAGAGCTAGGGAGGGAGAGTGAGAGAGGGAGAGCAAGGGAGGGAGAGCGAGGGAGGGAGAGCAAGCGAGGGAGAGCGAGAGAGAGGGAGCGAGGGAGGGAGAGGCGGCGCTAGGGAAGGAGAGGGAGGGAGAGCGAGGGAGGGAGAGGGAGCGCGAGGGAGGGAGGAAGAGCGAGGGAGGGAGGGAGAGCAAGTGAGGGAGAGCAAGAGAGAGGGAGGAAAAGCGAGGGTGGGAGGAAGAGCGATGGTGGGAGGGAGAGCGAGGGAGGGATAGCGAGGGAGGGAGAGCAAGGGAGGGAGAGCAAGCGAAGGAGCGACGGAGAGCGAGAGAGAGGGAGGGAGGGAGGGAGAGCGAGGAGGGAGGGAGAGCAAGGGAGGGAGAGCGAGGGAGGGAGACAGAGCAAGGGAGACAGAGCGAGGGAGACAGAGGGAGGGAGACGGAAGGAGAGAGAGGGAGACTTTAGAGAGAGGGAGACCTCAGAGTGAGGGGGAGGGAACGAGAGAGAGGGAGACCTCAGAGTGAGGGAGACAGAGGAAAGGAGAGAGAGGGAGGGAGACAGAGGGAGGGAGACCTCAGAGTGAGGGAGAGGGAAGGAGAGAGACGGGGGACCTCAGAGAGAGGGAGAGGGAAGGAGAGAGAGGGAGACCTCAGAGTGAGGGAGAGGGAAGGAGAGAGAGGGAGACCTCAGAGTGAGGGAGACCTCAAAGTGAGGGAGAGGGAAGGAGAGAGAGGGAGGCAGAGGGAATGAGGGAGAAGGAAGGAGAGAGAGGGAGACAGAGGGAAGGAGGGAGAGGGAAAGAGAGGGAGAGGGAAATAGAGTGAGGGAGAAGGAAACAGAGAGAGTGGGAGACAGAGGGAATGAGGGGAAGGAGAGAGAGGGAGACAGAGGGAAGGAGGGAGAGGGAAGGAGAGAGAGGGAAATAGAGTGAGGGAGAGGGAAATAGAGTGAGGGAGAGGGAAATAGAGTGAGGGAGAGGGAAATAGAGTGAGGGAGACAGAGAGAGAGAGAGTGAGACAGTCCGGGTGAGTGAGACAGAGGAAGAGAGGGAGTGAGACAGTCAGAGTGAATGAGACAGGAAGAGATGGAGAGAGGGAGTGAGAGAGTCAGAGTGAGTGAGACAGAGGGACACAGAGAGACAGATGGAGAGAGGGAGAAAGGGGAGGGAGAGAGAGGGAGGGAGAGGGAGAAAGAGAGGGAGGGAGAGAGAGAGAGAGATGTGTGTATGCCGGGTCTGGTGGCTCAGTGGACGAAGGCGTCCGCTGCAGGGACCAGTAAGTAACTAGTAAGTAAAACTTTATTGCTTGATTAAAAAAAACCATTGCAAGTATGGGATTTCAGAAAAATACATTTAAAAGGGAGTGGATTAAGTCCAAATTGGATGCAGATGTGAGATGGAGCTTGCCGAAATGTTATGCCGCGAAATGTTATGCCGACGATGGATCACAGACTGTGGGCCCCTCACAGGAACCTGTGATCAACCTCATGGTCACAGTTTTTTTTGCTCTAGCCCCGCCCCCTTCCCCACTGACCCCGCTCCCATCGGCGCGGCCCTCGGACACAAACCACACTGTAAATTTGGCCCCCAAGAGAAAGTTTGTGAGTACCCATGTTCTACAGAGTCTTAGTTCTTGCCTTGTTGTTTCGCAGGTCGACAGCAAGAACCCACAGCGCCCCAGTACCCCGGGCCCTCCTCCCTAGTTTCTAATTTATTCCTTGTTGTAAGTTTAAAAGCACAAGCTTTAAGTTAGTTATTTGGGAAGTTGGTCCCTTGCGTCCCTGCGAAATCCTACAACGTCAAAGTAGACATCTAAGGTAAGGGACGTCATGGTACCTTGACAGAAGGCAAAGCCCACAAAAATAATTTCGCCTGGACGCAATGGATTAACCTTCACAAATATCTTTGCAGGACATAGCAACTATGTTACAAGACATTAAAATAGAAAACGCAGCCTTACGTAGAGACTTACCTACGTTGCAGGATGCAATTCATAAACCTGTTCTAAAACCTACAACCTTTCAACCAACGTTATCTGCTTCAGCCTCCTCTTCTCAAACTACTCCAACGCAGATTCATGTAATAACCCCAGTGCCTGTTCCGCTTGCGCAACCAGAAAGGTTTTATGGTGACTGTAACAAATTCACCATGTTCATGAACCAATGTCGTTTACATTTCTTAGCTAAAACAATTGCTTTCCCAGATGACTCCTCCAAAGTGGCTTTTATTTTGTCTTATCTCGGAGGGGACACAGCCCTTTGGTCAGTCCCGCTAGTAGAAAGAAATGATCCAATTTTATACAGTTTTAGGAATTTTGAACGAGCAATGAAAAAGATATTTGCTAAACACGTCTTTGTGCAATCAGAAAATAACGAGTTACTGAATTTAAAACAAGGATATTCAGATCTTCTTCATTATATTTCAGTCATCAATCGTTTGGTTTTAGAAGCTGATTGGCCTTATGATAAAAGAGTATCCCTCTTTTACAGAGGGTTAAGAAAAGAATTAAAAGATATGAAAATGCAAATTTTGGAACCACCAAATTATATAAACGAATTCATAGACTTGGTGGTTAAATTAAATCACAGATTGTCTGAAAGAAGAGGGGAAAAAGGTAAATCAGATCATAAAGTAATTTTGTTTAAAGAAAGAATCAATAACCCTAAAGAAGTTAATACCAAATAGGATGCTGTAGAACCTATGCAGATTGGTACTATCCGAGGGCCTCTCTCAAAAGAAGAGAAAGAAAAACGGGCGCAAGTTAAACCAGTGCCTTTATTGTGATAAAATTGGCCATATTGTTAAGGAATGTCCTACATATCCTGATAAAAACAAACTAAAAAGTTCAGATGTAGCCTTAACTGAAGTGCAATCGGGAAATTTGGACACTCAAAAAAATACGAGGTCAGTTTGTCGAGTGCAATTTCTAATTTGGCCTTCACTGCGCCACCTCTTGGTTGCCGACATCTGTGTATTAAAATTACTCTTACGAATTCAAGTAGCTCTTGGGAGGTAAATGCACTTGTAGACTCCGGAGCTCCAGGAAATTTTATAGACGCTCACTTTTTGAGTACCCTTAGGATTAAAACAGAGGACAAAAGCCATCCAGAAATTGTTCGGGCAGTGGACGGTAAGGAACTTACTTCAAGACTCATTCGACAAAGGACTGAACTTCTAGAAATGAAGAGCTCTCCAAATAACAAAGAAACTATAGCCCTTTGACCTAATAGACGCACCACAGTTTATATTGATTTTGGGAATTCCATGGTTAGTTAAACACAATCCCAAAATTGACTGGATAGAAAAGACAATCACATTCAACTCTATTCATTGTAGCACTCACTGTCTTCCACATCATTTGGAAGAAGATGTAGTTCAAGGATTCGACTTGACAAATGGTTTGCAGAGTGTTTTATTGCTAGAAGGAGTCCCAATGGATTATTCGGATTAACAGATGTGTTCGACAAGAAGAAAGCGAACACTCTTCCCCTCATCGGGATTTTGATTTTAGAATCAATCAAGTTCCAGGTTCATCTTTGCCGTGCAGTAAAATCTTTGCACTTACGGAAAAAGAAAATGAATACCTAAGAGAATATTTAGATGAGCACTTGGCAAATGGTTTTATTCGACATTCCAAATCCCCGGTCTCATCTTCTCTTTTTTTTATTCCTAAGAAGGGCGGAGAACTTCGCTCGTGCATCGATTATAGAGCCTTAAATAATGTAACAATCAAGAATAGGTACCCTTTACCTCTTATTCCAACTTTATTAGATCAGGTAAAACAAGCTGCGATTTATTCTAAATTGGATTTGTGTGGAGCTTACCATCTTGTAAGGGTCTGTGAGGGTGACGAATGGAAAACTGCATTTCTCACCAAATTCGGCCTTTTTGAATACCAAGTTACGCCCTTCGGACTCTGTAATGCTCCTGCAGATTTCCAATTTTTTATAAATGAAGTTTTACATGAGTTTATCGATGTTTGTTGTGCCGTCTATGTAGTCGATTTCCTAGGATATGTGATCAGTCCCTCTGGGATAGAAATGCATCCCAAAAAGATAGAAGCAGTAAGCACTTGGCCTAAACCAACTTCAGTAAAACAAATTCAGAGATTCTTAGGCTTTGCAAACTTTTATCGTCGGTTTGTTCAGAACTTTTCACACATAATAACACCGATAACTAGTCTCCTCCGAAAGGGAGTTAAGTTTGATTGGACTAGTACTACAAGAAAAGCTTTTCAACAATTTTTTTTTTTAACTACAGCCCCCTTTCTGAGTCATCCTGATCCAACGCAACCTTACATAGATGAAGCTGATGCTTCTCAATTCGCCCTCGGAGGCATATTGTCACAAGGAAACAAGGACACAGGACAAATGCACCCAATAGCTTCCTATTCTAGAAAACTGTCTTCAGCAGAACAAAGTTACGCAATTGCTGACAAGGAATTATTGGCAATAAAAGCAGTTTTTGAAGCATGACGCCATTACTTGTTAGGAGCACGTCATCCTGTGACTATTCACACTGACCATAGAAACTTACAAGCCTTAAAGTCAGTCAAAGCATTATCATCTAGACAATTGAGATTGTCTTTATTTTTCAATGATTATAATTTTATAATCACCTATAGGCCTGGAAAAGAACATTTAAAGGCAGATGCTTTGTCTCAGATTAGTGAGCAAGAGTTAGAAAATGACGAAATTCCAAAACCTGTATTACCTACAAAATGTTTTCAAGCTAGTCTTTCCATTTGTGATGTAATAACTGATATCAAAAAGACAGTGGAGGAAAAAGAGGTAGAAACATGGAAAGAAGAATATCCATTTTTGCAAGAAAGAGACAAACTTCTATTTCTAAACGATCAAATTATTGTACCGTCACCTGAAACTCAAGAATCTATTTTGAAGCTACATCATGATACTCTCTTGTCAGCCCATACAGGTGTTACTAAAACTTATGAAGTCATAAAAAGAAGGTTTTGGTGGCCTTCCATGTTCAAAGACGTACAAGAATTTGTGGAAACCTGCATTATATGTATTCAAAACAAATCTTCTCACCAAGCCCCTAGTGGTCTACTTAGATCTTTACCAGTTCCACCTCAACCATGGCATACCATATCTTTAGATTTCATAGTCGATCTTCCACCAACAAAAAAGGATACCACCCTTTTGACAGTGGTGGATCAATTGTCACGAATGGCACATTTTACCTTTGAAGAAACTCCCAACTGCTAAAGAGTTAGCACAAATTTTAATGACCAACATTGTACGCTTACATGGAATTCCAAGTGGTAATCACTGATAGGGGTTCTCAATTTATATCTCATGTCTGGCAAAATGTGAGTACTTTATTGAACATGGAAGTCAGATTATCATCTAGTAATCATCCTCAAACAGATGGTTTAACGGAACGCACCAATCAAACAATTGAACAATTTCTAAGGTGTATGTTAACTAATTTAGATGATGACTGGTCAGATCTTTTAAGTGCTCTAGAATTCGCTTATAAAAATGCTGAACATTCGTCTATAAAAATATCTTCTTTTTTTTGCAAGTATGGATTTCATCCTAAAATCATTCCAGGGAATTTGGATTCTGTAAATATAGTACCCTCAATTCATGACCTTATCTCCAAGATAATATCTGTTTATTCCGAGGCACAATACAATTTAGCAAAAACAAAAGAAAGTCAAAAAGAGACAGCAGACAAGCATAGATCAGTTCAACCCCCTCATATGTTATTGGGGACAAAGTATTGCTCATCACAAGAAATTTAAGGCTAAAAGGATGTATAAAATGTAATCCTTGATTTATTGGACCCTTTCCTATAGAGAAAGTTATAAATCAGGTTAACTCTCCCTCCTCATCACCGTTTTCATCCGGTTTGTCATATATCTTTACTAAAGCCATACAACTCAAAGACTCGAATGATTAGGCCCCCTCCTCCAATAGAAGTTGATGGTCACCCAGAATTCGAGGTAAAATCAATTCTGGATTGCAGAAGAATTCGGGGAAAACTTTTTTATTTGGTCGATTGGAAGGGGGGGTATAGTCCAGAAGAACGTTCCTGGGAACCGTTAAATAATGTAACTAATGCTCCCAGATTGATAAAAGCATTTCATACTCGCTGTCCAAACAAACCCAAACCAATCCCAAGAGTTTTAAGAGGAGTCTTGAGAGGGGAGTAATGTCATGAAACATAAACTAAGACCTACCTTGCCTTGTAAAGGAGCCACTTAACACCCACAGTATTCATGGCGCTAGTGTTTATATTTCACCATTAGAAAAACGCACCCCTTTCCCGTGCACCAGCACCCCTTGTCAGTATGATTGGTGTATACTTGTGATATATTTCTTGGCATGTTTAATTTAGAGATCGTTAAGTTTGTGCAAAGGTCTTTAAGTAATTTGACATTGTATTCCCTCTCTGAAATACCAAAGCGTGATCGTTGTGTAATAATCTGCAGTGTTTAAATGAAGCTTCGAATCTGGTTAAGGTCTGCGGTTTATCAAGGCACAGCTTTTGACTTTGGCAACGTTTCTGTGCACAGCTTTTAACTTTGAGAAATGTTTCCGCAGCTGCCCGACTCTAAGCGTCTTAACGGAGCGGAAAACTTGCCTGTAATGCACGTACTGCACTCTGAGCGTGACGGTACGTGGTAGCGCTTGGGTGCAGCTGGCTATAAAAGCCGCACCCAATGTTCTAGAAGGCGCTTTGCCTTCCACTTTGTTCTCCGGACAGGATCGGCTTGGGAGAGGCTCCAGGAACTTACCTGAGATTCCGGGATTCCGAGGGTTCATCTGCGACCTCTGGCTCCAGCCTGGCCTTGGAAATCTCTTCGCTCTCAAGAACAAAACCAACCCTGAAATGAACAAAGAAAGAAGTTGAGTGCATTTTGAATTTAATAGGTGCCCATCTCAAGAAAGCTACAAAATGCTTTTTGGACAATTTGTGGAACTTTTTTCATAAAAGGCACAATCTCGTTTTCACAGAAAACATAACTAATGTCATTAAGGAATAATTAAGAATATTTCGAACCCATTTGTTATACATCTTTAGAAGAGTGTTTTAGGACATGTTTACCGAGCAATGTGTTATTGTCTGTAGAAAGTTTTTCTACCCCTTGTCTTTTATAAGGTGAAACTGGATCATCAGGGACATTAGGACAAGTAATATAAAAATAAGTAAGTTTAACAGAATTTAGTACAAGTACAGTCTGGAATTAAGTATTTGGCTAAACTAGAACACATAAGTAATTCCTAATTGTTTTACAGTGCAAAGACAACCAAGAGACAAGTTCAGACAAGCACAGAAGAAGTTAGAACAAAGCCAGTATGCAGTTCCTAACAGTGCAGTTCCTAACAGTGGGTGCAGGATTTTAGAAGTGTTAGGTGCGGACGCTCAAGGAGATCCGCAGATTACAAGATGGTATGGAGAGGGCACCTCTCCTTCAGAAAAAGACCCTCACACACCCAGCCAGCTAGGTGTCTTGCTTCATCATCGGGTCTGCTCCTTATCGGGTCGGCGGTGCAATACCCGTTAAGGCACCCTTGATGGGGCCTACTTAGCGGAGATCTTTTTCCTTAATGCCGGTGGGTGAGGTGCGTTTGAGGGCCCTAAGAGAGTGTAGGTGTAACTGAAGTGTAAGTAAGGAGTAGTAAAATAGGGCAGGAGATCCACTCAGAACAATTTTAATGACTGTGGCCCCTGTCCTAGTTAAAAATACGATAAGACGCGTATTTTCACTCTAAGGATGTGGAATATACATGCTTTTCTCCTTTCAACCAATTAGATGGCGATTCATCAGGACTAGAAGGATCTACCTACACTTTTTGGTAGTGGTCACATGGGAGTTATTAGAGTGTATAAGTGACCACCAAAATAGCACCCTAAAAAGTGCTACCTAGTAGATCATATGAACACAACCTGAAATAAAAACAAGGAAAACATTAAAACAATAATGAATGCATATCTCAGTATTCTCAATGGGTTAGAGATTATACATATCAAAATCCCTGGTGACGTGCTAAAACCATGCTTGACAATGTAAGTGACACGTGGTATGCATAATGTGAGCACACTGTGTCACTTCATTAGGTCTGGGGTCATCGCAGCGACAGAGAAAGAGAGCAAAAACCGAAGAGAACTCACCCACATGGGGTCAAAGCTATGCATCAGCAGTACCGGTTCGTATAGACACTCAATAGTAGTGTCCTGCTAGAGGGGATGTGGGTAAAAAGAGGGAGAGAATGAGTCCCAGGAAAACCAACCACAGACTCCACAAAGTAGCAATTGCCTGAGAATAATCACATGGTCGCCGCCGGTGCGAGCTTCAAACGGTAGGGCACTGTATCCATACATGACGGAACACAAACCACCAGAACAACCCAGTGGTGACTGTGACGGACTAGGAGTAAGCTCAGTGCACGGCGTTAGAGGACCAGGCCGGGCTGGGTCATAACTCGCGCACATAAGGAAACTCACTCGCCCACACAATAGCACCACAGGCTGGTAAAGGGGAAGCTGCTCCGTCTAATGAGCAAGTGCCACAGAGCCAAGCGGGGAAACGGTCAGAGCCAGTATCACGGGTCTGACGGTGCAGAGTGGAACTTCTAATTTTAAGGCGTGATAGCATGAACTCACCCAAGTCCCCGCAAAAGTTTGTACACCCCTCTCCCCTGCATGGGCAGGTGCGCGCAATGTCGGAACCGGAGTACCTGCCGTCCTCACACCCCTGAGGTGAAGTTCTCACGTGCTGTGTGCAGCCCAGGGTGAGCAACTAAAAGTATAGGATGTGAGCATACCCCTTGTTAAAAAATATCACAGTGCGTGGGTCATATGAGAATGACTGTCAAAATGAGGGAAGGGACAGGTGGCATATACTAGTCACAGTTTGTATATAGACATGAAGCGTGTAGCATTGGGCGCTATGCTATGTGTTGATCACTATGTGAGAATGGGCTGTACAAGTCAGTAGGCTCCAAGGTATATTCTCATTAAGTCCTGACTGGTCAGTAGCTAGTTGTAACACCCACCGTTGCTCCATGCGGAACAGTGAATTTTTAGATAGCCCTGGATGCGCTTCCAGTACACACCATTCAAATGCGTCAGGTGAATGCCACGCTTCTTTGTAGTGGGTGGTCATTTTGGTGTTGCTTTTATGACATCTAAAGTTTCTCCTATGTTCCATAATGCGTACTTTTACCGGTCTGGTAGTCATCCCGATAAAGAACATGCCACAAGGGCACTTGATGATGTAAATACAGTTTGGGGTATTGCAGTTGGTATGGGAGGCCATTCTCCAATGGACTCCATTCACAAAATTCATTTCTTTGGTAGCTTTCATGAGGTGGCAAACTGCGCATGAACCACACGGCTAGTGCCCTGTGACTGAGGGAAGGGCCCAGAGAGTTGATTGCCATTTTCTTCATTGTTTCTTAGGCCTAGTATTGATCAGCATGTCTTTGATGTTGTTCGCTCTCTTAAATGCGAACCTTGGGAAGGGTAAGGACCTGTGTTGAGGATATGCCAATGTTTATGAATTATTTTCTTTATTCTGTTCGAGTCAGGGGTAAAGGTACTCACACATGTGATAGAAGGACTGGGGACTTTGGTCCTATCCTCCAAGACGCTCTTGCGGTTGTTGTTCTGTGCTCTTTTACACGCGGTCTCTACAATGTGTCTGGGATATTCTCTGTGTATCAGGTCTTGTTTAAGTTTGTATGATTCTTTTTTGTAGTCCTTCAATGTACTACAATTCCTTCTGATGCGGAGGAACTGGCCGAAGGGTAAGTTTTGTCTCAGGGTCCTAGGGTGGGTGCTACTAAATAGTAGAAGGCTGTTTCTGTCAGTAGTTTTCCGATAGAGAGTAGTCGAGATATTCTCATCCTCAGTTCTAACCAGGAGGTCAAGAAAGGGGATCTCCTGTTCTGCGATGGTGTTGGTGAACCTTAAGTATGGGTTCAAGGTGTTGATCCAAGTACAGAACTGCTCGCATTTATTGCGGTCACCTGTCCAAAGGATCAAAATATCATCTATGAATCGTTTCCACATGAGCACATTGCTCAGGTATGGATTTCTGGGGTTTAGAATCTCTCTTTCCTCAAATGCTGACATGTACATACACGCCAGACTCGGCGCGAACGTGCTCCTCATTGATGTACCCTGTGTTTGGTGGTAAAGCTGAGTGTCAAATTGAAAGAAATTTTCAGTAAGTGCTAAGGTAGCACACTCAAGTACAAAGGCCACAGGAGTAGGCGAGTTCTACTCACTGGTGGTCAGTGCGTCTTCAATGACATCCAGTGTGGCCCTCTGGGGGATGTTGGTGTATAGGGCCTCAACATCCAGAGTGACCAGCAGATCTACTTGTTCTGGATGTTGAGTCCCTTTCAATCAAACAGATGACGTCAGTGGTGTCCCTGACGAAGGATGGAGTTTCTCTGACCAAGGGCTGAATGAAATGGCCCACAAATTTGGATAGTAGTGGTTCCAGTTATGATCCAATCCCTGATACTATAGGACGTCCTCGAATGGGGGACGTATTCTTGTGTATCTTTGGCAGGCAGTAGAAGTAGGGGGTGATGGGTTCCCTTGTCACCAGGAAGTCTGCTTGCTTCCTCGTGATCCACCCTTGTGTTTCTGCCACGAATACCATAGTGGAGATGACCTTGCTCAATCTAGGTGTGGGGTCTTCTCTTATAGGAGTATAATATTTCCTGTCACTCAGTTGTCTCTGGCATTCCGTATTGCAATCAAGGGTGGACATGATGACTCTGGCGCCACCCTTGTCCGCCTGCTTGATAGTGATATTAGGATCATCTGCTAGAGACTTGATAGCTGCAGTCTCATCATTAGACAAATTGTAAAAGGCAGTAGTGGAGGTCATACTCTTGAGATCTTTTATTACTGCCTGCTCAAAAGTCAGTATTTTGTTGGGGACCATGCTGCTTGTAGGTTTGAAAGTAGATGGTTTGTGCAGGTCAGAGTCATTGGTGTCAGGTGGTGCCTGGCCTTGAAAAAAGGCTTGTTACCGGATTTTGAGGAAAAAAACTTGTATTTCACACACATCGCGGAATTTGTCATTTTTGGGGGTGGGAACAAAGCCTAGGCCTTTTTGTAGTACCCTTTCCTCAGTGGCAGTCAGGGCTCTTGGGGAGAGGTTATCTTCCCCCTGGTGGTACTCTTGGTTTACACTGGCCATGTTGGTTGATCTTGCCATTGCACTCTTTTGTGCCCTCTTCTGCGCCCTCTTCCTGTGCCCCAACCTCTGTCTAAAAAAGGTGGATCAGATATGGGAGGAAAAAAGGGTGGAGGGCCTTGTAGGTACATCGGATATTGCCAATAGGGAGGTTCCGGGTATTGGGGGGGGATTGGTGTCACTACAACGCATGCTTTTACCAAGCATGCCTTTACAACGCGGTTTTTACCACGCAGTCCATTACAACGCATAATGCTTTTAGGCGCTGGATAGTGAATTATTTAATTTACTATTCCAACTCCAGTCCCCGTGGATAGCAGGGAAGGTGTTGGATAGTATATTAAATACATTCCCTATCCTAGAGCGCCCCCCAGCGCATTGCGTTGTAATGGTTTGCGTGGTAAAAGTTGCGATGTAATGGTAGTGCGTTGTAAAAAATTCGTTGTAACCGTGCTACACCATTGGGGGGCGCTGTATGGTGGATACGTTGGAGGTTGGAACTGCTGGGTCCTCCTGTTATTCCAACTCCCAGTGCTAAAGTCGCTGTTGGTAGACGACCCTCTGCGTGATGAGGTGGAGCCCTCATCTGAAGAGTATCCTGTGGATGTTGCCTGGTAGTCAGTTTTAAGGTATGGGTAAACTTTCTCAGTTGAGAACTTCCTGATATCCTTCTGAAGCTTAGAGATTTTCTGCTTCATCAGGTATTCACGGTTCTCTGCTAATTCTGCATTGATAGAGCACGCCCTATAAATCCACCTCCTCATTCAGGAGCTCGACCTCGATGTCGTTTTCCTGACTGAAACATGGCTGACTGATGAGTCTGAACCAGATTTGGTTCAGGCCATACCACAGGGGTACCAAGTGGCCCATGAAAATCGCAAGACAGGAAAAGGAGGGGGGGTAGCCATTATCTTTAGATAATCCTATCAGTGTCGGATTTCCCCCCCCCCCCTTCCAGAGCTGTGAAAGTCTATCATTTGTATTAGAGCTCTCCCCCACTAATACATTTTCCAGGATCCTTGTATATCGCCCACCGGGAACGGCAACGACTTTCATAGATAATCTCCCCTCATTAGTAGCTGGTCTAGCGACTATGTCCGCTAATTTTACCCTGCTGGGGGATCTCAATATCCATCTGGATGATGTTTCCAGTCCATCTGCCCTTCACCTTATCGATAGCCTAGCGGCGCTGCAACTCATCCAGAGAGTGGACAGCCCCACCCATATAAAGGGCCACCTTCTTGACCCGATATTTAGCAACTGCTCGGGCCTAGAAGTACGTACGCCTACGCCCATCCCGTGGTCTGACCACCATTTTATTTCTTTTACCTGGACCATCCCTAACCCCCAACCCCTGCACCAAACGATCCTACCTCTCCGGAGAAACTGGTCCAAGCTCCCTATACATGAATGGCAGTCCACCCTGGATAAGACCAAGCCTCCCATTAACCTTGACCCCACTTTAGCAAATGAGGACTTTAATAGGTGGATCACTAGTTCCCTAGACGCGGTTCTCCCCTTGAGGAGGACGGAGGCAAAGTGGACTTCTAAAACTGCCCCCTGGTATTCTCCCGAATTGCGTGAACTCAAAAGTAAGTGCAGACGTCTTGAAAGGAAGTGGAGACTGGATTTCTCTCCTGCCAGTAAAGTTATTTATAGAGACTCGATTAGGGCCTACAAAATAGAGATCAAAGTCGCTCAATCAATTTTTTTTGCGGAGGAAATCAATCTAGCTGCCTCCAAACCCAAAGAAATTTACAGAATTGCAAAGACTCTCTTAAAGGGGAGAGAACCGCCCCCTAATCCTCAGAATGCACAAACCCGCTGTAATGACCTAGCTGACTATTTCTTTGATAAAATCCAAATGATATACTCTTCTTTTCCAACTAACCTCACCTAGCCTCAGATAGAGATCTTTCCCACTCCCGAGACTCATCCCACCCACTCCTTGCAGTCCTTCCCCCGATCACTTTGGCTACACTCAATCTCCTTGTTTCTCAGGTAAAATCAGGCTCCCCCAATGACCCGGTCCTGCCACGGACCTTAGAGATGGTAAATGATAATATCCTCCCAATTCTATTGAATCTACTCAATGCCTCCATAACTGCAGGCTCTGTTCCACCTCTCTGGAAACGGGCGATGGTCAAGGCTCTCTTAAAAAAAAAACAACCTTGACCAAGCTGATCCTAAAAACTATCGGCCAATCTCCCTCTTGGGTCAGCAAAGTACTTGAAAAACACGTCAACTCTGCACTAATGGAGTACATTGAAGCTAGCCATCTGCTTGATGACTCACAAACGGGCTTCCGGCCCCAACATGGGACCAAAACCGCTTTATTGGCAGTGACGGAGGAGCCACGGATGATCATGGACAGGGGGGGGCTCAACAGCCATAATCCTCCTGGACCTAAGTGCCGCCTTCGACACTGTCAATCATAGCACCCTATTGTCACGACTGACGAACATCGGGGTGTCGGCAAGGCAAGACCTTGGTTAGAATCTTTCCTCTCCGACCGGTCCTTCAGAGTGTTCGAGGGTGATATCACTTCACTGAGCAAACCTCTTGTCTGCGGTGTCCCCCAGGGCTCGTCATTAAGCCCGACGCTGTTTAATGTTTATATGGAGCCACTAGCGGGGGTCGTCCGTCCGTTTGGAGTGCGAATTATCACCTAGCAGACAACACCCAACTGGTGGTGTCCCTCAGTCAGTTGGAATCCAACCCCAGAAATCTGATATCTTGCCTGGAGGAGGTTTCCAATTGGAAGACCATGTCACACCTTAAACTGAACAGCGAAAAAACCGAGCTAATGCTCCTGGGCAATCCCTCCCCCCTGGCTCTTAAGCTTCTCTGACCCTATTCCCTGGGCTCCTTCCCGGTGCCCAAAGATAAAATTAAAAGCCTGGGCATCTGGCTCGATAAAGATCTTAATTTCAACGCCCAAGCCACCAAACTATCAGCAACCTGCTTTGGCTTGCTCAGGGTATTACGGAAGATCCTCCCTGTGCTACCGTTCGAGGCTAGGAAGATCATGATCCAGGGACTTATCCTCTCCAGACTAGACTTTGGAAACGCCCTTTATCTGGGTGCTTCCCAGTCCACCCTGAACACGCTGCAGATTGTGCAGAACTGTGCAGCCCCCACACAGTGCTCCAAATTCCCCGCCGAACATCCGTCAGGGATGGACTGAGGAGCCTACACTGGCTGCCAGTCAGACGGAGAACAGAATTCAAGTCTCTATGCACCACCCACCGAGCATTCTGGGAAACTGGCCCGCCCATTAACCGCTCCCTGGTGACTCCATACCTTCCCGCAAGGCAGCTCAGATCATCGACCTTGTTTCTACTGACGGTCCCCAAGATCAAGAAAGCTAGATGCGGAGGCCGCGCCTTTTTGTACAATGCATCCAGGCTATGGAACTCCCTTTCCCTCCACCTACGTGCAGAACCCAACCTGCTGGCCTTCGTAAACTTTTAAAAACCCTTCTTTTTTCACAATCTGATTAGTCCTATGGCCCACTTCCCTCGCTCACAATGTCTGCTAGCGCTAGGACGCCTCAGGGTAACTATCGCGCTCTACAAATCTTCTTTTCATTTCATTTCATTTCATTCATTGATTTCTGCCAGCTTGCTCTGGTATGCAGCGGTTTGTACAATGACCTTGATTGCACCCTCTGCTGTCTGTATCCTAATGAGAAGGGTGTCGGCGATCCTCCTAGCCGCGTTGATAATGAGTATCAACCAGTCCCTAGTGCATTTCCATCCTACTAGGGACCATTCTTTTTTTAATGTGGTATCCTCCAAAAACAAGAGAGGGACATTGCTGACAACTAAGCCATTAGGGGCTATGTTGGCTCTAAGATATTCAGTCATCATTGCCCCATGAAGTGTGACTTTGAGCCATTCATGTTTCAAATTGGCTAGCAAGGACCAGTCTTCCGACTGGCTCCCAGAGGCTGAACTGCCGTCCGGCCCTAGTAAGGGTGGAGCTCTCAGGATCTCTGCCGCATCTTCATCTCTGAAACTAAGTCCCTGGTAGTCCTCCATCTGCCCGAGGTAGGTACTACTGGACTTGGGTAGTATAGCGGAGGAGGTACACTACATTAAAAGATGGACCAAGGAAAACGGTTTTCGTTACCTTAGATTTCCTGCGGGCCTAAGCCCGTGCTGTCGTGCGACACAAAGAAAGGGTAGAACGGACTGTTATTTAACCAGGTCCAGCATACATGTCCGGAATAACATTAGAACAAAACCAGTATGCAGTTCCTAACAGTGGGTGCAATATTTTAGAAGTGTTAGATGCGGACGCTCAAGGAGATCTGCAGATTACAAGATGGTATGGAGAGGGCACCTCTCCTTTGGAAAAAGGCCCTCACACACCCAGCCATCTAGGTGTCTTGCTTCATCATCGGGTCTGCTCCTTATCGGGTCGGTGGTGCAATACCCGATCAGGCACCTGTGATGTGGCCTACTTGGAGATCTTTTTTCCGTAAAGCCGGTGGGTGAAGTGCGTTTGAGGGCCCTAAGAGAGTGTAGGTGTGAGTAAAGTGTAAGTAAGGTGTAGTAAAATAGGGCAGGAGGTCCACTCAGAACAATTTTAATGACTGTGGCCCCTGTCCTAGTTAAAAATACGACAAGACGCGTATCTCCACTTTAAGGATGTGGAGTATACGTGCTTGTGAAATCAGGTCAACATGTTTCTCGCCTTTCAACCTATTAGATGGTGATTCGTCAGGACCAGAAGGATCTACCTATACTTTTTGGTAGTGGTCACATGGGAGCTATTAGAGTATATAAGTGACCACCAATAGAGCACCCTAAAAAGTGGTACCTAGTAGCACAGAAGAAGCTCATCAAGAGACATGACCAAACCATCCACATCTACACAAGACATACTGGGCACAAAACAAGACATCTACTGATCGCAGGTAGGTGACAAGACATATTTCTTTAGAAAGGCCTTCACAGTAGTCTGACGAAGTCTTAGCAGAATTGTGAGGAAATTGTACAGAGTCTTAGTTCTTCCCTTGTTGTTTCGCAGGTCGACAGCAAGAACACACAGCGCCTAGTACCCGGGCCCTCCTCCCTAGTTTCTAATTTATTCTTTGTTGTAAGTTTAAAAGCACAAGCTTTAAGTTAGTTATTTGGGAAGTTGGTCCCTTGCGTCCCTGCGAAATCCTACAATGTCAAAAAAGACATCTAAGGTAAGGGACGTCGTGGTACCTTGACACCTCTCCACTCACCCCTGGAAATGTAAATGTAAATGTAGTTGAGCTTATATAGCGCACAGCTACCCGCAGTGGGTTTCCCGGCGCTTGCTTAGGGAACCCTTCCTGGTATTCCCCTGTGAGATAGCAGGGTATCCACAAGGTGAAAGTCAGGCATCCCGCCACGAGGGGCCGTTGCACCTTAATTAACCACTCTGACACTGACCTATGCGACATCTGCAACTCCTACCCGCCAATAACCTCACTTAAGGATATGGCCGTTCCTCACGCCAACATCCCTGTTATTATAGGGACCAGCAGAATCCCTTCCTCTCCCGGCTCCCCCAGACCCTCTCCTCAACTTTCCGCCATCCACTCGTGTCCCCCCCCCCCCCCAAAAAAAAAACAATCCTAAGCCCCTGGGCCTGCAGGCTCGTGAACTGCTGTTCGGCGGTTCAACATGCAGCCAAAATTTAAAAAACTATCCTTAGTGAAGGTATAGACGTCGCCTTCCTCACGGAAACCTCACTCAATGATCATTTAACACAGATTCTTAACCCCCCCCTTCCCCCGCTTACTCTATCAACAGAAAAGAGAGACCAAAGAGAATAGGAGGTGGATTAGCAATGATCTTTAAAAGCGAACTCCAGCTCTCCCTAGTCAAAAACACTGACTTTGAAACCTTTGAATACCTAGGAGCGGAACTTAAGTTCCAAGACGCTTCCCCAAAATATCTACACAACATCTATCACCCTCCGGGTGAACCTCTTCCCTTCGCTGAGGAACTATCTGACTTTCTTACTCAATCGTCACTTTCTAGGTCTAAAAATCTCTTCCTGGGAGACTTAAACCTTCACTGGAACGTGCACGAGGACCCTACTATCAAAACTTCTCAATAACCTTCTTGAGGTTAATGACCTCAAACAACTCTGCCATTCCCCAACCCACTCTAAGGTGGCTATTCTTGATGCCATCATTGCAAACAATGATTTGGCATCCCTATCCAACATCATCCCTGTTGACTGGTCTGACCACCACCTCATACTGTTCATGATCTCCCCCTTAGCCCCGCCCCCACCTAAAAACAAAATTTCTACCAGAAACCTTAATCTTATCCCCCCTGGCGTACTGGAGGCCAAACTCCAAGCTCAACTTAGTTGCACCCCTCCCTCTCTTAATGCAAATGAGCTCACTGAGCACTATAATAAAACTGTCTCCGAGGTTTAGATCAACTGGCACCATCCAAACTATAAACTCAAAAAAATCCCCCTTCCAAATCATGGTTTAACTCAGTCTTCAACAATGAAAGACGTGCTCTCAGACTGGCTGAAAGAACTTGGAGACAACACCCTTCCCCCTGCAAACTCGTTCTCCTTCGAACCGCTAGATCTACTTACAAGAAACACATTTTCTTTGAAAAGGCATCCTTCTTTCGTTCACAACTCGCCCATGCCAAAAATAGACCCAGAGAACTGTTCAACATTGTTAGAAACCAAACCCCCCCTCCCCCTCCACTTGACGGCCTCCTCCAACAAATGTGAAGAAATTGCTAACCTTTTCTCCCAAAACATTGCCAAAATTGCCAAATCTTTCATTTTAACTCAGATACCTCCCAACCCCCAATATACCATTTTTACTACTCCCCCTGATCCTGCCCCTGCCTCCCCCGCACCAACTTACCCTGACAAAATACATCTAAAAAATAATGCCTCCAGCAGAATTTCCACTCCGTTTCCAAGCTAGAAGTCTTTAACATCCTGTCCAAATTAAAACTGTCCTCTCACACAAAAGACCCCTCCTGTCTACCCTCATCCAAGACCTTAAGCACGTGATTGTATCTTATTGGACCAAAATCATCAACTCCTCCCTTTCCTCGGGGTGTGTCCCTGTCTCCCTCCAACTCGAACAGGTCACGCCTATTCCTACAAACCCTAAGGCTGACCCCAACGACCCTAATAACCTCTGCCCCATCTCAAACCTCCCCATTCTTTCAAAAGCCCTTGAAAAATGTGCCCTTCTTCAATTGGATAAACACATGGACACTTTCATACTGCTCGACCCTCTATAATCCGGCTTCCGTAAAGGCTGCAGCACTGAAACTGCATTGCTAAATATAGTTGATGACATACACCATGCCCTGGATAATGGTGAGACCTGCCTGCTCAATCTCCTAGACCTCTCTGCACCTTTCGATACAGTTAACCACTTAACCGTACTCAATACATTTAAACTTCGTTTCAGTCTTAATGGCACTGTCCTGAACTGGTACCCCTCCTACTTCCAACACAGAACCCAGCAAATCAAAATCCAAAACTGCCACTCCAGCCCCACTCCTGTCTCCCTTGGTGTCCCCCAAGGATCTATCCTCTCTCCTGCTCTATTCAACTTATTTATGGAACCCCTTACCCTCATACTTACATAAGCCGGTATTAACTATCACCTGTATGCCGATGATACCCAACTGTACTATAAAATAAAATCCCACTCAGATGTCCTACACCTTAACACTGCCTTGGCTAATATACAAACCTGGTTCTACTCAAATCATCTCAATCTCAACCCAAACAAACCTGAAATCATTCTTTTCTCTCCTAAAAACAACCCACTTCCCATCCAGACATGGATCTCTGACCTTAATGCCCTAAACTGTTCGCTCTCCTTATCCGAACCAGTAAAATCCCTTGGCATCACCATTGACAGTAAGTTAACGCTCCAATTCCATATAAAAAATTTGGGAAAAGGAGCAATTTTCACGCTCCAACATCTCAAAAAAATCAAACCTTTCATTCCACCATAAGATTTCAAATCTGTTGTCAAATCTCTAGTCCTCTCGAAAATTATCTATGGCTAAGCCATACTCCCTGGATCTCCCAAAGTCTACCTTGCCCCCTCAAATCTGTGCTCAACCTAGCAGCCAGGCTTACAACTGACTGCAAACGCTTTGAGCACATCTCGCCTGCTCTTAAGACCCTTAAATGGCTTCCTATCAAAGGCAGATCCCCCCATTAAAATAGCCAGCGTTGCGTACAAAGCCCTTCATCAAAAGACCCCGCTTTACCTCTCAAACAAACTCAATAAAGCGGGCAGGGCCCGACCGATGAGAAGCACCAACTACTCTCTCCTCCTCTGTTAAAAAAGAAAGCTGTGCATTCTCGCTCCTTCTCTGGTAAGGCTCCTAGCATCTGGACTGCCCTCCCTAAAGATCTACGACTTAACCCTTCATATGCCAGTTTAAAAAAAGAACTTAAAATGCACCTGCTCAACAAATATTAGGGTCCTTAAGCCTTTCATTACCATACCTGTTATACTCTTCCCCCTCCTTGAAACCCAGTCATCCCCCTCTCTTCACTCCTCCTGTGTCAACCCCACCTATTCACCCCTTTCCCTACCCATCTTCACCTTTTCTTCCACCCTACCACCCCTTTCCGAACACTTCCCCCCCCCCCTTTCTCTCACTCGGACAACCCTTCCTTATTCACAAAAAATGAGTCCACCTCCTTTATACTGTGTAATTACTCTATTCACATGTTGTTTTGTAAATATCTACTTCTTTGCATTTTTTATTAAGTCAAGCTATGTTACTCAATGTGGTTCTCAAAGTCCGTCATGTCTGAATGCTTCTTTTGGACACCATTGTTTTTTATTCCATGTACTATTGTCATTCCAATTTAAAGCATTCTGATACCACCAGGTGGAGCCAGCGCTACATACAACCTTTTAAATAAATGAATAAAGTAAACAATACATTTCAATTAATTAATTATTAAATAATTATGACAATTATGTCTTTTATTTTAGGTGTGCGTTGTGCTGTTTGTAGGTATAAATGGTGGGAAGTAATTTAATTTAAATTTATGAATTAATAATTGGTGTTAATTAAATGTAAATAATTTGTAAATTAATTATGGTAATTGTCTAATTAATTTTAGGTGTGTGCTGTGGTGTTTGTAGGTGTAAACGGTGGGAAGAAATTTGTGTGTGATTATTATATAGTTGTTAAATTATTGTTAATACATTCATATTTTGGGTAATGTTTTAGTATTTTTTATATCTATTTTTAAAGGGGGTAAAGGGTGGGTATTAAATACATTTTAATAATGTAATTATTAGTTGTTTATAGTAATTGATTGTAATTTTAAGATCATTTCTAAATGTGTTTTATTATTTGATAGTTTAATTTAGTTTGATTAATATTTATACTTTTTTATTAGTAAGAATGTTTTAATTGTTTATTAATTATTTAAAATATGTAAATAAATGTAATTAAGAAATGTGAAGTATTTTATTATTAGTATGGGGTTATAGGTTAGGACATTATATAAGTACATTAATTTGTCATTAATTATTTTTTTTGTAAGTATTTTAAAATAAATATGTGTTGGTAAATGTATTTGTTATTTTTTTATATATAGTATTTGTAAGCTTTTGTTATATGTAATTACTATTGTTATATGCATTCTTTTATATGTTTTAAACATTCATTTAGAATATTGATTATTAATTTTTATTATATTTTGGATTTTTTAATATATATATATTTTTTTAAGTGTTTCAGTGTGAATAGTAATTTTTTTACTACGGTATCCAGCACTTTCCCTATTGTTGCACTCGTTGGACTGGTAATAGTAATTGTTACCCCTCCACTATCAAACACTTACCCTACTGTTGCACTCACTAGAATGGGAATAGTAATTTATACCCCTCCGCTATCCAGCACTTTCCCTACTGTTGCACACGCTGGACTAGGAATAGTAATTTTTACCCGTCTGCTATCCAACACTATCCCTACTGTTGCACTCTCTGGAGTGTGAATAGCAAATTTTACCCCTCCGCTATAATACGCTTTCCTTACTGTTGCACTCACTGGAGTTGGAATAGTAATTTTTACCCCCTCGCTATCCAGCACTTTCCCTACTGTTGCACTCACTGGAGTGGGGATAGTAGTTTTTACCCCTACGCTATCCAGCACTTTCCCCACTGTTGCACTCACTGGAGTGGGAATAGTACATTTTACCCATACGCTATCCAGTGCTTTCCCTATTGTTGCACTCTCTGGAGTGGGATTAGTAATTTTTACACCCCCATGCTATCCAATGCTTTCCCTACTGTTGCACTCACTGGAGTGGGAATAGTAATTTATACCCCTACGCTATCCAGCGCTTTCCCTACTGTTGAACTCACTGAAGTGGAAACATTAATTTTTACCCCTACGCTATCCAGCGCTTTTTCCCTACTGTTGTACTCTCCGGAGTAGGAATAGTACATTTTAGCCCTCCACAATCAAACACTTTCCCTATTGTTGCACTCACTGTAGTATATTAATTTGTACCCCTCCGCAATCCAGCAGTTTACCTACTGCTGCATTCACTGAAGTGGGAATGGACATTTTTAACCCTTTGCTATCCAACACTTTCCCCACTGTTGCACTCACTGGAGTGTGAATAGTGATTTTCACCCCTCCACTGTCCAGCACTTTTTCTACTGTTGCATTCACTGAAGTTGAACATTTTAATTTAAAGACTTTAAAATAGTTTAATGTTTTATTTTATAATGTGTTTTTTATTAGATTTTATGTTATTGGTGTATATATAGCAAAAGTTTGATAAATTATGAGATCCAGTTAACCAAGTCTTTAAAACTGAATTCACCAAGCACTTGCACTTTACTCTGTATTAGTGAACTTGTCCACTGGAATTGAACAACATTGGGGCTCCAATGTTGTCTTTATGATACTGATATCACTCCTGGCCCCATACAACTACTTGAAAGTATTTAGACAGTTATCAGGCTCAATTATTTGCTAATGAAAGTAAACATATACTGTAAATCTATTGCTGCTATCCCCCAAATTGAATTTTTCAATTTTGCACTATTTTGCACTTTTTTGCACATTTATTACTTGAGTCATTGGTTTTTTATACTGACGAAAAATTATATCGAGACTTAATTTTATGTTGAGTGAACTGTGATATAACCTGCGTTTATTTATTGTAATTGTTGTAAAAAGTCTAATTGGATGAAAACATAGTTTAAGACATAGCTGTAATTTTTACATATAGTATTTTGTATATGTCAGTTCAACTTGTATGCTATACCATGTGACCTGCAAAAACGTCAGTAGCTTGCAGTATATTTAAACCAATGTAAAAAAGTTTCACTGTGTCATGTGATCAAGCGCTCCTTGCAGCTCGAAACGCGTCATGGCGACTTACTGCACCAAATAAACTCATCTGCACCGATTCTGTGGTCCGTATCCGCTTCTTTGCCCGGGTGATTATTTCATCAGGATATCGGAGTTTTCTGGAGATATATGTATATATATATATATATGTATATATATATATATATATATGATTCCGCTTTTCTCCTTCCAGAGAAGTTTTTTCCTCGTGCACTCCCGTGCGCTTTCAAATTACACCACACCAATGTTTAGTCGAGTATAGGGTTTATTTTGCTCACAGGTTAACTGAATCGACATTTTTTTACCGTTTAAATAAAGTGAAAAGTTACTCTTACAATTACATCATTTCCTGTTTATCGCACAGCATTTATGGGACATGTAGTTTTTTAAGAAACATGATCATACATATGAATCCTATCATACAATCCATCCCTCAATATCTTGAACCAACAAATGTAAAGCAATTCAATAAACTGATATAAGGCAATTCAATTGTCTGAAATGAAATTGAGCCCTCCAGTGGGCTATGTTTGCATTGTTGTTTTTCAATCCCAACTCATTTTTTTTGAGTAGAAGGTTTTTCTTTCAATTATATTGCTTCATATCTATTGCATGACCTTTATGGGATATATAAACTTAGTAAAAACATTATACTTCATTTAAGATAGCATCCCTTCTGTGAAGCTAATCATTGGTATTTTAAGCAACAATTACATTAAACAATAAACTGACATTGAGCCCTCCAGTTGGCTAGTGTTTCTTGCTGTGAATCCGATCCCGCCATCTTGGTGGGAATTATTCCATATATATCCTATGTATCAATTTTATATACTCGTCGTGATTAATTCTACATGTCCATCATTTTTGAAAAATAAAAAAAATTTGATAACATAACAGTGCAGGTTAAAATAATGTTTTACAGGGTAGGTATCATTGTTACTCATCAGTATTCATTAATTCTTTTTCGAATCAGTTTAAAGGTGGCAGTGTAATTCCTCATCCTGATTATGCCCATGAGGGCTCAAGGTTCGGAAACTCATGATATGTTTCGATTCTTTTTGTCTCATCACTTTTTCACGGTCCCCACCTCTTCGGTTAGGTCCAACACTTTCTATTCCATAGAATATTAGATATTTCCAATTTCCTTTGTGTTTCTTTTCCATATGTTTTGCCATTGCGTTGCTGCGGTCTAAATTGATAGTGGCCCGGACATGCTCCAAAATGCGTAGTTTTAGTTCCTTTTTGGTGCTTCCGATGTACTTCAAGGAGCACGGACATTCCAAGGCATATATGACAAATTGGGTTTTGCAATTAATTAATTGATCAGTTTTCCAGATTTTTTTATTTGCCATCTCTAGTTCCTTGGTTGTTTTGGCAATACAACAAACTTTACATCCGGAGCATTTGTAAAATCCTCTGGGTTTGCGCCATGCTTCAGGTTTTTTTTGTTCTTGGAAGTGACTGTGGATTAATTTATCTTTTAAGTTTTTAGCTCTCCGATAAGTCACATTGGGATGATCCCCCACTATTTCAGCAACTTTTGGGTCCATATGTAATATGTGCCAGTTTTTCCTGAGGATTTTGGCAATTGCTTTGTTGGCCGTTGAGTGAGTTGTAATGAATCGAATTTTGTGATCCTCTGTATTTGGTATTTGTTTTTCTCTGAGTAAATCAGTTCTTTTGATACTGGAGGAGCGATTCAAAGCTGTTTGAATACTTGCAGGATTGTATTTGCGTTTCTCAAATCTTTTACTGGCTACATTTTTGTGTATTTGCCAGTCTTCGTCATTAGAACAGATCCTCTTTATTCGAAGAAATTCTCCGTATGGAATGTTATGTATTAGAGTGTATTGGTGAAAGCTTTGAGCATGTAGAACCGCATTCGTTGCGGTACTCTTACGATGTAATGTTGTTTGCAATACATTGTCTTTCACAAAAATTTCCGTATCCAGAAATACTACCCTTGACTCACTGATTGTATACGTGAATTTTAGACCGAAATCTGAGTTGTTGAGGATTTCGAAATAAGTTTCAAACTCTTGATTTGTCCCGTCCCAAATTAACAGCAGGTCATCTATATATCTTAACGATGCCACAGTTTTTGATACCGCTCCATCATTTTCAGATCTCCATGCCCATGATTTTTCCCATTGTTCCATTGTTAGGCAAGCGTATGATGGACTAAAAGAAAAGCCCATCGCTGTGCCTTTGGATTGACGATAAATCTCTTGCCCAAACAGAAATATGTTTTGCTCCAGACACTTTGAAATCATATCCATAAGCATGTTGTTATGGTCTGTGAATTGTATGCTTCTATCCATTAAGAAAGATTTGCATGCCTCCAAGCTAATTTTGTTTTGAATATTAGAATACAACGATACGACATCCATCGTAATCAGCTTATATGACGGTTGCCATGGAGTGTCTTGCAGTCTTCTCAACATGTCCCCAGTATCTTTTATATAAGAAGTTAAGCCTTTGACATACGGTAGCAAAAACACATCTAGATAGTTTGCGATGGGTTCCAATAGGGTTCCTTTGGCTGAAATTATTGGTCTCCCTGGAGGTCTAGTGGGATGTTTGTGAATTTTGGGGAGGAAATATTGTGGCCATTTTTGGATGTGTAGTTTGAAGATATTTGTACTCATCACTGTCAATGAGATTTTGTTTGAACCACTTATCTAGTTTTTTGTCTAAATCTTCTTTCAGTTTTGGCAAGGGGTTAGTTTTCAATTTTTCATAATATTCCTTGTTCTGTAATTGTGAATAAGCTTCTCGCATGTATGCCTCCTTATCTAGAACAATCACATTGCCACCTTTATCTTCCATTTTGATTTCGATGGTATCATCTTTCTGAAGTGAGTTTAACGCTTGGCGTTCTTGTTTTGTTAAATTGTCTTTAATGTATGGAACTTTCAATTGGTAAAGATCCTTTGTGACACATTCTTGAAAAAAGTCTATTTTATTTCCAGGTGGGAGTTGTGGATAGAATTTGGATTGAGGTTTCATTTTGGAGATTCCTGCTCCTAATTGTACACAATATGCCTGTACTTCTCCACCCCCCTGTTGTGGGGCCTGACTTAGTTCCATAAGATTTACACAATGTTCAGCATCTTGTATTGGTATTTGCATTGTTGGTTGAGAAATATTTCTTCTATAATTGGCCATATCAGGTTTATCAATGAACAATTTTGCTAATTTTATCTTTCTCACGAATTTGTAGAGATCTATCCGTGTCTCAGCTAAGTTCATTCCACTCGTTGGACAGAAATTCATGCCTCGTTTGAGAACCTTTAGTTCCAATTCACTCAGATTTTTCGATAAGTTGATTACTTGTAATTCTTGGTCGTCAGATGTAATATTTTGGTCTTCATTTGATAATGCCATTTCTTGTAATTCTTGATCAGTCAGTGTCATATCTTGATGTTTGTTTAGTGATTCCACTTCTTTCTCATATTGCGTGTCATGGTTCCTACGCGGTCTGCGGCAGAAGTTTGTGCCGTATTTTCGTTTGCCTCTTCTGGTTTGTTTTGAGATATATTTCCCCGTCCCCTTCCTCTCCCCCTTCCTCTTTGGTTTTGGCTTTTCGGAGGGCCCATTGTTTTTTCCCAAGTCTTTTGGTTGAATGCTAGTTTCATCTCGTCTAAAAAAGAATTCCTTGCTCTAGCTTCTCTTTGTTCCTCTTCCCCTCCGCTAATACTTGGTTCTGTTGATGCGAGGGAGGATACTGAGGACATACTTCCCAAATTTCCGGGTTCATTTTGTCTGAATCTCTCGTACTTTCTGGCATAAGTAAAGATACGACCATCCTCGTAATCTTCTTTGTCCCGTTGGAACTTCATTTGTTTTCTCATTCGTACATTTTCTTCGTGGTTCTCAATGTATTGTTCCAAATCATCCTTAAATTTTTTCATTTCTGGATTTAAGTCTATTGTGGCCAATTCTTTTTCCATTTCCCTAAGTTGTTTAGTGATTTTATCCAATGCAATCTCTATGTGTTTGACTAGGATCTCCATTAGTCCTAAAGATGATTTTAGGATAAATTCTCCCCATTCAGTTAATAATTCGTTACTTGTGTCTTGATGGCTGGGCATTAAACTAATGCGTAAACCACGCGGTACACGTTTGACATCCAAGTATTTTTTGAGGGCTGCAACTTCCCACCACTTGTTGATTTCCTTTTTTGATAATTTTTCCCATGTGCGCAATTTATTCTTAACATCTGATTTTCGAGCGCCACCGCCTTCTCTGATGGCAGTTGTTTCCTCTTCAAAGCATGTCTGGATCAGAGTATTTCGTGATACCTCCCTTTTATCCATGATGTGCTGGTATTGTTTATATTTAAGCTGTTTCCACACTTCTTGATTAATTATTTGTATATATATGGAATAATTCCCACCAAGATGGCGGGATCGGATTCACAGCAAGAAACACTAGCCAACTGGAGGGCTCAATGTCAGTTTATTGTTTAATTTAATTGTTGCTTAAAATACCAATGATTAGCTTCACAGAAGGGATGCTATCTTAAATGAAGTATAATGTTTTTTACTAAGTTTATATATCCCATAAAGGTCATGCAATAGATATGAAGCAATATATTTGAAAGAAAAACCTTCTACTCAAAAAAAAATTAGTTGGGATTGAAAAACAACAATGCAAACATAGCCCACTGGAGGGCTCAATTTCATTTCAGACAATTGAATTGCCTTATATCAGTTTATTGAATTGCTTTACATTTGTTGGTTCAAGATATTGAGGGATGGATTGTATGATAGGATTCATATGTATGATCATGTTTCTTAAAAAACTACATGTCCCATAAATCCTGTGCGATAAACAGGAAATGATGTAATTGTAAGAGTAACTTTTCACTTTATTTAAACGGTAAAAAAATGTCGATTCAGTTAACCTGTGAGCAAGATCTCCGTGAAGACCGAAACGCGTAAGGTGTTGCTGGTTGCTGAGAAAATATACCCTATACTCGACTAAACATTGGTGTGGTGTAATTTGAAAGCGCACGGGAGTGAACGAGGAAAAAACTTCTCTGGAAGGAGAAAAGCGGAATCATATTTACGCGGCGGGTCCTGCCGCGCCTCGCGTGCACCGCCCCCAGAGCACCCGGAAGCCTTGAACTTGGACCAGACGGAATGAATATATATATATATATATATATATATATATATATATATATATATATATATAAATATATATATATATATGGATTTATGTATACATTTTTATTAATACTATTATAAACTAAATTAAAATAAATAGTTTACAAATTGTTTTAAAACAAATATATATATTACATTTTACATATGTATGTTTAAATTAAATTGTTTTCTTATATTTATTACAATGTATATTAAATCAATTACATTTTAAGTTAATTTAATTTTTTTATATATTTAATATCATTTTTATATATATTAAAAATCGATATTTTGTACAATTGTTTTCCCTCAGATATATTTAAAAAAATAATAGTACTTACAATAATAAATATAGGATGTCAATATGTTTTACATAGATATCAAAAACTCAATATTTGTGTGTGGGGATATTCTGGGGGTTGATATGTGTTGTGGGCAGCGGAGCACTATGAGTAGGCCTTTGCTTCTCCGCGCGGCTTACACAGTACATCTACTAAACCATCATGCTCAAGGATTTATTGCAAGGCATACGCTGCACTGGGGGCGCTAGTCATGTCTCTGTCTGCTATTGAGTTCTGAATTAAGAACTAGGTTAACGTTTTAACCACCAAATAACTCTTATGTCACCATGTCTATGATAATGCTGCATAAGGTTCACGATAAACGTTAGAAGTCAAAGTTAGGTGTGTAGGAGTTTTTGACTGTGGGCCCAATTCCCAGAACTAACTTAAGACAAAATCCTAAACTTACTACTCTTGGTTAGACAGACTTAAGACAGACTTAAGACAGACTTAAGACAGACTTAAGACAGACTTAAGACAAACATAAGACAAACATAAGACAAACATAAGACAAACATAAGACAAACATAAGACAAACATAAGACAAACATAAGACAAACATAAGACAAACTTAAGACAAACTTAAGACAAACTTAAGACAAACTTAAGACAGACTTAAGACAGACTTAAGACAGACTTTAGACAGACTTTAGACAGACTTTAGACAGACTTTAGACAGACTTAAGAAGACAAAATCCTAACTTAAGTCTGTCTTAAGTCTGTCTTAAGTTTGTCTTAAGTCAAACTTAAGACAAAAGCCTAACTTTACTACTACTAAATGCCTTCTGTGAAAACGAAAAGTAGTAAGTTTAGGATTTTGTCTTAAGTTAGTTCTTGAATCGGGCCCGTTGATGGCAAAGTCACAAAGTAAGCCAGCTAGATAAATGAATCTGCCCAAGGAGTCTCAATGAATATAAGTAACTGAGAAAGGCAATGTTTTATGGATTAAGATTACAACTGTAGCCATTAATGAGCTACTGGAAGCAAAGTAATTTGTGGTTCCCCGGTGATGCACAAAGTTGGCCATGTCCCAAGGTAACAGGGGCATTGCTTGAAAAAAAGCCACTTCAGCCCGTGTCTTTCTGAATATGCGCGTACCAAACTGCATTTTTAGAGTTACCAATTTCTTGTACATTACATGTCATACACCTAATTATATTTGCCACCCTTGAAAAGGAAAAACATAGCACACATTAAACAACCTGATGCAAATATCCATCAACAGTGGTGTAATGAAGGTCAAGTAGTTCCAGAAAGCGCGCTCCTCAGTGAATGCTGCCAAACCAAAATTGCAAATGAAACCAAACTCCTTTCCTCCCACCTCCCGTACTGACAACCCAACCATCAGTGACAACTGAAGAACTCAGCAACTCAGTTCAGAACAGCAAACTTGTGCTTAGCACAGGAGACTAGAAAGTTAGAGCCAGCTACCGACACACAGCTCAGTGCAGCACAACTGTGATTTGAGATTAAACACTTGGGGCATATTTACAAGCCCCTTGCGCCACTGGAGTATCCCTTTTTTCATGCTCAGGTGGCGCACAGTGCAAGCCAATATCTACAAGTCCCCGTAAAGTCACTCTGCGTGGCTTTTCATGACTTTGTAGATAAGGTGAAAGACCATGTAGCACAAGTCGCCTCATGTTCCAGAAGGAAGGCGTTCCCATGCAACACCCTTGGATTTTGACACTGCCCCATATTTACAACATAGCGTGAATCTGGGGCAGTGCCCCAAAAAAATATGCCTTCCAGAGCAGACATAGCATAGTTTGTTCCTCTTTCCAAGTGTGCTGCATTCTGCAGCACACATGGAAAGAGGATAACATCTCTTGTGATTGTTTTATGCAGGAAGGTGTCCTGTGATGCACAAATATAACCATGCCAACAACACAGACACCTTGCACCATGGTGCAACGGTGCCTGCATTGGTGCACGTCTGCAAATTAAGATTTGGCACTGGCTGAAAGAATATGAAAGCACTGTATCTTGTAAATGCAGTGCATTTCTGTCCTTTCAAATTGGCATAGGGCAGTGCAGCAAAATGAGTTGCATGCTGCCCTGCGCTAATTCTTTGTAAATATGGCTGTTGAATTTTGCAACAAATGACTAAGGCAGGGTGGAACATCAGGTTGTCATAACTGTTATTGTGCAGACCACCTACAGGCGTATAGCTGAAACACGCTGCCCTCTATTACTGTCAGCACATCAGATCTAAGTGTCCACTCCAGGGGACGTCGTTTGTTAAGGAATATTTAAGGTTAGGTGTGACTGGGGGCCATTCCTGGTAGGAATGAAACTGCTGATCGGCTACCAGCAAAAACCCTGCCAAAAGAAATAACTTCATCCCTGCAGTGGATTCTGGTGAAAGCAATCAATCTCAGCAAAGGTGGTCAAACCCGAGAGACAGCATTCCACACATGAAATGCACATATTTAACTGCAATAACTATATAAAAAGACCCAAGTCTCATAAAATGACATCCCATATCCCACATACAGTGAAATCTGCCATCATAGAAATGTGCCAGACATTTCATCATCTCTCTAAAATCAGACAACAAATACAGTGGACTTTCACAAGTAAGAAATTACTGTCGAGCAACAATTAGCATTAAAACGTGCAGCACATTTTCACAAACAAACTTTTTAACTATTTAAAAAAGTTCAGGCATGTAGTCATTTTATATCAGCCCTGAATAAAATCTTCTAAAACATTTAATTTTCAGTTAGGTAAAAATAACAGCCCACTTAACTTCTAGCTCATCTTGTGCTGGGACAAACTCCTGTTCAATAAAATTGATGTAAAACCTACCAGTCAAATGTGTAATCTGAATTCGAAGAATCCAACAGCCAGCAACCTTGCGCTATGAAAAGCAGTGATTCACTGCTGACTCCAATCACATAAACAGGTCTTGTTACTGCTTATGCTGAACAGGTCACAATGAGGAACGCATCATTCACACTATAACATCACCAAACTTCACAGAGCTACAGGCTAGCAGTGCAGGGCCCCTATAACATCACCAAACTTCACAGAGCTACAGGCTAGCAGTGCAGGGCCCCTAATGCCATGGCAACAAGGGAGCACTGGTACAAGAAAGTTCACCTATTTCTAATGAATTATTAGACAGATTTTTTTTTCATATTTGTTGTCGATTTATAAATCACTATCCACTACTCAATTTAATATAGAATGTACCTTAAATAAATGCCTATGGCACTTGTTAATATTACATTAATAATAATGTATTAAAAGGAAGACCAGTGGCTAAAAAAAAAAAGAGATTCTCAGGGCCTCATTTACAAACTTTTTATGCAACGCAGCACTACAGGCCTTTCTGCTGTGCTTCAGCGCGTCAAAAGAAAATCGCATCATCTCTCTAAAATCAGACTACAAATACAGTGGACTTTCAGAAGTAAGAAATTACTTTCCAGCAACAATTAGCATAAAAACGCGCAGCACATTTTCACAAACATAAACTTCTTAGCTATTTAAAAAAGCTCAGGTATGTAGTGTCACATCAGAAAGTAATTTTATAGCAGCCCTGATTAAAATCTTCTAAAACATGCAATTTTCAGTTAGGTAAAAATAACAACCCACTTAACTTGTATCTCATCCTGTGCTGGGACAAACTCCTGATCAATAAAATTGATGTAAAACCTACCAGTCAAATGTGTAATCTGAATTCGAAGAATCCAACAGCCTGCAAGCTTGTGCTATGAAAAGCAGCGATTCACTGGTGACTTTAATAACATCAACAGGTCTTGTTACTGCTTATGCTGAACAGGTCACAATGAGGAACGCATCATTCACACTATGGCATCACCAAACTTCACAGAGCTACAGGCTAGCAGTGCAGGGTCCCTAATGCCATGGCAACAAGGGAGCACTGGTACAAGAAAGTTCACCTATTTCTAATGAATTATTAGACAGATTTTCTTTTCATATTTGTTGTCAATTTATAAATCACTATCCACTACTCAATTTAATATAGAATGTACCTTAAATAAATGCCTATGGCACTTGTTAATATTACATTAATAATAATGTATTAAAAGGAAGACCAGTGGCTAAAAAAAAAAGAGATTCTCAGGGCCTCATTTACAAACTTTTAATGCAACGCAGCACTACAGGCCTTTCTGCTGTGCTTCAGCGCGTCAAAAGAAAATCGCATCATCTCTCTAAAATCAGACTACAAATACAGTGGACTTTCAGAAGTAAGAAATTACTTTCCAGCAACCATTAGCAGATAAACGCGCAGCACATTTTCACAAACATAAACTTCGTAGCTATTTAAAAAAGCTCAGGTATGTAGTGTCACATCAGAAAGTAATTTTATAGCAGCCCTGATTAAAATCTTCTAAAACATGCAATTTTCAGTTAGGTAAAAATAACAACCCACTTAACTTGTATCTCATCTTGTGCTGGGACAAACTCCTGATCAATAAAATTGATGTAAAACCTACCAGTCAAATGTGTAATCTGAATTCGAAGAATCCAACAGCCTGCAAGCTTGTGCTATGAAAAGCAGCGATTCACTGGTGACTTTAATAACATCAACAGGTCTTGTTACTGCTTATGCTGAACAGGTCACAATGAGGAACGCATCATTCACACTATGGCATCACCAAACTTCACAGAGCTACTGGCTAGCAGTGCAGGGTCCCTAATGCCATGGCAACAAGGGAGCACTGGTACAAGAAAGTTCACCTATTTCTAATGAATTATTAGACAGATTTTCTTTTCATATTTGTTGTCAATTTATAAATCACTATCCACTACTCAATTTAATATAGAATGTACCTTAAATAAATGCCTATGGCACTTGTTAATATCAAATTAATAATAATGTATTAAAAGGAAGACCAGTGGCTAAAAAAAAAAAGAGATTCTCATGGCCTCATTTACAAACTTTTTATGCACGGCAGCGCTACAGGCCTTTCTGCTGTGCTTCAGCGCGTCAAAAGAAAATACCATCATCTCTCTAAAATCAGACTACAAATACAGTGGACTTTCACAAGTAAGAAATTACTTCCCAGCAACAATTATCATAAAAACACGCAGCACATTTTCACAAACATAAACTTTTTAGCTATTTAAAAAAGTTCAGGCATGTAGTGTCACATCAGAAAGTCATTTTATATCAGCCCTGAATAAAATCTTCTAAAACATGCAATTTTCAGTTAGGTAAAAATAACAGCCCACTTAACTTCTAGGTTATCTTGTACTGGGACAAACTCCTGGTCAATAAAATTGGTGTAAAACCTACCAGTCAAATGTGTAATCTGAATTCGAAGAATCCAACAGCCTGCAACCTTGTGCTATGAAAAGCAGCGATTCACTGGTGACTTGTATCACATCAACAGGTCTTGTTACTGCTTATGCTGAACAGGTCACAATGAGGAACGCATCATTCACACTATGACATCACCAAACTTCACAGAACTACAGGCTAGCAGTGCAGGGTTCCTAATGCCATGGCAACAAGGGAGCACTGGTACAAGAAAGTTCACCTATTTCTAATGAATTATTGGACAGATTTTCTTTTCATATTTGTTGTCGATTTATAAATCACTATCCACTACTCAATTTAATATAGAATGTACCTTAAATAAATGCCTATGGCACTTGTTAATATTACATTAATAATAATGTATTAAAAGGAAGACCAGTGGCTAAAAAAAAAAAGAGATTCTCAGGGCCTCATTTACAAACTTTTTATGCACGGCAGCGCTACAGGCCTTTCTGCTGTGCTTCAGCGCATCAAAAGAAAATGGCATCATCTCTCTAAAATCAGACTACAAATACAGTGGACTTTCACAAGTAAGAAATTACTTCCCAGCAACAATTATCATAAAAACGCGCAGCACATTTTCACAAACATAAACTTTTTAGCTATTTAAAAAAGTTCAGGCATGTAGTGTCAAATCAGAAAGTCATTTTATATCAGCCCTGATTAAAATCTTCTAAAACATGCAATTTTCATTTAGGTTAAAATAACAGCCCACTTAACTTGTATCTCATCTTGTGCTGGGACAAACTCCTTATCAATAAAATTGATGTAAAACCTACCAGTCAAATGTGTAATCTGAATACGAAGAATCCAACAGCCTGCAACCTTGTGCTATGAAAAGCAGGGATTCACTGGTGACTTGTATCACATCAACAGGTCTTGTTGCTGCTTATGCTGCCAGGTCACAATGAGGAACGCATCATTCACACTATGGCATCACCAAACTTTACAGAGCTACAGGCTAGCAGTGCAGGGCCCCTAATGCCATGGCAACAAGGGAGCACTGGTACTAGAAAGTTCACCTATTTCTAATGAATTATTAGATAGATTTTCTTTTCATATTTGTTGTCAATTTATAAATCACTATCCACTACTCAATTTAATATAAAATGTACCTTAAATAAATGCCTATGGCACTTGTTAATATCAAATGAATAATAATGTATTAAAAGGAAGACCAGTTGCTAAAAACAAAGAGATTCTCAGGGCCTCATTTACATACTTTATGCACGGCAGCGCTGCAGGCCTTTCTGCTGTGCTACAGCGCGTCAAAAGAAAATGGCAGGAATGTGCCGTATCTACAAGATACAGTGCATTCCTGTTCTCCCCTCTCCGAGTGCACAAACAGCAGCCGTGCGCCAACACAGACACCCTTGCTTCATGTTGCAAGGGTGCCTGCATTGCGGGTATGATTGTTTTTGTGCATGAAGGCACACCTTTCTACAAAAAACAAGAGTTTATGACATTTCCTCTTTCTGTGTGTGCTGCAGAATGCATCAAGCATAGAAAGTGGAAAAAACTAAGAGGAGTAAACAGCCGCGGTCGGTAGTGGGATGACCTGCAGGGCGGTGACGTGGGGAGGGGCAGGGTGGGGGGTAGTAATGTATGGATTACGGAGTTTTACAGGTAAGTAAACATATAAATAAAACGAATTTCGTTGCATGCACTGCATCACCAAATGCGATGCAGTGAGCACAACGAAATTAGTTTTATTTATTTATAGGTTTACTTACCTGTAATCCATATATTACTACCCCCACCCTGCCCCTCCCCCTCCCCACGTCACCGCCCTGCAGGACATCCCACTACCGACCGCGGCTGGGAGTAAAAGTATTTCTCCTTGCTACGCCACTCCCACGCCTCCCCGTGGGGAGGCGTAGGATTATGACGCAATCACAGGTTTGGGAATGCTTCAGATTCCATGGGTGTTGTGTGGGAACACCCACAGCAACACACATGGAACTCACCTTTAACGCATATTTACATGGCCATGAAAAGCCACATACAGTGGCTTTGCGTGGCCTTGTCATTATGCTGTGGTAATTTGTGCCACCGGAGTGTCAAAAAAGTGATGCTCCAGTGGTGCAAAAGTGCCACTAGGGCCTCGTAAATGAGGCCCCAAGTGTCCAACCAATACATCCACAGAAGATGTAATAATCACTTTTCATAAATAACACTGTACACCGCGTCTGTCATAGAGACAAACCCAAGAAGAAGAAATCCTTACATTTGGAAGTACTTCTTTTCATTCACAATTAAGCACATACAGATTTATGCTTCATTCAATCAAGTTCCTGATATATTTTTTGTTAACTGTCGCGCAGCTGCCCGGTAGCACTGCAGCAGCTAGACTTCTTAATCTGGTGCTTATGTAAAGCACACTAATCCCCTCGGGACAAGTTCGCACTACAAAAAACTAAAAATAATTAATAATTTAAAAAAGCATATTAGGATTTATCCCAACCAGGAAAAGCCAACTTCAATGACTCAGTAGAAGCCCGTGGTGAGCAGTTGCACTCATTCCCACTCTGAGCAAGTGGAACGGGCATCAGTACCCCAGACATTGTCACATAAGCAGTGGAGGCTTGCTGTGGGAGTGCTGTGGGCTGTGTGGCAGGGTTGGGGAGGGGCAGGGTAGGGGGGTAGTGGAGTCCAACATACGACGGACAGGAGTAAGCAAATTAATTAAATAAATAAAACTATTTACCTTACGTGCTCAGCATCGCCGAGTTGGCCGAGGTATTTAATTACTTGGCTTACTCCTGTCTGTCGTATGTCAGACTCCACTACCCCCCACCCTGCCCCACCACCTTGCAGCACTCCCACAGTGAGTGGCCACAGCACTTAAGTCTCCAAAGAAAGGCACCTGTGCGTGTCTCACGTGCCGCCTACTTTCAATCTGTGACCTAGCCGAAGTCCCTGATAGACTGTGGGGCTTTGTCAGCTTACATACTACTGGATCACTTTACAATTCTGCCACTCCACAACCCATCTCACAGCGGTTGCCAATAGGTTTCAGGCTGGCTAGTTACCAACCACAGGAACATTAAGTGCCTGGTCGGTCTGTGAAGCATGACAGCCACACCCTGGGAGAGGGGGAACTCCGGGGGCTTCAGTTCTTTGTTTCCTCAAGCAATGAAGTACTTCAGCGGGACACGGTACTAATAGTAATAATAACTACGAAACTTTTGGGGCTTCTCGCCGGCTTTGGGCTGTAAGAATGATACGGTAGTGCAGGTATGTGCACAAAGTAATTACGGAAGGAAATATAAACGTTAAAATAAGAGTAGGAGGTTATAAAAGCAGGGGAGGTTACAGTTTCTAGAGGGTGGATAGTGAGACACTGGAGGGTGGTAGTGGAATGGTATTGGTGAAGTTTTTAAGTTGCAATAGAGAGAGGGAAAGAAAAATATGTGCAACTTTGTGTTTCTTTTTAAAAAAACAAGCTTTTAAGGCTAGCCTAAAGGTGGGACATGTGATTAATAGGTTGTTCTTGTTATTATTGCAGTTTTTTCCCTGACGAAGGACCCTTGGCAGGTCCGAAATGCATTGGACATCAATAAACTGCTTTTAAAAGAATGGTGCTTTTTGTGCGTATTCTTGGAAAAAGGTTCGGCAGGCCGACAGGAATATGAGAAACTTTGGAAATTGGCAAAATTTAACTTGCATGGTGAAAGTAAACATTAAATGGACATGGAGTTTGGAAAGTGAAACTGACCCATGAAGGATGATAATGAATTTGAACCTAAAGAACATTGAAAGAAAATGCGCAAAAGGTTGTCGCCGCTGTTTTTGGGGCAAAGAGAAGCCCCAAAAGTTTCGTAGTTATGTCTTAAGCACGTGCTGTTTTGGGCTTGGCACGATTCAGTGAGCACGCCGTAAGTGAATATTGTGAGTCAATAATGTTCTTAAAGTTGAGTTCGTAACGCTTGGTTAAAAAAGGTGTGCTACCCTTTACAAATGTGAAATGTACTGCTTTAGCCCGCCTGGGTAAGCACCCACGATGAAGGAAGACCATTGAACATTCGAAAAGAGTTCTTTTCATGCAAGGAAAGAGATCTACATTCACGGAGCACGTTTAAATGAAAGTGTTTTCTGGAACTGCATATTAATTTGGCCATTTTTTTTTTTATAATACGACATGATTATAAATGAAACCTGTTTACAAGTGAGATTTATTAGAGAGACGCATTTGTCACCACGTATGGAAACGATAATATACAGGTTGCATGGGATTTGTAGTTTTGTAAGAAATTCCAGGTGCTAATCATTCCACGGAAAAAGAGGGAGGGGCTTATGTAAACAGTTGGGAGGGAGCGCATTTAAGTAGCGTCGTGAAACTGACACAGGAGAGTTAACTCGCCGGCTTTGGGCTGTAAGAATGATACGGTAGCGCAGGTATGTGCACAAAGTAATTACGGAAGGAAATATAAACGTTAAAATAAGAGTAGAAGGTTATAAAAGCAGGGGAGGTTACAGTTTCTAGAGGGTGGATAGTGAGACACTGGAGGGTGGTAGTGGAATGGTATTGGTGAAGTTTTTAAGTTGCAATAGAGAGAGGGAAAGAAAAATATGTGCAACTTTGTGTTTCTTTTTAAAAAAAAACAAGCTTTTAAGGCTAGCCTAAAGGTGGGACATGTGATTAATAGGTTGTTCTTGTTATTATTGCAGTTTTTTCCCTGACGAAGGACCCTTGGCAGGTCCGAAATGCATTGGACATCAATAAACTGCTTTTAAAAGAATGGTGCTTTTTGTGCGTATTCTTGGAAAAAGGTTCGGCAGGCCGACAGGAATATGAGAAACTTTGGAAATTGGCAAAATTTAACTTGCATGGTGAAAGTAAACATTAAATGGACATGGAGTTTGGAAAGTGAAACTGACCCATGAAGGATGATAATGAATTTGAACCTAAAGAACATTGAAAGCAAATGCGCAAAAGGTTGTCGCCGCTGTTTTTGGGGCAAAGAGAAGCCCCAAAAGTTTCGTAGTTATGTCTTAAGCACATGCTGTTTTGGGCTTGGCACGATTCAGTGAGCACGCCGTAAGTGAATATTGTGAGTCAATAATGTTCTTAAAGTTGAGTTTGTAACGCTTGGTTAAAAAAGGTGTGCTACCCTTTACAAATGTGAAATGTACTGCTTTAGCCCGCCTGGGTAAGCACCCACGATGAAGGAAGACCATTGAACATTCGAAAAGAGTTCTTTTCATGCAAGGAAAGAGATCTACATTCACGAAGCACGTTTAAATGAAAGTGTTTTCTGGAACTGCATATTAATTTGGACAATTTTTTTTTATAATACGACATGATTATAAATGAAACCTGTTTACAAGTGAGATTTATTAGAGAGACGCATTTGTCACCACGTATTGAAACGATAATATACAGGTTGCATGGGAGTTGTAGTTTTGTAAGAAATTCCAGGTGCTAATCATTCCACGGAAAAAGAGGGAGGGGCTTATGTAAACAGTTGGGAGGGAGCGCATTTAAGTAGCGTTGTGAAACTGACACAGGAGAGTTAACTCGCCGGCTTTGGGCTGTAAGAATGATACGGTAGCGCAGGTATGTGCACAAAGTAATTACGGAAGGAAATATAAACGTTAAAATAAGAGTAGAAGGTTATAAAAGCAGGGGAGGTTACAGTTTCTAGAGGGTGGATAGTGAGACACTGGAGGGTGGTAGTGGAATGGTATTGGTGAAGTTTTTAAGTTGCAATAGAGAGAGGGAAAGAAAAATATGTGCAACTTTGTGTTTCTTTTTTAAAAAACAAGCTTTTAAGGCTAGCCTAAAGGTGGGACATGTGATTAATAGGTTGTTCTTGTTATTATTGCAGTTTTTTCCCTGACGAAGGACCCTTGGCAGGTCCGAAATGCATTGGACATCAATAAACTGCTTTTAAAAGAATGGTGCTTTTTGTGCGTATTCTTGGAAAAAGGTTCGGCAGGCCGACAGGAATCTGAGAAACTTTGGAAATTGGCAAAATTTAACTTGCATGGTGAAAGCAAACATTAAATGGACATGGAGTTTGGAAAGTGAAACTGACCCATGAAGGATGATAATGAATTTGAACCTAAAGAACATTGAAAGCAAATGCGCAAAAGGTTGTCGCCGGTGTTTTTGGGGCAAAGAGAAGCCCCAAAAGTTTCGTAGTTATGTCTTAAGCACGTGCTGTTTTGGGCTTGGCACGATTCAGTGAGCACGCCGTAAGTGAATATTGTGAGTCAATAATGTTCTTAAAGTTGAGTTCGTAACGCTTGGTTAAAAAAGGTGTGCTACCCTTTACAAATGTGAAATGTACTAATAGTAATAATACCACCTGTCTGTCTACCAGTGTCCTGTTATTATCTGCAAAAATGAGACTGCGGTCATTCCTAGCTTGTGAGAGTGCAGAAAACAAAGTGAAGATTTAGGAAAGTGAGAACCACAATGCACCCCTAGTATCAAATAAGAAGGATGGGCATGAAATAGCAAAGAAAGCATTTTGTGCCTGAAAAAGGTGGGAGAAGCTAATTCTCATTTAGAAAAATAATTCTTAAAATAGGTTTTGTTCAGTTAGCATAAAAAGGTCGCAGTGGGCCACATTACTGAATATTAATTGTTTATCATTGAAATTCAACTGCAGCCACAGTGTCTGTCTTTGCTTTTTGAAATGTAAAACGGTAACTTATTTCTACCTTCTACGGCTGAAGCCTTGTGATTTGCCACATTACAAGGCTTTGAGCTAAACGTCCATTGTTTTGTAGATGTCATAACAGTTCAGAAGCAGTTCACTGTATTCTACAGTGCAACATGTTTGTTGGTGAGTTGTGTTAGTGTCAAGGTTTTGGCACTAACGGGCCAGCTCATAGTTGGGAATAGCCTAAGAACATCAATTTAAGTCCACTGAAGCCTCACCAAGTATCCAGGGCCTGTAGGGCACCACTGCCGGGTCAGGGGCTGGTGGCTCCAGCTGAATTTGGGTGCTGGTTCAGGTGGTTGGGAGCCTGTTTTGTCCCTGTGGCTCTGAACAGGATGCCTGCAGGCTAGATCTTGTAGTCACTCTGGGTGTCCTGGGTTCATATTCAGGTCCATTCAGTCTGACTCACACATGAGTGTAGCTGGGCAATAGGGCAGCAGTCTGGCAAGGCAGTAGTTCAGCAAGGAAGCAGTCTAGCAGAATGCAGTTCTATCAACAGCCCAGCATTCCTTCTTCCTGGCAGAGCCCCCACAGGTCCAAAAGTGTACTGAAGAGTTGGTGTCTGAGGTCTAACATTTATACGAGGTACCTTCTTTGAAGTGGGAAAAACTCCTAGAGGTTTCCCTTTAAAGTGCACAGGCTTCCTGCCTCCCCAGCATTGGCAAGAAAACTACCTACAGGGGTATGTAGTTCTTTGTGTGGAGGCAGGACGCAGCATTTTCAAGTGGATGTAGGGCTGTACCCAGCTCCAATCTCCCATCCTGCCAGTGATAGCCTGTCCAGGCACACCTAAGCTTTTTATTGTGTGTCGAGGAATACACAAAGCCCAACTGTTAGCTTCACTCAGTCATGTGACCCAGAGACACGCTGCAAAAACTAAATAGTTAAGTCAGAAAAATGCCAACTTTCTAAAAGTGGTATTTTCAAAATTGTAATTTAAAATCTGACGTAAACATAACAGAGGATTTTTCATTACAATTCCAAAGACACAAAATATGAACTGGATACATTTGGAAGTTACAGATAGTTAAATGTAATAAGGTAACTCCAATGTTTTCCTATGGGAGAGGTAGGCCTTGCAGTGCCGAAAAATGAATATGTTTTTTACTACCAGGACCAGCAAAATTTAAAAGTACATGTCTAAATCTGAAATATACTTCACCTTGCTCTCTGAGCTCTCTAGGGCCTACCCTAATGGTGACTTTAATGTATTGAAAATGAAGGTTTGGGCCTGGCAAGCAGTTTATTTTACCAGGTCGAAATGGCAGTTTAAAACTGCTCACACAGCTGTAATTGCAGGCCAGAGACAGGTTTGAAGGACTACTCAAGTGTACCTGGGTACATGTAATATCACTTTACTAGGGAATTACAAGTAAATTAAATATGCCAATTGGGATAATCCTATCCTAGCATGTTCTGAGAGAGCACAAGCGCTTTAGCACTGGTTAGCAGTGTAAAGTGTACAGAATCCTGAGGCCAGCAAAACAAGATAAGCAAAAATGGAGGTGGAAGGCAAAAGGTTTGGGAGTGATACTGCAGAGGAGGTCGGTTCCAACACTTTGTCTCGCCACGTTTTTCTCTGCCCCTCCAATGTTGTTTCTGTCCCCTTGTTGCTTCCCCTGTCTCCATGTCAGTCTTTCTCTCTATGAGCGTCAGTGCTTTGCTTCTGTGCCCCACCCTGGCATTTTATTTCTTTTTAGTTACTGATATAACTCTGTAAATATCTAAAAAATTGTTTGTGGTATGCACACCTTCAACGTGACATGGCTTTCCACATCCAAAGTTTGTTTTGATTTTTATATTTTCTTTATTTATTTAATCTTTAAAGTGCACCCACAGTTTAAACTTAAATACCACAACAATCAATAATAAATAAATACAGTGAATTAAAAATGCATTTTAAAATAATACAAAACATGATTAGAGCAAGCAAAATACATTGTAGTGAACAAAAAAAGGTCACTTTATATCAAGAAATCACCCAAAAACCTAACTCAATGATAACAAATATTCACGGTGTGAGGCTTTAAAAAAAGTTAAGTGCTTCTTTGTGCATTACTACAGAATACCTTAAAATCACAGGATAGAAAAAAAATCTGCAGATAAAAAAGGTCAGGACAGAATAAAAAGCATGTGATTCAAATAATGTTTAACAACTCCAGAATATTGACAGCATGGATGTGGGGAGACCCCATCCTTCTTGAGCCACACATTATCACCCCAGGTCATCTCGTTAAACCTGAATTTCATGAAAAATCTACACCCAAGAGACAAATGGTGGACTTTAAATACAATTGCATCACACTACTTCTTGCGAACATGCAGCCCAGCTTTAATCTTCTTATTTCTAAACAATGTTGCAAGTCAAGCTGGAAACTCCCATTTTTAGCATGCGTTTTTAGGTGACACTTTAAGGCGCTACCATGTTGTAGACACAATGACACCCCATCATTATTTAAGGGAAACTGTGGTATACAATAGGAGTGAACAGCCCCAAAAAGTGTACATCTTTTTATTATCCCATGCAAATACCCGCCAAGTAAAATTTTTCGATGCATTTTTGGGACTCCTGAATATTGAGAATATTGAGAATATTAAATTATTTGGCAGTGGGCACGGAAGGTAATACCCATCAAGGCCAGCTCAAGACAAATCCGTTCAAAAGAGCTGAAGGTGCTTACACCAAGGTAGCTCTTCCATAAAACAGATTCAATATTGGAGATAAACGAAGAAAGCAACTTTGCTTTGATTCCATAGAAAGCATCGGGAACCACGCTAGCAATATACACAATAACAACAAAAAAATTCCCTCCTTCTTTGTACTTTAAAAAACTGTGAAAGGCCAATTCTCGTAGACTTGATTTTGCAGCCTAAGAGGTATTGTATGGGACCAAAGAAACATTATTTGAGATGTTAGCACCTAAATATGTGTTTACGTTTACCACCTCTAATTTGTTTGAATGAAAAACAAATCTCTGAGACTTTTTAAAAAACTGAGTCCCAAATCTGGTAGAACAGAAAAAGAAGATGCGTGCAGAGCACAAAACTGAGAATATAAAAGATTTTTGTCATTAGGAGTAGGAATTTTGATGTGATCTCTACCCAAACTTCTGGTTATTATGAGTCAGAATTTACACATATCGCGACAAGAAACCGCAGACTGAAGATCTTTGGTTAATTTATTTTCCTTTCTAACTTAGAACATTTGGTAGCAGCTAAATTCTTTCCCTCAATCTCGTACGGATCGGAACTGCTTAAAATTAATGATGCATCAGGTTTGAACACCGCTGTTATGTTGTGTAACATGTAATGTACCTTTAACTTTGCACATTCCACATTCTATGGAATTGAGTGTACTGTGTTCCACCTATGCTCTATGTGTTCTACATGTATTCAGTTGACGCTGACTGACTACCTGTCAGCTGTGTACCTGCTTGCTTAAGGAAGTGTCCTTCTTCAATTCAACAAGTGGCGACGATCGGGATTCTACTTTTCAATATATATATTTTTTAATTGGTACTTTGGTGGATCTGCGAGCAGAGACGACGTTACGGAGTGTCTGGAGGCGATTTTAAAGAAATCAGCAAGGACTACGAGTTTTTGGGCGGTGAGCACGTTCCGTGTGTTTTATGGAGCAGTAACTATTTATTTTTATTTGGATCTTACACCTTTCAGAGCAAACGCACATTGTTACTGGGAGCTCTTACCGTTGCATTTTGAACAATGCTAATTGGAGCCTTTGCGCATGACTGCTTTTGATGCTGTTCTCATCCGCACGCTCGCAAGTTCTCTGGCTATCTCCAGCGTCTCTGGCTATCTCCTACGTCAAACGTTCAACGTGAACGTGTGCGTCATGCGCGGCGGCCATTTTGGATTGGGCTTGCCAACTCGTAGTCGGAAAGCTATTTAATCGACACGATTAAGAAATTCTACGATACTGCATTTTGGCATTTTTCTTTTGTTTTTACGAACTTTGACATTTCCTGGATCTAAAATTCACTGGTGGTGAAGAAAGGACAGTGAAGGAAAGACTATCCATTTCTCTTGTATCTCAAGGAAGTAATTTTGTTTTTTCACCGAACAATTCCACCAAAATTCATCAATTTTTTTTTTTTTTATTTCATTTCAAAATGAGTCAACAAACCTTTTCTTTGAGTAATCCGCAAGACTTTTGATCCAAAGGTTCTTCACCAGACTGGAAATGGTTGGAGTGGAAGGACTATTTTTTTAATTACATTGAGACTGTAGACTCTGATGGCAAAATGTCTGCTGAACAAAAGAAACGCATTCTTTGGGTCCACAAGGTCTTAAATGCTATAATCAAATGAACAAACCTATTGTTGGGGCTGGGGACAGTAATGTTTTTACTATTGCTCTGTCGAATTTAGATAAGTATTTTGCCCCCAAGGTTTGTATCGGTATTACGCGGTACAAATTCTTTCAGAGGAAGCAATCTAAAAATAAAAGTGTTGATGACTATGTTGGTGAATTGAAAAAGATGGGGAATGATTGTGCGTTTGGTGTGTTACTGGATGATTTGATTCGCGATCAGGTTGTCATGCATGCAAACAATCCTGCAATTCAGGAACGTTTATGGATGAATGGCGACGCTTGTCTAGATGACATCTTAGCCTTAGTTTGTAAAGCTGAAACTTCTAGCAGGTGTGCTAGTGCTTTGAAATCTGATAGCACTGCCAAAGATGTTGTTGCTAAAGTTAGCTCCAATTTTAAAAAGAACAGCAATTTCAAACAAAAGAATGAGACATGGGCAAAACCTAAAATGAGTGGTGAGACTCCCAAATGTTACAGGTGTGGGAGTTCTGAGCATTTGGCTTTTTCTAAGTCGTGTCCGGCCAAGAAGAGTAAATGTGGTGCTTGTGGTCTGTATGGCCATTATACTAAAGCATGTAGAAGGAGGACTAGGACTGTCAAATGCATTCAAGAGGATATAGATTCTGATAATAACTCTTCCAGTGGTGATGCCTCTGAATGTGCAGTAGTCCTGAAAAAGAAACTCCTTCTCAACATTCGGGATGGATGTTTATTGGTTGACAATAAGCCTGAATGCTGGATTCACATAGGAGGTGTGCATGTAAAAGTTTACGCGGACTCTGGCTCGCCTTACACTATTATCAATGAGGATATTTGGCGTAGCACTTTTGTTGACAGAATTGGTTCAAAATTATCTTCTCCGGATATTGACCCTGAGGGTTATAATGGTGGGAAGATTGATATCATTGTTTTTTGTTGTCTGAAATTTGAGTTCAAGAATCTCAAATCTTTTGGCAAGTTATACATTTCTAAAAAGGGACCATCGGTATTGGGATGGAAAGATCAAGGTGATTTACATATAATCCTCGATCCCAATTCTGTTGAAAAGGTTCTGGTTATGGATGAAGGGACCAAGACTGGTGGAGAACTGCTAAGGAAATTTCCTTCTGTATTTCAGAAGAAAATTGGCAAACTAAAGGACTTTGAACATAAGATAATTTTAAAGGATGGTGCGGTTCCCAAAATCCATAAGGTTAGAAACATCCCTATTGCTTTAAGACAAGATGTTGCATCTGAGCTTGATAGATCGGTCTCTGCTAACATAATTGAGCCAATTGAGGCATCTGCTTGGGTTTCTCCCTTGGTTGTTGTGAAACGTGCGAATGGGAAATTGAGATTGTGTGTGGATTTGCGCCATTTGAATGAAAACATAGTGGTGGATCAATTTCCTTTGCCAAAAATAAACGAGATGTTAGCTTTGCTTGATGGTGCTAAGTGGTTCACCACAATTCATTTATCTGCTGCTTATCACCAGATTCCATTGTTTAAAGACAGCAAACAGTATACTTTTTTTATAACTCCGCAAGATTATTTTCAATTTAAAAGGATGCCTTTCGGCCTGGCATCTGCCGCGGCTGTTTTTCAGCTCTTAATGCATAGGTTGTTCTCCACCGTTAAAAACACCACATTTTTCCAAGATGATATTCTTATTTTTGGAAAAGAAAAATCGGAGCATGATAAAACTCTTGAGAAAGTTTTGAGTATTCTAGAGGCTAAGGGTTTGACCATAGAGTTTTCAAAGTGCACATTCGCCAGTGATCATGTTACCTATTTGGGTCATGTGATTGATTGTGATGGGATCAGACCTAAGCCTAACCTCATTGATGCTATTAAGTGTGCCCCTTCTCCAAAAGGGAAGGATGATGTCAGATCTTTCATTGGTCTAGCTGAATTTTGTTCAAAGTATATTCCCAATTTTGCAACCGGAACGTATAATATTAGACAGCTTTTAAAAAACAAAACTAAGTTTATTTGGTCAGTGGAGTGTGAACAAGATTTTGAGGATATAAAAAGCTGCATCACAAATATTGTTTCCTTAAAAAGTTTTAATCCAGAAGCAAAAACCATTATAACTACTGATGCTAGCATTAAGGGTTTAGGTTCTGTTTTATCTCAAATTGGCTTGGATGGAAAAGAACAGATTGTGGCATATGCTTCTAGGTCACTATCGCCCACTAAGGAAAAATATTCTATCATTGAAAAAGAAACTTTAGCATGTGTGTGGGCGGTAAATCATTTCAGAGCGTTTGTGTGGGGTACAAAATGTATTTTACGTTGTGATCACAAGCCATTACTCAGAGTTTTAACTACTGAAGGTACTATTAATACTTCTGCAAGAGTTGCTAGACTTGCTATCAAGTTGCAAGATTACTGTTATAAATTGGAATATTTACCTGGAAAGGAGAATTGTATTGCTGGTTTTCTTTCTAGAATGCCAAAACAACTTGTAGAATGTGAAGATGAATTGTGGAACTCTTTTCAGGTGGCTTATGTTCAGGATTTGGAAGGTGCTGGTATTTTGAAGGAGAAGTGGGATGATGAATATGTTAAAGATGATGAGTTAACTTTAGTGAAATCGCATCTAGCTGAGTCCTGGCCGAGGAAGGTGGATAGTAAACATCCTTTGAAGTCTTTTTGGGAGATCAGATTTTATTTATGTGTTAGGGATGGTAATATCTGGTTTGGTGAAAGGGTCATTCCTCCCAAAACTTTGCATTTCTCCATCATGGCTTTATGCCATGAGGGACATTTTGGCATTGTCCGTTCTAAACGTACAGTCAAAACTTCATTTTGGTGGCCTGGAATGGATGTTGATATAGATAAATTTGTGAGGAATTGTAAATTATGTCAGGCTGCTGATAAATCTTTGGTGACGTGTAAGCCTCCAATGGGCACTATGGTAGAACCAAATTCACAGTGGGAGCACACAGCTATTGACATTATGGGTCCCATTGGTAATGACCAGAAGTATATTTTGGTGTTGATGGATTTGTTCTCAAGGTGGCCTTTTGTAAAGATTGTTAATAGAGCAGATACTGATACTGTTTTACGATTTTTAGATAATTCGTTCACTTTGGAGGGTATTCCTTCTGTTTTATTAAGTGACAATGGCGTTCAGTTTATGTCCAGTAAGGCTAAAGAGTACTTTGATAGATTAGGTATCAAACACAAAACCACTGCTTTGTATAATCCAAACAGCAACGGCATGGTTGAGCGTTTCAACCGAGTCATCAAAAACAGCATTCAGATGTCTGCTAGTAACAAGGATTGGGAAACTCAGGTGTTAAAAATGGTTTGGTCTTACAGAACTTCAATTTGTGAAGCCACTGGTTTTCCTCCTTTTGTTCTTATGCGTGGTAGAAATCCACGAACAAAATTTACTCCTGGGTGGTTGTTCAAATCTAATGTGGTTAACTGGTCTGAAAATTTTGTAAAAGATAGAAGTCAGGCATCACACCTAAAGAGTAAAGTTTGGTATGATTCAAAGCATAATGTTAAAAATGTTGATATTGTTGTTGGTCAGTGGGTAAGAGTTAAAAAACCTAACAAATCTCCGAAAGAGGAAAGTCGTTTTTATGAGCCTATGCAAGTTGTGGAGATTATGAATAATTCTGTTCGCCTTACTGATGGGACGGGTGTGGAATCTTAAAAGGATAGCTAAGTGTTGTGATCCTTTGGATTCCCTTAACAAATCTTCTGATCTGTTTGATTCTGCTTCTTTGCATTCTTTTAGCAAATCCTCCAATTTGTTTGACTTGGAAGATTTGATGTGCTCAACTTCATCTGAGTCATCTAATGTGAATGTCACCAATGAAGATGTTGTTAGCTCTAATTTAGCTGTTCCTAGTGTATCTGGTTTAGCTAATCAAGATGTTTTGACAAGTTTGACTGTTCCCAGTGTTCCTGCTTCAAGGTGTGCCAGTCAGGAAGTATCCAACACCAACAGGAAATCTAGACGTGAAAAAAGGCCTCCAGTTTGGTTGGCTGATTATATTTCTGAAAGTTTTCCATTATAAAGCAGGATATATATATTTAATGTTGTGAGAGGCTTTGTTGGTGGTCCGTTCCTGGTGAAGGAGTTCGCTTTTTCCAACTCAGGATTTGGTATATATCTATATAAAAAAAAGAAATACATTTTTATATATATATATATATATATATATATATACAAAAAAAAACGAAATACATTTTATATATATATATATATATATATATATATATATATATATATAAAAAATGTATTTCGTTTTTTTTTTGTTTAAGAAAAGGGATGATGCTTGTTATAAATTATTTTATTGTTTTTTTTATTGTGTTATGTTGTGTAATATGTAATGTACCTTTAACTTTGCACATTCCACATTCTATGGAATTGAGTGTACTGTGTTCCACCTATGCTCTATGTGTTCTACATTTATTCAGTTGACGCTGACTGACTACCTGTCAGCTGTGTACCTGCTTGCTTAAGGATTAAACCTATTTTAACCTACATTGAAGTGTTCTTCTTCAATTCAACAACCTCTCAATCAAGCTTTTTCAAGAAATTATTTTCAGTCCCACGATACACATAACAAGCTCACATCAGACTGGAGTCTGGATTAAAAACCAGGTTCAGGCAAGACAAGGCGCCCTCATTAACGTTTACTGGAGAATGAGGGCAGCAGAGGCAAACTCCCTCGTCCATCATTGTTGGCTGGAAATCAAATAACAATCTACACAAAAGAACTCAGTTCACTTTGTTCTACTACAATCACTTTCCTCTCTAAAGTTAGAATAGGCTTGCCACACAGTATTCGCCCACTCCGAGTTCAAACAAACTACTAACAAAGCCATCAGGCTGCAATCACTGCTAACAGGCAAAGCAACCTTGACGAACAAAAGCTATGCGTGGGTGGTGATGCCTACATATAAAACTCTAAAACCTCAACTGTGCTTCCTGGACCACTTCTCAAGATCCCAAAAAATTTCAACCTCATGTTATTGAGGCTCGGAGTCTACCCATCTAAAGATTTAACACCAAAGTGGAAACAGTCTTGGCCAACCCTGGACTGTCACCTCTGCGATTATGATAACAAATTATTGCTCCATCTATTGTTCACTTGCCCGGCGTTACTACCCCTGCAGAAAACTCTTTTACTGCCAACATTGAAGCAACAAGAAATAAGAACCTGCAGATCCGCCATTATAAATTCATTAGGAGGATCGACTGTACAACTGGCATGCAAGGCTGTGAAGGTTCTGAGCTGAGCAGCAAAGGAACTAGAAAAGAGAGACATATGAATCAAGTCTGCCCTTTAAGGAACTTTGCTTCTCCCGTTTATTTTAAACTAAAGCTAGGACCAGCATTAAGCCTTTTGAAGCAGTGTTTTTAATTAACAAGTCCGTGAGCCATAAAAAAAATTAGGTCATTTAAAGTCATCAACCCTATAGTCACTGAATAGAAAAAGAAATGCAGCGAGGCACACTGTTCACACAGCCAACATCAAACTTGAAAAAAACCTAATGCGAAACTAGAGAACTTGCACATGGACACAATCAACCAACACATAGGCACATTGCCTACTTTCCCACAATAGTGCTCACAAACCTTGAATTATATTATATTATATTAAACCCATGAAAGATCTGAGCTGATCTTTGTTGCATCAAGTTTGTCCTCTTCAGCCTTATCCCTGTCTCTTTGGAAATTTTGTTTTGAACTTCTTCCAAAGCGTGCACTTCATCATGCTGATCATCCTAGATTTTAGCAGTGATATCTTTAGAAGCCATATCCACTGATCCCACTCTGCCTCTGTTTTCATGCCATACACGGGTGAAGTAACATTGTTTCCTACACTTCCTGAATTATTTTTCAAATTTGTTGATTCAGAACCATGATATGAGCTCCCAGTGGCGGTTTCTTAATTAGGACGTGGGGGCGTCGCCTCTGTCTCGAGCATGTGTCTTCTATGACAGATGTATATACCTGCCAGCCATCTGTTTAGTAACTTGTGCTGAAGGAAAAAGTTTTCAGAATTACATGGAAGCTAAATTAGAAACAGGGCATAAACCAGGCCGGCAGGGTTGGTCTGCCAGTGGACCTCGGGTGGGACGTTTCCTTCCATCCCTGCAGTGCAGTCAAGCATTTTGTTCGGCCCTTTCTCTTTCGGTTACCCCGTCCTCGGTGAGGTGTGGGGGTGTCGGAGGCACGCAAAAAACTTGCAGCGGCACTGCATCATTAATCCACCATCTCTCTACACTGTGCTCTTCACTCACTGCCTTGTGCCCCTTTAACTGGTGCCCCCAGCTCCCAGCTACGTGTTGTTCCAACCAGTGCACAGCTCTTAGTAACGAGCCCTTTTAAATCAGTGCCCATGATCTCTATGCACTGGGCCCTTGGAATGAGTGTACAGATAACTGAACCAGTGCCTGGCTCTGCCAAGTGGTCCGTTTTAAAGCGCTGTGATCTGAGCGCGTTGTAAGGTGTCAGTTTGCACAAGTACACGGAAAGTGGAAGTAAAGTTGTTTTCTGTAGACACAAAGCGGAGAAAGAAGATGAGGCAGATGGGCTAACTACTTTAATTACCGCCTGTCTGTTCAACATAGGGGGTGGGTGGGATTTTCGGGGTGGGGGGAGGACTGCCGGTCTTAACCAGAAATGGACGGGATATTGCAATTTACTAGGGGCAGATACATACGGGGAAGTTGCTGTATATGATCAGGCACCCGACATAGAGGAGGAAACAACTGCTGTGTACCAGGCACAAAGTGAGGAGCTGCTGTGTACCTGGCATCCTCAAGAGGGGCAACTATGTGTACCAAGGACAGAGTGAGATGCTAAAGTGTACCCGATGCTAGGCATTGAAGAGGGAAACTTCCTTCTACCAGGCACTGGACACAGAGGGGGGTTACTGTGTACCAAGCACCAGGTACAGAGGGGAAAACACTGTGTACCAGGCACGAGAGAGTAGCTGGTGTGTACCCGGGAGCAGGCACAGAGCGGGATGCTGCTGATCTGTACCAACCAGACGTAGAGGGGGAAATGCTGTGTACTGGGCACATGCACAAAGAGGAAAACTAATGTGTACAAATCATGCACTGGATTAGTGGAGGTAGTGCTGTGTACCAGGGTCCAAGCACAGGGCAGGGGTGGGGGTATTAGTGTGGAACTAATGCCATGCTCCAGGGACCAAGTACAGGAAGTTGGGGCCGGGCGATACCTCAGTCTACCAAGAACTAGGTCCAAAGGAAACATATTGCTGTTCATTATGGATTATAGAAAACACAACAATATTAGGGGGAATGGGGTATTTTTGCAGGTCAGAGTCCAGGTACAGTGGGAAAATACTTCTGTGTAGCAGAAACACTTCTGTGTACCATGGAGCGTGCACTGGGGCGGTCTGCATGACATTGCAGTGTACTGCTTGTAGTGTCCTAGCATGGACACGTTCTACTGTTCAAGTGTCTGTATTACACTTTACACCCACCCACCACAGACGTCATGGTGTCACATGACGCTGGCAATAAAAGGGGCCGAGCGCACGTGCTCGTGGCCATTCCCACTACCCTCATCTGGTGTCTGTGTCAGGTCATTGCTGCTCCTAACATGCGGGCCTAGGGCCCTCCACTTCTAACTTTACAATGGCGACGAGGCCGGTAGTGCAGCCCATGCGTGCCACTACCCTCGGCTAATCAAGAAGGAAAAGGGGAAGAGAGCTGCCCGCCTAGAGGGCATCCCCTGTGGCGAGGCGCAACGCGCCGTGAAGCCGGTAGGCACGTCGGCGCCCCACAGCAAGCCGACCGGAGCCCACCCGCGTCGACCGCCACCACCGAGTGCCACCAAGCAACAGCGGACCGCCCAGAGCCCACCTGCGACGGCCGCGAGGCTTAAGAACCCCACCGGAGAGGTGCACGGGCCGAGCGGAGCCCACCCGCCACGACCGCAACCAAGCATCTGGCCCGCCGGCCGAAGGTGAGCCCCACGGGCGAAGTGCCCGCCCTGAACTGTGCCATAAATAAGCAGGACCAGCGAAGCCCACCCGCGGCCTGCCCGAGTCGTTCCCCGCCCCCGCCGCGTGTGTGCTTGGAAGCGGCGGGGCACAGAGACTAATGGCGGCATGAAATAAAGTGCGGCCGGACCCGCAATCACCAAAGACCACGAGGGGGAGGGAGCGGAGTAGCTAACCGCCTCCCGACCCCCCTCGCAACGTCATCCGGGCCAGCGGAGCCCACCCGTGGCCCGCCGGTAGTGCCCCCCCGAAGGAAGACTCTGCAGCGCCGGCGGAGCCCACCCGCGGCCTGCCGCGGCACCCACAACAAAGGAGAGACACTGCAGCGCCGGCGGAGCCCACCCGCGGCCTGCGACAAGCAAGGCAGGTCTCCGCCGCGCAGCGTGTGCATAGTGAAGCTGCTGCGGCGGGAGACCGGAAAGTGGAGCCTGCAGGGCCGGATCATTACCGGCGTTTAAATAGGCAGGGCCGGCGGAGCTCACCCGCGGCCTGCCTCCAGTGCCCCACCCAGCGAGGAGTGAAGGAGGCGACGCGCTCCCCCTGCCTGCGGGGAACACCACCATTTCCGTCCCCCCGCCCGCGTGAGGACTGCCAGAGGCTGCCGCGAGCGGGGAGGGTGGAGTAGTCTGGAGCGCCTGCATGCGGCCAGGAGCCGCCGAGTCCACATGTGCCCTCACAGTGACATGAAGTGAAAGTGACGGTGCACCCAGCACGAACCCCCCCCCCTTGGTGCAGATCATCTTAAGCACAACAGTGCCTTACACCGCAAACCTGCCCCAAAGAGAAGTGTACAGAGCACCGTAAGCACAGCAGTGCATTCCACAGAAAGTCTGCCCCAAAGCAGGAAAGAGACTTACTGTGCAGCAGCTCCAGCCCCACGATTGCACTGAGGAGTGGAGGATAGAGTGCAAGGTCAGGGAAGAAGGTATCAAGCAAGGCAGGCTGCTGACACAGTGAACACTGCCACCCAGTGGCCAAAAGGCAAAGCGCACCTGCATTTCAAAAAAAAAAAAAAAGAACTAAAACAAGCATTGCACAACGCAAGCTCAGTCAACAGCATCAAGGGGCATCAGACTGAGTAGCGCCCCCAAGGAAAGCATCTAAACTCCCGCAGCAAGCAAGCATCTAAACTCCCGCAGCAAGCAAGCATCCAACCTCACGCAGCAAGTAACTGCGCAACAGCGCCAGTGACACCCACACACACCAGCAAGGAGTCGGCGACTGCCACTTCCAACGCGACGTGGGAAAAAGACACCAATGCCTCACAAAGCATCCAAGCACTGACGTCTGGAGGAAACGACTGCCAAGCACTAAAAGAACGTCCAGGGAAACGACTGCCGCGATCAAAGGACGGAGAGAGCAGTGACGCCTTGTGGCCACAGGCGCTCACCGCAGCATCAACTACTCCCGCCAACGGTCCAAAGCATCAAGTACCCGACGACAGCCAAAGCAGCAAGTACCCAAGTCATGCAACAGGCGTCCCAGAACCCTGAACAGTAAGTGCGCAAACAACGCGCCACGTGGCGACGCACAGCCACCGCAAGCAGAAAGAAGAATGCATGCAACGCCATCGTGCAGAACAATCTTCGCGAACGATCGCCCATCAAGTGCCGACCCGCGACAGATCCATGGCGTCTCCAAGGAGCCGATCCGCAGAACGATCGCCCATCAAGTGCTGACCCACAACGGGTCCCCCCAGGAACTGTTGTAGCGCAAAGTCCGACAGGACGACCGAAATCAACCTGCCAGGCATCGGCAGAAGTGGACCACCAACCGGTCCAGGACGTTCAACCATGAACAGGTCTACAAACATGGACCCCCGAACGTCACCAACAACCATCAAGAAAAGAAAGCATCAAGAAAAGAAGGTTCGCGACACCAACTCTGGCTGCTGAGGAAGAAGGAGAAAGTGTCCCCGACGAGGACAAGACCAGGGGTACACATGCAGGGTGCGCGCACTGCATGGAGGACCCAGGTCAGAAGAGAAGACACAAGATCGGTCCAAGTGATGTCGCGATGCAGAAGAAAGGAGAGATCTGAGTGGCACGTTTGCCACCGTGAAAAGGAAGGAAGAAAAGGAGAGATCTGAGTGGCACGTTTGCCACCGTGAAAAGGAAGGAAGAAAAGGAAAGATCTGAGTGGCACGTTTGCCACCGGGAAAAGGAAGGAAGCATATCCATGTGGCCTGTTGCCACAGTTAAGAGTAGAAGGAGAAGTCAGTGCGAAGCAACATCCCCACAGCGAGCTAACTAAGGAAAGAGAGAGGAGTGCAGGAAGACCACTCACTCCCAAAGAGAAGTAAGGTGACAAGTGCCAGGACAACGGTGCGAGGAACACGAGGCCGGAAGAACACCAGTGGCAAAGAAGACCAGCTGACAGACGATGTTTCCGCACACCCAGGATCTGCGGAGAGGAGCAAGCGAGACCGTTAGTGACATCCACCTTTGGGGTCACACGGACACTGGACACATGCCAGCCGTGGTGACCCAGGGGCAGAGGCCTCCGGGACGCAGTCCCCGCGACGAGAGACGGTCCTCCGACGCCCATCCGAAAGGTCCGGGGAGGGCGAAGACATCGCAAGCAAAGACAGAAACCAACAGCTACCTTGGGACGAGGCTGCGGAATCTGAGGTGAGACACATCGTCTCTTCCATACCCCCACTGACGGCGGCGCAGGAACAACTGATGTGGACACATCCAGCCCAGCGCGAATCCGAGAAAGAGGACCTCAAGGATATCCCGTGGCAGGGGAACACCGACGAGAGGGGTCATCCTAGTGAGAGGGATGCCTTGCAACGGATCTGCCTTTTTGCCAAGTAGGACACAGACTACAAATAAAGCTAAGGCCCAGGCCGGAAGTCGTGCATCCTTCCCCGGCGAACCACAAGAACTCTAACTGCACCCGTCGCCATGGAAGTGAGCAAAAGAAGGACTGTGAGGACAATTTGGTCGCAGAGTCATCAACAGACTGTTTCCATCGAGCACCACAAACCGGTGCCACTGTGAACTGATGTTACCCGCAACAGGTTGAACACCATCTGTGATTCCAAGCAGCGGCGGATTGAAAGACACTGCGGAAGCTGAACACTTTACTGCATCCTGATACATGTTATTTTCCCCACAGGTTGATTTCTGAATGTGGGTCTTTGCAATTAAAAAATGGGAGGGATGTAGTGTCCTAGCATGGACACGTTCTAGTGTTCAAGTGTCTGTATTACACTTTACACCCACCCACCACAGACGTCATGGTGTCACATGACGCTGGCAATAAAAGGGGCCGAGCGCACGTGCTCGTGGCCATTCCCACTACCCTCATCTGGTGTCTGTGTCAGGTCATTGCTGCTCCTAACATGCGGGCCTAGGGCCCTCCACTGCCAACTTTACACTGCTCTCACTGCTCTGGTGCCTATGCTAAAAAGCAGCTGATGGCAATGGGCTCTAATGCAGATGTTTCGCACTATTCACTGCAGACTGGCATTCAGCCTGCTTGCTTTACAAACGCCATCTGTCTCTGTCGGTCTTTGAAGTTTTGGCAAGTGCAAAGTAACCAGCATTTGCCCTTACATTTAAATAGAGAAACTCAAATTAATAGAATGACCTTTGCGTTTTCATTCGGAGTCATTTGAATTATGTGATATAGCCACGGGTTCGATGGGTTAAATCAATAGCACCAAAGATGCCAGAACTGCAGATTTGCAGTTGATGGATAGATGTTGCCAAAAGTTCGAGATTTCTTCGCTGCTGTAGAAATGTTTTTGCAGCAGCACTTGCATTCATTTCTGGAGCTGTTTCTGAGCCCGCAAATCATTCCAATGCAACAGTTTCCTAGATGCTGTAAAATGTTGGCTTTTTACTTAAAAAGAGCATGATCACAGTGGGGTGTTGTGAATTTTTTCGAGGTTTTATATTTAAGTGTTAACATTATGCCTGCCTGTTTCTGTCACAGGCATTCTAATGAGCTGGTGAAGACATTCGCGGTGTGTTTTCTTCTGGGATATTTACTTCTGGGACACGCTCTACTCATGTGGCAGGCTTCCAAGGTGAAATCTAATGTGAAATTGGCAATTCGTGTTTTTAACTTGCACTCTTGTTTTTAATTTGCCCAATCTGGAATTTCACTGCAGCGCTAGTTGCACACTTAACGGCTCTTTACCCATCTTCTGGGTCACTATTCAAATTCCCCGGTCGACAGCGAGCCTGGCTCGATTGATGTGGAGGGAGGTCCTTGCTATCCCTAAATTCCACATTTTTCCCACACTTCCGGTGGGGCGCGAGAGAGCGGTCTAGTGTTCAAGCCGCTTCCCTCCTCATAAATACGGAGGTGCTGGCCGATGCGCAGCGGACGCTCTCTACTCATGTGGTAGGCTTCCAAGGTGAAATCACCATGGTCCACCGCGAGCCTAGCTCGATTGAAGTGGAGGAAGGTCCTTGCTATCCCTAATTCTGCATTTTCCCACACTTCCGTTGGGGCGCGAGAGAGCGGTCTAGTGTTCAAGCCGCTTCCCTCCCCATAAATACAGATGTGCTGGCCGACGCGCAGCGGATGCGCCAGAGGCGCGCCAAAGGCAAGCCCGTCTGCGCCCGTCCGCGGCAGACCGGGGCTAGGGGCCATCCACCATGACCGTTTTTTGACATAACGTAACGCGCAGCGGGGACGCCGGACTGACGCCGGAGTTACGCCAGAGTTCAGCCCGTCTGTGCCCGTCCGGGCCCAGACGGGCTCAGGGCTGGTCCCCCTGGCCGACTCACGGGTGCCTCACGCAGCCTGTATTAGGTATACGAAGGAGGAACTTATGCTGTGGCGGCCTTCCCATTCTGCCCCATGTAGATTTATCCATGAGAGTGGACTACCGTTTCTGCCTTGCGGGGTTTGCAACTTAGGTCAAGAAACGGCCAGAGATAATTGTGCGTTATCAATGGCCTTGTTGAACTGTCGTTCTCTCCCTAGTCACGCGACAGAAATCAATTCCCTTATCCTCGACCATAAGTTGGACGCGCTATTCCTCACAGAGACTTGGATCTCTCCCTGCTCCGGGCCGGATATGGTCAGGGCACTACCACCGGGCTTCCTCATATTCCACCTAGATAGACCATTGGGGCGGGGAGGCGGGATCGCCATCATTTACAGGGATACACTGACGTGCAAGGCCCAGGACGGTGGGATAAGCGATTGCGAGAGCTGTCAGTTCTCTCTACGCTTGTCGCCCACCGCGTCCCTGGCAGGCCTTCTCGTTTATCGTCCACCGGGGACTATGGGCAATTTCCCTAACTCCTTTCTTGAAATGGTTGCGCTCCTTGCCTCCTCCACTGCCAATTTTGTAGCACTGGGTGATTTTAACATCCACTTCGACGACCCTCACAATTCTCTGGGAGTCGATCTGCAGCATGATCTCAAAGCATTCGAGATCAATATGGTTAATTCGGGCGCAACGCATGGAAAGGGGCACTTGCTCGATCCCATCTTCTCTAACTCAGACCGCCTCCAGGTTCTGTCTGCATTACCTCTGCCCTGGACAGACCACTTTATGATTCCGGCTCGGTGGCAGTATGATGCCCCAGTGGTATCTACACCTGGGGTATTCACGGTTGAAAGAGCCTGGTCTAGGCTCTCAGTGGATACCTGGGCGGCTCACTTGGAGGCGTCTCGTCCCGTTTTCGGGACTGACTCGTTAGTAGTCGATGAGAGGGTGAATGCTTGGCTGACCAACTCACTGGATACCATCCTCCCTAAGAAAAGACGACTTACTAGGGGCAGGAGAGTGGGATCAGCGCCCTGGTACACACCTGAGCTGAGAACACTGAGGAAGGGCTGCAAGAGGCGGGAGAGGATCTGGAGGAAGGACTGGGGCGAAGAGAGCCGGAGAGAATATCGGGTGGCTCTCGCTGCTTATAAATCTGCCATCCGGGCAGCGAAATCTGGGTTTTTCGAACAGAGGATAGGCCTCTCTTCTAACTTATCGAGTCTTTCAAGGTCATCAGAGAACTCTTGAAAACCCCCGAACCTCTGGTTTCGCATGATAACCCACAGGAGAAATGCTTAGAACTGGCCTCTTATTTTAAACTTAAGATTGAAAATATCCTGTCATCCCTCCCTCAGCCAACCCAGGAGCCATCCACGGTGGGTAACCTAGGGTCTTGGCCCGGGGTGAGGACAGCAGAACTGGCCTCTTTTGGACCAGTCACTGTGGACGAAGTTCTCGGGGTCCTGGCTTCCGTGAAGAGTGGGTCTCCGAGAGACCCGGCCCCGATGAAATATCTGAAGCAGGTAGCCCTCACCATCGGCGGCCCAGTGACGGATCTTCTGAACTTATCCTTCACTCAAGGCGTGGTGCCCCCCAGTTGGAAAGGAGCGGTAGTCAAGACCCTCCTGAAGAAGCCCAGCCTAGACCCCGCCGACCTTGCAAACTTTAGGCCCATCTCTTTACTTCCTGGCCTGAGTAAGGTGGCGGAAAAACTTGTGAACAGGCGCTTATCGGGCTTCTTGGAATCCCACTCCCTACTGGGTGACTCGCAGACGGGTTTCCGCCCCGGTCAGGGGACGGACACCGGTCTGCTGGCAGTCGTGGAGAATGCCAGGAGCATTTTGGATTCAGGGGGATCAGTGGCAGTGATCCTCCTGGACCTCAGTGCGGCATTTGACACCGTAAACCATCAGGTGCTACTCCAGCGACTGTCGGGGGTGGGAGTCTCCGGGATGGCGCTGAAATGGCTCGCGTCCTTTTTACAAGAGCGCACGTTTGAGGTGTGGGAAGGCCGCGAAAAGTCAACATCGTTCCCTCTCCAGTGTGGTGTGCCACAGGGCTCATCGTTGAGCCCTACATTGTTCAACATTTATATGGCCCCGCTGGAGAGTGTGGTACTTCCACTGGGAATCAAGATCATCAGCTACGCCGATCATACCCAGTTGGTGGTAGGGCTCCCCCAGTCCGCGAACCAGCCCGATCAGCTGCATGCATGCCTGGTTAAGATCTTTACCTGGATGGGTAACTCAGCCCTCAAGCTCAATGGTTCTAAAACCGAGCTGATGTTGGGGAACCCTTCTCCTTCCCTGCCCCTAAGCAGCTGGCCCAGCTGTCTGGGAGTGCCACCTATCCCCAAACAGGAGATTAAGAGCTTGGGGGTGTGGTTGGAGCAGGACCTTTCCTTTAAGTCACACGCCAAAAAGACCGCAGGCGTGTGCTTTGGCCTGCTCCGATCAGCACGGAAGATCTTACCCCTCCTCCCGATGACCTCCAGGAGGCTATTAATTCAGGGGCTCATCATCTCCCGGCTGGATTATAGTAACGCGCTGTTCCTGGGGGCGCCAGAAGCCACTCTGAACAAACTGCAGCAAGTACAAAATGCCGCTGCCAGGCTTCTGACAGACCTTCCCAGGTAGCAATCAGCCCGTCCGGCGCTGAAGGCGCTTCACTGGCTTCCAGTCAGAGAGAGGGTGAAGTTCAAGGCACTCTGCATGGCCCACAAAATCTTGCAGGGGAAAGGACCTCCTATCCTTCGGGGTATGGTTCAACCCTATAAGGCCCCCCGCGCCCTTCGCTCAGACCAACATCATCTCCTGCAAGTCGCAAGAATAAGAAAGGCCAGGTCCGGTGGCAGAAGATTTTCTGTCAACGTGGCAGCGCTGTGGAATTCTCTTCCGCTTGCCCTGCGTTTTGAAACCAGCACTTTACGTTTTCGTAAACTTTTAAAGACTCACCTGTTCCCTGCCTAATGAGTCGTTCTGTTAGGGCTGCTCTTTTCTGGAGAAGCGCTGGGATGCCCAAGGGTAACCACGCAGGATACAAAACTCATTAATAATAATAATAACATACTCGGTTGATCAATTGAAACTTCTTCAGGGCACTTACGGGCTAGATAAAGCCCTTGAGAACAACTTAGAGCAGCAGGGACTTTTGATTCATGATCTCAGACAGGCCAACTTAGGTCAAATCCTGCCTCACAGTGCAGAACCCGTCTGCACCAACTCACTCGACGAAACTGAAACCGAGACCACTCCCCGCATGAATAAGGGCAGCGGTTTGATAATTCACTACTTAAACACCCGCTCCCTTGGCAAACATCAGTTAGAGATATTTTCTTTTATTGATACAAACAGGCCGGATATTCTATTTCTGGCAGAAACTTGGTTGTCCTCTGACTCTACCCCTGACATCCTAGCGGCCATTCCCGAACCCTAATATATACTACACGCCGACAGAGATGTAGGTAATATGGGAGGGGGAGGGGGAGTAGCGGCAATAATTAACAAAAAGCACCAGTTTACTTCACTCAAAACCACACAAGTCCTGCACTTGGAAATCCTGACAATCAAACTGGAATCGCACCAGTCCTCCTTGGTATGTGTGGTCGCCTATCGACCGCCCAAACAAATGCCGTCATTTCCACAAGACTTTAGCGACCTGATCGCCCAACTGGTGATTAATCACTCCGGAGTGCTGATCATTGGCGATTTCAACTACTGGCCCGATGACACAAACGAAAGTGCTATCTCTCGAGAATTTACGGAATCCCTTGTCAGTTTAAATTGCTCCCAGCATGTATATGCCGCCACGCATAACAAGGGACACACTTTAGATCAAGTGTGGTCACAAAACCTAGACATTACACAACTTGCATTCTCCCCTTGCACTTGGTCAGATCACTGCTTAATAACCTTCTTGATCTCCGACATTGTTGCAGCACCTACCGCCAGGCCAAGCAATATGAAAGCGAGAAATTGGAGCCAAGCATGTATTGAGTCATTCCAAACCATCTTAGTTAATACAGCCCCCTCCCACTCCAAGCCAGCTCCCTATCTACTCAATCTAAAAATCTAACTGCCTGTCTCGAATCGGCCAGCGACAAAGTCGCTCCTTTGAAAAACATCAAAACAAGAAGGACCCACGACGCCTAAAAATGGTTCTTGCCCGCCTTAAAAGAACTTAAACTAAGTCTCAGACAAGCTGAGCGAAAACGGAGAAGGCACTATGAGCCTGAACTTAAATTAACTTATCTGTCTCTTCTTAGAGAATATAAAACTTCTATTCTCTCATGTAAAACGAGTACATCTCACTGAAAATCTTCAACTCCGTCAACAAAACAAGAGAGATTTTCTCAATTGTTGATGAACTGGCAGGCCCTGAGAGAGTCTCGGCGCAACCTGTGCATTCCCAACAGTTATGCGATTCCTTAAATCATTATTTTTTTGAAAAAATTATTTCATTAAAAGCCAGTATTCCAGTGTCCAACATTTTTACCGCACCTTCTTTACCTCGCCAAAACCTAGGTGTACTTAATCATTTTCCTCTTATCACCACAGAATCCTTTTTTAAACTGATGAACAAAGTTAAGTCAGGCTCTCCTCTCGACTGTGGCCCTCCCCACATCTTACGCGAAGCTTTCAGTGCTTGTCCTGATCCCCCTATATCTCTTCTCAATTCTTCAATCAGCAGCAGTACTGTCCCCGATTCTTTTAAAAATGCGGAGATTCTCGCCATATTAAAGAAACCCGGCGCCAACACCCAAGTGATGAGCAACTACCGCCCGATATCTCTCCTGCCCTACCTGAGTAAGATTCTGGAGGCACATGTGGCTGGCTGTATGAGCTCCTTCGTTGAGGAGTCACTCCATCTGGACCCCCATCAGGCGGGCTTCAGGCCTGCTCACTCGACCGAGGTTCTCATTCTGACAGTCATGGACGAATTACGAACTGGAGCAGACCTTGACTCCCCTCAGGCCCTGATCCTTCTCGACCTGTCAGCTGCATTTGACACGGTCGACCACAACATCCTGATTGACCGTGTCCATAGCGCAGGAGTTGGGGGCCAGGCACTGACGTGGATACATTCCACTGTGTGAGTTTCACACAGGTAAAATGTCTACCTGTAAAGCCATGAATCTGGCCCGAACGCGAGGAAGAAGGAGGACAAAAAAAGCTTCTCTTACAAATTCCATGCTCCAGTTTTGGAGTATTAATTGTAGGTCCCTCCCAAAACATAAATTAAATATCTTTGACTTCCTGGTGGCTGAGCAGCCAGACGCCCTGTTTCTTACAGAGACCTGGCTCCACGAAAGTTCTGGCCCAGACATTGCCATCGCAGTCCCTAACAACTATGTTATACTGAGACAGGACAGAGATTCCGGAAAGGGAGGGGGCATTGCTGTAATTTTTAAATCTTGTTATTTTTGTAAACTTGAGGCCTTCCCCTTGTCTGGATGCGAGGCGGCAGTTTTTAAACTCGCAATTAATCCCCAATTTACCTTATCTGGTCTTTTGATTTATGCCCCCCCGGCAGTGCTCACGCCTGGACATCTTCGCTTGCCGACTCTTTAGCCCCTCTACTTCTTAAGGCAGCAAATTTCACAATCTTAGGAGACCTAAATTTGCATCTTGAAGACCCCTCATGTGCCATTAGTAAGAGTTTTCTAACCGATTTAGAGGTTCTGAATCTTACGATGTGTAATTCCGGCCCTACTCACTCTGCTGGGCATCAACTGGACCCTATTCTCTCCAACCTTCCTTTTGATTGCTCTCAGAGTGCTCGCCCTCCTGAATGGTCTGATCACTTTGCAGTCCATTTCGCTCTATCGGACATTAAGCAACCTATTGTAAACAGACAGGGCAAGGGCGAACTAATTCACAAGTGGGGTAAACTTGATATTTTGAAGTTCAATCAATATCTTTTTGACACCCGCCCTCTGAATGGTGATTCCCCACTCAGGGAACTGAATACCGCCATATCATCTTGGCTCACTAGTGCTGTAAATAACGTGCTTCCTCCCACCCCTAGATTTTCTAAACTCCATCGTTGCCCGGCACCTTGGTTCTCGGCCGATCTAAAGGCCTTGAAAACCAATTGCAAGGCCTTGGAAAGGAAATGGAGGCGCACTTATTCGGCTTCTCGGAAGATCGCTTATAAAGAAGCCTTGAAGGGATATCATTCCAAATGCAAAGCCATGAGAGCTGAGTACACCGCTAACACAGTGACACAGGCTCAGAACTGCCCCCGTACTCTTTTTGCGGTTGTTAAAAAACTGACTGGAGCAGATACTATCCCGACTCCCCCGGTTCTGGAGGAAGCTCAGTGCAATTGCATCGCGGAATTCTTCATCGCCAAAGTTGAGCGTATTTATAACTCAATGAGCCCCCCCACGACAGTAAATCAACATCTACCGGGACTAATGGCCGTGGATGTATTCTCGTCTCCAAAGGTAGTGGTAACAAACTGGCAACTGTTTGATGACACCTCGTTTCTTTCTTGTCTGAACAGTGTAAGATCAGGCTCACGTCGAGATCCGGTACCTGCAAAGATCTTAAAGATACTGGATCTTGAATGCCGGCGAATTCTTATGAGACTCTTGAACGCCTCTTTAATTGAGTCTCATGTGCCACAGGACTGGAAGCACGCGATGGTGGTCCCTCTTCTGATAAAGGCTGGTGTGGACATGTCAAACCTTGCTAATTTCAGACCTATATCCTTGTTGCCTATTCTATCTAAAGTGCTGGAGAGGCACGTGAACACGCAGCTTATCCATCTCGTAGAAAATCAAGGCTTTCTACATCCCTCCCAGTCCGGTTTTCGGGCCCACCATTCTACCGAGACTGCACTGCTGGGGGTTACGGAGAGGCTACGGAACGGTATCGATCGCGGTGAAACTTCTGCTCTCATCCTTTTGGACTTGAGCGCAGCGTTCGATACCGTGTCCCATTCCATCTTATTGAACTCTCTCCGGTCCCTGGGAATAGATGGCCCTGCACTGGCCTGGTTTGCCTCCTTTTTAAGTGTGCGCACTTTCCAGGTCTTTTCTGCGAAAGCTGCATCTGCGATTTGTCCCTCGGCGTATGGCGTCCCTCAGGGGTCCATTTTCAGCCCTCTACTATTTAATATCTACATCAAACCTCTCGCTTCCATCGCGGAGGATTCTGGGCTGACTATTTTTTCATACGCCGACGATACGCAAATCGTCTTTTCCCTCTCCAGCACTGAAGCCAACGATGTATCTGGTCTGAAAATTGGATTATCACTTGTGGCTGAGTGGATGCAGAGGCATCTCCTCAAGCTAAACGGTGACAAGACCGAGATCGTTATTTTGGGGAAACACAAAGATCTTTGGGGCCCACAACACTGGCCTAGCGCTATGGGTCCCCTCCCTCAACCGGTCTCGGTGGTACGCAACCTTGGATTCCTCATAGATGACAAGCTCTCTATGAGGCAACAGGCTACCAAGGTGGCTGACATCTGTTTTACAACCCTGAGATGGCTCCAGAAAATCCTTTGGATGTTACCTCATGCCACTAGGAGAACCGTCGTCCAGGCGTTAGTAACATCTCGCCTGGACTACGGTAACGTCCTTTACCTTGGTGCCGATGTTGCGACCATCAATAAATTACAGGTCGTACAAAACTCATCGGCCCGACTTCTATGTAATCTCCCAAGGAGAGTTTCGGCCACCCAGTCCCTTCGAGATCTACATTGGCTAAGGGTCTCGAGCCGCATCAAATTTAAAGCCTTATGCTACCTTTTTAAAATTAAGCAGGGCTCTGCCCCACTGTATCTTCAGAGTCTCGTTCAATCATACAGGCCTAGCCGTATATTGAGATCTTCGGCTAACTGTGATTTTGTCATTCCCAGATTCAAACTTGTGAAGATGGGGGGAAGATCTTCCTCCCATCTAGGCCCTAAATCCTGGAATGCTCTGCCTGTTGCTCTGAAAACTGAGACTAATATGCTCTGCTTCCGCAAAAAACGGAAAACTCTACTCTTCTAATTGTCTTCTGCTGTCCTTACTGCCAATAATATTGTAGTGTTGTCCATTTTTTTCTACTTCAGTCTATCCCTTGCGCCGGGAAACCCACTGCGGGTAGCTGTCGCGCATTATAAGTTTTAAATAAATAAAATACATTCCTTTCTGACGGATAGATATCAATCCGTCCGATTAGGCAACTTTTGCTCAAAAAAAGGAAAACTTTCATGCGGAGTCCCACAGGGCTCCTCTTTATCCCCCCTTTTATTTAACCTGTACATGCAGCCCCTTGTTATCGCACTAAAGGAAATGGATGTCCTGGTGTTTAACTATGCAGACAATCTGCAATTAATTTTCAATATTCAACCCACAAGTTTATCAGAATCCAATCTGCAGTCTATTATGACTTACATTAGCAATTGGATGAATTTGAACCAACTAAAACTGAATCCCGACAAAACAGAGCTGATCTTGACTGGTGGTACTCTAAATCCATGGAACGCCAACTTTTGGCCTCCCTCTCTGGGTCTTCCGCCTGTACCAGCAGCTATGGCAAAAAGCCTTGGGGATTATGATAAGCAATGACTTATCAATGAAATCCCAGATCAGCTCGGCGGTGTCGGTTTGCTTTCTCATGTTACGAAAAATAAAGAAAATAAAAAGATTCCATTCTACAGAAGCATTAAGCCTGGCTGTCCTGGCGCTTATCTTCTCGTGACTGGATTATGCTAACGCACTTTATGTTGGAATTCCAGCATATCAAGTACAACACTTACAATTAATCCAGAACCACGCGGCCAGGTCAATTTTTGAACTCCCGGACCGTCAGCAGGTAAAGCCACTGCTCAAACAACTTCACTGGCTCCCAGTGAGCCAACGCAGTGTCTTTAAATTAGGCTGCATTGTACACAAGGCGCTGTCAGAAGAAGGCCCTAAGTTTATCTCCAACAAGATTAGGAAATACATCCCTTCTCGCACCCTCCGATCTTCTGGTCAACATCTTCTGACCATTCCTAGATGTAAGCGCATTAAACACGGCGGGATCCGGTTTTCCACGCTGGCTCCCCAAATCTGGAACTCTTTCCCCCTCTCAATACGGACCACTGACATCCATCTTCAGTTTAGGAAACAGCCAAAAACATGGCTATTCTTACAAGCGTATTCCACCTAAGCCACCATTCCTCATAGAGCCTCGTCCTTCGAAGCGCCAAGAAACCTACCCGGTGAACGTTGCGCTATATAAGCATTTTAACATAACATAACATTTGTATGAGTATTTAAACTTTTTTTGTGTTTTAGTGTCTGTTTGCCTTTGTGAATTTTTTGTCTCTGCCCATCTGTTTATGTTGCTCATATGTAAAGGACTTGGATATTACCAGTCAATTTTAAAGTCGATGAGCATTATGAAGACATAGCGCCATACACAATTGTAGTTTGCACGTTTGTGCATGCCTTTAATAACTAGCGGAGGCCCCTGGCCCTCAATTTGCATACTTTAATGGGCTAGCCCAGCGAGAGACTAGTTATGACACCTTCACCTTGTTGGTCAAAGGGAAGTTATAGAGGCCCATCTGCCTCCCAAAAGGCAGCTCAGGGCCCCACTGGGCCACTGGCGGCATCTGATCTGACCAGCACAGACATAGCCCCAATCGACCACCACTCTGCTCAAAAAAGCAGCCCACAAAGACAGCAGCAGTTCCTTATCCTTTCACTTGAAGACCATGCATAAATGGAGCAAGGGTACAATCTGTTTTCCAAGGCAGGAGCACTACCCTTACACACCATTTTAGACACGCGTTTTTCCATCCATGGTGCCGCTCGAGTACTGTTCTACCTATCCCAGAGTGCTTTGGCACATCCAAGGGTAGGAAGCTCTATATAAATGCTGCTACAATACGATTCACTTTCACAATTGCTCTATTAACCTTCTGACTTTCACAAATATGCTTGAAAATCCATGATTTGCTCATCTTTTTTCAAACATTTCTCGGGGGGGGGGAGGGGAGAACCCCCAAACCCCCACCTTATGACAGTCGGACTCGTTCGCTATGTTCGCTCGCCACTAAGCACTCATCACAAACTTATACGCCCGCCACTTTCAAATGTCACCAGCCACCACTGTGAGCTCCCACACCAATGACAGTTCCTTTGAATCGAGATTCAATTTGTACTTTGATGTGTTTTATGTCCGTCAACTTCAGCACAAGGATTCTTGTGCCATGCATTTCAGTGTGCTGCTTTTTTCTGTGTCCTTAATTGCTTTGCGGTCATTCCTCAACTGAATGAGCAGGTCCGTGCTTTGTTTGTCACTTATATAGGGAAGTGGGTTTCTATTGCAGTACTCCCCCTCGATTTTTTGCCTGGCTTGCAATGCAATTTTCACTGTAGAGTGCTGGGTTCCTGCTATTCAGGTTCCCAGTACCAGTGTTCTTTCACAAAAACTATAGTATTGTTTCCACAATTGGCACATGTGGCTCACATATATTTCCCTTGTTGAAGGTACCAGTGGTACCAAGGGCCTTGTGACCAGAGAGGGTCTTTAAGGGCTGCAGGATGTATTGTGCCACCCTAAGAGACCCCTCACCAAACACAGACTTGACGCCACTGCAGTCTGCGTGTTTTGGTGCAGATAAAAGTGTAGAATCAACTTGGCACACATCCCTGTGTGCTACAAGGGGTATGCTAGGGGGCGGGGAAGACAAGTCTTTCTTTGTGATGCCCTCACACACCCTGAAGGATGTCCTACTTTGTCATTGGGCTTTGCTCCTCGTCGGGCCGGTGCTGCAATGCCCGACGGGCTCACCGTAAACGGGGCTCTTTGGCGGAGATCTTTTAGAAGAAGCCGTAGGTTGCGTGCAGGTGAGAGAACAAGGGTAGTGCACGGGTGGTGAATATTAAAATAAGTCTGGAGCAGTTCTAGTCAAAAGGTTTAATGTTAAGGTAGTTCCAGCTTGGTTAAAAGTATGCTGATGCCTATGTGGATACAATGTTCCTAGAGGACTATCGCTGTGAGATGGGTCAACATGTTTCGTGCCTATATTGCTCCTAACGAGTCGTGTGGGACTTCTTCAGGACCTATGTGAATAACGTGGTGCACTACTAGAAGTCTGGTTCCAAAATTGTTGGGTGGTGACCAGACAACATGGAGTGGCGCCCTAGTAGAGCTTCTACGTGGGAACACCTCCAGACACACAACCTGTGGATTGATACATACAATTAAAGTAAAAGCTGTATATTGGCTAAAGAGGGTTCCTCTATCCCCACAATAACTCAACGTAAATCATTACGTATTCTCCTGGACCCCCTCTCCTCTCGACAATACCACACGACGCTCGCACAAGTAATAAACACTGACCACCACTATGGCCATTATCACCACATAAGTACCATTACCTGCATGCCACTACAATTACAACACCACTCAGCTATGTGCCTTGGCACAGACTCAACAGAGACACCCCCTGTTCATTCAGATTTTAATTGCCATTGTATTTGTCTGTCCTTTTCCATTACCTGCATGCCATGATGTCTACAACTCGTGAATGTTCAATTATAACACCACCCAGCTATGTGCTAGGTCTCGGACTCAACAAAGACACCCCCTGTTTATTCAGGTTTTAATTGCCATTGTGTTTGTCTCTCCTTTACCTTTTTCACCCCCTACAGGTCTTTCTCTGCCGCCCAGTACAACAGGTAAAAGTAAAAGGTACCAGTGGTACCAAGGGTCATCTGACCAAAGAGAGAGAGTCTCTAAGGGCTGCAGCATGTATTGTGACACCATCAGAGACCCCTCACCAAACACAGACACACTGCCACTACAGCCTGCGTGTTTTGGTGCAGGTAAACGTGAAGAGTTGACCTGGCACACATCCCTGCACTGCGCGTACACCGCTTGAGGTTCCAGCATGTGCATTCCAGCGCCCCACTGTAAGTCTACCGGCGGGTCACACTTAAAATATTTGCCGCGAATAATCATAGTCATGTTATGCCGATTGACAGGCCTGCCACAGTGTTGATAGCTCATGAAGCGTACATGAATAAATTGTGCCTTACTTGTCTGATGATGCAACTGTTGGAATCAAACAGCAAATGGTCCAAAACAAATTAGTGACTTCACTCACTAGCATCCCGAAGATGATGTGCAGGCCTCACCATTGTCACTAAAGTGCTATGGCCACTAATCACACTATGCTGGTTATGAAGTTTAATGCCAACAGGACCTCTGTGATGCGCTCTGAAGGTCAATGCAACACAACCGTCCTCCACACATGAGATTCCAAGAATATTAGACATAATCTATTAAAGACATACCAGCACCCTTGCCAAGTGAGCACCTTTGCAAGCCCTTGCGGGTGGCATCGATCCACAGCTCCGGTTGCTAAACGTGGTTCTTGCACTGTGCAGCAGGTGTGGGGAGGTAAGGTTGCAACCATTCTTTAAGTTCCATTATCTGCTAATTGTTACAGAGACAAAACCTTACAAGGGACTATTTACCCATCCTCTCCACTTTGGCAGTCATTGTTATTCCCATTATTTCCAACTCAAGGCTAAATATTTTAGCGTTTAAAAGGATTGAAGAGGAAAGTTGATTGATTAAATGTGATGCCAGGCATCGGTACGCCGTCCGACCTCAGGGATGTGGACTGAATGGCTGTGTATTATATTCTGATCCATATACTGTTTTTCGCCTTATACCTGCTTGTGTGCAGACGCAAATGATACATTTGTTTTTCCTGACAACCACCACAATGAAAACAAAAACAAAAAATATGTGATGCCAGGATGAGGTTGGATGTGTGGCATCTGAAAAGAAGGTGATTAACTAGAAGGATAGTGCACAACAGAGGTAATTTCAGATGCTAAATCTGATTTCCACACATGCCACTCAACTAGAGAAGACAGCTATCCAGACAAATTTAAAAAAACAGCCAAATCTCTGCACATCAGTGATCGATAAAGTTTTTAAGGGAGCCCAAACCCCTGACTCCCTGAGTGTCCTATCCAATAAAAACTCATATACCTATCATCTAAAGCTGCTAATGATCCTCTCACATGCCCCAACTATAGATCGATATCTCTCATTAACGTGGACATTAAAATTCTTGCAAAGAGCTTAGCTACTAGGTTTGGTAAGGTCCTACCATTGGTAATCCACAGATCACATGTTGGTTTCACACCTGGTAGGTTTTCCAGGAACCACTTTGCATGCTATCACATCTTCGTCAGGACATCATGGACAGGCCTGGGCATAGTGTGTGGAGTTTTGCTATGCAAAACTCCCCGAAGTTACCAAAAAACTCTGCGAAGTTCCATGAGTAGCGGAGTGCAGTGCGGACTGCAGTTTGTGCTGGTATTCCTGCCGCTCGGGTAGAAATTCTACTTGCAAACTTACCATTCGCGATCGTGAGTGGGGAAAAAACTCTGCTGCACTTCGCGCAGCGGAGTTTTCTGCTTTTTCTGCTCTCCGCGAACTCTGCGGAGCCCAAAGTGCAGGAAACTCAGCAAACTCCGCGAACGGAGTGAAGTTCACTGCCCAGGCCTAATCATGGACCGCTGGATAGAGGTCCTGGCCTCCTGAACTGAAACAAAGAGGGCTGTCAGTAGGGTCGAGTGGGTAGAACTTTTCCACACCTTCGTGAGGGCCGTCGTCCGCCATCATTTTATCTCTAAAGTGCACTAGTTGTATGAAGCACTGATGGCAGCTTCAATCATTCGTTCATCAATGACAATATCAGGTCTGCCCTCATCCACTGGAGCTATTAAACCATTCCTGTGTGCCAGTGACGTTCTATTAACCATTGTGAACCCATTAGTCTCGCTCCCCAGAAGGATGCCCCTTATCCTGGAATGTTCCCAGTTTTCTGGATAAAAAAATAACTGGAATGGAATGTGACGCTCTATCCCCAACAAAGATCATAACTAAGGTGAGTCTCCATGGTGATCTAGTGAGATGTATTGCCAGGGCCCTGAGCTACCTGGAACTGCCTCAATCAATCAATCAATCAATCACTTAACAGCATGTGTAAAGTGCACACTCTCCCCCTTAGGAGTAGCTGGGCACTGTATCTTCATCAAAGAGCCAGACCTTGAGTCTCTTTCTGAAGTCTGCCAACAAGGGGGCTTTGTTATATTATTGTCTAGATGTGCCTAGAAGCCTTCAATGCATATAGTTTTCATTCTTTGTAACTAGGTGGGATTAGCAGTACTCTTGACTGCCGCCCCCTTTTTGCCCCCTTCTCCTTTCCTAGTAATCCCAAGGTCCCCTCCTTGCCCATAACTTTACTATTTGTTTCCAATAAAGAGTTGTTGAAAAAAAGAAAAGAAAAACTGAGATTTTTGAACAGTACAGATCCTGACTCATACGCGATAATGAAGAAAAAGGTGCTAAATAATTGCCTAGGATCACACAATTTGGTGCCGGGGGAAACTGTGTTGACCCACGTTTTCTGAAATTACATTATGCGATATCTCCACTAGAAGGGCATCTCTTCTCCTTCCTGTTTTACATGAAAGGGTCGTTTTGTCTTTAATTCGTGGTGCATGAGGTTAGTGGATGGATGGTAGGAACAAGCCACATCAAGGCTCAGCTCTTTGGATTGAAGGACTCAAGAGAACCACGTGGCTCCTCCATCTAAGATTTCTGCATCATGCACATCGCAGGCAGACTGGGTTTCTGTCGTGAAATGAGACAGGTTGCACAGGTGCACTTGTGTTCCGGCGTTCCCCTATCACTAGGAATGCAGTACTGGTGTTGACATTTCTCACCAAGTTATTCACCATATCACATGTAGAAACCAAGATTTTATACTCATTGTTCAGTCCAATCCTCAGTGAACAAATGCACCAGGGCAATCCGAGATCCCAGAGCTCTTTGCGTTATTTGCATAGTTTGTGATACGACTGCAAAGAATTGGCCTGAAATTCCTCGGGCGCACATATAGTCTAGTTACACTGACCTCTTTGCACTTTCAGTAAAAAAAATTTGATATTACCAAATGTACTGGTACCCAGAAGATGCAAGGCAGAGCTTCCCACAGTGAGAGTCAAATCTGTGCGCTGCACATGTGTTTACCTTAGCAGCAGGCACTCCAACCATTCAGCTATTTTTACATATGTATTGGTAAAGCGAACGTTCACCCCTTGGGACATCTTGGCATTGAATAACAAACTTTTATTGAATCCATAATTAATCTTATTCATTTCATTGACCTTGGAAGGATGAAAATCTGAGTGCACCTTCCAGGACCACGAGGCCAAAGATATGTGGGTGGACACATTATTTAATTGAGTAACCAGACCGATTTTGCCAGGTTTTTGGATGCCATGCCTCTCAAGGCGGGGGCTGTTGATACACGACCAACCCCGTCTTCACATTTGCCCATGGTGGTCTTACTAGCGAGGGGGTGCCCTGTCTGCTCTGATCATAATCCAGACAAAGACACCCAAAGTGTGTGTGCCTTGGGCTTCTGAAATTGCAACGAAGGTGGCACCACAGCAGAGGACTGCCCATGCCTTTCTCTGGCTCCTGAACTTTCCTTTCTGCCTGAACTCGGAGACCCTCTGCCCTCCTTGCCCCATCCCAGTGACATGGAGTACAGGGGCCCAAAGAAGGCGTGAATGCCCAGGAGAGGGGACCCTCACTCATTGTCATTTTGTCTCCTTGTCCCTAAGGGCTGGTTGCACAAGATGCGCAGACAGTATCTGCAGCTGTTCGAGCCCTGGCCTCGGGCACTGGCATGAGCATGGCGACAGGGCGCTGACTCAGGTTCCTGGCTCTGCTGAAGACAATCTCAGGACATCTCTTAGAGATGAAGGTTCTGCACCCGTGCTGCATGTTTAAAGGCCAGAAGGAGTGAAACAGCTCGGGCACTGAGAGCTGTTTCAAAGGGCCCACCCTTCCAATGAGAATGGAAGACTTGGTAGCCTGCAGCTCTACACGTGAAACATGGTTATTTTATGCAAGAGTTTTGTTCTGTAGTCATATTTTATTTGCTCAACTCGATAGCATTTATCTTGTTACATATTAGGATGTTCCCACAACAATTGCGCATGCTGATGGAAGGGACTAATTGAATTATTCTTAGGCACTGTTAATTACTCTAGCTGCCATTCCAATCCATTGTTTTTCAGCTTGTCTGTGCCATTACAGACTGGAGTCACAAAGCGTTACTTATGATGCACAGCACGGTTACAGGAATGCAATATATGGTGGAAATCCTATTTACAATCTTGGACACTACACCTTTCTGATCCCAACCCCACTAATGGAGTTGGCAGAGTCAGTAATCCCTGGCATAAAATCTTGGAGACTACACTGATTAGGCACAGGCTCTTGTCACTCAGTCACCCCCAAAGCATATCCATTCACAGTTCAGTTCCCTTTTCTCTTCTTGGATTTATTCCTAAACTTCGGTCTGCTGTTCAGTCTTTGTTCTCACATAGTTTTCAAGCCCCACGGTTACCTGCATTTGTCAAGTCTTGCTGCTCTGATGCAATTTTATTCCTTTATGAGAGTCTTACGCTCAGCAGACTTGAATGTGGCCTCCATACCCCAACAGAGAAGAGCCAGAGCGGCTGAAGTTCTTTTCCGTCTTTGCACTAGCCCTACAGAACTCTTTTCCGGCTTCGCTAAGAAAGACTCAAACCCACTTAAGTTTTCAGAAGCAACTAAAGTCCTTGTTGTTCCCTTGACCCCGCCTGCCTTGTCTTCTACTGTCGTCTTACTTGTAACTGGCAGCAGGAAGCCCCCTTCTGGGGGCAGCCGTGCGCTTCTCTTTTTAACAGAACATATGCATGTTGCAGTTTGCGCAGGTGTGTGATGCCCGCGTGCCATGGTCCTGCACTTGCAGCTTCTGAGCCTTTAGGGCTGAGGTGGTAACCTCGCTTGGTACTTGCATACTTCAGGGATTTCAACACGTCATCTCCCTGAGCAGTTTCCTGAGAATTCACTCTGCAGCACCTACTGACCCCTGCCGGCCGCACATCTTCCACAGGGCCGCCATTGCACCAGTGAACACCCAGCTAGCACACTTCATAAAAACTATCAACATCCTAGACACCTCTCAATCCTGATTCCGCAGCAACCACAGTACCAAGATTGCCCTTATTGCTGCCACCGACAACATCCGCGCCCTTCTCGACCAAGGCCACACGGCGTCCCCTCATCCTCCTGGAGCTATCAGCAGCTTTCAGCACTGTCTCCTGCTGCACTCTAGTCATCAGGCTCCACGATGCCACCATCCAAGGAATAACCATAGACTGGATACGATCTTTCCTCTCAGGCAGAGCACAGAGATTAAGACTCCCATCCTTCCTCTCAGAACCAACAGAGATCAGATCCGGAGTACCCCAAGGATCCTCCCTCAGCCCGACTCTCTTCAATGTCCACATGGCCCCCCTCGCAACTATGGTCACTAACCAAAGACTCAACATCATCTCCAATTCCAATGACACCCAGCTCATCCTCTCCCTTACCAAGTAACCCAACATCAACAGGCAAAACTTCCA